>NC_064645.1:51710950-52321307 GCF_023864345.2 Schistocerca serialis cubense | reverse complement strand
TGCTGTACCCACTCTGAGCTGCTTTGGTGCATGTTCCGGTCGTCGCCATCGAGGAGCACCTGGTAGACGCCGACATTGTGACCCGACTGCAACACGCCGGGCTGCTGCTCTGCGGGCCCGTTCCTCTCGCCACTGGACCTCAGGCTACTTCCCGCATCGTGAAACTGAGCCTCTCCTTCCGAACTTCCCCGTTCCTGTCTCGCCGACACAGAGCCCCCGTCCCGCGCACGCTCGCCCACCGAGCCCGGCGGCCCCCCTGTGGCACTCGAACGGCGGCTCTGCCGCAGCTGCACAGTTTCGGCCTCTGTACCCACAACCTCCCTCGCTGCACTTCCCTTCTCCACACGAGGCTCGGTATGGCGGCGTCTCACTACACTTTTCACTCGCTCGCCAAACTTCCTGACCGTTTCTGAAGCACTGCGAAAGACCCTGCCGATGCCCTGTTTCGGTGGAGGGTTGAAGTACACGTCGACCAGGAGCCGGTCTACGGCCTCGTCCTCCATGCCGCACGCCTGGGCTATGGTCATCTTGCCGGCGACCGCCTCCACCTGCCTGCAGCAGCAACTGCTGCCGTGCGGCCCGACTGCCTCGGAGCTGGGCTTCCCGTACAGCCAGCGCCTCAGCCTCCTCTTGACGGGGCCGGGCTTGCCCTCGACTCTCTCCACGTTATCGAGGTACTGCCGGACGACGACCGTGCCGTCCTGCTGCGCCGGCTCCTCAGAGGCCGAGTAGAAGCGCGCGCTGTCGCTCGCCCTCGGCGCTTCCTCCTCGACCACCTCGCGGGCCGCTTCGACGCCGAAGCCCCTGTGCCTCCCCTTCTTCTTCTCCGTCTCCCACGAGGCCACCCCGTGGGTCTGCACGCGCACCACTCGCCTGTTCAGGTCTGCCACCATCCGGCTCATCTCTTTGCACTCCGGATCTGCTTGCAGCGTCACAATTTTCCCATCTGCAACTTCTAACTCAGCTCTTACGGAGGATTTTCTCTTCTCCTCCATCTGAAAATGAAAGAAAATCTTTATTAAGGTACCTATGGCCGTATATTACTATTCCACTTGTTACCAAAGTAGAAGATAGAAATAAGAAATACTCTATATATGATGGGCTGAGCCATTACACGTGTTCCACGAAATATCGAATGAATGACAGGTGTCGGTATGAAACTTTCTGGCAGATTAAAACTGTGTGCCGGACCGAGACTCCATCTCGGGACCTTTGCCTTTCGCGGGCAAGTGCTCTACCAACTGAGCTACCCGAGCACAAGTCACGCCCCGTCCTCACAGCTCTACTTCTGTCAGTACCTCGTCTCCTACCTTCCAAACTTTACAGAAGATCTCCTGCGAACCTTGCAGAACTTGGTAGAGCATTTGCTCACGAAAGGCAAAGGTCCTGAGTTCGAGTCTCGGTCCGGCACACAGTTTTAATCTGCCAGGAAGTTTCATATCAGCGCACACTCCGCTGCAGAGTGAAAATGTTATTCTGGAATTGTCCCCTAATTGTCCTCTTTCTGGAAATAGATCCGGAAGAAGAAGGAGACTATACGTTGCGCAGTGTGTTTAGTCTTGCAGTGAGGCAGCTAAAACCTGGGAAAGCCACTAGAGATAATGATATATCAGCAGAACTCAACAAGGCTGCTGGACAACAGCTACATGAAGAATTGTTCCAGCTCATACAAGTTTTATGTGAAACGGGGCAGCTCCCAACGGACCTTAAAAAATGTATCACAGTGCCAGTACTACAGGAAGCATCTGCAAACAAACGTGGACAATATACGATCCTGAGTTTGGTAACACACACCTCGTAGATATTGACGTCTATCATTCTAAGACGGACAGAAGGCACAGACGACCAGTTTGGCTTCAGAAGAGGTGCAGGCACACGAGAAGCAATACTCGACTTAGGTTTAACTCTTCAGAAGAGGCTAAAGAAGTGTCAAGACACATATATTGCCTTCATAGACTTAGTTAAAACACTTGACACTGTAGACCACCGACAGCATTTTAAGATGATGAGTCAGATTAGCATAAGATATAAGGAGAGAAAAGTAATGCCGAGACTGCATAGAGAATAGTCGGCTATGGTAAGGTGTGGAGAACATAAAGAAGAACCTATTATTAGGCAGGATGTACGGCAGAGGTGCCCACTCTCTCCTGCCTTGTTCAATAAATACATTCAGAGGGCAATACATGAAGTTAGGGAGAAACTAGGAGATGTGCATGTAGGAGTAATTGAAATTAGTGAAAAGAAAAAAGGATATGCAGAGATTTTCTGACGATGTCGCAATGTTAAATGAAGATGCAGAACAATTAGAAGCGATGCTGGCCCGGATGGAAACCACTCTCAGCTCTTCCTATAATATGAAAATTAATAAAGGTAAAATAAAAATCTTAGTTACGAACTTCCAGCCTGCTGAAATTGCTGTAGGTCAGCAACTTCAGTCAATCGCTACAACGAAAAATCAGCCAAATTCGCAAATTTCACTTTTTCGAATGACGCGAAGATTAATTTCGGGTCCGGACACATTTTCAAATCATCATAACAGATAGTCAAATTGGTATTTCCGAAAATGCAAAAACCATGTCAAAAATGTACAAACGAACAGTCATCGAGTGGTTAAAAAAAGTGCAATTTGCAACTTTGGATTGTTTTTCGTTGTACTGCAAAATCTTAGTGGTGAATAGACTCTTAACAGTGAGCGATTGGAGACGGTCGAATCCTCGGCCTACCTATAGAGTAAAATTACATCGGATGTGGAGAGCGCAAGAGGTAAGTGATGGTAGCACATTCTATAGTTTGCTAAAATATTCATGCTTTAATGCACTATCAAATGACGAAACATACGGAATGAAAGGAAAAACATGCAATATCAGATGTGATGTATTTGATTTATTTGAAAATGATGTACAACAACAAGTTTTCCCAAATTCTCCACCGAGCAGCGTACCTCCGCGACTTGAGACGTTGAGCTAGCAGTCCCTGGATTCGGCAGACGAAGTGCCTTGCCACGAACGGGAACAAAACGGGGCGTAGAAAAGCGTCGACGTACCGCTCTGGTGCAAGGGGGCCGCAGGTGACAGACCAAAGGGGCCCTGCTGTACAAGAAATGCCTCCCCAGAACTTCATTCACTGTTGCCGGGTCGAATGGCAGGCGACAGTTAGGTTCTCTCCAGACACGTCTTCCGCCTTACTGACTGGGCTAAAACTGTCTTCCGTGATGAGTCCCACCTCGGACTAAGTTCCGCTGACTAGCAAGACGTGTCTGCAGATGCCCCATACAATGGTGGGATACCAACCCGAATGTCGCTCGCCGTAAGGCCCGACGAGCAAGAGTGATGGTCTGGGGTGCCGTTTCATTTCATTGCAGGACCCCTTTTTGTCACGCACAGCGCCCTCACAGCGGTATGTTGACTATATTCTACACACGTCTTGTTGCTATTCATGGCAAGCCATCCTGGACCTACATTTCAGCAAGACAATGCTCGTCCCAAACGGCAAGATGGACTACTGCTTGTGTTCGTGTTTGCCGAACCGTACCTTAGCAAGCAAGCTCGCCGGAGCTCTCCTCAACTGACAACACTGGAGTAGGGTTCTCCAAACACCTCCGGATTTCAACGATCTAACAACCACCACCTTATCTAATGCGGAAATTCGATAGAATCCCTCAGGAAGACATCCGACAATTCTATCAATAAGTGCGAAGTACAATAATTGTTAGCATAAAGGCCAGAGATGAACTAACCCTTTATTGACTTGCTCAATTCGTGAAACTCTCTCTTTTGAATAAATCATGCATCTTTGTGAAATTGTAATCATTGCTTTGTATGCACATGAACATCACATCCGCCGATTGCCGTGTCATTGAATAATACCTGCATGATGCGCCTTTTTTTGTCTTAAAGTGTATTTGTTGGGGTATGTACACTACGTACCTAATATTTCAGAGAAACAGAACCTTTTTAAATTTAGTGTTTTAGCATTATTTTGTCCAAGAACAACACATTGAAATCAACATAAACTTTTCATTCACAAAATCTAGGCTCTTTAGTGTTGAGAATAGAAGATGCCCATAAGCTTAAGGGTCAAAATTATACAGACAGTAGATAATTCTAAATTGAGTAAGCTGAGATAAGAATCTAATGGTCGGAATTAATAAAGGGGTGCGAGGTACTGAAGGAGCAATCCGTGTGAAGCACGTTTTGTAGGCTGCACATGTTTCATAATAAACAACTGCATGGCGCATCAACATTAGTGGCTGAAATACAATATACCGTACTGTCGTCTGCTGTATGTCCACTGCGAAGAATATCAGTGTTTAAACTTCATGACTAGTTATCAAAGATGGGACGTTACCTGTTACAGGAACAGGTAGACGTTCAGTTAAAGTATAGTGGAAAGCCAACTGAATGTACAGAGAACAGTTTTGCAACAGTCGTCGTCAACAGAATTTGAGGCCATTATTTTGGATTGTGTGGAAGGATATTTTATGAACAAGCGCCCCCAACCTGCCCGTGAAATGTACACGTCAAGAACACAGTGTGGGCAAGTTGGTGTTACGGGCAACAACCGTGCAGATCAACTGGCGAATATGTTGCAGCATCTTCCTCCCGCTGACGTAGCATGCAGTGATTTTCATAGTGTACTCGCCCAACAGCCAAGAACGGAATGAACAACGTTAGTGGACGTGCTTCGTAACATCAATGGCACATGAAACTGGGCGATTCACTCTACCGGCGCTCACGAGAAAATATACTGCTAATATTAACAGAGTAAGACCCACTTCAAGCTGTTACTCCTGCCTCACTGAGGACGACACTGAACGTACGCTAATATATATCGGTAAATAAAATCATCCGGGAACAATTATGCAGTATAATAGCCGCATTTTAAAATTAATAGTTTATTTTTCTCTTATAGTAGCTCCTAGCTGCATGAATAGATACGTTGCCAAATGTATTTTCCATTTCACTAGTCTTTATGAAAGAGCGCTTTAAAATTTGAGGCGTTTTCCTTATGTTTCATTATGTATACACTACGGGCCATTAAAATTCCTAGACCACGAAGATGACGTGCTACAGACGCGAAATTTAACCGACAGGAAGAGGATGCTGTGAGATGCAAATAATTAGCTTTTCAGAGCATTCACACAAAGACCTACAACGTGCTGACATGAGGCAAGCTTCCAACCCATTTCTCATACACAAACAGCAGTTGATCGGCGTTGCCTGGTGACACGTTGTTGTGATGCCTCGTGTAAGGAGGAGAAATCGGAACCATCACGTTTCCGACTTTTATAAAGGTCGGATTGTAGCCTATTGCGATTGCGGTTTATCGCATCGCGACATTGTTGCTCGAGTTGGTCGAGATTCAATGACTGTTAGCAGAATATGGAATTGGTGGGTTCAGAAGGGTAATACCGAACGCCGTGCCGGATCCCAACGCCCTCGTATCACTAGCAGGCGAGATTACAGGCATCTTACCCGCATGGCTGTAACGGATCGTGCAGCAACGTCTCGATCCCTGAGTCAACAAATGGGGACGTTTGCAAGACAACAACCATCTGCACGAACAGTTCGACGACGTTTGCAGCAGCATGGGCTATCAGCACGGAGACCGTGTCTGCGGTTACCCTTGACGGTGCATCACAGACAGGAGCGCCTGCGATGTTGTACTCAACGACGGACCTGGGTGCACGAATGGCGAAAACGTCATTTTTTCGGATGAATCTAGGTTATGTTTACACCATCATGACGGTCGCGTCCGTGTTTGGCGACATCGCGGTGCACGCACATTGGAAGCGTGTATTCGTCATCGCCATACTCGCGTGTCACCCGGCGTGATGGTATGGGGTGGCATTGGTTACACGTCTCGGTCAGCTCTTGTTCGCATTGGCGGCACTTTCAACAGTGGACGGTACATTTCAGATGTGTTACGACCCGTGGCTCTACCCTTCATTCGATCCCTGCGAAACCCTACATTTCAGCAGGAGAATGCACGACTGCATGTTGCACTTCCTGTACGGGCCTTTCTGGATACAGAAAATGATCGACTGCTGCCCTGGGTAGCACATTCTCCAGATCTCTCACCAATTGATAACGTCTGGTCAATGGTGGCCGAACAACTGGCTCGTCGCAATACGCCAGTCACTACTCTTGATGAACTGTGGTTTCGTGCTGAAGCTGCATGGGCAGCTGTACCTGTACACGCCATCCAAGCTCTGTTTGACTCGATGCCCAGGCGTATCAAGACCGTTATTATGGCCAGAGGTGGTTGTTCTGGGTACTTATTTCTCGGGATCTATGCACACAAATTGCGTGAAAATGTAATCACATGTCAGTTCTAGTATAATATATTTGTATATTGCAATCGGGGCGCAGTTTTTTAATATATTAACGAACGATTGCTGACGCGCTGCGATGTTGAAGGTTCTTATTATATTTGTCCAATGAATACCCGTTTATCATCTGCATTTCTTCTTGGTGTAGCAATTTTAATGGCCAGTAGTGTATAACAACCACATTTTAAAATTAATAGGATTTATTTTTCTCTTAGAGTAGCTCCTAACTCCATGAAGAGATCCGTTGCCAAATGTATTTTCCATTTCACCAGTCTTTATGAAAGAGCGCTTTAAAATTTGAGGCGTTTTTCTTATGTTTCTGTGGTGTCACCGCCAGACACCACATTTGCTAGGTGGTAGCCTTTTTAATCGGCCGCGGTCCGCTAGTATACGACGGACCCGCGTGTGGCCACTGTCAGTAATTGCAGACCGAGCGCCGCCACACGGCAGGTCTAGAGAGACTTACTAGCACTCGCCCCAGTTGTACAGCCGACGTTGCTAGCCATGGTTCACGGAGAATTACGCTCTGAATTGCCGAGACGATAGTTAGCATAGCCTTCAGCTACGTCAATTGCTACGACCTAGCAAGGCGCCATTTATCCTTTGTTATGTATCTAATGAAGCATGTACAGTAACAAGACCAATGTTCACCAATTGTGGATTAAAGTTAAGTATTCCAGCAGCTACGTACTTTTCTTTATAGCATTCATTACGTATCCTGTTTCAGACCTCACGCCAGCCTGCGTGAGTTTAAGCGCGTGCCTTTCGGTTACCCGTCACTGTGGACTGGCTGTCTTGTCAGTCCACAACAGTTTCATTATGAAAAACACGTTCCTTTTTAAAGTCCTTTTTGACAAATCGGACCCCGCTGCCTTTAACAAAGCCCTGGCCACGTACCCGGTTGAGAAGAACCCGATGTTGTGGCGCGGGCGTTGAGCAGCTGCGGGCTGCGGGGAACGCCTCCCGCCCGCCCCCAGCTCGACATTCAGCTGCTTCATTTCAACCGTTTGACGACGACAGCTGATGTATCGCTTGATCGTACAGCAAAAGATTTGGCGCGCAAATGACAGTGAACGTGGGTTTAATAATTAAGATATGTATGTACTGCTATGTGTCTGCTATTTCTTAATTCCAATCGATCCAAAAGCGTATTTTTTTCGATATTTAAACTATCGATTTATTTCTTTTTTCAGTTAAAATGAAGTTCTCGTTGAAAATAATTGTTTCATTCATTTATTACTTCGTTAATGTTAGGGTGCACAGAACATGGCATCAAAATTTACAAGATATATAAGAGAAAATGAAGGAACAAAATCGTCAAAAAAGAGAATATTCCTGACTTTTATTTATCCTTCGCATTATGCCTTATTTGTAAAAAAGTATTAGTAAATAGTTCTCTGGTGACAGCAAAGCTAAAACGACACTTTGATGCAAATCGTTGTAAAACTTAAGGAAGAAGAGATCAGCTTTTTTAAAAATATAGACATATGAAACCATAGCATCCAAACTGCATAAATTTGCAAATACTGATAATAAAAATGCTACTGAAATATCGTTCCTCCAGAGTTACGGGATAGTTCGATCCCGAAAGCCACGTACAATAGCAGAGAACGTTATTAAACCATGAATGTTAGCAACAGTTAGCTCTTTGCAGTGCAAGTAGATGAAAACACTGATGTATCTGATCTATCAATGTTACTTGTATTCGAGAGATATACTTTCGGTAAGAAAACTTATTGCTCTCTTCTTTTTTGAAAATCAGTAAAACTGGAGTAAAAATATTAGAACTGTGAGATTGTTACATGAATAAACACAAAAACTGGAAAAAACGTACTGACGTACGTAGTGACGGGGTCGCAGCAGTGGTAGGAAAAATAAAGGCCACAGTATCAGAAATTAAAAATATTGCGCCAGGATGTAAGAGCAGTCATTGTATTTTTCATCGTTATGCTCTTGTAGGAAACAAAATGCAGTTTGGAATTCCTGTGTGATGGTCTGGATAGACGTCTGCTTATTACACATTACGACCCTCTTCAAGTGTCAGCGGTCTCTGTCGGTCAACAGACGAGGTCGGCCTGTACGATTTTGTCCTGTACGTGTCCCTTCACGTTTCCACTTCACTATCACATCGGAAACAGAGGGCCTAGGGTTGCTTAGGAGTGTGGAAATCTCGCGTACAGACGTATGGCACAAGTATCACCTAATCACCTGGCCACGTTCGACGTTCGAAGTCCGTGAGTTCCGCGGAGCGCCTCTTTCTGCTCTCTCATGATGTTTAATGACTACTGAGTTCGTTGATATAGAGTGCCTGGCAGTAGGTATGAAAAACATATGTTTTAGGGGTGTCCGGATACTTTTGATCACATAGTGTACCTTCAGTACATCTATCGAAGAAAATTTACTCTCCTGCTCATCTTAGCACATCAATAAAACTAGAGAAAAAATACTAGAAGTCCGAGATTGTTATGTGAATAAACACAACATTGACTGAAAAAAAGAACATACTGACGTGTGTAGTGACGGGGCCGCAGCAGTGCAAGAAAAAATAAAGGGCACCATATCAGAAATTAAAAATATTGCGCCAGGATGTAACAGTACTCACTCTATTTTGCATCGTTATGCTCTTGTAGGAAACAAAATGCCATCTGACTTACAGGTAGGCCTTGATGAACCTGTTAAGATCGCTAATTACGTTAAAAGTCGTCCTCTGTAGTCAAAGTTTCTCAAAAGCGTTTACGAGGAAATGGGCAGTCTGTATGAATCACTCGTCCTGCGCACTGATATCCGATGGCTTTCCAGAGGGAAAGATTTAGCCAGTCTATATGAACTCTGTGACGAGCTGAAGGTTTTCAAATGTGGCAAAACACGTCAGCGTCCGTTACCCTTTACTATTTATCGAATGATCGACTGCGGCTTGTAAAAGTAGCCCATCTTGCTGAAATTTTTTTGAAGGTCAACGAAACTACTACATTTTTGCTGTGAGAGTTAACGACAATATTTGTCGTGAGACACAAACTATCAGCCTTTAAAAATACAATAAAGTTGTGAATTCCCTGTGTAAAAGAGGACAGCATTGAGTGTTTTCAACTTCTGTATAATTTTCTAGCCGGCCAGTGTGACCGAGCGGTTCTAGGCGCTTCAGTCTGGAACCGCGCGACCGCTACGGTCACAGGTTCGAATCCTGCCTCGGGCATGGATGTGTGTGATGTCCTTAGGTTAGTTAGGTTTAAGTAGTTCTAAGTTCTAGGGGACTGATGACCTCAGATGTTAAGTCCCATAGTGCTCAGAGCCATTTGAACCATTTTATAATTTTCCGCAAGAAAACATGTTGGAATTACCAGTCGAAATGATAAATATCATCACTGGCCATTCGTTAAACCTGTTGAACTCTTTGTCAAATTACTTTCCTCATACTTATATCGACATCGATTGGATGCAAAATCCATTTACAATTAAAAGTCAGCCTGCAGTGCTAACGGTCCTGGAATACGAAGCACTCATTAATCTTTAAGATTCATCCGCATTAAAACGTACTTTTAATCTTTAAGATTCATCCGCATTAAAACTTACTTTTAAGTCGGCGTCACACAGCGATTTTCGGGTTAGCCTTAAGAATCAGTACCCCGAAGTAGCCAAAAAGGCTGTCATAATTCTCCTACCTTTTGTCGCAACCTATCCTTGTGAAACGGACCTTCCAGCCTATTCTTATACAAGAAATAACTATATGACGAGAATGGATGCTGCCCTCGAAATGCACATACAACAGTGGATATAATACTGAACTTCAAAACAATTGTGCAACATTTACATTTTTTGACATTAAAAGTTATTGTAAACTGCGAAGAACAGAGTTGTATCACTGAGAAAAATTTCTAATAAAGGGCGTTGTTCTCATTTTAAATTGCAGTGTCTTTCATTTATAATAGTTTTGTGTGGGGTTCCATAAGATAGAAGGACTTTTTGAGTGTTCCGTCGCCCTAAAAGTATAGGAACCGCTGGTGTAGAAAACGGGGTTTCTTTGTAGGGAACGAGAAAGTCCACAATGAAAAAATGGGGTGGAGAAATAGTTAAAGAGTCTGATGCATTGTGAGAGCAGAACGAGAAGAGATGCAGCCTCACATATCGATACCGAGACACTGCGTAGACCAGAGCAATAATGACTTAGACTTAATAACAATAATATAAGGATGAGTAAGGAGAGAAGGAGTGTAGGTTTTGGAAGTAGCTATGAGGAAGGTAAACGAAAGATGGAACAGCATTCTTACCTGTAGACAGGAAAGACATGAAGAGAGTCTTACTCTTAAAGTTCAGAACGCGTTAAAAATATAATGCATGTCGGGCGTGGCAGAAAAGGTGTAGCTAGGATATTGCGGGTGTGCAGTCCGCATTGGATAGCAGTTGCTCTTAAGTGGCAAAATTTCCAAGGTCCTGTAGAATGAAGTGTTAAAAAAAAATGTCGTTCCATTCCTGATACTTCTGGGAGCGGGTGGGAAAGTAGTGAGTTTACGGTGTGGACCTGGCCCATTTGCATGCACACAATAACTTTACCGCTAAGATGCCCTGGAAACATCTCATGCAGTACTTGAGACAGTGATTTCAATATTAGTTTGATGGGATCGTAAAATAAAGAAAACCAGCCTATCATAAAAAAAATTGGGGTTGTGAATGGAGGAGATGTATGGCTTAGGAAATCCTAGATTCAAAAAAATGTTTTCCCGCGAAATTTGTAGTTGAATATGTGTGCCGATGTAATTATATTAAGTTACAATTTCTTTCAAGATTAGGCGTCTACAAGAAATCCATACAAGTCGCAAAAAAGTGGAACATACACTCCTGGAAATCGAAAAAAGAACACATTGACACCGGTGTGTCAGACCCACCATACTTGCTCCGGACACTGCGAGAGGGCTGTACAAGCAATGATCACACGCACGGCACAGCGGACACACCAGGAACCGCGGTGTTGGCCGTCGAATGGCGCTAGCTGCGCAGCATTTGTGCACCGCCGCCGTCAGTGTCAGCCAGTTTGCTGTGGCATACGGAGCTCCATCGCAGTCTTTAACACTGGTAGCATGCCGCGACAGCGTGGACGTGAACCGTATGTGCAGTTGACGGACTTTGAGCGAGGGCGTATAGTGGGCATGCGGGAGGCCTGGTGGACGTACCGCCGAATTGCTCAACACGTGGGGCGTGAGGTCTCCACAGTACATCGATGTTGTCGCCAGTGGTCGGCGGAAGGTGCACGTGCCCGTCGACCTGGGACCGGACCGCAACGACGCACGGATGCACGCCAAGACCGTAGGATCCTACGCAGTGCCGTAGGGGACCGCACCGCCACTTCCCAGCAAATTAGGGACACTGTTGCTCCTGGGGTATCGGCGAGGACCATTCGCAACCGTCTCCATGAAGCTGGGCTACGGTCCCGCACACCGTTAGGCCGTCTTCCGCTCATGCCCCAACATCGTGCAGCCCGCCTCCAGTGGTGTCGCGACAGGCGTGAATGGAGGGACGAATGGAGACGTGTCGTCTCCAGCGATGAGAGTCGCTTCTGCCTTGGTGCCAATGATGGTCGTATGCGTGTTTGGCGCCGTGCAGGTGAGCGCTACAATCAGGACTGCATACGACCGAGGCACACAGGGCCAACACCCGGCATCATGGTGTGGGGAGCGATCTCCTACACTGGCTGTACACCACTGGTGATCGTCGAGGGGACACTGAATAGTGCACGGTACATCCAAACCGTCATCGAACCCATCGTTCTACCATTCCTAGACCGGCAAGGGAACTTGAACACCAACAGGACAATGCACGTCCGCATGTATCCCGTGCCACCCAACGTGCTCTAGAAGGTGTAAGTCAACTACCCTGGCCAGCAAGATCTCCGGATCTGTCTCCCATTGAGCATGTTTGGGACTGGATGAAGCGTCGTCTCACGCGGTCTGCACGTCCAGCACGAACGCTGGTCCAACTGAGGCGCCAGGTGGAAATGGCATGGCAAGCCGTTCCACAGGACTACATCCAGCATCTCTACGATCGTCTCCATGGGAGAATAGCAGCCTGCATTGCTGCGAAAGGTGGATATACACTGTACTAGTGCCGACATTGTGCATGCTCTGTTGCCTGTGTCTATGTGACTGTGGTTCTGTCAGTGTGATCATGTGATGTATCTGACCCCAGGAATGTGTCAATAAAGTTTCCCCTTCCTGGGACAATGAATTCACGGTGTTCTTATTTCAATTTCCAGGAGTGTATATAAGATCATTTGCTGTTTTAGAGCCTGGCGACCTGATTAAAATCACAGAAATTGAGCTGCCCACTATTTTAAGAAGTTTTGTTGACAGTTATGATGAGATTTCTGAAGATGGTGTCGTTGCAGAAATTTCATACCTGAGAATATTTCTGCAATCTGTCAAAGCTCCAAAAGCGGGGTCTCTCGATTAGTTATCTTTATAATTATTAGAGTTCATAGTTCGATTTTTGGACTCTCATTTGGGTGTTAAGATGTATCTTAGCTTTATGTATATTGGCAGCCTCATACGAGGGCAGTTTTTTTAATCTCAAACTAATTAAGAATTATCTTAGACCCACTATGAGTCAGATACAACTCTCTTATTTGGCAACTTTGTTGATTGAAAGCAGTGAAGCTAAATGACTGATTTTGATGATGGAATTTCAAAATTTGCAGCGCAGAAAGTTGGAAGAAAAATATTCTAAGCTACAAGTCAAAGCCACCTCACACTAAGAAGAAAAAAATGGTTCAAATGGCTCTGAGCACTGTGGGACTCAACATCTATGGTCATCAGTCCCCTAGAACTTAGAACTACTTAAACCTAACTAACCTAAGGACATCACACAACACCCAGTCATCACGAGGCAGAGAAAATCCCTAACCCCGCCGGGACACTAAGAAGATCTTTGGTTGATTGTACTTCTTCAGCAATCAGGTAAACTGTGTTATTTATAGAAATCCGTTTTACTTATTTGTTTTGACTACTAAAAACTGTTTAGAGAATAGTTAACATTATACTTTACTTACTTAACCATTTTTACCAAAAAATTAAGTTATCCAAAAATATTATTTGATGTTTTTTTGGTGATGGTGGACATTAAAAAGCTCCACACTGGAGGCCAAACTACCCAGCTGCCAACTGTGTTACAGGACACAACACATTACAGTTAGTATAAATATACTGTCCAGTGCAAGATTGAATGCCACTTGATGATGTTGTAGGCACCTGACACTCCAATGAAAGTACATTCTATCAATGATATGAGCTACAAATGAGGATATCACATGACTGTTTCATTGGTTGAAATTGTTGGTATGTTTCCCCAATTTCTTCTATTTCCATTTTAATCATTTCTATAAAATGTCTATCTGCATTACATCCTCTATACATTCCATGATCTTTGTAATATCCATTGGCATATTTCATATAATACTGGAAAGCAAAAGGCTTATATTTTTTATATATCAGTAACACTGATTTTAATTGAATCGTACTGATATGCTCATTAGCTACCACATATTTCACCTTTAACTTTACCTTGTATAAATCATTCACAAAATTATCTTTAATAACGTATATTTTTCAATTGAATCATTGTTTTTCATAATTTTGGATTTGACTGACATGTATCCATTTTCTCTAATTAATTTTCAAGAACAAGAGAATCTTCCAGTTTTTGATGGAAGTAATATGTAGTAAATGCATACTACAATTTCATTTCATTGTGTTTTGTAATTGGTTTTTAAATTTACCTTGATGGGTCTTTAAACCAGTAATGATGATTTCCATCATCTTTGAAGTACACAAGATTAATATGTTTATTTTTCTTATGTTTTGGAGTATGTAACATTTTCCATTAAAAGGATATACATTAATTTTTATTTAAATTACTGATTCAGTTTTTGGAATACTGTCTATCTTAACTGGAAACTAAAAAGTTTTTAACTTTTCATCAATATCTAATTCAACATTCTTATATTTTGTACCTCTCTCTCGATGACAACTTGCTGTAAATAACATTGAACCTTATAACCTAAAGGAAATACTTTCGATAACAGTTTCTTACATCAATATATACTATAAAATCATTTATTATTTTTGTTAATTCACTGTATGAAAGTCCTTTTAATGCATTACATTTGTTAATTAGTAATTGTAGAGCTTTAACTCTATCTGAACTCCATTCTGAACCTCTCACTTGAAACATTGTCACTCTGAACAACATTTCTCTTTTGCAGTGTTATAAACCTTTTGGTTTCTCTGTCATAAGTAACTATATGATTATATGAATTAAAGTAAAATTCTTGTGTTTGGTTATCATTACATAATCTAGAGTTACAGCATACATTTAGATTAACTGTCAAACTGTTATAAATCTGTAATTAACATTTCACTGTATTAAATACATCTGCAGAACCTAAGAAATGTGTTATGACTTAAGTGTGACATGTGGTACTGCTCACAGTGGTCACAGGCACCTTTCTCTGCTGTGATAGATCACATATAACCATTATATTCCCATTATGATTGTTCGTCCTTTTTATCATTTGCACTGTTCACGATTCAAGTTCCAGTGTTTTGGTTTATGATATGTGTCACATGGCTCTTTCAAATAATCTTTGAATAGGCCGTAGAATGTCTTCATGACCTTTTCAACTACATTTTTATCTTAATTGAGAATTATTTAGTATCACTTCCTAATTTCTTTTCATTCCATATCTACGAATTGAGTGTATGTACAAGTAGTATTTAACTACACGACACTGCCTGTTGCACACTGATGGCAGGACTCTAATGGCATGGCATTCTGTTTGCAAGTATGTTTGGGTGTTCACACCACTTCAACTAAGAATCAATACATATTCCCAGAAATACTGCATTTTTTACACAATCTGTAGTGGTGCCATCTACATTTAATTTAACTGTGTCATTTTCACTCTTCCCACAGTGTCATATCTCCTATCTCATCTTCATCTACATCCTCATCGTAGTCTATAACATGGTCTTCAAGTTAATTTATCTTGTAGAGCGCCTCTATGTTTTCCTTCCATTCTTGAGCTTTCCTTTCTTTACTTGGTATTGATTTTTCATCTGAGCTCTTCATATTCATAAAGCTGCTTCCCTTTTCTCCAAAGGCCAATTTAATTTACCTGTAGGTGGCATTTACCTTTTTCCTAGTGATCTGTATCCTTACATTTGTCTTCTAGCGATTTATGCTTCGTCGCTTTCCACTTCATATCCCTTTCGACTGCTTCATTTCCTACATTTTCACATTTTCTTCTTTCATTAGCTAAACAAGGTTATCTTGTTTAAAGCAGTGCTTCCTCATGTGATTTATCCCTAGTGTACAATACGGTTTGTAGACATGTTTTTTAATAATGTAAAAGGTTGGTGCTACACTGTTCTTTCATTTCTCACTCCCAGTCACTACATACACTACACACACTGTCTGCTGATGTCAGGACCATTTCCGTTGTACAACTTCGCATTTGCTGACTGGAAACACTGAGTAAATATCGCTCAATGACAAGCGAGATGTTGAGCCCAGAAAAAGGATAAAGTATTATATATTCTGTAGCTTTGGGGGTACGTTTTTCCAGAGAAGAAAAAAAGAAGGAAAAACATAGTGTGGAGGTGTTATATGGAAAGATAGATATTTTATTATCATTATTATTATTTATTTGTGTTAACATTTTATACCAAATTCCTACTCTGTTCGACGGCTGAGTAATCATGCATCTTCAGTCTCTTTTGGCAATTTCTTCTACAGTTTTATTCTTTGGTAGAAATGCTGTGTTGAGATTTATGTTTATTCATTCTTGCTAAATTAAATTCAATCTCTCCTGTGATATCCTAGGACGTCTACCAGGCCTTGGCTTTTTAACTATTTCATCTTGTGCTGCCTTCGCTATTTCATCTCTGAAAGCTACTTATTCCTCTTCTATTGCATTTCTTTCCCGTGGTGAAGACCATCGTTGCCTAAGGCTGCTTCTGAGCCTCCTCCCTCTAGAATACAACTCTCAAGAAAGTCTGTTTCTGACAACTTATCCAGATCACCTCTCCTTAATTTCCTACCTTGCAATTTCTTCAGTCCTAATCTACAATTCTTAAGACATAAATTGTCATCACAGTCGACATCTGCCCCCCAACAATGTCTTACTGTTAAAGATCTGGTTCCAAAATTTCTGTCTCACCATTATATAATCAATCTGAAACCTTGAGGCGTCTCTAGGTCTCTACCACATTTACGTGCTCTTTTCATGATTCGTGAAGCAGGTGTTAGTGATGTTTAAATTATGGTCACTGCAACTTTCTGCCAACGAGTTCCTCCCTCATTCCTTTCCCTAGTCCATATAGTCGCCTACTATTTTTCTTTCTCTTCCTTTTCCTACTATCGAATTCCATCCCCCATCAGAATTAAATTTTCCTTTCCTTTAACTATTTGAATAGTTTCTCTTATCTCATCATATGTAACGCCAATCTCTTCATCATCTGTGGAGCTATTTGCATATAAATTTATACTGCTGTGGTGGGTGCTGGCTTTACGTCTACCTCAGCTATGGTAATATGTTCTCTACGTTGTTCTTAGTAGCTTATTAACATTCCTATTAATTGTTAGACCTAATCCTACATTAACCCTATTTGATTTCGTGTTTATAACCCTCCACTCACCTTACCAGAAGTCCTGTTCCTCCTGCCACTGAACTTCACTAATTCCCACTATATCTAACTTTAACCTCTCCATTTTCCTTTTTAAATTTTGTAATCTATCTGCCCAGTTAAGGTATCTTACATTCTACGCTCTGACCCATAGAATGCAAGTTTTATTCTTCCTGATGACAACACACTACTGAATAGTCCAAACCCAGAGATATGAATGGGAGACTACCTGATCTTCACAAAATTTCATCCAAGAGGATGCTATCATCAATTAACCATACAGTAGAGCTGCCTGCCCTTGGGAAAAACAACGACTGTAGTTTTCCATTCACAGTCTCACTTTATCCACAGTACCAGCACAAGAAGACCAGTTGGTTGATGGTATAAGGCTAGATCAGTCACCCATCCAGTATCCCTGCAATTACTGAAAAGGCTATTGCCTCTCTTCAGGAACCACATATTTGTCTGACCTCTGAACAGATACCCATCCATTATGGTTGCACCTTCAGTACATGTATGGGTATCATTGAGGCATGCAAGTCACCCCACTATGCAATGCCCTGAGGGGTAAGACATGAACAAAAGGGTGTCAAATTTCTGTAATTTGCAGACTGTCAATGGGCTTTTCAGTCTGCCAGGCTCCCTGTCTGGCTGCCTTTATGCTGTGTAAACTATTAGTACTGGCTGCCAATGGTCTCAGTATGACATTGGCGAGGTTCTATCGCATCAGATCACAGGTGGCACCAAGCACGCCATCAAAAATGCATTCCGCCATGCGCTGTATCTGCCAACAGGTGGAAAAGTAAGTGCCAGTTATAATTTTCGGCATTAAAAAAATTCATAATTTGTTGTATGTAGAAAATTTCCTACTCATCACCGACCACAAGCTCCTGCTTTTCTCACTCGCCACTTTCTCCAACCTAGTGGATCAGATTGCCTCTGAATTGTAGAGGTAGGCCCTCTTCTTTGGTAATTATTGCTATTACATTCGTTTCCCACCCACTGCCCAGCGTGTTAACACATATGTTGTATTTCGATTACCAGCAGGACCTGATCCAGGACTCGATCGGCAGGAGAGTGTCATTTTCACCTAGGACAATGTCTTCCAGCAAAAGTTGCTAGATTCTCCTTTGATGGCGGCAGAAGTCACGGCCGCCAAGGCCACCAACCCGCTTTTCCAGAAAATCGTTTCAACAGGCCAGAGGGGATGGTCCAAGCTCGCAGATTCACTGTGGTGCGAGTTTTTTTTTCTGTTGTGGGTCGGCACAACATTCTTCCAGGGGGTTCACGCGCTCATCTTGGAAGGATAAAGCTGTTGAATCATCGTCCCTCTGGCGTTGCATCCTCGCATACATCATTAACTGCATGTGCCTCACTGGGATATGTCTTATAGGAAGGCTTTGATGTGGCATCATGTCTGCTGGGCAGCGATCGTTCACAATGTTGAAAATCTTTTGCAGGCTTGCACAGTCTGTACACAGAACCAGGCTGCACTGCCACGTCTTCCCTTGGCCAGTTCTGGGGCGCCCTTGGGACAGGGCTCACACCGACTTTGTAGGCCCTTTGTTGGGAAGCATGCAGTTGTTGGTAGACAATGTATTGTCAAACTTCCCGTATGTTGCCAGACTGTCTTCCGTGACACTGACAGCAACTATTCGTTCATTGTCGGTCATTTCTGCTATTACTGGCTCTCCCCAAACCCTTGTCCCGATTAACAGGTGGCTAACCATCTCACAGGAGTTTGTAGGTTTTTTCATTCACAACACTGTTCAGCATCTGACTGCCACACCATTTCACTTGGTTTCTAACTTGGAGGTGGAGCGATTCATGCAAATGTTCAAAACTCAAATGAAATAGCTTGCGTCTGCCTCATCCAATAACGATACACTGTCTAATTTTCTTGCAGCATACTGGACGACACTGATTAACAGGTGCAATCTACAACATTTGCATGAGCACCAGCCAAAGGGTCTTTTGCATTTGTTGCACCCAGAATGATATGCTGTGGACTGTCATGGACAGCCATGTTTTCCTCACATGGCTGGCGCTTGGGCCTATTGTTTTGCCCAGGAGTAGAGGTGGCCGCCAGGTGTGGTGGTGGACCACAAACGTCGACATTTGTTTGTGATTGATGTCGGCCCGGAGTAGCTGATCTATCATTCCACTCAGTTGCAATCATGACCTGCAGCAATCTCGATGCCACTGTCTCCAAGACAGCTGTGTGACAGGCACGGCATTGTTTGGGTTGGAGGCTCTCAATTGTGGTAGCACACTCACCCACTGCAGCCCTCACCTTGTCCTCCACCATACTTCCTTCGACCGCACAACAGGACCACGGTGGGGTCCTGCGACTATCAATGTGGTGTCCATACAATCTCAACTGGCAACCTCCTTCTCCCACTGAGTAGCCTGACTGAGTCCTCACGCCCACCAATGCCGAAGGCTGAACTGTTACCCCAGCTTTCGTAATCTTCCATGTCTCTGTCAGAAACAGCTGCATCGTCATTGTCTCCATCAGTGCCTGGGCTGCTACTGGAGCATCTTGCCCTCTCTGTTTTGAAATAGAGGTTGTGGGGTGAGCTGGCCGTTTTCGGCTCTGCAAGACGTTTTCAGGGTGGAGAGTCTTAGAGGAGTATGTGTGAGTATTGCAACAGAATAGTGTAGAACCATGTCAAGGAGGGTGGATGGGCAGGCCCACTGATCCAGGTGTTTACTTGCCAGCGGCAACATACCTTACCTGGCAGTGCTTACATGGACATCAACTACCTCTGAACTGGCTTTCGTCTTCTGCTATACTGTTTTCTGTGTGCTTAGTTTATTCAGTCACTTATGCTGGTGACATTCGTTGTTTATCTCTAACATGGTGTTCAGATTCTCTCCTCTACTGTAGACTGAATTTCACAAGAAGTTTCGTTTCCTCTTCATTGGTTTAGCTCTATGGCTTACAGCTGAAGCATTGTTCACTATAGTTGCAGACACGAAAGACGATGGGCGAATTTAAGTTATTTCTGTGCACATATGTCACACTTTTTCCAACAGCCAATGGTAGATTCGTAGTGTTCTTAGTGCTCTGCTCTTAGTGCCGTAGCCAATGGAAGCAGTGAACAAGATAGTAGAGAATTATATAATAATATGGAGGTTACACACATTCTTTAAGTGCAAAGCACTTTTATGCTCGTATTGCAACTGTCACTTGGAACTGGAAACACTGCAATCTCCGTCTGTGGGTGGACCTGCGCGAACTGTCGTCATTTTGAATCGAACTATAGTATAGTTATATTTTGTGACGACAGTTTCGAGCCGTTCAGACCGTAAGAGAATAGAAGGCTTTGAAATGTAGTACTGCAGAAAAATGCTGGAGATTAGATGAGTAGATCACGTAGCTAATGAGGAAGTACTGAATAGAACTGGGGAGAAAAGGAATTATAGCCTAACTTGATTAAAAGCATGAACCCATTGATAGGACACATTCTGAGACATCAAGGGGTGGCGGCTAAAAATAGTAGAAGGAGACGAAGAAACGATTACAGTAAGCAGGGTCAGATGGATGTAGGTTGCACTAGTTATTTGGAGGTGGTGAGACTAGCATGCAGAGCTGCATTAAACTCGTATTCAGAATGAAAATTACGACAACAACAACAAAAGATCACCTTTTCTGAATAATTTTCATTTTCTACCTTACGTAAATTTCATTATGCGAAATAATTTACATTAAAAGATATGGTACATCTAAAATACATAACAAAATTGGCGCTAAATAATTCTCGTTTTTAAAGATTTATCAGGTAGTTCGTTTTAGAAATTCCTTATGTGTTATATTTCTTTGAACAAAGCTTTTTAACCATACACCTTGACTGTCACAAGACTACCGCATAAACGTCAGAAATGGCAATCAGTATGAAGAATGTCAGCGTTTTATTTCCATGTGGGATGTTGTAATACAACCTACATGAGGAATGGTGCAGGTCACTTCGCGAGATTGTCACTATCAGTACACAATATTCGAAATAGAGCAGTTTATTTGGTGTTGGTTTGGCAATGGGACATGCAAATTACTAGTTTTGTATGCTGCAGCCTGTAGTAGGGGTGTTATAGTGGTGTTCAACTATACCTCAAACAGAATAACCTCTACATGCACTCACAGAACTAAAGTTGACCAGGGCTGCAAGGTGACACTGCAGTGAAGACCTGGGTAGCGGCGGTGGGTGTGATGAGGTGGTTAGCCAATGGTAGCTCAAATAAATAAGTTCAAATACTAACACATTTTATTATAAATCATGGAATTACAGTAGTGGTGTCGCTGTTGAATTACCACACGCCTTTCACTGTGGCTAGGATGACATGTGGTGAGCGATTGCTGTTGCTGCTCCTACGTGCCTGGACTTACTGACTCCTGTGTTTACAGGCACAGCTTCTGCGCCTACTTCCTGCTTTATGGCCGCCTGTGTGAGGGGCCAGCAGTATAGGGAGATGCCAGCCTCCTGTGGGGGAACTCGCCCCAGCAAGTGATGGTAGGTGGCACTTAGGTGCCCTCTGGGACATGGTAGAGAGAGCAGCTGCATCGCCCAAGGCTCGAGTTGCTATCTTCCAGGGCAGGCATCTGGCGGCTTCTGCGTGATGTTGGATGCTGGAGGAGGTCCACCAATAATGAGTACTGGGTCCAGTAATGCGAACTTGGTACTTGCAGACGGTTTAGCAATGGCCAGTAATTGTAACAACTGCATGATGTTCCATGACAACCCAGTGCCCTTCGTATTCCTCATGTCCTGGTGGGTACTGCCTGACTGATTGTGCTCCTACTAAAATGGGAGTCCACTTGCACTAAAATGTAGCCCACGTGTTGTGCTGAGGTGCTGTTGTCTGTCACATACTCAAAACACAACTGTGTCCCCAGTTGTGGTAAGAGGTGGCACTGCATGTGTGTGCCTGACTGCAATGCAGTAGGTGTTGCGCGATGATGTTATAGCATCCTATGCACCATCAGCTATCTTACGCCACCTATTTTCTGTGACAACCCCCAAAATTTATTGACAGAGCTACAGTGCCTACCATCTTCGAAAGGCCTGGCCCCTGGGTCTCACCCAGGACCTGTCTGCAAAAAACCTCATCAAACATAGAATACACAATACTTACAATTTTCTTTCTTATTTCCTGTATGGATTGAACCTCAAGTTCAGAGCCAGCTACCTTATTCTACAGTTTTCTAGCCCTATAGCTCTAAGTTGTTCTCTTATACTAGTATGGTATGTGCCTCATTCGTACAGCTCACTATTTGTTCTTGTAAAATCTTTCAACACACTTACAACTGCCATCATTACTTTATATTATAGGTGCCACCCTGACATCATTTGTTACATCGCTTATGTTTATGAAGAATCTCTCAGGGGCCACTTGTGCTGCTTAGTAACTTTTAGATCTTAAGTACTAGGTAACATGTTTCTTAACTCTACTTGCACATGCTCATACACAACATTTCCTAACTTCACATTTCCATTTTCAGTGCTTCACGCATAATTAGCGATAATGCTACTGGGACTCATACTACTGGTGTTTCACTTTGGAGGGCCAATCTCTGCCTCAAGTAGATGAATGCTGCACAGAATAGATATTATGACATTCAAGGTCAGGACGGTGCTGCATTGATTTTCCTGGATTAGCTATGAGTTGGTTCAAGAAGAGGATTAGGTGTGGCTTCAAGATGTTGTTGATATAAGTCAGATTCTGCTCCCATAATAATTTCTCTGGCCAGTACAACTGTGGCTGTGTCAGGTTCAAGTTGATAACCCACAAAACAGTGGCTGACAGGTGAACTGCCAGTCTAGCTACATCACAATCTGTCCCTTTAATTAGCAACCCACTGCCATGCAGTTCCATTCTCTTTGATACTGTGAGCCTATCCTGCTCATAGCAATTTGCTACCATCACTATGGAATCATGTATCCCTACTTTTGAAAATAATGCTGCAAATCCAAATCCGCAAACAACCTTTCCCACCCATTTTGCTTAGGTGCAACTGAATTTCGCATGTATGGACTGCTCTGTTCAAGAAGACTGTAATCTTTTCCCTCCGACAGTGCTGGGATTCCTCTGCTGTCATCCTTGGTGCACAGGAAACTGGCCATCATTACTCCCCCTCCCCCCTTTGGAAGGTCCACCGTTACTTGTCAAACATATTATATGGCTTAAACATAAACCCTATATACAACTACGAAGACTACGACATGCGAACTTATTCTGGACAATTTCCCGTAAACTCTTGCTGCATTTTGACACACACCTTCCTTATTTTAATGCCACATAACTTCTTAATTCTATCACTACAAAATACTCACTGTTATTCTTCATTTCCTCTCTCTCAAACCATGTTGGTATGTCTCATACTGATTGTACAACACATTCACACTCATCCTTCTTGTTACCTCCCTCGCTCTTCTCCTTCAACGAAGGTTTGACATTAGTGGTAATGCATACGGTACACTTGAAATGGCCACAGGCGTCTGACATGAATTATCATTGTCCTCAGTGATAAGTACAGTTTGACGTTTACTGGTGAAATTGTTTGTTACTTGATATGATCTTTGATACATTATCACAAACTTCTTCGTTTTATCTTTCGGTGTATAAGAGCTTGTCAACATTGTCCATTGCTCTGACGTATACTGTGGGAATGCTTCTGTGCATTTTACTACTATCTCCAGCCATTCTAGGGCTTTGCTATACGTTTTCCGAAACCACCTCAGCATCTTGGCTAAATTTTGGATTGTATCTCCATCTTTACCATTTTTCATTCTAACTATGTCAGATGGCAATGTCATCTTACCTCCATAAACTACCTCATAAGCGGATATGTCAGTTCCAGTGTGAGCCGGCCGTTGTGGCCGAGCGGTTCGAGGCGCTTCAGTCCGGAAACGCTCTGCTGCTACGGTCGCAGGTTTGAATCCTGCCTCAGGAATGGATGTGTGTGATGTCCTTAGGTTAGTTAGGTTTAAGTAGTTCTAAGTCTTGAGGACGGATGACCTCATATGTTAAGTCCCATAGTGCTTAGAGCCATTTGAGTTCCAGTGTGGATGTTTGAATAGTAAACTGATACAACAAATCCCAAATATCTATACTGGTCATTCTGGTGAGATCAATAGTATGATGAACACGCGCCATTCTACCATTAGATGGCTGGTGCAATGAACTGACTCTTAATTTCTGAACCATAGCAAATGACACAACAGTTTTATTAAGTGCGGCATGAGGCATTCACTTGATGAGTGATTAACGCCTCATGTACTCCATCTGTAAGCAACCAGCTGTTAATCATGGCTTGCGTAAATGTAGTTGCTTGATAATTAAGAATGACAATCGTTTCCATGTATCATAAGAAGTGCTCAATAATCGTTAAAACAAAAAAGTTTCTCGCTGGAGTCCATTTAAATGGACCAAGAACATCCATACCGATCATTTGTTTCTGGCAACCTCTGTAATGGCACCTTCTTGTGGCTCATGTCCTCTTATTATGTGCTTTGTACACAATTTCCCAAATGTTGATCCACATCATCCACCCTGACCTTCTACTAGTACCATTCCTGCCACTTGCAAGTTTATTGCCCTCCTACCTACGTGCCCATACAGTACATGGTCGTGTGTTTGTCATAACGTATCTTCCTGGAGCGTTTCTGGTACTGCCACACGTGATCCTGACCTAGTTGACTTTCATGACAGGCCACTGCACAGGCTGAACTGCGGCTGAGCCACGTACTGGCATGCAGTGAACAACAGCAGTTTGCGTCACTTGCCACTCAGCAAAGCCTCTGCCCGATGCTGCATTGCTGCTCAACCCTCCCTCATTTCAATGCTGCTTGCCTGTCTTGTGGACGACTTCACAGTCACATTTGCTCAATCTTAATGCTCATCTCCGTTTTATAACTGCATGGTTCTTCACTACCCTGAATTTTTCCTATATAACGACACCTAAAGCATATCATTCAATAAATTAAACTCAGTGTTTCCTTCTCTGTCGTAGAATAGATCTTTACCAGTTGTCATGAAGCATAAGCCATGGAATGCTCCTCACTATTCACCACTTGACTCAGAAGACGCCCTAATACCTGATTAGAAGCATCACATGACTGTACAGATTCCTTTTGATGGTCCAGAAAAATCAACACTGTGCTTGATGTCAATGTCTTTTTCAATCCTTCAAAGGCTGCTTGGCACTCCTCCGTCCACTTAAATTTCTTGCCTTTCTTCAGTAGCTGTGCCAGTGGTCTTGCCGTATCTGTGAAGCCTGTCACAAATTTTCTATAATTCTAGAGACCTAAAACGATTCATCATCATCATCAGTTATCTGCTATATTAGCAGGTCCTTTGCCTCTCCATTTTCTGCGATCCATTGCTTCCTTCTTAAGGCTGCTGTATGTTGTACCGTCCATCATGTCATCCAGTATCTGGAATCTCTTCCTTCCTCGCTTCCTTTTCCCTTCTACATAACCTTCTAAACCTGTTTTTATATTATAACTGTTTTTATATTATAGCTCCTTAATATTCCTAGGAATCGGAATATTCTGCGCTATTTGCACCAGTGTGTTTCCCCCTTATTAACTTATTACATGTCCCAAATACACTAATTCTGCTAAGGCAAAGTGGCATTTCTCCATGCTGAGTGTAAGATGTGCAGCTCATAATCTTTCGAAAACTTCTGTCAACCATTGTCTATGATCTGTCATATCCCTCCTGAACATAATTAATACTAAACACTGTTGGGATCTGAACCCTCTCAATACTCTACTCCAACAACCCTTGGAATGTTGCTGCCACATTTTTTTAACCCGACTGGCATCCTCCAGTTCTGATTGGTTCAAATGGTTCAAATGGCTCTGAGCACTATTGGACTTAACATCAATGGTCATCAGTCCCCTAGAACTCAGAACTACTTAAACCTAACTAACCTAAGGACATCACACAACACCCAGTCATCACGAGGCAGAGAAAATCCCTGACCCTGCCGGGAATCGAACCCGGGAACCCGGGCGCAGGAAGTGAGAACGCTACCGCACGACCACGAGCTGCGGACCCAGTGCTGATAATGACCCTATGGAACCGAGAACGCGGTTTTCGATCGGTACTCCAAAACCACTTCTAACTGTCGGTGCTCACTCCTTAAATCCAAGGTAGAGAAGTACCATCACTGAGATAAATTATCAATCGAGTCTGCGATATTAGTTATTGAATCTGCATCTGTCACCATCTTAATGTTCAGATGTCGAGCTGTTGATCTGCTTCTTTGACGTGAGAACTGCTGCACTCCACAGGCTAGTGTTCTCTTTTACTATTCCAATTGATCAATGAAATATTTCGTTATTGTTTGTAAATAATACACGATACAGTTTGCAATATTCTGTTGCCTTAATGCTTGTCAGGATTTGGTGTTGAGTTATGGGCGTTACTGACAGTGGGCCCATAGGACAGTGTAGATCTTCAAACTCCACTAGTAAATTTTCCACTTCCACTCTTTCCGGGTCTTCCATATGCTCTATCTTCTTGTCTAATGCAGATCTAATGGCAGTCCGTATCGGACTGTAGGTTCCACTTGCCATGTCACAATCACCTTGGTCTAGAAAAGACACCACATCCTCATGTGACATACCGGAAAAGGGGAAGGTGAAACTGATGGCGGTTGGATGTATGATAGGCTCCAGTGGCTGGATTTCGACTAATTGATCATCTCTAGCTGTTATTTGACTTAGTAGCTCCGTATTTTCTGCAGTTAACTATCTAATCCAATAACATTTGTACTGGCTCCACCTTGGACACAGGGTATGTTCCTTACTCTGCCATTGTCGAACCTTTATCTCCACTATAATATTTAATACAATACAGTACCACTCACAATAGCTCAAAAAGTGTACAAGACCGTATAAAACAACTCACACCCTATGACTCATCATGAGCCATCTCGAGTAGGTCCATTGCCTAGTCATATGGCCATACTTGTAGCAGTTAGGGCGCAACATTGTCACAGACTCAGTACACAGAGCAGTGTTCCCCAGCAAATTACATTGGGAGGCTGCAAATAATGCGTCCTCTATTATCCCTAAACTTCAACATGTTAACCGGTTCTAATGGCATTATTAACATGACTCACTGGTTCACGTGGTTATCCAACCTGAACACATATTATCTGCAGTTAAAAGTAAGAGTTACAGGTTGCTGACTCAGCCCACCGAGTTGATACGTGAGCTGTGGTTTGAGGGCATGCTTCATAGAGGACAAAACTTCAGGCCCCACTTGAAGTGCCTGAAGACGACTTCTGACACCAAATGAAGTGAACTGGAGAGGAAGGCCCACTTCAGCCTATAACTGGGTAGCAGTGGCAGTTGTGATGAGATAGTGTGCCATTGACAGCTCAGATAAACAAATTCGAAGATTAACTCATTTATTATAACTCAAAAAAACTACAGCTGCTTGATGACCGCGCCGAACTCAATCTGACTAGGATGGCTCACGGTGAGCTGCTGCTGATGTCAGCCTTCCCTCGGCTACATCGATATACCCAGTACTGTGGACTCCAGTACTAACAGACACGGCACTTGTGGCCTACTTCCCACTTTATGGCTCTCTGTATGAGGAGAAAGCAGCGCGACCAGAGGGAGACTGGAACCGTTGCAGCGGACGCCAGCCTTCGACGAACGAGCTCACCCTCGAAAATAGTGGCATGTGGCGTCTACGGGCTGTCAGAAACATGGTAGAGTGAGCTGCTGCCCTCCAGTGCAGGTGTCTGGCAACTAATGTGTGCTGCTGGATGAGACTCACCGGTGGCGAGCACTAAGTCCAGAAAGATGGAGTTAGTACTTGGAGACGATGTGGCATTGGCTGATACAGTGGACGTGTGCTGTTGCATGTCCACCTGTCCCACAGTGTAGCCGTGACGTCCTGCTGGTTATTATCGGACTGCCCCTGCTAAAATGGGAGGGCATTTACACCCGACTGTAACCCAACCGTTGCGCCAAGGTGCCATTTTCCGTCACGTATTGAAACCACGACAGTGGCCCACGTGTGGGGTAAGAGGTCACTTTTTAGGAGGCCGGCCCACAGTTCAGCCGATTTGCCACGACAGCGGGCGTGCGCCACGCCTTAGTGCAGCAAGTGTTGGGCCAGCGGCTGGTTCAGTGATGTTATGACTTCTTGTGCGGCTGTGGGCATCTTGCGTTAGTATGGCGGTGCTACTATTTTCCAAAACAATGCCCAAAAACGAGCAACATAGAGGGCACATTGCATTGGAGAGAGAACTACGACTGACTGGTGGCTGGCTGGCCGCTAGCACGCGACTCGCTGAAATTTCAGTCACAAAGTAATTTTAATCGATGAATAAGAAAACGGTTCTGCGCAGAGAGAGACGGGACGTATTTTGAGGCCTCGCGAGTTTGCTATCTGTATCTGTCCCGCAGGTCCTGTTCCAGCCGTTGCCTATCCTGGTAACTGACAACACTGGGGTGAGCGCAGTGTTGAGAAACTATTTCCTCTTTTGACATTCCATTGC
The DNA here is from genome assembly GCF_023864345.2 of Schistocerca serialis cubense. Taxonomy (NCBI): domain Eukaryota; kingdom Metazoa; phylum Arthropoda; class Insecta; order Orthoptera; family Acrididae; genus Schistocerca; species Schistocerca serialis. Next base: position 52,292,779 of record NC_064645.1, on the reverse strand, counting down.
AGAATTTACTGCTGCGACATCACTGTTGCTTCTTAACATAATACTTATCATGTTCGCTCTGTGACAACAGTAATTAAGACTACATTAAGTATCGTCATCATACCCAAACTAACTTTGAGATCACACCAAATGTTCTCCACACTTGGTACAGGCAGACATGACAGAATGACTCTACTTGCTACATTCCTCCTGGCCACTGTGCTTCGCCCGATCACCCACTAGTACTACAGGTCTAGCTAGGCTAGGAGTCTGCGTCCCTGTCAAGTCCAGCAAATCAGTGAAAAAATACAAGAGATATTATGAATCTCACTGCTGCAGTCTTGCTCCCTCCAACATCTTCAGTGCTTTGGAGACTGAGGAATAAAGCATTCAGACATCCCAAGAAGTTCCAAAGGAATCCGACAGCGCAGAGCATAATATACAAGTGAAGTGTAGGAAGACCAAAAAAGTCTTGCTGCTGCGCAGTAGCCACGGAAGGGGAACCTCAAAACTGTGCTTACTGAAATATTGTTTCTCACTCTACGACGGTGGTCGCTTGTATCAGTTGTTCTTGCTGGGGGTCCTTCGTGGCCCCATTTTGAGTCTCCGTTTCTCATTTATTTGCCTCTAATTTTTCTGAACGAGCTATTAGACGTTCTCCAGTAACTAAGGAATAGCAGAACAGAGGGAGTGGTTTATAGGTTGACAAGGCTTAACACGGCCACATCGGGTTGTACTAATCATACTGATGAAACCAGTTCTTTATCACTGAACATTTGTTTGGAGAAAATTTGAAGCTAACAATTGTGACATTGAGAATTTGGGTCGATCCGGTGTTCAGATGGCCTAATTCGTGAAAGCTACATCTCGTGGGAAGTGGGAGATCCTGTTTCGAATTCCATATCTGAGAAATAACTTTGAAAGGTCTCGTTGCAATCCAACTGGAAATACTCAGCAGTTTCTTTACACTGTACGGGAAGTTGCCGTAAGTGCTGAAGAGATCCACAATTTTCGTCCAGATTTTTTGCGGCGAGAGTAACACTGTTACAAGTTCCAATTCAGCTTTCCTTTTAAGAATAAGATGTCTTTTCACCACAAAACAGTAACAACATTTTTTGCTTCTACCTTCCTCAGCAGGTGTCGCAATAAGACTGACCAAGTAACCACGGTTAATTTTATTTAAAATGGCAAAATACAAATTCCACAAGGGCTTTCATTTTTATGCCAAAGAGTGAAAAGAAGAGGAAGACAGAGAGAGATGGGAGAAAGAGAGAGAAAGAAAGAGGGGGAGAGAGAGGGGGGAAGAAAGAAAGAGTCGCAAGAAATGCCAAATGAAACCACACATACGAAGAATTGTGATCTGAACGCAAATCTTAAGCCACTTGGGAACCGCTTCCCCTCCTCCCCCTCCAAGCTAGTGAAATAGATGGAAATAACTAGTTCCTCGCTTTCTATTATGTTGCAAGTCTGGTACATGAAGTAAAACGTCCTTATTTTCAAGTGTTCTAACAATTACATCTGTTCTGAAACAGGTCGTGTGTTACGATCTTTAACATGGAAGGATGCACAGTGGCCTAAAGCCTCTCACAGGAGTTGCTTTCGATTGTTTGCTGACCATTTTGAAAAAGTTGGTCGAGAACTGTTGGCCACAGGATATGATCTCTCCTTATAAATGTAATATTGTGGGAATATCCTCTGTCCAGCTTTTGCAACCAACCGAAAGGCAGGCAGGTGATCTGCATTCAAAATCCTGCTGCCTGGTGCTAGAATCTTGCTGGCGCAGCATGGCGCAGGACCTCAGTCCACCTAGGGTGACCAGATGCAATTGTTTAAAAAGGAGGACAAACAGCTCCAAAAAGGAGGACAAAGGAAGAAAAAAAGAGGACACATCAAACGGGTCAATTGCAGATGAGGATACCACCCGTCAGCTTTGGACAAGTCACGTGACTGCCGGGAATTACCGGTAAAACTAGTAGTTAATTGTTACTGACGGTCAGGTTGTGGTTAACCGAGCAATATAAAAAACATTGAAAACATTGATTGTGGTGACAGTGTGGCGTCAATTGTTTTCTTATGTCAACATCACGGAATTGTTTACAAAGCGAAAAACGTAAGACCATTCACTTGCCTTCATTCGACGCGCCGCTACCAACATCTACAATACAAGCAGCAGCTGGCGACATGTAAACTGCACTTTAACCTTCCGAATAAAAATAAATTGAATGACTATGAAACACTGACATGAAACCATGACAGTTAATCTGTCGAGCTGTTTCTTACCTTTATTGGCTACTGAGAAGTACCTTCCAGCTCCACATATCTTACATTCCGCTTCAAAACGAAAATTTTAAATAATCGATATTTGCATTCGCTTATAGCGTCGACGATCCTGGTGCCACCTACTAACGCGAAGGCCGTGCCAATAGTTAAAGTAGTTAAGAAAAGAGCAATAGAACGGGACGAATTGTAAATTTATCTGTGTTACGCTCAACTTTGCGAAAAAGCCGTACACTAAAAATCCGCCCGGACCCCGGACAAAGAGCTTTAGGAGGACATGTGCGGATTAATCCGGACGTCTGGTCACCCTGAGTCCACCACAATAGGGAGTTGAACTTCCACATGCCATGGCACAATGTTACGCTGCTCTGGTCACCTACGTGACTGGAGATGGGGCCCTGGGATAACTTGGCTTAGCATAGCGACTATAAATCCTCTCCCTTCAGTCCCTAGTAGCACCTCGTCTTCGACCACAGCTGGTGCCATATCATTCTCCGCATGTGCCACAAGTCCCACCTGGGCCGAGCAGCTTCAACTGTGTCTAGCAGCGTCATGGCCAGCTGTCGGTCTACGAGCCGCTACTGGACATGACCATTTTGGATCTCGAGCCAGTGCGACCAAGAAAAGATCTCTTCTATGGTGTTTTCGTCCGACACTCTGGGCACCTCCAAGGGGTCCTGGATTTGGCGCTTGCGTGCCAGTGCGCATGTCCAGCAGCTGGGCAACGGCCAGCTATTAAGCCGTTGCTGTGCTACTGAGGCACCAGTCCTCTCTGGTGTTCTACTGCTGCTGCTAGCCAAAAACGCGTATGTGTGCTATGATGAGGTGGCCACTACAGCCTGGGGCGACCATGGACATCTCACAGACGCCGCCATCAGCTTCTGTATGGACAACTTACAGAATAAAGATGTTGTTGCTAATCGAGCTGTTCTAACTCCATTCCCACCATGCTACCACTGTCCTGCAGACGCCATCTTGTGGCAGTAACGACCATCCTGGCCATTGATTGTGTCGACTCATGTGACCACAATGCATTGGGTGTCCACCCCGGTAGCCGATCGGTCAGCGAGACGGAATGTCATGCCAAGGGGCCCGGGTTGGATTCCCGGCTGGGGCGGAGATTTTCTCCGCTCAGGACTGGGTGTACTGTTGTCCTAACCATTATCATCCCACTCTCATCGACACGCAAGTCGCCGAACTCAAAAAACTTGCACCGGGCGAACGGTCTCCCCGACGGGAGGCCCTAGCCACACGACATTTCATTTCACAACATTGGGTGTCAGAAGAAAGGAGATAACAACGAATGACGTCGCGGGACACCGATCAAATGTATCATTTCAACATGATGAGTAGAAACAAACTTTTTTGACTGTTTTCCACGAGATTTTTTCACAACGTTTAATAGTTTGTGTTCGACTAGTGAAAGTGGTCTCAGTCACCGATATGAGGGAATTTAGGGGCCACGCTAACCACCACCTGGTTTGCACTCTGCTATGTACAGGCAGTGTAACTTGTTTGGGCTCAGTGCTCCATGTATCCAGTCTTCCGCAATGATTTGTTTTAATTGTAGGAAGCCTGAGCATTATGCAAGAGAACGTAAGAAACATGAATGGTTGGCGCTCAACTGTAAGGATTAGAAATATGTATAGTAGTGTAACGGTGATATTAGTATTGAGACCTTTCTAATTGTGTATTTCCTTTTGTGTCAGACGCAGGCCTTGCAATAAGCGAACCAGGGGTAGACAAAAGATTACCACTGCACAGGTGGTTCAGATCTTATTGAACCAAATGCAAAAATTTGGGCAGACAAATAGACTTGCATAGTCAGTTAGATGCATTAAGGTAGGCATCGTGGATATCGCTGAAACAACCAGTTTTCGGTTACATCGTTTTTCTTTTTCCAACGTCGGTTTAACGTGACTGTTAAAAGCGCTCAGAATAACCGGTTTCTGAAATAACTGACTTTAGATTTTTTTTATTCCTGTTGTTTCCCGTAATAAAGTAGAAATCTAACAAAAATCTAAAAATATTGACTTCCTTAGTTTCAAGATACACAGAATCAAAATATTAAATTAAATAGACAAATAAGAGAAAGCTTAGTCTGTCCATCATTCGTTGCTTTTCTCGAAAAGTGTTTGAGTTCTACAAAAAATCACCAGTGTTCTCCTATTGATTACAATTATTTGAAATTCTGTTCAAAAATCATGTTGTAACCGACAATTATACCAATTTTTGTACATTACGAATAGTCAATGCTAAAGGGTGAAAACCCAGGTTCAAGAACTCTTATCTTTCACGTTAATTTGTTTACAAGCACATAAAGTCATGCTTTGTAGACACAGGCAGCTTATAAGCTACTTTCTATTTTTATCGTAAGTTACTGAACGAATTGTTAAGTTTTACGTTTTCTCCTCATATGATGTCGCAAGTTTGTTTTGGTTCCCCCTGATATTAGCCTTTCAAAGAAAGTGGTACGTTGTACTTTATCGATACTGCATTCCGTAAAATACTTCCAGACTAAGGATGGTGCCGTTTTGTAATACAGCTGATAATCCGACGACAACGAGAAACTACTACATAAACCGGATGGGACGAATATTGCACACTGCATGTTCACGCTTTCCATCTAATAATTATTTTCTCAGCAACGCTGTACCAAATCTAATGCCATGTGTTCATTGCCCGTTTCTGTCGGTTTTGTTATTAAAAAAGAAATGGTCGCTTTTCCTATTTTCTATTATTACGCAACATTTCAAAGCAATGGAATTTTTATGAATAAAAATCACTCATTCTTTAAAAAAGATTTGTTTAGGAATCAAAAATTTTAGCAGTGCTGCTGTGGCTAACTGATATTTCGGTTTTTTATCCGTTGTTAGTAAAAATTAAAGAGCGTCTGTTATAGCAAAGGCCAAATACAAACCGAAAAATGACTGTTATTCTGAACTAAAATACAGGTCACGGTTTTAACTGCTCGGTTTTTCACATCCCTACATTAAGGGGGAACGAAGTCTCTTCCACTGCGTCAGTACCCATCCTACATGCTAGCAATGCTACTTTCTCCATATCAGGCAAAGCAGGCGGAGGGGGAAGGAGGCGGGGGGGGGTGGGGGCTTTAGTGTTTACAAAAAATCATGTTGATAGCTGTGAAGCTAGGATATTAGTTGGAGGGATAATTGTTTCATATGGTCAAGTTATGTTTGCTAATAGATGCAAAAACATGCATGATGTACTACAATGGGCTGAGGAATGCTCAAATACTTGAGGTTTTGAGGACAGGCTTCTTACAGCATTTTGGAGAAATAATAGTTGCAGATACTGATGGGAGCAAAAACACGTGAGTCCATCGAAACTTTCATGGACAGGATTAGAAAGGTTTATGTCAATACATAAGAGTTGATGGAAAATGATGACACTAGTAAGGTATTACTGCAAAGTGGTGAACAGGGAGTACTGACCCCATTCTTGCAACGTATGGGCAGTGATTTCTAAAAATTGGAGGCATAGGAATGGCAACAGCGCTGGAGGAGCCAGGCGCAGTGCCCATAGTCCACGATGAAAGGGAGACTTTTTCAATGACACCAAGTGTTGCCGTCGTAACACATCTGCAGAGAGTGCTATCAGCTACAGTGTCGGAAAGGTGGAAGAGTAGGGCATAGGGAAATACACTGCAGACAGAATAAGGAAAGGCAGAATGGAAAGGCAGAGAATGGGAATAGTAAGTTACCATTAAACGGCCATGGGGGGCTCCATGGCCACCGAATGGCACTGCCAGTGAATTTTAGCACAACTAAAAGATGTGCAGAGGAGAAATTTTCTCAATTGTCTTAGTTGATGGAAGAGAACTTAACTTTTTACTGGCGACAGATGCAGAGGAGTCTGTGGGGAGTTTGAACTTCATGGAGAAGAGGAGGCTAACCTGTGTGTCGCAGGCAGTGGTGTTGCCCATTTGTATGGATCCACGACGTTGAGTTTATGGTTGAGGACAAAACATTTTCGAGGATACGTTTTACCTTGTATAGGCGATGATTACTGTGCAATCTTAGTTTGAGTGTATATATATATATATATATATCACTGCTAAGTTCTTATTCTTAATTCAGGTCATAAACTACTGCACGGTACACGAAAACTATCATGGGTGAGTGTAGTAACCAGGTGGCTCGTAAAAGTCTTATGTGTGTTCGAGGTACTGAAAGAGACTGATGAGTTAGATAAGTCACACTGTTTTAAACAGAGAGTGGTTATATGTGTACTGGAAATAGATGCAGATCAGGTAGTGCCAATTGGAATAGATAATTTTGGGATCAAAGACATAGATTGGTCTGAAATGGTGATGGCTGCCAGTCTTGAAATTCTGGTGGATGAATGCTTGGATAGAACAAATTCAGACACTAAAAATAAGCATACTGCCAGTTTGACTGCATTCCAGGAAAATGTAAAATATTTGGATCGAACAGAAAAGTTAGCAATGGAGAATTGTTAGTGAAGATTGCGTACATGTGTACTCCTCATAGGTCTTTGCCAGTGATTCCAGTTATACAGCAAAGAATCCCAACTGGGAATGAGCCGCTGGTTTATTATAAACCATATTGTGTACCTCATCACCTACAACCGGTGGTGGAAGACTTTATTAATCAACAGTTATGAGGCAGCATTATTGAGTCACCAGAAAACCAATGGATCATGCAGTAAGCAGCCTTACCACAAGTCTAAGATTAGCCCAGATGGACCCAGTTTTTAGTGCTGTCCAGGGTTCAAAAAATGCCACGGGTTTGAGATTTTTGTGATGGCAAGCATTCTTTTTAATTTTAGACCTAGATTAAGGTAGGTTGATTCTTACAAAGAAGAAGACAGTAACCAGCCACTATTCATACTGCTATTTATTTAAGTAAATAGCGCCGTAACCGCTTTCGAACTGACAAGTTCATCATCAGACGGCTGTTCTCATGATTTGCAAGATACACTTTACATTATCGTCAGTTTTCGATTTTTATTCTTCCACTGTGGCGAAATATTCTTGGTGTGTTGGTGCCATCGAAAATTCCGCGCGATTTTGTTGCGAAGTTGCAGGATTATATTTTTCAAATATCCCAAAATATATGCAGCACTTATATAATTTGTACATCACCATATTGTGCAAAGCATCACACACACACACACATACAAGAGATGAACGGAAATGATACTTTTATTCAAAGACAGTAATTACACAGAAGTCACGGGGATTTGTAACGGTCTTCTGGGTATACGGTTCTTGTTAGGGTGTGTGATCGCCACGGACTGTATTAAGTGCTCTGCAACGTGCTTCCATGCTGGCCACAATGTTGGTGAGGAGTTCTCGTGGTGGGGCGTTCCATGCGTCCACCAGCGCAGCTGCCAACGGCTGGATAATCGTTGGTTCATAAGCAGGTGCAATACATCTCTCCTCACTTAATACCAGTTCTTGAAATTTTGTACATAGACTTTCGCGGTATAATTGGCGCCTATCTTCAAGTATATGCCAGTTCTGTCTCTTCAGCATTTCTGTGATGCTCTCCCAAGGCTCAAACAAACCTGTCGCCATTCGTGTTCCCCTTCGCTGTATACGTTCAATTTCCTCTGTCAGTCTATTTGGTATATTTCCCACACACTTGTGGAATATTCTATGATAGGTCAAACGCGTCCTTTGTGAACGATCTCCTTTGTAGATTCACTGCATTTTCCCACTATCCTGCTAATGAACTAATGTGTACCTCCTGCTTTATCTACGATTGAGCCTATGTGATCATCACATTTAACATCCCTCCGAATTGTTACATCCAACTACCTGGGTGAGTGTGAAATGACTGATTCCAGTTGCAACTCATTGACGTAGCAGACACGGGAGAATATGGTTTTGCGCTTTGTGAAGTGAAAAATTTTGCATTTCTGAAGATTGAGTCCTAGTTGCCAATCTTTCCACCACTCAGAAATCTTATCAAATTGTACTTGAACATTTGTGCAGTTTTTTTTCTGACAGTACTTCATTAAAGACACTTGCATCATTTGCAGGAGGACTGATATCACCATTAATATAGTCTGCCAGGTAATTAATACACAACATGGACAGCAAGAGTATTAGTATGCTTTCCTGTGTGACGGATCATATTATTTCAATATCTGTCGATGACTCTCCATCCAAGACTCCCCTATCAAGGAATCCTCAATCAATTCCTTGATACCGCATATGATCGAACTTCCGATTAATAAACGTTGTTATAGTACTGAGCTTAATTCTTTTTGGTAGCCAAGAAACGCTGTAACTATCTGGTTTACCTTAATTACATTATCTCGCTTGAAAAGTGTCAGTAAAGCTTCTCATAGCCTATACTTCCAGAATCTGCGTTGGTTAGCAGTGATTCCATCAGGCCTGGGGCTTTCTTCAGTTTTAGAATATCAGCTGTTTCTGAACTCCAGTAACACTAATACTGTCACATCGTAACTGTACTAAAGTTCAAATGCGAAAGCAGGGTCGTCAAAGAAAGCATTGAAAGCAAGATTTTACGAACACAAATGTACAGCCAGAACGGAACTGCCCCCTGGATGGAGAGTACTTCCAACATTCCAGAATGCTGCTATTTACAGGAACATCGAATATTTCAGAATGCTGCTATTTACTCATGTACAGCTATCGAATATTCCAGAATATGCTAACACTAGCGAACCCAGCAATGCTTCGCAATTGCTAAATATGTATTAGGATGGGATATGCGGCCTAATTTTCTTCTTACACCTCTCTCTGCACCTCCTCTGTCCCCTCTTTCTCTCCATTTTCTCTTCTTCCTCCTGGCTCTCTCTGTCCATCACGTCCCCTCCCTTCTCTCTGCCCACCCCCTCATCGCCTCTCTCTTTCTCCATCTCCTCTCCCCTTTCTCTCTGTCTATCCACTCTTTCCTCCCTTCTCTCTTTCCATCCACCCCCCCCCCCCCCCTTTTGTGTCCGTCTCCCGTTCTCTCTGCATCTGACCTTGAGCCTTGTTTATTGTTGTTGCAATCAATACCTTGATTGGAAATTGAAATCACTTAAAGTAAATGGCTAACTCGATTACAATCATTGTTATATGGGGCATGAGGGAGACCTCTGCAGGTGTTGGATTTGTGAAGATCGTAGCTTCAGTGACAGTATTCCTCGTAGTTTTAATCTGAGAGCATGCAGGATTACAAAGTTTCAGATGATTCAGATCCCGTAGCAGTACTATAATTGTCCCGGCGTAACATCAAGCGCCGGCCCGTCGGCCTGGAATGTAACAGCAGAGAAGGCTGTGAGACGACGTCAGCCAGTAGAACGCTGACTGGGACGACACCACGACAGGAACGTCCTCTACAAGAAGAGAACATAAGCGCCATTCCAGCTAGCCGCGGCCGCACTAGAAGAGCAGCACTGGAAGGCGAGCCCTGACTTCTGAACAGTATTATTTGCTTGCATTGCAATTGTATATATCGAAGGACATTGATTATTTGCATGTCGCCATTTGCTTGCGATAGCTCATTGTAAGTCCACTAACTATTGTCAATTCAGTTTACCGTAATAAACTCCATTAATATGATTTGCTGGGTTTCTTGTCTGGCTATCTGTGAAAACATTTTCATAGGCACCCTATATTAGACGAGTGGGCCAGACACAACAATAATCATAAACCAGTAATCCATAAATAGAACTTTTCTGTTGTACGAGTACAAAGAAGTAAGCAAAGTAGCACATTGTTATATTACAACTTCAATTTAAAATTATATATTATTGGAAACAATATATATGGGAGAAATAATTTACCTAATGAGAAAATGCAGACTTTCACGGCCAATAATTGCTGATATTTGATTTATGGGCATTATGTCGTGGCTCAAAGCATAATTCTCTGCCTGGCGTTCAGTCTGCCCGTGGTGGGGACGTCATCAGAGGCTTTAACTACTCAGAAAGCTGTTGTACATTCAAACAAGCTCAGAAAGCCTAATTTCTAAGCTTATTCGAGTGTGTATCAGCTTTCTCAATCGTTAAAGCCTCTGATTATGTCTCCATCATCGGAAGATGAAATGTTAGCAGTGTTTTATGCCTTGAACCAGGGTTGCAACTAGCATTTTTTCCAACTGGGGCAAGATTAAATTTATCTCCCCTTCTTTCACATACATATTATCAGTAGTTTTATAAGAGCAGTTTGGCTATTACATTTCAAAATAAATATCACCAACTCATAACATTAACTAATTTTATTGGCTAAATTAAGTTTAAAGTCAAAACAAACAAAGTAAAGGGACAAGTAGGATTAGGATTCAAGCACTGAATGATCGGTATATATACAGTCCATCCATTTCGGGAATCGAGAATCTCGATCATATTTGGCTGTTATAGACATTAATACTAACAAGATATCAATCTCAGGGATCCCAAGACTTTCAAGAATGTTTCAATGTCAATGACACAAATGTGATGCAAAGTCAGGCAGGCGGCAGGTGACCGTTATTATAACAGTCAGTAGTAGGCGTGGGCTTCGTGTCTATCTTGGCCACAATAATGCATTCACTATGCTGTTTGTAGAAGCTTACCCGCACTTCTATTTTTCAATTCATTATTAAACCTACTCATGCATTACCCCTATTTGATTTTGTATTTATAACCCTGTATTCACATGAGCAAAAGTCTTGTTCCTCGTGCCACCGAACTTCACCAATTCCCACTATATCCAACTTTAACCTATCCATTTCCCTTTTTAAATTTTCTAACCTACCTGCCCGATTAAGAGATCTGACATTCCACGCTCCGATCCGTAGAACGCCAGTTTTCTTTCTCCTGATAACGACGTCCTCTCGAGTAGTCCCCGCCCGGAGATCCGAATGGGGGACTATTTCACCTCCGGAATATTTTACCGAAGAGGACGCCATCATCATTTAATCATACAGTAAAGCTGCACGCCCTCGGGAAAAATTACGGCCGTAGTTTCCCCTTGCTTTCAGCCGTTCGCAATACCAGCACAGCAAGGCCGTTTTGGTTAGTGTTACAAGGCCAGATCAGTTAATCATCCAGACTGTTGCCCCTGCAACTACTGAAAAGGCTGCTGCCCCTCTTTAGGAACCACACATTTGTCTGGCCTCTCAACAGATACCCCTCCATTGTGGTTGCACCTACGGTACGGTTATCTGTATCGCTGAGGCACGCAAGCCTCCCCACCAACGGCAAGGTCCATGGGTCATGGGGGGGGCTGCAACCGCTACTAGAGGAATTTATAGACAAACAACCACGTGATGGAATCATAGAGCATAGCGATAGTCCATATTCAAGCAATGTAGTTCTCGTACCTAAGAAGTCGGTGGATGGTACAAGGCAGTATAGGTTTTGTTGTGACTACAGGTTTCTGAATGCGAAAACCATTTCGGACGCATATCCGATTCCGAATATCCCGGACACATTGGATAATCTGGGACAGTGTAAGTATTTTACGACGATGGATTTACGGAGTGGATACCACCAGTTTGAAGTAGCGCCAGAGGATAGCGCGAAGACAGCTTTTACTGTTCCTGGGAGACACTATAAGTATATAGGGGAGACCGGGGACAAAAGTAAGAGGGTATGAAAGTAACATCCCTCCCCTATACCTTTGCATGTACCTCCGAAAATCTCGTGATTCGAGCAATGTATTCTCTTCATGTTTCCCAACTGCCTACCTATTGTCATGTTTCCCAACTGCCTACCTATTGTTGGTCAGTATTGGAGAGTCTCTGTTTTTTCACTGTCTGAAGTAAGTTTTCTCAATTTTCTTAGTTTTGTGCTAACGGTGGCATTACGCTGTAAACGTAAGTCTGCTGTAATAATTTAACTATGTGAAACTTTCAGTTTTAGCCACCATTTTCCACTTTTTCATTACTTGTATAGATTGTGTCTAAAATATCAATTAAACAGAAAAGGGTGGTCGGGGACAAAAGAAACATTACTGCTGGGGACGAAAGTGACATTGTTTCTTTCATCCCCGCTACTGAAAAAGTATTATTAGCTCTAGGCCCCTTGTTTTTTTTTGTTTTTTTTTTTTCATTAGCGAGCAATAAATTAGGTATGATACTGTTAGGAGTAGCAGTGTCTTGCTGAACAAACTCGTTATTACTGAACAGAATCGTTATTTACTTAGATATTTCATTACAGGAAATAATGCCACGAACACGGGTTAGGACGACTACAAGAGGACTAACTCCTACTACTGTATATCAAACTGCGGTAGATGATATTGGAAATTATAAGTATTACAGCAGCAGCAAAGAAACACAATGTATGCCATGTGACATTGCATCAGTACATTAAAAAGAAAGAGAAACGTATGAGTGACGCAGAACACCAATGCCTCGGTTGGATATAGAAGTGTAAAACGGGTGTTCTCTGATAAACCAGAAAAAAATTATAAATGAATATATGATTAAGGTGTCGGGAGATATTTTACAGACTTTGCCATAAGGATATCCGTAAATTAGCTCAAGAACTGGCAACGACAAACAATATACCAATTCCATCAATTTGGGTGGACAATCAAACTGGTCCATACTATTTTCAGCATTCATGAAGAGGAATCCTCAGTTGTCTATTCGGTCGTCTCAACCCACAAGTCTTGCTGGAACAACGAGCTTTAATCCAGCAAATGTGAATGCCTTTTTCAACAACCTGGCTAACGTTATGGAGAGATATAAGTTCGAACCCGTGGACATCTGGAATGTGGACGAGACAGGTGTTACCAATGTCCAGAAACCAAACAGGATTGTTGCTAAACGGGGAATAAAGCAGGTAGAATCTATCACGTTGGCTGAAAGAGGCACCCTTGTCACTGTTGCTATTGCCATCAACTCTCAGGGAAACAGTACACCACCTCTCCCACGTCTCTTTTTATTCCCTCGCTTGATGTATCATGACCATTTTATTCGAGACGGTCCTACTGGTTGCATTGGAGCAGTAAATGCGAGTGGCTGGATGCAAGATGAAGAATTTTTGTTATTCGTGCACCATTTCGCAAAATTTGCTAAACCAACTCCTGAGCAGAAATGTTTAGTGCTTCTCGACAATCACGAATCTCATGTATCCATCAGAAGCCTGAATTTTTGCTATCTGCTGGCTGCTGGCAGTGTGTGGTAATAGTCGGCAGCCAGTAGGTCAGGCAGAGTAAACATGGCGCGGAGCTGCAGCGGCGGATTGAACGTACGATTTGTTTGAAGTGAGGCAGGGAACTGCAGCACTGCTTCAAATTATTGAGATGTATGAGGCGAGGCAGTAGGCCAGAGCCGGGAGTGGCAACGTGTAAGTGGCTGACGTATGGGAATTTACCCCTGCCATAGTTTCTGTCTCTCTCTGACACTACGCCAGAAGCGAGGGGAAAAGCAGTATAAACAGTCAGGCACCTTTAGCTTGAGGGTGCGTGCCGGGTCAGTCGAAAGTCAGGTTGAACCTGTGCTGGTCTACGCTTGTGGGGGCCAGTCTGGCAGCGATGTTGTAAATATTCTGTGTAAACCTGTACTTTGTTTCCATGTACTAGTTCAGGCTGTATTTCGCCTCCAGGGACACAACACCGGGGCGAGACGGAACAACAGCCGGGTACTTGGTGATTGCACGGTCTGCCTGAAGGAGGGCAGTGACAACGGTCTGCAGCGGGTCCAGGCCGGGCCACGTTAGCTTCCCACCTGGTGTATCGGGGTCAGGGCGAGGCGTACGCTGCGGGAGGCGCAGCAGCTCTGAAACAGCGTTAGGGACGGCGGCAGGTGCTGCCATCCGGCAAGCACAACTAGCGGCAAGTTGCGGCACGGCGACCAGGAGGGCGCGGGTTTGAGTCCGGTCCTGTCCTGGGAACAGCAGCGGCCGAGGGCCACGGGTGTCCAGTACAACCAGCTTCGTCCCACGGTCGGACAGAGCAGGCCAAACGTGGAGGAGGGTGGTGGGGACCGGGGACTGTGGCAGTCTCCGGAATCGCGGGCAACAGAGTGGCGCCAGTCGTTACGCCTCGGCGAGTGGCGGCCGGGCCAGCGTGGCTGACTTCCGTCGTCGGGAGGCCTCGACGACCGCAGCAGCCGTGTCGGCAGTCCAGGAGTGCTGAGACGGCCGGATTCGCGGAACAGCGAGCGGGCGGCGCGCCGACATTACGTTTCCGTAAACTAGCTGCATTAAGGAATACTTCCGAATACCGCTGTATCTCTCTGCACTGCCCCTCAGCGCTCTTGAACTTGCTCGGCCTCCTGACGAAATATGGCGCGGTGGGCCCCGGCTCCAGCTCGGCCATCTGAAGTCCCAGGTTCAGTCACCGACGAGCCGTAACAATCCCTTTCTTTTTAGTAAAGAATGATTTTGACTTAGAATCTGAACCAAAGTGAGAAAATAGTCGGTAGGGTATACAATTTAAAGCATTTTTTCTCTCACTATAGCCTAGCCATGGTCTTTTAACCTTTGACCCATTTTAACTCTTTTGTAAACCAATCTTTATTTAAACTGTGGCCTCCTCTATAACTTTTTCCGATGTCTGGATCATGTTCCTTTTCTGCACTCTTTTGTATAAAATAATATCTTCCAGTGCTAGAAAACCTCTTCAGTCGTGTACTGGGATCGTTAAAATCAACTCACAAGCTGATGTGGCAGGAACTAGTGTTTCATGTTTCAACTGTGTCTTCTATTTACTTTTCACTCCTGTAATCTTCCTGACTAACTTGAATTTCAGCTGGAAGTAATAAATATTAAATCTTTTCTGGCGTAACCACAAGCGCCGGAATGAAGATGCGGAATGCAAGAGCAGAGATGGCGGTGAGGAAACGGCAGCCAGTGGTGTGTGGAATTGGACTGCGCTGCGCCAAGAGCGACACCTGCAGAAGTGAATATTAGCGTCGCTCCTGCTAGCCTCGGACGCTCAGATCGACCCGAATCTGCAACAGACATTTGTGCTACGCTATCAGATTGTTGAGATCCGTATCAAGTGCTTACTTGTACTTTGTGTACACCAAGAACTTTACTGTTTTCATGTCGGCCTTCGCTTGCGACTAATACTTATAAATCTCCAAAGTTAAGTATTGTCAATTTGCTGTCTAGAAATAAAATTACTAATGTTATTTGTTTGAATTGTTGTATAGTTTTCCGAGAACGCATCATCCCGTAGGCAGCCTATTAGCGACGAGTGCGGACGACCCCCCATGAAATTTACTACCCTGGAGTTATTTGTTTATGTCCTTTTCTGTTGTGTTCATGGAGGGGGAGATGGCGCTGCAGACTTCCGCTGTTAGCTTGTCCAAAACATTAGCAGACGACTGCTTCTTGCCGTTAATTTCTGTCGTGTTCGCGCAACTCTTATTTTAAATAGTAAATGTCACAGTGCTTTGTGAGTAATGCATCATGAGGCAGGAATTTTTAGAATATTTTCTGGTCTTAAGTGCCTGTTTGATCCAATAGATCCAATAACACGACTATTTCGCCTAATTAATGTAAATTTATTGTTGTTAAACTTTTCCAGTAACCAAGAAGAGAAGTTTGTGATATGAAAAGGCTGCTTTCATAATCCAGCGTTTTTGATACGAAATGATGGAACTGGTGTTACATCCATGTTCTCTTCCCGAAAGTGCTGAGAACTGCATGATGCTATGTATGAACGGTTTGCAAAACTTCTTTCTCACAGCGCTCAACCAGAGCTCTCTTAGCGTTGTATTAATAGGAAATCAAAAGTCAGACGACAGAAATAAAACCGGTGCAGTAAAAGTAAACAGCGCAACCAAAATTCACGAGGAAAAAAAATCGCTTCAATGGGACGACTTATGAATGAAATCGATTCCTTTTCACTTTAGACTCTCTTCAGTGGAACTAGTACACCTGTAAATGATGCTACCTGGCGTGTTTTATCAAAACACTCGCACTAGAAACTAACGTTGTGCCCTACTAACATGGCGGACTTCGGCTTCAAATATGTGACGTAATGACAATTCCGCTTATGGTTGTGATAGTATAGGGAGCGTGCGAACTGCACGTGGTGCAGTCTAGTGGATAGCTTTGCAACAGTCTTGAAGGCATAAATGGCTACCCATAAAGCAACGTTCTATTGTAGTGATGATGAATTAAGAGCTTCAGGGATCGAGGACAGGTAAATGTTATTGTTCTCTAGTTGGTTTTAGCTTCTTCACATAGAGCAACATCCGCCTGAAACGAAGTTCTCGTCCTTTCGAAACGAAAAGCAACCCGCAACTAGACGGAAAGCTTGGATCACGACATTCGAGAACAATACAGTCGATGGTAATTAATGGATTCGTGCAAAACAGTCTCGCATTTGTAGTCGTCATTTCATCAACACCGTGCCCACAAGGGAACTTGACACTCCACGATACGTACCAAGATATCATATGACCCAAAATTACCTTAGCTGTAGTTTTCAACAGATGATACTACTGCGAGATACAAAAGACCAAAAGAGAGCACAGCAGGAAAGAAGAAATCTGCAGAGAGCTACAACCCACGTAATTCTTTGTGGATCTGAAACATCCCAAACAGGTTCCCAAACGGAGAACAGTAATGTAAATGCTTCTAATAGCTTAAACATAGCCCACTCTTCCGTAGTTTAAAAAGTAGGTGAGAAGTGGAAGTTCAAACAAATGTGCAACTGCAATGGTTAGATGATCAGTGTGACAGGCTGTTGTGTGGAGACTGGTTGTGGTGTTCAAGCTGAGTTAACAAATTCTAACGCATTTCAAGGTTACATATCTATAAAGAATAATAAATAAAACGTCACTGCCACAGCTGGTCTAAAATTAAAATTGTCTTATATTTTACTGTCATTGTTACCTTCTGTTCACCCAAATTCCACATTGAGCAAGGACAGCACCTTATGTTTCTTCTCTTTTTACTTAAAATGAAATTAGTAATTACTTTTGCTGCTCTCACGACGTTTTTAACTGTCGTAGGACTACACTGACGACGAAACTAAATTTATTCTGCACCACCCGCTCTGTTGCTGCGAATTTAACAGAATGTGTGTAATTTTGGGTGTTAAAAATTTGTTCCAACGTTGCGCCTTTGTGGTGTAAGCTGAAATGAGAACGACCTGAATTTTTATACTACTGTAAACTCTTGTTCTGGAAAAATCTCTTTCACAATTAATGAAGCACCACAATGCAGCAGTATTTTTAAGGCGCCCCAACATTCACCTTGGGTTACTTGAATTACCTTTCTGTCACAGCCCATGAGAAAAAAGTAGATACTGCACATGCCACTTATTAACATTATGCGTATAACATTCTCACATTACACTACTACAAAAAATATATTTACACAACTTACTTTGATGTTAACCACATAAGGTTGCTTAGAAGGTTGCTGATTAGCACTTGTGTTTGTTAAACACTTGCTCGACACTTCCTTCTCCCAGTATTTCCTTTATTTCCAAAACATGGTTACTGTTTTGAAAGTCTGTGCCTTTCTTTACAGTGGAAGACATGAAATATGACGCGTCCCATTCTTACATACTGGAAGCCAACATAGATTAGGCTTGTAGCATTGGATGCCATACACAAAAGATGCAGTGGAATACCGCTGAGCTCTCGCCTCTTGGTCTCACATTCATAGAGTTTCCTGTTCGTGCCACTAGAGGCGCTCACAGTCACAAATTCTGCAGTCACGCACTTCCTATGAGAGTAACAAGGGGTTATCTCTGTTAAAAATGACGAATGAAAACAATGCTATCCGTACATTGTCGGCTATTGTATCATAATTTATGTATACAAAACTATCTATAATGTAAAATCTATACAATGACATGAGATAATGCAACAAAAATCTTCAAGCTGATACACATATTTTCATCCATAAATTTCTATTCATATTTATACACTTATTTCATCTTCTATTACATACATATATGTCAGTTTTAGAACATTCGACTGCAAAGCTATTCTTGTATGCTCTAAATTAGATATGAATGCACTTTAAGAGTTGTGAGCAGTTCTTGATCTTTGACACTATAAATGAATCTCTTCTGCTGCAAGCTCCTTGCTTTTCGTATTTTGGGAAATGGTAATATGTACCAAAACAAGAAAACGTACAGTAAACATGTGCTCTAAAATGCATACCTTAAGAGCTATGAGCACTTCTTCATCTTCACTCTTTTGAAACACACTCTTCTAATGAACAAATCCTCATAACTTTTAAGGTAAGCATTTTAGAACACATGCTTACTGGACATTGTTTTCTTGCTTTGGTCCATACTTTTACTTCTCAAAAAAGGGAGCTTGCAGTAGAAGAGATTTGTTTCACAGTATTGAAGATGAAGAACTGCTCATAGCTCTTAAAGTATGCGTTTTAAAGCCAATGTTTACATGACTTTTATGTTTCGAATGGTCATTCCTGTCATATCCCTGAATATTTACCATCACTTCTAAAACATCCAGCATTTGTATGTATCCCTTAAAACAGAAACTATTTTATACTTTTTGTTGTTCGAATCTTTCACATATGCAGACATAATGCGGGCTCGAGTCTTGAATGAACCCTTACAACCAATTATAAATATGACTTTGAAAACATATGAGACATAAATATATTAATACACTTTCAAGATATATATTACAAGTTGTACAAGTTGTATCTATATTATATAACCTTACCTGCTATTTTGTTTTCATTATTAGCAGCAGACTTTGTGAAAAACGAACACAATTTTCATGTTTGGGACATCTCCTCACTTACTTTCTTCCTCTTTTCTTCTGCTGTTTTTTTTTTTGTACACCATTCCACTACTTATTTTTTTACGATCCACTATTATAAAAGTTATTAAACAATTTAAATACGCAAAAGTTAACAAAACAAAGGAGATTAATAAAACAGCACTAGTGGTTAGCCAAGAATGGAGTGTACTTGTCAGTAGGGGATAGGCTGTGCATACAGTGTGTTTGACAAGGGGACCATGCCTACTTGTCATCATCGATTTCGGCCAAATTTATAGTATATCCAGGGCTTGGCCAGAAATGAAAGTCACAGAAGTGTGAAATCCATATGGTTAAGGGTTTGGAAAAAAATAGCATTTTGGCGCAGGTCCAGTGAGACATGAGCCATTTGTATAGCCTATTCACAATATAGCGACTGGCATACTGGAAAGAGTACAGAACCGTAATCTGAGGTTCATGTTCTTGAGTCCCTATGCATAAAATTTTTTTGCTTTTTTTATCTTCAATTTTCACTTCCTTTGCACTACAAATAAATAGAAATGACGCTCAAAATGTTGCATAAAAGGTATGTTTTCATAAAAGGTAAAGGAAAATTTGGAATTGCAAATAAATTTCCAAGAAATTGTACCCATTGTAGTTTTAACCTCGTTACAGTGGAGTAGGAAGAGTAGTATGGAGCCTGTAATGCCTTGCTTCAGTGTGCTGTATGCAACTGTCACAACAGGCAGTGTTGTATTCCAGTCTCTCCATTCAACATCAGAGTACGTCAAATACGTGTATGCCAACATCTTGTGAAAGTGTTCTGTAAGATCATTCATCTGTGGGTGGTAGGCAATGGTCGTCCTGTGGGTGATGTAACAATGTGAAATTACCTCAGATACTAGTCACGACTGGAAAACTTTCCACGACCAGAGATCATCACACTGCGTGCTCTGTGCTTCAGAATGATTTCTTCTATTAGCTGTAACGAATTCGCAGTATCTGGAGCTTCAGCAGAAAGCATAGCTTCAGTGACAGCATACAGATGAGATAGTCAGTGCAGACTATTATCCATTGATTCCCATGGTCCACTTTGGGAACGTTCGCAAGAGGCCGAGTCCACAATGGCGAAATGGCACTGTTCTATATGGGATTGGTAAAATACGCTCCAGAAGTAACTGCATCAGATATGTCCATCAATGGGATTCGTACCAGAGGTTCACTATCTAATGGACTTGTATAGAGACCTGGTCAATCGCACCTCTGTCTGATCTTGTCTGGTGTCCCAAAGAAACCTAAGTGAGCAGACGTTTGATTGTTGTGGAATTGCTTCATGATAACTAGGCATAGATAATGTGGGATGATGAACAATTATTTCTGCCCCTGATCATAGAATCTCTTACACAATGCTCCATTAATTAACTGGGGTTCTCCTTTGGTTGGTTTCTACATCTTCGAGGCTTCTACATTCTCAGCAATTGTGGACCTCCCCACTGCTCAGCAGCAATGTCACTTAGTGCAGCAATGACTAGCAATGTATCCACACTGCAGTGTTACACCAAATAATTTCTTGAAAGTTAGTCATTGTCCTTGTGTTTGTGCCTACTTTTATATATGACTGTTATTTAAGACTTCTGTAGCCTCAGTGCCCAACTGCGCAACTCGCCAATCGACTCAATGGATCCTTCAGGCTAGTCATCCAGCACAGAGAATGCACACAGAAGTCACAACATTGAATTGTTTACCAAATAAATATAACCAGAATTTGCAGACGGACCATACAACTGCAAGGCGTTCTGTCTCAGCTGTAGAATAGTTCATCATCTCACACTGTGAGAGTACTCTGGAAGCGACCGTTGTCACACCTGTCCCATAACCATTAGCATCAGTGCAAAGTTCTATCTCGGCATTCTTGTCACACATTTTTAAGATCAGAGGAAATGTTAGCGTTTCCTTAAGGATAAGGAATTATCTTTCCTGCACCTCATTTCAGGAAAATTTGGCGTCTCTCTGCAGCGCATCCTCCAGGGGGTGTGCCTTGATACATTCAGAGGTGGCTGGAGCATTACACAGTCCTTTATGAATTGCGGAAAATATGGGCACATTCACAAAAAAGCTTCTCACGTGACAAATGTTCCAAGGAGTAGGAAAATCAATGACTCTGCTTATTGTTTTCTAGATTGGTGTGAAATCCATCGCCACTCACTAGATATCTCGAGATTTTTGTTTCTTGGGCAGTAAAGAGACACTTCTTGGATTCAGACAGAGTCCTGCAGTCTGCCCACACTTCAACATCGTTATCAGGTGGCTTAGAGAGTGTTTAAATGACTCTGAAAAAACGGCAACAAATTTAAGGTGTCAAAGCAGGTTGTCCACCATACGTTCAGAGGTGGCTGGAGCGTTACACAGCCTAAATATCACAACTTTGAACTCATAAGGGCCACCAGGAGTTATGAAGGCAGTCTTTTCCCTGTCAGTCTTGTCCGTCTCCCTTTGCCAGAAACCTGACTGCTTGTCCGTTACTGAAAAATACATTGCTCTTTTCAAGTAGTCTAGGGTGTCCTCAGTGCATGGAAATGACAGACATCTTTGTTTGTGATTTTGTTCAGTCATTTGTAATCTACACAAAATGCCATGTGCTGTCTTCCTTTTAACAAAGACAATAGGAGAGGAGCGTGGACTCTTTGAAGGTTCAATGATGTCGTCTTGCAACATTTTCTCTCCTTACCCCCGTTTTTTTCCATTCAACTGGTGACACACAATATGCTTGGTGGCTTTTGTTGGATGATCATCAGTTATGATGAAGTATTTTACTGTAGGCTGCTTTATCTGTCTTTCGTCCACTCCAGATTTGAAAGCATCTGAAGATAGGCACAGAATGGCTATCACTTACCAACATTGTTCCTTGGTCAGGTCAGATTGTACTGGCAGTTAAATAATGCCTGCCTCCCTGTGTTTAGTGGTAGCAGTGCACGATTCTTGATCGATGACACTAAGTTGTCCTTCCTGGACTGGTTTGGCTGCCCCTACACATATACATTAAAGGATGAGTTGTGGCTGCTCGCAACAGTTTTATGCTTAACCACCTAGAGTGCTTATCAACATCATTCATATGTAGATTTATTTTGTGTGAGTAGCTTTTTGCAATTGACAAAATCTTCAGAGTTTAACTGAGCATCTAGATTGAAGAATGGAACTTGTCTTGGTCATGGTGGTGGGACACCAACGTCTTCAATGTGAAACAGCCACCCACAGGAATCTTTTTATGTGTGTGTTTTTGGAACAGATTAATCAATCTGGAATTCTTATCTTCCATAGCCTATAACTGTTTGTGATACTCGCAAGAAGTTCCATCCACGAATAATATTATGAATACATTTTGGTAAAATGACAAATCTGAAGGACAGTCTTCTGTCATGGATAGTTACTCGTGCAATACATGTTCCTGTCAACAGGACATTTTTTCATTTGCGACTTTTAGCACAAATGCTTTTGTATCACAGAACATAGTCTTCTTTAGATAATGACGATAAGCCTCTAGGACTACAGAAAAGGAAGCTCCTGAGCCGACTATCGTCTGGACTGGCCGACCATCGATGGTGAAGTCAGTGAGATTTCCTTTCATTTGGGTGATCCGAGGACGGTTTGCCTCGGTGGTGGCCTCATCTCCATAGATTGTCGCCTCACTTAGTTTTCCTAAAGTCGGCGGCTAGGCAAGTGACTGGTACCTCTGTACAGCGATGAAAACTGGGAATGGCATGTTGAGGAGCGAGCTCGTCCAAGATAAGGCGATAGGATTCATCTCACAGGTGAACTGTAATCGTCTGCAGTTAACTGGTGTGAACAGAACTGTCATTATGGTTGACATCTGGGGACGTAATAGTCGTTGAAAAATTGCCTGCTGTCTCCAAATTGGTGTGTCATGTGTCCAGATAGAAATATATCAGCGTGTTGTTCTTTTTCCTTCAAGTATCTGTTCTTCTATTGGGCATGATACTTGGTGTACAGGTTGGATGTACATGCATTGATTGGGTGCTGGGTTGTCATGTGATGGTTATGATGTAAGTTTGAGTCGTTTGAATCTATTCTTTCTCATGTATTTGACTGCTGGTAGAGACTGGTGCTATAGACTAATACATCTCTCCTTCAACATTCACTATTACCTCCTCATGCAATAGGTTGGCTGCTATCTCCTACTTCTTCAATCTGACAGCTCTGGTAGTCATAAAATACTGTATGTCTTCTGTCATTAGCTGGCATATGAGAGAGGCAATGTTGTGTTGCTCTACCACAGTGTCATAGGGACCGCATTCAGAGGTCTGTAACACTTCATTCATCTGACACTCTGCTGTTGCATTTCGATTTGCTGGCACCATTTGTTGAACTCATATGTATTGTGACATCCTTCACCAGAAGAGCATGTCCATGTCTTTTGTGACTCTTTTCGTCAAGTGTGAGATTTTGTTGACTTCTGTCATATTAGAATTCACAATGTGGCATAGGGTCAAAACATTCTGTATGTAAGACTACGACGTTTCTTCAAGACGTTGGGCAATGTTCTTCAATTGTTCTTTTACTGTGTGGACATATTGCTGATTGTACCAAACGTTTTCATCAGTTCCGCATGGAGTTTATCCCAGCTATTAAGTTTCTCTTATGTGTTCTTGAACCACTGCTGGGCCGGGCTGTCCAGGTAAAAGTACACATTTGCCAAACGCGCCATGTCATCCCACCTGTTGTGTTAGCCATGTCATCCCACCTGTTGTGTTAGATGATTCAAATGAATCCTTTCAGCCATTTTGTTGGTCCTGACCAGAATACAGCATCTCTGGAAAATATTGATACTGATAGCTGCCTGATGTTCAGCTGACTTAAACTAACTAGAGCCACAATGATGCAGATGATTTCAAGTACCCCATTTTTTCCAACAAACAATGTCACGTAGCAAATATACTCCAAATTAGAAAGCAGTCTCGTCAATAAGAGATAACTCCTAGCACGTTTATTACAAATTCCAACGAACATCCAGAACAGAGCTGATCTCTTGTTGGTATTTATGCAACCAGAATGGTGCTACTTATATGAACATTTGGACTTGCAGAATATACAAACATAAGATATTTCCAGAACCTTTCAGAAAAGATAAATACTAAACAACAAATAACTGTTGACATTTGGGTTTGATCTTGCGACCGACAGCATGCCAACCAGCACTGCTAACCACTACATCACATCACGTGCACCACAGTTCGCAGAAATATCTGTGTTACCCATCTTTGCAGTGGTGTGAGAGTTAAATTGAGGCAGTAATCATGTACCTACCTATGTAGGGGAACATTTGAATTTATATTTGCGGCCTCATGTGAACTTGTTTCTTGTGTAGAAACGTATGGTAGCTAACTTTTACTGTAAATTCAACATTTAAGCCTATCCAATAATCACAATCAGAAAGTTTTCTCAGTATTACAGTAACTGGCATTCAAAATTAATGTCTATATGATCAGTGAAATGTGTATACTGTACTCCTTATTCACTATATCCGGAAATAACTACAGTGAAAGCTCACTAATGTGGACTAATGGTGGTGAGTCCAGACCGAATTATTAAAAACAGGAACTATAACAATATTTCCTCAAATAGTTATCTGAAACTATAATTAGAAACGTAGCACACTGTGTGTGTGTGTGCAGAGGTTAAATTAAAAAGTAAATAACTGTAGATCTAATATTATGCGAAATTATAAATGAAAAGTGTAATATTGTGTATTTTCCACGGCATTAATTTGTTTTGTTAGCCAGTTTTCGGCTTAAGAGGCCATCGTTAAGACTTTAACTGTCTCTGGTGATGATACTCAGTTAAGAGTCGAATGGTGGCCTTGTAAATCGAAAGCTGGTTAGTAAAATGAATTAATAGTGTAGACCATACACAATATCCTGTTTTCCATTTACAATTATGAAGTTGTTCTATAAACAAATAACGGGAGAATCAGTTAGTATTAGGGAAAATGCTGTATAATACATTTAATTTAGAAACAACTAAAGTAATGATGTTACAATAATGAACAATAGGATTAAACAAGTTAAGGTTGCAATAAGTATTCAAAGACTACATTAAGGAAGCTTGGTGTACACAGTACTGCACACATAAGTTACACTACTGTACGTTTTCAAAAATTTTACAGGAAGTAAAGTTCTCACTGAACGAAACATTGTGTTATTTACGAGAAGCGTGTACAATATAAATTTGGCTTAATTTAAAAATACAGCCTTCAAGTAAAGCTTAACGCAGGTTTAAAAAAACAATTTGCAATCAATAATTAGCCCAACTTGTTACCAGTAAAAGAAACAATGTTCACTTAAGCTATTAAAGCCAGCCTTCAACTGAATTTAACAGAGTTTACAAAGAAGGAAAACACTCTTCCATTGAAAGATAGAGTTACTTTACCATTTACAAGAGTAATAGCTTGAATAAAACTTCAAAGATTAAAAGTAAAAACAGAATTACAATTTGCTTCTCTGTAGTAAGGCCGCTGATTCAACACATTAAGTCGGGTGATGTTGAGGGTATTAGATTAGGAAATGAGACACTTAAAGTAGTAAAGGAGTTTTGCTATTTGGGGAGCAAAATAACTGATGATGGTCGAAGTAGAGAGGATATAAAACGTAGACTGGCAATGGGAAGGAAAGCGTTTCTGAAGAAGAGAAAATTGTTAACATCGAGTATAGATTTAAGTGTCAGGAAGTCGTTTCTGAAAGTATTTGTATGGAGTGTAGCCATGTACGGAAGTGAAACATGGACGATAAATATTTTAGACAAGAAGAGAATAGAAGCTTTCGAAATGTGGTGCTACAGAAGAATGCTGAAGATTAGATGGGTAGATCACATAACTAATGAGGAGGTGTTGAATAGGATTGGGGAGAAGAGAAGTTTGTAGCACAACTTGACTAGAAGAAGGGATCGGTTGGTAGGACATGTTCTGAAGCATCAAGGGATCACCAATTTAGTATTGAAGAGATGAATACATTAAGCAGATTCAGAAGGATGTAGGTTGCAGTAGGTACTGGGAGATGAAGAAGCTTGCGCAGGATAGAGTAGCATGGAGAGCTGCATCAAACCAGTCTCAGGACTGAAGACCACAACAACAACAAAACAAGCTGATAGCCTCTAAAACTGTTACTCTTATTTTAGTTCGTCAAAGCATGGCCAGGGACATGTCTTGTGACAGCCAGAGCGACAGCACCAGCAGCAGCGAGTACTGTTTGTATAAAGCGTTTATTTTGCATTTTGTTTACGACCTTCCACTAAGGAAGGGGTTCTATTTGTGTTTATCTGCTCTGCATAGTAACTAACAGTTCTTGATAAAACTTTATGTAGTTTTCGTGTTAGATTTCTTAGTGTTTTCTTGATCGTTTAGAACAGAAAGCGCCCTAAAACCGTCTTTTGTTTGTTTCGCGGCCGTTAGCCACTAGTCACCTGAATCAGCAGTTGTCTTGTGATTGCCAGAGCGACAGCAGCAGCGAGTACTGTTTGTATAAAGCGTTTATTTTGCATTTTGTTTACGACCTTCCACTAAGGAAGGGGTTCTATTTGTGTTTATCTGCTCTGCATAGTAACTAACAGTTCTTGATAAAACTTTACGTAGTTTTCGTGTTAGATTTCTTAGTGTTTTCTTGATCGTTTAGAACAGAAAGCGCCCTAAAACCGTCTTTTGTTTGTTTCGCGGCCGTTAGCCACTAGTCACTTGAATCAGCAGTTGTCTTGTGACAGCCAGAGCGACAGCACCAGCAGCAGCGAGTACTGTTTGTATAAAGCGTTTTTGTACTTATTTGCTGCGCTTAGCTTTTAAATAGTTTTTCTGGGAAAACCTAGCGTAGTTTTCGCGTCTCGTATTTCAGTGAGTGTTTCTTGATTATCAGAGTAGCTCATCAGAAGATTATCTTGGGAATTTGTCACCGTATAGAGTAGGGTAAACATAGTCATGTGTAGGGGCTGTGGTTGTTGTGAGCGGACGCAAGGAGAATTGGCCACTCTTCGGGGGCAGGTGGAGGCTTTGTCTGTTAGGCTCATCGAGCTCGAGGCGCAGGCGTCGGCTCGTAGTGGCGTTGGGGCAACTGTGGTGAGACCTATGCCTACTTCGGTGGCCTTGGAATCACATGGAACCCCTGATGTCGCTGCGTCTTCCGGCAGTGAGCATCTTACCGGTCAGCCATCACTCCAGGGTGAATGGCGGACAGTGGTGGGCTCGCGCGTGCCTGGCCGAAAGGCGAAGGTGGGATCTGGCCGCGTGGCAGCTGCCTTACCCCTTTCCAACAGGTACGGGGTGCTTCCTAGTGGTGATGACATCGTTTCCGAGCCACCACAGGGTGCCTCGCCTGTTGGGCCAGTGGCCGATTCTCCGGCAAGGTCCCGACAGTCACAGAGGGCGGGCCTATTAGTTATAGGGAGCTCCAACGTTAGGCGGGTTATGGAGCCCCTCAGGAAAATAGCGGGTAGGTCGGGGAAGAATGCCAGTGTGCACTCGGTGTGCTTGCCGGGGGGTCTCGTCCGTAATGTGGAGGAGGCCCTTCCGGCAGCTATTGAACGCACTGGGTGTGACCGTCTGCAGATAGTAGCACATGTCGGAACGAATGACGCCTGCCGCTTGGGTTCTGAGGCCATCCTTGGTTCCTTCCGGCGGCTGGCTGATTTGGTAAAGACAACCAGCATCGCACGCGGAGTGCAAGCTGAGCTTAATATCTGCAGCATAGTGCCCAGAGTCGATCGCGGTCCTCTGGTTTGGAGCCGTGTGGAGGGTCTAAACCAGAGGCTCAGACGACTCTGCGACTATAATGGTTGCAAATTCATCGACATCCGTTATTGGGTGGAGAACTGTAGGGCCCCCCTAGACAGGTCAGGCGTGCACTACACACCGGAAGCAGCTACTAGGGTAGCAGAGTACGTGTGGCGTGCACACGGGGTTTTTTTAGGTTAGAGGGACCCCCCCTTGGGCGAAACGATAAAATACCTGACGGCTTACCAGAGAGGACATTATCATCGTTGATAAAGAATGTCCGTCCTCAGAGACCAAAAACAGGAAAAGTTAACGTAATATTGGTAAACTGCAGGAGTATCCAGGGCAAGGTTCCTGAATTAGTATCTCTTATTGAAGGAAATAGTGCGCATATAGTATTAGGAACGGAAAGTTGGTTAAAACCGGAAGTGAACAGTAACGAAATCCTAGACACAGAATGGAATATATACCGCAAGGATAGGATAAACGCCAATGGTGGAGGAGTATTTATAGCAGTAAAGAATTCAATAATATCCAGTGAAGTTATTAGCGAATGCGAATGTGAAATAATCTGGGTTAAGTTAAGTATCAAAGGTGGGTCAGATATGATAGTCGGATGCTTCTATAGACCACCTGCATCAGCAACCGTAGTAGTTGAGCGCCTCAGAGAGAACCTGCAGAACGTCGTGAAGAAGTTTCGTGATCATACTATTGTAATAGGGGGAGACTTCAATCTACCAGGTATAGAATGGGATAGTCACACAATCAGAACTGGAGCCAGGGACAGAGACTCTTGTGACATTATCCTGACTGCCTTGTCCGAGAATTACTTCGAGCAGATAGTTAGAGAACCAACTCGTGAAGCTAACGTTTTAGACCTCATAGCAACAAATAGACCGGAACTTTTCGACTCCGTGAATGTAGAAGAGGGTATCAGTGATCATAAGTCAGTGGTTGCATCAATGACTACAAGTGTAATAAGAAATGCCAAGAAAGGAAGGAAAATATATTTGCTTAACAAGAGTGATAGGGCACAAATCGCAGAATATCTGAGTGACCACCATCAAACGTTCATTTCTGAGGAAGAGGATGTGGAACAAAAATGGAAAAAATTCAGAAACATCGTCCAGTACGCCTTAGATAAGTTCGTACCGACTAAGGTCCAAAGCGAGGGGAAAGATCCACCGTGGTATAACAATCATGTACGAAAGGTACTACGGAAACAAAGAAAGCTTCATCATAGGTTTAAGAGTAGTCGAATCATAGCTGATAAGGAAAAGCTGAACGAAGCGAAAAAGAGCGTAAAGAGAGCAATGAGAGAAGCATTCAACGAATTCGAACATAAAACATTGGCAAACAATCTAAACAAGAACCCTAAAAAGTTTTGGTCATATGTAAAATCGGTAAGCGGATCTAAATCCCCTATTCAGTCACTCGTTGACCACGATGGAACCGAAACAGAGGACGACCGAAGAAAGGCAGAAATACTGAATTCAGTGTTCCGAAACTGTTTCACTGCGGAAAATCGTAACACGGTCCCTGACTTCAGCCGTCGCACGGACGCCAAAATGGAAAATATTGAAATAAACGATATCGGAATTGAAAAACAACTGCTATCACTTAGTAGCGGAAAAGCATCCGGACCAGACGAGATACCCTTAAGATTCTACAGTGATTATGCTAAAGAACTTGCCCCCTTTCTATCAGCAATTTATCGTAGATCGCTGGAAGAACGTAAAGTACCTAGCGACTGGAAGAAAGCGCAGGTCGTTCCCATTTTCAAGAAGGGTCATAAATCAGATGCGAATAATTATAGGCCTATTTCGCTTACGTCAATCTGTTGTAGAATAATGGAACATGTTTTGTGTTCTCGTATTATGACGTTCTTAGATAATACAAATCTCCTTCATCATAACCAACACGGATTCCGCAAACAGAGATCATGTGAAACTCAGCTCGCCCTATTTGCCCAAGAAATTCACAGTGCCGTAGACACTGGCGAGCAGATTGATGCCGTATTCCTGGACTTCAGGAAGGCATTTGATACGGTTCCGCACTTACGTTTAGTGAAAAAAATACGAGCTTACGGAATATCGGACCAGGTTTGCGATTGGATTCAGGATTTCCTAGAAGAAAGAACACAACATGTCATTCTTAACGGTTCAAAATCTGCAGATGTAGAGGTAATTTCGGGAGTACCGCAGGGAAGCGTGATAGGACCTTTATTGTTTACAATATACATAAATGACTTAGTTGACAACATCGGTAGCTCCGTGAGGCTATTTGCAGATGACACGGTTGTCTACAAGAAAGTAGCAACATCAGAAGACTCGTACGTACTCCAGGAGGACCTGCAGAGGATTAATGCATGGTGCGACAGCTGGCAGCTTTCCCTAAACGTAGATAAATGTAATATAATGCGCATACATAGGGGCAGAAATCCATTCCAGTACGATTATGCCATAGGTGGTAAATCATTGGAAGCGGTAACGACCGTAAAATACTTAGGAGTTACTATCCGGAGCGATCTGAAGTGGAATGATCACATAAAACAAATAGTGGGAAAAGCAGGCGCCAGGTTGAGATTCATAGGAAGAATTCTAAGAAAATGTGACTCATCGACGAAAGAAGTAGCTTACAAAACGCTTGTTCGTCCGATTCTTGATTATTGCTCATCAGTATGGGACCCTTACCAGGTTGGATTAATAGAAGAGATAGACATGATCCAGCGAAAAGCAGCGCGATTCGTCATGGGGACATTTAGTCAGCGCGAGAGCGTTACGGAGATGCTGAACAAGCTCCAGTGGCGGACACTTCAAGAAAGGCGTTACGCAATACGGAGAGGTTTATTATCGAAATTACGAGAGAGCACATTCCAGGAAGAGATGGGCAACATATTACTACCGCCCACATATATCTCGCGTAATGATCACAACGAAAAGATCCGAGAAATTAGAGCAAATACGGAGACTTACAAGCAGTCGTTCTTTCCACGCACAATTCGTGAATGGAACAGGGAAGGGGGGATCAGATAGTGGTACAATAAGTACCCTCCGCCACACACCGTAAGGTGGCTCGCGGAGTATAGATGTAGATGTAGATGTAGATAACGGAATGGGTCTCCAATGAATCAAAACCAACAGTTCAGGTTTAACAGATGAAAGGTCACATAGTCAAGTTACGTGAATGAAATTCGAGAAACTCATTCATGAAACAGCCTCAATAACCTGCAGCCGAGAGTTTAAGAGCCATCCGGCTGTAATCTCCCGTTCGCTGCGACGCACCACACACGGGGAATATTACTGCTGAACGCCACGTTTACCCACGGTGAGCCACACTCCACCCCACACTGGGTACGGTCCGGCAGCCATGTTACACACCTCTTCAGCACCAAGGCGCCGTCCAGTAGTCCGCGTACCGAGCAAGACGAGGTTCGCGCAGGCGCTTCCGGCGCTGAATTCCTTTATCGCCTCTTCGAGTTTCTCCTATCGGGACGCCGCGAAATCCGTAACCCAACGATGAAGTAACAAGGTCTGCGGCCATACGCGTAACTCACTGATATGAGCCGATCCATGGCTCAGCTACATTGATTGTAGAACGGTATGTGCTTTACTTGTTATTTGCTACTGTCACCTGTA
Organism: Schistocerca serialis cubense; assembly: GCF_023864345.2. NCBI lineage: Eukaryota > Metazoa > Arthropoda > Insecta > Orthoptera > Acrididae > Schistocerca > Schistocerca serialis. The sequence continues at coordinate 52,261,472 of NC_064645.1, read as the reverse complement.
CGTACAATAACACAGCCCTTAGCAGTCAGACAGACACTATTTTCTGATGTATATGCTATGGCAATATTTTCGTTCCCAATATCGGCTGGTAACGGCTTCAAGAAGGAACTTATTCTTGGTTGACACTCTTTTGTGCTGTTCTTCTTCCATTTATCGCCACATCTCTTTTGGTGAAGGATAATACTTGTGGTAGTCAGCATCGATTTCAACATAGTTTAAGAGTCCTAATTTTCTTTTACGTGTGATAGTTTGAACATTCGTCTATTATCTGTACTCTGACTTAATACTTTTGGTAACCCGATTAATGTTAATACTGTTGATAACTGAGTCCCAATTTCCCTTTCGTTTGATGGTGTAAATATTATCTGTTATTCGTTTGCTGACTGATGTCATTGCCTTTCTCTTCTTTGCTGTAAACTCTTTTTGCGTCGTCTGTTAATTCGTCTTCAGTCATCAATCGAACTAGACATTTTTTGCTTTGTTGCATGCTTGTGACCGACAGTTACTCGTTATCAGCCATGGGAGAAGTGAACAGGGAGAGAAGTATGGGATGATGTCCGATACAGTAACACGGCCTTCCACTACGCTATAAAGACCGGTCCAAATTATCGCGAATTTCCTATTACTGGAGTCTGAATTAATAAGGGATTATTGTACCTGCCCAACAAGACCAGTGAGAACAGTGGATTTAACATAGACAGGACGGAGAAAAGAATATATTAGTTTTGGACTATTTTAAAGTATTCCTTGGAAGGGAGATACTTACACTGCTTCTGTTCTGCTTCGTGGTGCGATATCAAATAATATTATGAGCAACTATCAAAGGTCACAACTTGATAATACTGCGTGCTCTGGCGTATAAGTTGTTAATAAGAGTGATGGCTGTGTGCTGTTCGATCTTTCATTCTGATATGCCTTTGCCCTGACAGTGTTCAGATTCTTTTGATGTGTGCCATCAACTATTGATGCAAGGTTACTGTAATGTGAGTGGAAAGTATCAGAAGTTTGAGTAGGACACCAACAACCTCTTTTTTCTACTCTCAGCTGATGGTGACATGGGTCCAATAGTTTATGAAAACTTCAGTTCATCGCAGTCAAATCTTCTTAATACTCCATTCTTTTAAAATGCAGTGTGTCTTCCAAAATTTCCTTCCAGAACAAATCAGTCATAATTTTTTGTGTACCTCTCATCAAATTCACACTTTTTCTGTGGTAAACTCTATCCATCACCAATACATTTCTTAATGTTTAATGTGTCCTTTCAAAGACCTGAGAGAGTACAAAAAATCCTCCTATTTCATTTTCAGTACTTCGTAAGGCTTGCTTTCCTCGTTAGCCCTACTAATAGGCGTGGAAAATGTTAACATTTAGCCTCATCTTTGATTTTTCAACTAACCGGTGATCTGTGCCACATTCCATAAGCATATGAGACTCTCCACTAAAATTTTGGTGTTCACTATTTCCAATTATGGTTATATGTAAGTCTGCATGTAACTGAAAATTCAAAAATGAATACTGTCAAAAAAGTCAGTATGGAAGCGAATGTACTATCCACCAACAAAGAACCATTCGTTTGAAATGGAATGTGTAGAAATATTTTGTTTAAATATCAAAATCATTTATTATAAGACTTTGCAATACGTGATTACCTTCCTCAACATTCGTAATTAATAACTGAATCCGATCCCTTGCCAATAACACTGAACAGCACCATACTTTTTTTTGCAAAAAACACAGTTGATTTCACTGGCAGTAATTCCTTTAGTGACATATCAGTTGCAATTAGAGTGTCTTTTGGTGAGACAAAAACTTTGCCGTGCCAAAAGGTTCTCAGTCAGCACAAATTTGGCCCAAAAGCCAGAACTCTCAACTGAAGGAACAGAACCGTCGCCTTCAAATAATCTTCATTAGTATAAGGTCCAAGTGGTGTATGGTACATCGAATAAGGCGAAAGAGGTTGTGAAGCCACACCACAGAAAAGAAAATAAAAAACTTGTTGCTAAAATTGAAAGTCATATGCCATTTTTGTTTCTGGATAATTGTGCAAATTTCACTTGTGTTTTTCTGCACAACGGAAAATGAATTTGAAGTTGTCAATAAAATACGTTGGTAATTTAAAACGCGTATCAAAAAAGGTTTTGCATCACCCTGGTTCCCAGAACTCCTGAAGATGGACGTTGACTGCGGATACTGTTCAGAGATGTCACTAAACCCTCCCAAAGATGAAAATAACCATGCATGAGTAGCACCTATTAGACGGAAGGGGTCCGATAGCCGATCAGTTCCAGTCATTCCACCAGGAAGGAGGTACACGGCGCATGTTGTCTGTAGTTCAACCATGCTCAGACGGTCAATACCGCGGTTCGATAGCGTCCACATTATTACTTTGTGCCAGGAAGGGATCTCAACAAGGGGAGAGTCCAGGCGTCTCAGAGTGAACCAAAGCGATGTTGTTTGGACATGGAGCAGATACAGAGGTACAGAAACTGTAAATGACATGCCTGGCTCAGGCTGCCCAAGGGCTACTACTGCAGTGGATGACCGCTACCTACGGAATATAGCTCGGAGGAACCCTGACAGCAACGCCACCATGTTGAATAATGCTTTTCGTGCAGCCACAGGACGTCGTGTTACGACTCAAACTGTGAGCAATAGACTGCATGATGCGCAACTTCACTCCCGACGTCCATGGCGAGGTCCATTTTTGCAATCACGACACCGTGCAACGCGGTACAGATGGGCCCAACAACATGCCGAATGCACCGCTCAGGACTGGCGTCGCATTCTCTTCACCGATGAGTGTCGCATATGCCTTCAACGAGACAATCGTCGGAGACTTGTTTGGAGGCAACCTAGTCAGGCTGAATGCCTTAGACACACTGCTCAACGAGTGCAGCAAGGTGGAGGTTCCCTACTGTTTTGGGGTGGCATTATGTGGGGCCGACGTACGCCGCTGGTGGTCATCGAAGGCGCCGTAACGGCTGTACGGTAAGTGAATGCCATCTTCCGACCGATATTGCAACCATATCGGCAGCATATTGCCGAGGGATTCGTCTTCATGGACGACAATTCGCGCCCCCATCGTGCACATCTTGTGAATGACTTCCTTCAGGATAACGATATCGCTCAACTAGAGCGGCCAGCATGTTCTCCAGACATGAGCCCTATCGAACATGCCTGGGATAGATTGAAAAGGGCTGTTTATGGACGACGTGTCCCAACAACCACTCTGCGGGATATACGCCAAATCGCCGTTGAGGAGTGGGACAATCTGGACCAGCAGTGCCTTGATGAACTTGTGGATAGTATGCCACGACGAATAAAGGCAAGCATCAATGCAAGAGGACGTGCTACTGGGAATTAGAGGTACCGGTGTGTACAGCAATCTGAACCACCACCTCTGTAGGTCTCGCTGTATGGTGGTACAACATGCAATGTGTGGTTTTCATGAACGATAAAGAGGGCAGAAATGATGTTTATGTTGATCTCTACTCCAATTTTCTGTACAGGTTCCGGAACTCTCGGAACCGAGGTAGTCTTCTGACTGGGTATAAACAACGATCCCTATCCAGGAGGCAGTAGAGTTTTGAACGGCATATCTGAGACGCATTCGATTACGTTGTATACAGTCGAGAGAAGATTTTAGGCAATATCAGCTTAAGAAATAGGCAGCAATTATACAACTGAAGGATCATTTTAGCTCTCATTCAACTGCCCTCAGCTGCGTGATCTGTACGGTAATCAGCAACTCTCGTCAACCTCTCTAGCAACTCTTCATTGTATCGGTTGTGTAACTGAGTACTGTTGTTGATCGGAAACACATCATTACATTTGCCTGTCGTTTGAAGTATTTTCTGTGCTTGTTTCTGTACCTGTTTTTGTTATAAATGTCGCATCTCGATTTTTCTCTTGTCCTGTATGTTGATACTGTTGCAGTAATCCATCCAGATACACCCTTGAACACATAATTGTCTTTATGTCACAACACTTCAGTAAGTCATCCGAAATCTTAATCATACATTAGGACAGGAGGTTTACTTTTTTTTTTTTTAAAAAAAAAAGAAAGTCTTAATTCTTATCTTACAAAGAGTAAAAATTAGCAACTGCTTGGAGATTTATTTTATTTGATTGAGTGCCTCATTTTTTAAATTTTTGTACACTTTATACGTAAAATAAATGTTCCTGTTAGCACAGCGCTTTATCTCCTAAACAAGCTCAAAAGTTCAAACATTTAGATGTTCCAATAAATTTTACACTTAGAAAACAGGTACATTAATACAGAGCAGAATTAGCTAAGAAATGAAGTACGAGGCGTGTTTTTTAAGTGAGCACCGTTTTGAAATTTAAAAAAAGACGTGCTAAGATATCTCAATAATTTCATTTTTACATGAAAGCCTGTACCTCCGTCAATATTGAGGCACTTCTCATAACGTTGTACCAGTTTTTGAATACCCTCCTTATAGAAGTCTGCCGCCTGACTTGTTAACCACTGCATCACCACTGTTTTGACTTCGTCATCGTCTTGAAGACGCTGATCGCCCAGGTGTTTCTTCAAGTGCAGGAACAGATGGTAGTCACTGGGCGCGAGATCGGGGCTGTACAGAGGATGATATAGAGTTCCCCATCGAAAAGATGTGATGAGATCTTTGGTCTGATTCGCCACATGCGGACGGGCATTGTCTTGCAGCAAAACGATGCCTTTGCTCAACTTCCATGGACTGTTGCTTTGATTCTGGTGTGACGTAGGCCACCCATCTTTCATCACCCTTAACAATTTGGCTTAAGAAATCATCACCGTCGTTGTGGTACCGCTCAACGAAAGTCAATGCACTGTCTAAACGTTTGGTTTTGTGCACATCCGTCAACATTTTCGGTACCCAACGTGCGCACAAGTTTCGGGTAATTCAAGTGCTCGGTCACAATGCCATACAAAACACTACGAGAAACATTAGGAAAGTCATTCCGCAAGGAGGAAATCGTAAAATTGTCCACTTCCTGCACCAAACTTTCATTAACGGCCGAAGGACGCCCACTCCGTTATTCATCATGCACATCTGTGCGGCCATCTTTAAATGCTCTCACCCATTTTCTTGCCATTCCATCACTCATAATGTTTTCTCCGTAAACTGCACAGATCTCACGATGAATATCGATCTCTTTTAGGCCTTTAGCACTAAGAAATCTTATGACAACCCGTACTTCACAGTCGGCGGGACTCGATTATCGGAGGCATTTTAAACACTCAGTACACAACGTAAACAAGGAAGAATCAGACTGTAATGGCGTCAGTGCGTAGATTAAGGTACAGGCTTTCACGTAAAAATAAAATTATTGAGATATCTTAGCATGTCTTTTTTTAATTTCAAAACGGTGCTTACTTAAAAAACACGCCTCTCAATTAGATAAGGGTGCTACAAATAAAACCAATCAAATATATTAGGTTGGTGCATAAGTTCATAGCGTTTTTGTTTTGCATGTTGGTATTCCAGTTGCTATGGGGTTATTTATCGATTGTCATTTTTTATTTGTAGTTCACTGTTGCTACTTCAGTATACATATTGTTATTTTCTCATTTGGAGCTATCAGGTGGAGCTGTGGACGCTAGAAAATGGAGTGTCAAGTGGAGAAATTGAAACATTTCCGACACACCCTTCTGTTTGAGTCCAGAAGGGGGGAGGGGGCAGGCAGAAACATTTGCGCCGTGTATGGGGATAATGCCATTGGACAGAGCACGGCAAGAAGGTTTAAACGCATCAATCCACAATGATCCACGGCAGTGTAATCGAGGACTGGCAAATGTGATGAAATTAAATCATTCCACACCGTGCAACATTTTCATGCAATATGGAAGGTCAAGAAAGCGGGTTTATGGGTACCGGATGCACTAGGCGAAAAGCACGAAAATCGGCGAGTGGCCATATGCGCATCTCTGCTTGCTCGTTATCAATTGGCTCGTGAACAACACCGACTATTCCCTGTTCTGTAATATCGCTAGAGACCAGAAATGGCGTCTTTATGCTAACATAAGGAAAAGAAGGGAATGGTTGAACCCAAAGAAGCAGCAGCTCCCCATACGAAGACTTGCGTAGATCAACAAATGATGTGTTCTGCATCTGGTGAAACAGTGACGGTGTGGTGTGCTACAATCTGCTTCCCCGAGGTGCAACCATCGCTACTGACATTTATCGTCAACAACAGAGACGCAGCCCAAGAACAATGGCCAGGAAGACTGCGTGAAATGATGCTCCTCGCTGCCCCGCATTTTGCTGGACTGACAAGAACAATATACAGCAGGTCATTCAGCAACCTCCTTATTCATCTAATCTTGCTCCCTCTAATTTTCATCATATGCGCTGTCTATCGAAGAATCTTCAAGGAAATTCCTTTCCGGATGAAAATGCGCTCCGAACATGGCTCGATGTGTTCTTCGAGTCAAAATCACCTGATATCTACAGTCACGGAATCGAAAAGTTTCCCCATCGTTCGCAGACTGTTGTAAATAGTAATGAAATGGAATAATCGTACGGCATTTATTGGCCGGGATATCCCCATCGGGGTTCGGCCGCCGTATTGCAAGTCTTTTTAGTTGACGCCACTTGCGTGTCAGTGATGATGAAATGATGATGAAGGGCACACAACACCCAGTCCCCTGCCGGGAATCGAACCCGGGCCCCCTTGCGTGGTAGGCGGTAACGCTACCATTGCGCTACGGAGGCGGACTGTGAATAGTGATGAGGAATATGTTATTGATAACTGAAGTCTCTCTTACATGTATCTGTAGTGTTCATTAAATTATGGAAAAACGCTACGAACTTATGTACCAACCCGATATATCGCATAACTTCTGGTGACACAGTTAAGTTGTTTTCCCTCAGACGTACGTATAAAAACGTCTTTCACTCGCAAAAAAGCGGCAAAGAACTAGAGCTACCGGCTAACTGCTTTGAAATATTTTATGGTTCCTCAAATGGTGGATGATGCTAGTTCTAACTTGTCTCCTGAAAGTAATATATTGAGATCAAACGTGCAACTACACTTTATTTTCTGGGACAACTGTGAAGCGTTAACAGATCCATGACTTAACTTCGGCTGCTCCGCAGGAAATTCTCTTGGGACCCTTGCTGTTCATGTTGTATATTAATGGGCTTGCAGACTGTATTAATAGTAACCTCAGACTTTGCTACCGATGCAGCTATTTATAATGAAAGACTGTCTGAAAGAAGCTGCATAAATATTCGGTTATATCTTGATAAAATTTCGAAGTTGTGGAAAGATTGGCAAATTGGCTTTAAATGTTCAGAAATTTGAAATCGTACATTTCACAAAACGAAAAACCGCAGTATCCTATACCTATAGTATCAATGAGTCACAGGTGTTATCGGCCGACTCATACAAATATCTGGGAGTAACACTTTGTAAGGACGTGAAATGGAACTATCACATAGGCTCAGTCGTGAGTAAGGCAGGTGGTAGAATTCGGTTTATTGGCGGAATACCGGGGAAGTGATATCAGTGTACAAAGGAGATTGGTTACAAGTCATTTATGCGACCCATCCTAGGATATCTTTCAAGTTTCTGGGATCCGTACCAGATAGGACTGACATGGGAAATTGAATAGCCTCTATAGCTTTGACTCTCTGTAGCGTCGTTGGATGACGTTTTCGGACATGGGTTTATACGAAAAACTTGATCTACTAAGTCCTCTCTACAACCTCTAGAAGTGTGTAACATGAATTGTGAAAAACCCTGCATAAGGCATAGTCAAATGAAAACGAGACGCCGGCTGTTGTGGCCGAGCGGTTCTAGGCGCTTCAGTCCGGAACGGCGCCGCTGCTACGGTCGCAAGTTCGAATCTTGCCTCGGGCGTGGATGTGTGTGATGTCTTTAGGTTGGTTAGGTTTAAGGAGTTCTAAGTTCTATGGGACTGATGACCTCAGATGTTAAGTCCCATAGCGCTTAGAGCCATTTGAAACATTTTGAAAACGAGACAAATTGAAAAAAGTAAGTAGTCTTTATTTATTTCAAAAGTAGTCGTCATAACTGTTAATACATTTATCCAACTGAGAGACAAGACGGTCAGTGCGTTCGTGGACAAATGTTTGGAGTTGCCTACGGAAGCATGATTGTGCCCAGGCATGCACCTCTTCGTCCGAAGCAAATCGACGGTCACGAATATCTTTCTCCAGGCTCCAAGAAAATGAAAGCCGCATGGGGAGAAATCGAAACTGTATGAGGATGTGTAACGCGTTCCCAGCGAAACTTCTGCAGCGTCGTCGAACCAAGAGGCACACCAGCTCCGTGCAAGTCATGGTGAACTTTTGCTCTGATTGCAAGGATCTGCTGATCGTCGACTTTCTGTAACACAGCGGCACAACTGACGCACAACGGTACCTCAATGTTTTGCAAAAATTGAAGCGCGCCGTCACGTCCAAAGTCGCAGGAATGTTGACATACGGCATCACTTTGTTGCAGGATAAACCTGCACACGTGTTGCTGAGATCGGTTCGATTACGCTGCTGAAGTATCGCTGGGAAGCCCTCACACTACACATCCTCCACACAGACCCGATGTCTCCCCACGCCATTCCCATATTTCTGGAGTCCTGCAGAGAGACAGCCGTGACCGTACGCGTGACTGCAATCGCAGCTCCGTAAGCAACCGCAAATGCTTTTCAATGAAGGCATTGGCCATTTTATCACACTGTGGGGCAAATGTATTAACAGTTATGGTGACTGCTTTTGAAATAATAAACAGTTTACTTACTTTTTTTCCAACTGTCTCGTTTTCATTTGACTTCCCCTCGTAGTTAGACCTATGATGAACAACTCTGTTATTGATGCAGGATTATTTTGCACTGAAAGTGCACTCTTTACTATGAAGTACGCAAGATGATGTACGAAACGAAGATCTAGGTGTCTTAGATTTACTTCAAAACTTTTCACACATGTCAGCTGACACTTTTTGCTGGCCACTCATTACAACTGAAGAGGAAATCTAAAAGTACAACACTAATCACCGACGACCACCATAACCTGAGTGAAGATAGCCTTGCATTTACTCTTTGGTTATTACCAACCGGAGACATACAGGGTGAAAAGTATTTAAACCGACAAACTCTGGGAGGTTGTAGGAGACATCAAAACAAATACACTCCTGGAAATTGAAATAAGAACACCGTGAATTCATTGTCCCAGGAAGGGGAAACTTTATTGACACATTCCTGGGGTCAGATACATCACATGATCACACTGACAGAACCACAGGCACATAGACACAGGCAACAGAGCATGCACAATGTCGGCACTAGTACAGTGTATATCCACCTTTCGCAGCAATGCAGGCTGCTATTCTCCCATGGAGACGATCGTAGAGATGCTGGATGTAGTCCTGTGGAACGGCTTGCCATGCCATTTCCACCTGGCGCCTCAGTTGGACCAGCGTTCGTGCTGGACGTGCAGACCGCGTGAGACGACGCTTCATCCAGTCCCAAACATGCTCAATGGGGGACAGATCCGGAGATCTTGCTGGCCAGGGTAGTTGACTTACACCTTCCAGAGCACGTTGGGTGGCACGGGATACATGCGGACGTGCATTGTCCTGTTGGAACAGCAAGTTCCCTTGCCGGTCTAGGAATGGTAGAACGATGGGTTCGATGACGGTTTGGATGTACCGTGCACTATTCAGTGTCCCCTCGACGATCACCAGTGGTGTACGGCCAGTGTAGGAGATCGCTCCCCACACCATGATGCCGGGTGTTGGCCCTGTGTGCCTCGGTCGTATGCAGTCCTGATTGTGGCGCTCACCTGCACGGCGCCAAACACGCATACGACCATCATTGGCACCAAGGCAGAAGCGACTCTCATCGCTGAAGACGACACGTCTCCATTCGTCCCTCCATTCACGCCTGTCGCGACACCACTGGAGGCGGGATGCACGATGTTGGGGCGTGAGCGGAAGACGGCCTAACGGTGTGCGGGACCGTAGCCCAGCTTCATGGAGACGGTTGCGAATGGTCCTCGCCGATACCCCAGGAGCAACAGTGTCCCTAATTTGCTGGGAAGTGGCGGTGCGGTCCCCTACGGCACTGCGTAGGATCCTACGGTCTTGGCGTGCATCCGTGCGTCGCTGCGGTCCGGTCCCAGGTCGACGGGCACGTGCACCTTCCGCCGACCACTGGCGACAACATCGATGTACTGTGGAGACCTTACGCCCCACGTGTTGAGCAATTCGGCGGTACGTCCACCCGGCCTCCCGCATGCCCACTATACGCCCTCGCTCAAAGTCCGTCAACTGCACATACGGTTCACGTCCACGCTGTCGCGGCATGCTACCAGTGTTAAAGACTGCGATGGAGCTCCGTATGCCACGGCAAACTGGCTGACACTGACGGCGGCGGTGCACAAATGCTGCGCAGTTAGCGCCATTCGACGGCCAACACCGCGGTTCCTGGTATGTCCGCTGTGCCGTGCGTGTGATCATTGCTTGAACAGCCCTCTCGCAGTGTCCGGAGCAAGTATGGTGGGTCTGACACACCGGTGTCAATGTGTTCTTTTTTCCATTTCCAGGAGTGTATTTTCCCCTAATATCATTTTTTCCTATGAGGATTATTTAAACCGGTGGAGGCCGTATTAAGCTCTTCAGTTGTTAGAGGGCGTATTACGCTCTTCAGTTGTTAGAGGGCATATTACGCTCTTCAGTTGTAGGCAACTGCTGTCCACCACTGTAGCACTGCATTGTCTCTGTTTACTAATGGAGCGATACACCTGGAGTGAGTACACTGATATGGTTGGTGCGTACTACGTAGCGCACTACAAAGGACGAGCTGCACAGCGGATTTATCAACAATAGTATCCTAATCGCCGTATACCGCATCATACGACCTTTGCTGCTTTGTGCCAACGTCTGCGTGAGACCGGGTCATTTAGCAGATTACCTGGACAGGGACGTCGTCGCACGGTAAGAACGCTGCAATTTGAGGAAGCTGTCTTGCAGCATGTGGAACGGGATCCTTCAATCAGCACTCGTAACATGGGGACGAATCAGACGAATGTATGAACAGTTCTTCGAGAGCAAATGTTACGTCCATTTCACTTACAGCGTGTCCACAACCTGGAACCAGTTGATTATCCACCCAGAGCACAGTTTTCGCAGTGGTACCTGGAACAGTGTAAAATGCATCCTACATTTCCATCCTCTATGTTGTTTACCGATGAAGCAGCGTTCGAGCGTGATGAAGTCTTCAACATGCACAATTCGCATGTTTGGAATAAGGATAACCCACATGCCACAGTTACTAGAGCTCATCAAGTGCGGTTCTTCGTTAATGTGTGGGTTGGGTGTTGTTGGAGACTGTTTAATTGGGCCGTATCTGCTACCTAGGCCATTAAGTGGCAGGTACTATTACAATTTTCTCGCTAGAGCATTGCCAGAATTGCTGGAAGACGTCCCGCTCCCTACAAGACAACACATGTGGTTCCAACATGACAGGGCGCCGGCACATTTCAGTCGTAGTGTGCGCCGATTCCTGGACCGACGGTTTCCAGAAACGTGGATTGGCAGAGGTGGTCCTGTACCTTGGCCTGCTCGATCCCCAGATATGTCCCCTCTGGACTTTTTTGTGTGTGGGGAGAGGTGCGCAACTTTATTTACGGAACTGCTGTTGCATCAGAAGAGGATCTGGTTGCCCGGATAGTAATAGCAGCAGGAACAATTCAGGATACTCCTGGAGTTTTTGCCTGTGTCAGACAGAACATGACCGGCGGTGTAACCATTGTTTACGTGTCAATGGAGGCATTTTTGAAAATCTACTGTAATTGAAATCCGGTTGAGTTAATGTGTTTTCTCTTGGTCATAAAAAATGGAAAAGTGTTTGTTGGTTTAATTAATTTGCCGCCAGAGAAATCTTCCTCTACCGGTTTAAATACTCCTCATAGGAAAAAATGATATTAGGGGAAAACATTTGTTTTGATGTCCACTACAGCCTCCCAGAGTTTGTCGGTTTAAACACTTTTCACCCTGTATATGTCAGCCGGCCAGAGTGGGCGAGCGGTTCTAGGCGCTTGAGACTAGAACCGCGCGACCGCTACGGTCACAGGTTCGAATCCTGCCTCGGGCATGGATGTGTGTGATGTCCTAAGGTTAGTTAGGTTTAAGTAGTTCTAAGTTCTAGGGGATTGATGACCTCAGATGTTAAGTGCCATAGTGCTCAGAGCCATTTGAACCACTTTAGATATTATGTTAGTGCCTGTTTTGAATTTCAGTACCTGCTAGGTAACAGGTAGTTTCTGATGTCTGCTGTGACTCTTTCCGCACCGGGGTTGAAGAACGTGATTCGGAATTTCTAATTAACTGGCGATTTGGGAATTGCTCCTGTGAGAGATCGTCGGCCAATTGCACCACAAATTGTTGAAGTTACTGTGGCCATGGCTGAGAATTCTGGACGCAGTGTGCGATCCTCAAGCAGAGGGCGAGTTGTGTCACGGCAGCTGAACCTTCGGGGTCCAGTTAGAAAAAGTGCTGCGAACGTCTGTGAAATGGTACCTCCTGTGCGACTCCACCCTGTCGCGGATGCAGATGCTCATCACACTGAGAATCGTACGTAACCTGGAACGTAAGCATGGTCTACAATTACGAAATGAGACCCTATCATGTGGAAGTGAAAACGTGTTTGTTTCAGTAGTTTATTCGTAACCTCTCTTCTGCATGTGCTTACAATTGTTTCCACAAAATTTCATTGTCCTAAGGCCATTCGTTTTTCGTGGGGACCCTCTCAAATACCGAAAGTTTATGACCACCCTGTATGTGTAACAAAGAAAATAATATAAAATGAGAAAAGAAACATGAAATGTACATATGACCTGTCATATAGGCTACTTGATCAAATCGCAACATCACAAATAATTAATGCACAGTAATGAAATTTCGGGAATGCATTTCTCTAGGTATCATATTTAAGTGATTAACATTGCAATATCACAAGTTAATGTAGTCACGAGAGAAGCTACTGCAAATGTGAAATGCTGGCATATTAATCACCGGTGTAAACGCCAGAATGTTGAATGCAAGCTGGCAAACGTGCATGCATTGTGTTGTGCAGGTTCCGGGCGTCAGTTAGTAGAATGGTGTTCCATGCCAGTTGCACTTAGTCGGTCAATACAGGGACGGTTAATGTTGTTTGTGGCTGACGCTGGAGTTATCGTCGGATGATATCCCATATGTCCTCGACTGGAGACAGATATGGTGATCGAGCAGGCCAACGTTAAGTGTAGACACTGCGTTGAGCGGTATGCGGGCGAGCCTTATCTTGTTGGAAAACAGCCCCTAGATGCTGTTCATGAATGGCAGCACAACAGGTAGAATCACCAGACTGACTTACAAATTTAAACTCAGGGTGCGTGGAATAGCCACAAGAGTGCTCCCGCTGACATACGAAATAGCAACCCAGACCATAACTCCGGGTGTAGGTCCAGTGTGTCTAGGAAGCAGAAAGTTTGGATGGAGTCCCTCAGCTGACCTCCTCCTAACCAAGACACGGGCAAAAACCAGCTTTCATCAGAAAACACAACAGTACTCCACCCTGCCCTCCAACTGCTTCTCGCTTAACACCACTAAAGTCGCAAATGGCGGTGGTTTGGGGTCAGTACAATGCGCCCTGCAGGGCATCGGGCTCGGAGCCGCCCTTGAACTAACCGATTTGTAACAGTTCGTTGTGTCAGTCTGGTGCTAACCACTGCTCAAATTGCTTCTGCAGACGCACCAAAGCCGTACGCCAAACACTAGATGGCCTTCCCTCGCGGTAGTACCACGTGGCCGACTGGAGCGCGGTCTTCTTGCGACCGTGCGTTGTCGTAACCTCGTCTGCCAGCATACACGTACAGTGGTTACATTCCTGCAGAGTGTCACTGTAACGCCACAAAAGGACAAACTAGCTTCTCGTAGCCCTATTACACAGCATCGTTCAGGTATTCCTAATGTTGTCTTCGTCGCCTTAATGGTATTCTTGACTAACATCAGGCACCATGTCGAGTCTCAAAGGTAAGTAAAGCTCACAACCGTTACAGCATGTATTTAAAGCAAATCTGATTTGCATCTTCATAGTGACACTACTATACTAGCACCACTCTTATGCAACTGGGGCGACTTTTTGAGCAGACGTCATCTTTCGGATGTAGAAACACTCCTACAACTTTCGTTTATGTTGCACATTCCTCGCTATTACGATTTTTTCCGTCAGTGCAGTCTGTTATTATCCTGGACAAATCGTGATGCTAACATTTGGTAAATCGTTTTCATTAATCATCAAAAATCTCTAACACAACAGCGATACGTGAGCCATATAACTATGACTACTATGAACGTAAGCAACGAGAATGATGATGTCTTTCGTTTATTTTTAATTTTAATCAGCATGATATATACATTTTCGCACTTGTTGATTTGCAAGAAAATTTATTGTGCTTTTCTTTCTGTCTCGGTAGCCATTCGGAATAGGGCATATATCCACATCGTTTTATTGTCCAGAATCACTAATGCTATCACCAGTCAAAACACGTACCTTTCCTCCTGACTCACCTTGTATATACTTTGAGCACAGCCTACTGCGCATGTTCTCAATACCGAACTGGGATAGTCGCGTGATTCTGGGACGATCCTGCTTGTCTATGACTTTTAGTAAGAGCGTAACTTGAATAAGACACGTATTTCTCTCGTTTCATATACGTTTCTGCGCGTTTGACTTTTTGTAACAACTTTGGCACAGGTTTGTCATTGCTACGGATGTAAAAAAAAAGTACGTGAAACGAGGGCCAGTTTCTTTTTACAAGCATTTACAACATAGGGCCTATGTATAATTGAAGAGGTCACAGTGATTTCAAGCCTAAGCCATAAAAAGTAAATTTACAGGAAAGCCAAACGAAGACTTCGAAAAATCTATAAATCAAGTTAATAAGTTTTAATGACTTAAAATATGCCTACATTACTGCAGCATCTACCGAAAAATCAACAAGCCACTTCACAGGTAGATGCACCTAACTGTACACAGTCGATATATAGTGATACCTCATTTTTCGAGACGGCGAGGCTTAGGCTTGAATCATTTTGACCTCTTCAGTTGTAAATGTCATATAAATGTGAGATACTTTATATGTTGGAGAACACTGAGACACGGTATTATAAAGTCTTCTATCGTAGAGATATTTTTTCTGCGATTTTATCGGCACGTATTTAAGAGACAAGAGCTAGACAAATTTGCAAGTGTGTTTAAGTAAACTGTCAATCAGTGTATACATATTGATGCTACGTTCATATGCAGATAAAATATATGCGTGACAGTCTGATTAACTTCCTCCGATTTATGCAGGTTCTCAAACCCTCATATGTGTCTAAATATTTCTGCACGAGGCAGATTTCTATGCATTGTCATTGTAAAGCAGTTAATTAGGACAGATACAGCTTCATAGTTCCAAATGCGTTGTTTTTTCGTGACACTTCATTGTAACGTAATTAAAAAATGATGTTAGCTGTCAGTTCTTATCCCGTTATCTAACAAACTTAAATAAAGTGGAATCTGAGCTATGATACTGTAGCGAAAAAGCAGAATACCATTGCTCTTTATTTCTGTAAGTCAACATCAGTTCCTGATATCAAATTGGTAAGATATCTGTAA
This sequence comes from Schistocerca serialis cubense, assembly GCF_023864345.2. Lineage (NCBI taxonomy): Eukaryota > Metazoa > Arthropoda > Insecta > Orthoptera > Acrididae > Schistocerca > Schistocerca serialis. The sequence goes on along the minus strand of NC_064645.1, from coordinate 52,245,808 downwards.
AACATATATACAAATTTTCACGGTACTTCTAAAGGTGATCTGTCTGTAGCAGCGAAGTAATAATTCTCAAAACACGCTAACAAGGGGATCGTACGAACTTGCCCTCGCCGATTCGATTCATAATGAGAAGGCGCTTAGGGTACGACTACGAATTCAACATATGTTGAATATTAATTAGTGTGCTGATGAAATACCGATATATCGCTTTTTACTAAAATATGTAGATGTACGGTGGCGAGACTTTTCCCTCCAATATCTCGATATACTGATATCGAAACGGTAATATCGAGTGCCAATATTTCTATTTTATATTATATTTTTTTCACAATTTTCGGAAAATATTGAAGGTGTTCTTTTCAAATTGTAGTAGGACATAATTTTACTTTCACTGTGAGAATGAGTATTACTACTTTTTGAGCTTTCATCACGCCAAGCTTTCTCTTTGACTGTGTGAAACAATTACATGTGGTACGAAAAAAGTAGTCCGAGTGCACTGGGGAGGGGTGGCGGTGTGAATGGAATAACAAGACTTCCGATGTGAGGAAACACCACACAAGTTGCGTTAATTTTTAACGCATCTAGTGTACTATTTCTTCACATCGACACTCTTCAAAAACAGTTGCTGAAAATGATGAACAAAAAATTTAAATGACAAGATGTATCTTTGAAGTGGGCGAAGACGTGCGAAGGGAAATGCTGGCGTACTCTGCGCTACCAACAGAAATTGCAACATCAAGCTTCACCCCACAGTTTTGACACTGCAACTGCTAGGTCACTGGTGTTTGCATAAATAAAAAAAACGAGAAAGTAAACACGAAGTTTTCCGGACGAATCCAATAAGTAACGAAACCGAACGATGGACCCATCAGACACCAGTTATTGTATCACTTACGTGTCGTTACCACCGTTAGCAAAGTGGATATCGTTAAGCTTGAACGTGCATTGTTCTACTCTCGATTCTTGCTCTATGGGGGATAGGCAGGCTGCTAGCTTCGTGATTTACAGAATATTTAATAATAAATCAGTACTTAAATACACAACTCAAAAACCGGCAGTATATTTGCAATTTGCACCCGATATTTTTACCGCCAATATATCGATACTTTTATCTATATATCGAGCACCAATAACAATAATCTTTTAAATATCCATACATCGGATTACGACATTTTTTTTAAAAGAATCAACAGTCCTAATATGAATCAAATCGGTGAGGGGTAGCTCGCACGGTTCCCTTGTAAACGACATCCCAAAAACTGATGACTTTATCTGCAGCAGACGTTGCGGACGGAATTCTCATTCTTCGCATCTATATGCTCACTCAACAGATAATTATACTAGGGCCAACGTGCGGCTATCTTTTACGCCAAAGAGAATTATTGTCACTGTTGCACTGAGGTGTAAAGAGAGCTTCAGAGTGCCCAGACATTGTGATTTCAAGAACCATGCTTACATTCCCGAGACTTCATTATTGATAATAAAACTGCACTAGGAATGAGTATTAGTAATGAAGTTTAAACAAGTTTTTTAAAAGTTCTTTTCTGCAAGTTATTTTATTTTATAGTGTTTGTTGTTTTCGTACACGTCATAATGTGATATTTTTTGCGTCCTTGTCCACGTAAGATGCATATACAATTTTCACTCGGTCCGTGTAGTTCGTTGCTAGTTCATATTTTATGACGCAAGCCTTGAGTTGCAAGTCTTGTTGTGACATGTGTCTGGTTCTTACATTTTCTGGTCCGCCTGTCCTCCACGTAAATCTCTTCCTCTTCCTGTCCGTGACGTCGATCAGTTCGTGGCCCTATGAGAGGTATAATCTGATGTTCTCTATCTCCTTCATGAGTTCATCCGTAAGTCGGAATTGTGCTCTTTTTCCCACTCCCAGGATCCGTTTCATGAACATTGTGTTGAGTTTTCTATTCTCTTCATATCACCGGCCTTAAATTTTTCCGGTATGATCTCCATTCGTTTTGTTATGACCGGCGCCACTCACGAGAATTTTCATGAGGCACACAGGAGTGTGTCCACGTATGACCCTTACTATTCACTTGTCTTGTTTTTCGGAGGCAAGTTAACAGTTAACAAATTTAACTGAAAATAACATTGTGTAGGATTATGTGGGCAAAATTGTGCAGTATTTTTAAAGCACTGGAAATATTAATGACATAAAATTACACGTTTTTTCGAACATTTGGATAATAAATTCACCGTTATGTGCCTTTTTAAATCATTTTCCGTAATACAAATTGGCACGAGAATTTAGTTTACATCTCCTGTTCCACTATGGTCTGCTGTTCACTGTTAAGAACCTGCGCCGCTATAACACAGAAAGAGATTATTTCCTGTACATTGCTGAAAGACAGCTCACCTAAAAGTCTACATCGATACAACCTCGCACCAGACGGCAGAGGCCGCCTGGAGAAACCACCTGACAACCAGAATATTCCTCAAATCAGACCGTCGTTCTTTTGAAATAAGATTAGTGACAATAAATCTCACTTAACATTGTTCAGCGATTGTTATATACTCCTTTTAATACTTTTGATTTCAGTCACAGTATACCTTTACAGTATATTTGTGCGCCATTTTCGATCAATTTCTCTAAAGTTTTGTGAATTCCTTAACGTTTAACCTATTCAGATGCATAAATGTGCTCATTCTCTCCTACCGAAGCCCGCATTGTTAGTTTCCCTGCTTCCGTCATTGTACTCTGTGAGACAGAACTACTGAGTAAGTCGCAAAATTTTGTTCTCTCTGGAGATCCGAACATCGTTACTTTACAATCCAACGAAATTTATTTTTAATTTAAGGCGTAATAATTTACAACCAAATTTCGAAACTTTCTCTCAAATCTGCGCCTTCAACAGCAGGCAACTGTGCTAGGGGACGAGTCGAACTGCTCGAGTAGTGTATGTCACACCTTGAGAAATATCGCAATCTGCTCGATCTGTCGATTATCCGTCTGTAGTGATTACTGTTAGTAGCATCTTTACGACGTTCTTGCCGTTTGTGGATTTAAATAATAAAAATAAATGTGAAACACCAACTGAAATGTCTTCTAACGTACAAGTCAGAGGTAACAACATATACTAGCGACTAAATAAAAGTTCGCAGTCACAGGTAAGTCCAATTTTCGAGCTTTCGACTGTCCTGCGATCTAGTGCATCTGCTGACGCCGTTATTGTCAGTTGTATACGATTTACTTCCTTTATTATGAATTTAATTCTTGATTTATTCCTTATTTCATTCAAATGTTACCATCTTATCTTCAAGCTGATTTAAAGCTGATAACATAGTTACATGTGCTTTTAATATGTGAACGAGAATCAAAATGCTCATCAGCAACCCTCCTGGTAAGTCACTGCAGTCTCTCATAACCAATTAAAATATTGTACTGGGTTCACAATCAAGTAATAGTTTTAAAGGACAACAATCTCATTTTTGACAGTTACTTAAAAATCGGCAGGGATGTTTATATATTTAACCTTACCGGTCCTATAAGAGAACACGTGTTGCAATTTTTTCAAACGCAAGCGTTTGTAGGAGAGTGGCTTTATTGACATTTCCTCCTGCGTTTTGTGAAACTTTCAAATTTTAAGCATGGCTGTAGCTTGCTTTGGCTATATCGTAGTTATTCGCGTATACCTTGCATTCACAATGTTACGTGAGATTTGAGTGGGCTCGATAATGTATCGATCCCTAACTTGTACTGGGAAATCTCCAGCCCATTCGAGTGTTAGTACCGACTGCCCAGTCGTAACCGCCAGTTACGTTTGCTCATAACTCGAGCGATGGTACAAATCTGTAACAATGGTTACTTACTTAGTGAAAACAAGAAGAGGTTGGATACATGGTCAGATTAACTACATAAACGCCCAAAGTAGGTATTGGACAAAAATGTATGTCAACTTTAGGATGAAGAAATTTATTTTCGTAAGTATTGATTTTTTTCTTGCCTTGTGAGTGGAGCTAATAAAGGTCGACTGGGTTAGTAGCATAAGTTTCTTGGGTAACTTTGATGTTGCTGCTCAGATAATGGTTCTACAATCAACATGCATAGGGTCTGTTGGTGCCGTACTATTAAGATAAAAGACGTTAGCTTCAAATATTATATGGAAATAAAATAATGCGTTTGAAAAACATACATACTGCTGAACAGCTTTGCACTAATTTGTTGCGCAACTATCTCAGTTTCAAAAAAAATGGTTCAAATGGCTCTGAGCACTATGGGACTTAACATCTATGGTCATCAGTCCCCTAGAACTTAGAACTACTTAAACCTAACTAACCTAAGGACATCACAGAACACCCAGTCATCACGAGGCAGAGAAAATCCCTGACCCCGCCGGGAATCGAACCCTGGAACCCGTATCTCAGTTTCATGTAAAACATAACGATACGTTGCTTCGATTATACGTTTCATAATTTACGTCTGAAGGCGTCACCATCGTATTCCGTAACGTTCTAAAAGTATAGTACTTGTCATAGAAACAAGATGATGAAAAAAAAGTTTTTGAAAGTTCTCGAGCTATATAGATGTAATTCGTCATGGTAAAGGAAGTTTAAACTCTCTAGGAAACTGTACATGCTAACAGGTATTTGTAATAACTTTTGAATAACTTGGATTTAGCGTTTAAATTCTAGATGATATTAAGAAGTGTGGCTCCATTTTAAAACAGAAATATGAACTTAAGACAAGTAATAAAGAGTTTCTATCAGCACACAAAAATTACAATAACTACAGGAAGAGAGAAGACAGAACCAATAAACATCAAAAGAGGAGTGAGACAAGGTTGTTTCCGTTCACTTGCTATACTCATGGCATGTTACGTAAGACGACATTTTTAGACAGCGGCAGAGGGAAGTTAAACAAGTTTTCAGTAATACAGAGACACACAGACATAAATACTATGCTCTTTGTCAATAGCCAAATAATTTTTCAGAAGACAGGAAATGACATCCAGTTTGAAAGAAGTCGTCTACATCACATACGTATGAGCTGTGATCTAAAAGTTTCAGTAAAAAAAGAAAAAAAAACAAAGCAATGGCCTTCAAAGAGAAATTTCCAGACCCTCCAATATATCATAAGATGAATAATCAATAAAATAGATATTGTATTTTACGCTGTTAAGCTATGATATTAACTATGAATATGAAAAAATACACAGAACACTGCGCGACTAGACAGTGTAGGACCCACAACTAAAATTTTACAAAGTCGTGGCCACACTTATTCTAACATACAGAAGCGAATTTTGGACGTTAACTAAGAAAGACATGAAAAGTATACGGTCAGGTGAAATGAAGTCTATAAGGAAAGTTAAAGGATATACCCTCTAAGATCAAATACAAAACAATATTATAAGAGAAGAACATAATGTAAAAAGGCGGAGCAAACATGCATAAAAAGTAAACAACATATCCACAGAATGGGGGAAAAGAAATTAGTTAAACAAGTAATCAGTTGTAAACCGGTAAGACGTACTAGGAACAAACGGCTACAGTAAAGATAGAAGAGACTGGAAGCCTAATCCACGAAGTGAAGAATACCAACTTACATTAGACGAAGATTTCTGTGCTAAGTAATACAGGCAAGATTTTTTTTTTGATTGTAGTGACCACATTTAACACCATAGTTTCACGCTTAACCATATGCATCATAGCCATTTCAAAATATTAATCTGACAAACAGGAATACGTAAATCATATGTGTCTTAACCATTTCAAAATATTAATCTGACAGACTGGAATATCGGCGCTTTCATTTCGAAAGTAGTTTAATTTATCACACTTACTTTTGCGAAGTATCATACGATAACATGTGTCACTCCATCTCGGAAGTGACGTCCTATCTTCTGATGCCGTAGTTCACATCGGATATCCACTACAAATAATTTTAATCACTAACGTAACGATGTTACTGGAAATTTTGCGTGTTTCGACATGTCGAATAAAGTTCTGGAGTTCTGGCGGGTACTTAAAGGAATTGACAGTTTGTAATAGCTGACCACCACAGACAGACATGCTAATCCTGGGAAAAATATCTCTCTGGAATATCGCTCCTTCTTTGCCTATGTGCGTAAAATTTCTTCACGTTGAGAAACATTTATCTGTTTTTGTACTAGATTCTTGGATGCAGGAGTGGCGTTTGCAGTCAGTAACTATTTTATAACACAGAGTCGAATCGTTTATATCCTTACATACGACGTGATTTTGTGTCAAGAAACTAGTAAAGCTTTTGCAGGTATCTAGTACAGATGGAAAGACGTGGAGATACATTACACACGTAGCTATGATACCGAAATGTAGGCAAGAAGTGTATCTATTACTATAAATCATAAAATCTGCCATATTGCACGTTGAAAATAAAATTTTAAGAAAAATACCATTCACAGTACGGTACAGCCATTGACAATCGGAGATAACGACTAATTATGAGATGGCGGATCCATGACAGAATTCCTTTCGAGTGGTGTCAATCGTGACTATACCTGTAGAAAGATTTCTTGTGGTACAAAATCTATATAACAGAATAGTGAAAAAAGGGTAGCCGGACGGTAGGACCGAGCGGTTCTAGGCGCTTCAGTCTGGAACCGCGTGACCGCTGCGGTCGCAGGTTCGAATCCTACCTCGGGCATGGCTGTGTGTGATGTCCTTAGGTTAGTTAGGTTTAAGTACTTCTAAGTTCTAGGGGACTGATGACCTCAGATGTTAAGTCCCATAGTGCTCAGAGCCATTTGAACCATTTGAAAAAAGGGTAAATAAATATAAGCTGTGCTCTTAGGTCCAACCCATATTACCACTTCGTAAATCGCGCCAAACTTGAGTGACTGATTTGGTGAAAATCATTGCTGTCTTTTCACTAGTAGCAATTTAAGCTGTGCTCTGAGGTCTTAACCTAGCCACCACCTCTGAAGTCGCGGTATTTTTAGAGATGCGACGAACATAATTTAAATTCCGTTACGCGGCTCCAAAGTATCCAGCATCTCTTGGCATCAAAAATTCAAAACTTACGCTACATTTCGGCCTAAGTTACACGTCCATTGGCCAAAACTACCTTCGCATGAAATAAACAGGACACGTAGATACCAGAACGGAGATCAGAAAAGCTCGAATTGCACACAACACTACAGTAATAGATGGGGGAAAAATAAATCTTTTCGCACAACTTAAGAGCACAGAACAGTTGAAATTAGTCTTCTGGATTGTACAAGCAAGCTTTCTTCTTCTTTCCTCTCTAGCCTGGATGTACATTCAAGCAAATGAGAATGAAAGAGCGGTCACGACTGTCAACTCTGGTAAAACTCCAATATAAACCGAAAAAGAAGAAAAAGATAGAAAGGTAATACTTAGTTTTGTGTTACGTTGCTGCTCGTTTTCGAATACTCGCACTTAGGGAGACAAAAGCACATCGTAAATATTCCATGTTTTAAATAAACAATAGCGTTGTGACTGTTAGAACTCTTTATTGGAGAACATGGTCGGTTTCGCAAATTAAATTTCCATCTCAGGAGCTTCACTGTATGCAGAAGGATAAAAGAAATTATCAGAAATTTAGCCATGCCAAGAAACGGTCAAATACGCTGAAGAGCCAGAGAGATTGGTACACCTGCGTAATATCGTGCAGGGTCCCCGCGAACACGCAGAAGCGCCGCAATACCGTCCGGCATGGACTCGCCTAATTGAAGTAGTGCTGGAGGGAACTGACACCATGAATCCTGCAGGGCTGTCCAAAAAGCCGTAACAGTACGAGGGGTGGAGATCCCTTCTGAACAGCACGTCGCAAGGCATCCCAGATGTGCTCAATAATGGTCATGTATGGGGAGTTTGGTGGCCAACGGAAGTGTTTAAACTCAGAGGAGTGTTTCTGGAAACACTCTGTAGCAATTCTGGGCGTGTGGGGTGTCACATTGTCCTGCTGGAATTGCCCAAGTCCGTCGGAATGCACAATGAACATGAGGGGCTGCAGGTGATCGGACAGGATGCTTACGTACGTGTCACCTGCCAGAGTCTTATCTAGATGTGTCAGGGGTCCCATACCACACCAACAACACACGCCCCACGCCATTATAGGGTCTCCATTAGCTTGAACACTCCCTTGCTGACATGCAGGGTCCATGGATTCATGAGTTTATCTCCATACTCGTACACGTCCATCCGATCTCTGCAAACAGTCCATTGTCGGTGTTAACGGGCCCACACGAAGCGTAAATCTAAGCCCATATCGATAATGTTTCGTTGAATGGTTCGCACGTTGACACTTGTTGATGGCCCAGCATTGAAATCTGCAGCAATTTGCGGAATAGTTACACTTCTGTCACGTCAACGGTTCTCTTCAGTCGTCGATGGTCCCGTTCTTGCAGGATATTTTACCGGCCGTAGTGATGTCAGAGATTTGATGTTTTACCGGATTCTGATATTCACGGTACACTCGTAAAATGGTCGTACGGGAAGATCCTACTTCATCGCTACCTCGGAGATGCTGTGCCCATGGCTAGTGCACCGACTATAACACCACCTTCAAACTCACTTAAATCTTGATAACCTGCCATTGTAGCAGCAGTAACCGATCTAGCAACTGCACCAGACACTTACCTTATATAGGCGTTACCGACACAGCGCCGTATTCTGCCTGTTTGCATATCACTGTATTTCTATACAATCAAGTTCATGCGTAAGCCAGTTTCCTCAGACCAATACTGTCATATTCTCGGATATCTCAAGTAAGTCATTACGAGCGTTATTCCAAAATATATCTTCGGTTCAAAAACAGAAGTAGAGAAACATTGTTTTCCGTTCTGATGTGCATATAAGTTGGTCTGCTCAACTATTTCAGCTATGAGTTTCTCTAGAAATAGCTCCATAAAGAAATCAAGGGGACTTTCTCCAGTAATGCACACTTTTGCTTTTCCAGTAAATGGCGGCACAATAACTGAGTTGTGCAATTCACCGAAACAAATCACATTCCTTTTAAGACATTTTGTTGATATTCTTGGTTCAGAAGGATCTCTTCGAATTTCACTTTCAACCTCAATATGATTTGTTGCACTTGTTTCATTGTTGGGAATATTTTCTTTGCCAGTGTCACTATATATTACAAGTATCAGTGATGAAGTCTACTTCAAATGATGGGTCGTTCTCAGACTCATCACTCCAACCCAAATCATCTTCTGAGCCAGTTCCAAACTTTGTAGAATTTCTGCATCACTTATAATCTGGCGAAAGTTCTTACTTCGTTCTTTATTTGAACGAATTCTACCGTCCTCGAGTATCTTGACTTATGAATACGGCCGGTCTGTCATCCTAAAGGAATAATATAGATTTATTCACTTTTTAGGAAATGTCTATAAAATCGTGTGTGCATATCAAACTAATTTTCTGATGTTTGGCTACAGCCACTATCTACGTTAGTATATATCAAAACTTACTACGTTACCGAGTGTTTCATTCAGTAACATACGGTACTATAAAACAGCAGAGGACAAAAAAGTCAATATTCTGTGTGTACTGAAGACAGTAGTGTAAAGTCATCTCGCTGGATAAAGTCCTCAAATGAGAACACAAGTAATTTTTATGAAAATAAACATTTATACGCTTCAAATATCTGCAAAAAGTGTCAAATAATCTGTAATAAGTATTAACAAACTTATTACAACACATACCTCTCCAGAGACAGCAGTACTTTTCTCACAGAACAATGTCAAACTTTCTCAGCACAGTTCCGTGGCGATACCAAGAATGGAGTGACCAATCTAAGATCCCCGGGCGCCAACCACCAACACTGCCATCTAGAAGACATTCTTGCAACTATTATTAGTCCTCATATGAGGTACCTGTGCTTTTATGGTCACCTCAGATGTCAAAGATGGTAGAAATGAGCCGAAATTTAAGTGTCCTCATTTGAGGACGTGACGCATGAGAGGGTTAAACATGAAGCGCGTAGAGTAAAGTGGGGGAAAGAAACTTCGCAAATTACTATTATATTTTAACTACAAAATTCTTAAGGCTTTCGTGGTCACTTGTTGACAAACTGCCTGTTGGCTTCAGTCTCGGGTTCTTCGGCCGACGTTCATCTGATGATTTTACTGACGTTTCGCCAGCACAAGTGGCTGGCATTGTCAAAGCTTCACCCTCCATTGCCGGTGGTGAACTGTAGCCGAGCTCGCGGCCGCAGACTATATCAGCCTGGCGCGCCAACGTCCGAGGGCTTCTCCGCGGTCATTTCCGGTGCGGTTCTCCTCTTGCTACCTGCGACGGTCGTTCGCTGCAGTACGGGGAGCCAGGATCCGTTTACCTTAAGGTTTTCCTCTTTCTTGTTGAAGCTGTTCGCGTGTTTTTGTATTTCTACGGCTTCTTTGAACAAGCGGGTGTGATAGTGCTTCTCTCCAGCCAGAACTTCCGTGTCAGCCAATTTTATTACGTTTTCGGTCTCACTCGGTGCGTGCTCTGCCACGGCCGATGTCTCCACCTGCCCCTACCTGCAATGTCGCTTATGTTCTTTGATCCTGGTGTTAATTGATCGTCCAGTCATGCCGACATAAACATTTCCGCATGTGCATAGTATACGGTATATTCCCGACATTGCAAGTGGGTCTTTTTTCTCCTTCGCCGATCTAAGACACTCTTTGATCTTCCTTGTCGGTTTGAAAATCGTCTTTATGCCATGTTTGCGCAATGTACGGCCGATTCTGTCCGTCACTCTGGGAATGTATGGCAGAAAGGCCGTACCCGACATTTCTTTTTCTGGTTCCTTACTTCGCCGATGTTTGGCTCTGTTACACTTCTAACATAATTTGTGCAGTACCCATTGCTCCTCAGGACAGTTTCCAGGTGTTGAATTTCTCGTTTGAGGTGTTGCAGCTCACATATTCGTACTGCTCTCGTTACGAAAGTACTAATCATGCCTCTTTTCTGGCTCGGGTGGTGGTTTGATAGTTTGTGCAGGTATCGGTCCGTGTGTGTCGGTTTTCGATACACGCTGTGTCCCAGGTTTTCGCCGTCCCTTGTGACCAGCACATCTAGAAATGGCAGTTTCTTGTCCTTTTCTACTTCCATGGTAAATGTTATGGTACGTTTACACTGGGATACATGTATCGCGACATGTATGAGCGACATGTCAATTTGACATGTCGCGATACATCACCTCATACAAAAATTCACGGAACTTGTATGCGGACCCTCGAGCTCATACATGTCGCGTATACATTTTGTATATCGCTTTTTGGCCATATACGCGACATGTATGAGCAACATTTGAAGAACTCGCGCATGCGCAGTACTATCATTTCCTGTCGTCTTGTCGACTGCCGCTTATTTCGACGATTAGCGCATGCGTAGTACCAGGCTCTTTGGCGGCTGTTTGAGTTTTGAAGGTGCCGACTGTCGTTTCGACGTCAATGTATCTGCATAGAATATCAAAAAGTGCCATATGCAACATTATTCTTCGTGTTTGCGAGGCCATTGTGCAAGTTTTATCCCAAGAAGTGAAGGTAAAAGTTTTATATATATATCAGAGTATGTAATACATTATATAATTTTTTCATGCATCTGGCACGTATATCAATGTTTTGCTATTATTCCGGCGGTCTCGCGTGATAATGTTGACAACGGATGCCGACAATCGTGTGTGAGACGTTGGCATTAGCAATCGCGCGACAATGCAAATGTTTTGTCATGAAATCTTCGTTTTACGAGGAATCCCCAGTGGCTAAAAAACGGAGTGTTACTGCCAACTGATCCTCTGGTGGAATCGCTTCCCGAAAGTTTGTGTTGGTTTTGGACACAAGAGGAGCCACAAGTGATAACAAACCGCGGAAACCCTCCATACTCATCCTAACATAATTTCTAAAATATGCGCCATCCCCTAGCGTTAATTCGCGAGAAACTCTCTGTGCCACCATCTACGCTTCCTCCGCCTTTTCTTCCTATCATCTTCCAAAAGAGCAAGTGTATCAGCACATAAAAATGTGAAATCTTCCAAATCGTCGTCGGAAGCTATCGCACAGTGATACATATCAACCAGTGTAAACGCACGCTCATACATGTATGAGGTTGATACTTGTCAACTCATACAAGTCGCGATACATGTCGCAAAGTCGCATATACATGTATCTCATACATGTGCCGATACAAATGGCAGTGTAAACGCACCTTTATGTTGGCATGGAGGCTGTTCAAGTGTCTTAGGAAGTCACCGAGCTGTTCTTCACCATGGCTCCACACCACGAAAGTATTATCGACGTACCTGTACCACACCTTAGGTTTGCAAGTCGCCGAGTCTAGTGCCTGTGCTTCGAATTGTTCCATGAAGAAGTTGGCCACCACTGGACTGAGAGGACTACCCATGGCGACGCCTTCTAGCTGTTCGTAGAAATCTCCATTCCTCGTGAAATAGCTCGTGGTGAGACATGCATGGAAGAGCTTTCTGATCTCCTGCGGGAAAATGGAACCGATGTGCTCCAGAGCGTCACTGAGTGGCACTTTCGTAAACAAAGAAACAACATCAAAGCTGACTAGGATGTCGTTTGGTTTCAAGTTTCTGTTTCTCCAGCTTCTCAATTAAATGTCCTGAGTCCTTTATGTGTGTGTCGGTCTTCCCCACGCGTGGGTGGTGCAGAGTGGCCAAGTGTTTTGCCAGTTTATACGTCGGTGAGCCAGGAGCGCTAACAATCGGTCTTAGTGGAACGTTGTTCTTGTGGATCTCAGGTAATCCATACAGCCGAGGTGGTAGGGCTTCTGTGTTGCGCCGGATTCTCTGTATGTCAGAGAAGAGGCCTTGATTAATCGATTCGTATTCCGTGTGATACGCTGCGTCGGATTTGCGCTTGGTTTTCGGTACGTCGTCGGATCTCGTAGGTCTCGGATCTTTTGCTCATAATCTTCGCTCTTCATTACGACGGTCGCATTCCCCTTATCGGCAGGCAGTACTAATATACTCTTGTCGGCGTTGAGATTCTTAATAGCTTGTACCTCTTCTTTCTTCAGGTTGCAAGCTGGTGGTTTTGTTCGGCGCAGTATATTTTAACTGACATTTCACCCGACTTTGCCTGTTATATAACTGAGTCCTAAAGTCATGTGTAAAATTTAAACTGTAATGAACACTTAGCAGATAAAAAGTAATGCAAATGCGCAGTCTTACCCAACCGTGGGGTAAGAGCGCCAATCTAGTGGAGTAAATTTGCTCTTTATTCTTAAAATGAGAAAAACATACAAATCATTCAGTACCTATTCTTTATTCAATTCATAGCATACGTATACATGATGTACCTTGTTTCTCAGCGTATAATAAATATCGCCAACACAAGTTTTGATTTCGTGAACAATTTAATGAATAATTCTGGGCCCTGTGACCAAAAACCTACGAAAATATTCCAAGCAGAGGAAATGCTGTTTAAGAGAGATCCCAAATGAAGTGTGCAAAACCTTCATAGCAAGAGCAGGGCTCGTGCGACCATTCATCGCACTTTAGACGTTGAATCCAGTCTTCTGTTCGTGGATTATTGTACTTTTCAGTACAGCCCGGACAGAGGAAAGCTTTTTGGTTCGCCGACGATGTATTTAAGTTTTGCTTTGCTTTCTTTTTGTTTGCTTGATCAGAATCAGTTTCCTCTTTTGTTTCTTACTTTCTTGTTCTCTTGATTGGGATTCCAGTTACTTCTTGAATGGCATTCCAGCCCAGATACTATTTCTGCCCTTCTTCCCTTTCTTCTGTGTTTTTTGGCAAACTTTTCTTCTTGCCAAAGGAATTATTTCTTTTGAGGAAACATAGGTACTTGGTCTGGCTGTGGTTCAGTTGTACATGCCTGTAAACCTCGGCTCTGGAGAGATCCATCGTCAACTGTAGATGCATCATTAAAATTGTCACTCAGGTCTCTAACAGTCGAAGACAGGAAATCTTCCACGGCGAATATCTGACAATCGATTGTAGAGCTGCAATCAGCTTTCTTGCTTGGAATTCGTAAGTTTTATCATATGTCATGAGGAAGCACAATAGAATGCGTTGCTGCAAAACTGGCTGAATAGCTACAAGTATAAAATTTCTGTACTTACCTGTTGTTGCGCTGCCTTGTTCAAGTTGCATTATGTTTCTCGCATCAGAGTTCCACGTAGTCTTTTGATATTAATTTCCTCTATTGTCTCTTAAATAAACGACAAGGTCGTTTTTGCTGTTAAATATCTTATTTTACTCACCGATAGGTTGATAGCTACCCAGTATATGCAGAGGCGGACAAAAGTATTCAGACACTGAGAGTAATCAGAAAAGTAAACCTTAAAGTTTTTTTAACTCAAAGGATATATTTTTTCTTTACAAATGACTAATACTTATGTCAATCTGAACATATGCAGAACAACAAACCACAAAACACGACTTACGTAAAATAAAAAGAAAGAAAATCGAAATATACACTGGGAAAAAGTATTAAGACACTCAGCAGTCAGTATTTGGTAATGCGTCCCTTTCTTTGTATTGCTTTTTATGGACGGGACAGAAAATGGGCCGCGCTTTTTCAAAGGAACCATATGCCCGGAACGATTGAAGGAAATCACGGAAGAACATAAATCTGGATGGTCGGTTGTAGATTTGAACCGTCACCCTCTCGAATGCGAGTCCATACGCCAACGAACAACTACATGGAGTAAACAACCTTTTTTGTTACATCCGAACCGTTATTCACCCATTCTTCTTCTATCAATGCATGAAAATGTGTCAAACTGCGCACATGTCGTTTGTGCAGTCTCGTTTTCAGTTCTTTCCAGATGTTTTCGATGAGAATGAGGTCCGTAGGCTGCGGTGGGATAATAAGGCGACGAGACCTGTTGTATAGGATCCACAGCAATTTCCGCCGTATGTTTAGGATCATTGTCTTGCTAGAAGTTCCAAAGCCAACTTCGCAGCACATTTCGTCAGATTTTGTTTGAGTATATCGAGATGGACAAATTTGTCCATGGTGCTTTCAAAAAGACAGGTTCGCCATCACTTCTGAAAGACATGCATCCCCACATCATCACACTGCCGCCTCCATGTTTGATGGTTGCTTGCATGTTTTGGGCTCCCTTTCTGTGTTTGCTTGACGCCACACTTAACTGCGGCCATCCACGTGGCTCAAAGTAAATTTGCATTCATCACTCCACAGAATCTTGTCCCAAAAGGTCACATCCTTGCCGACAAATTCTTCTGCAAAAACCATCCGCCTTTTTGCGTTACACTCACTGACGAACGGTTGGCGCCATGGCACTCTGGCACTGTACCCCAGCCAGCACTGACCAGGCATCTGCGCGCCGTTCCAACACTGACTCCGGTACCAACGCCTTCTGCCAGTTCTGCCGCTACAGCAGGGGCCGTTATCCGCGGCTGGGTTTTCACCTCTCGAACTATCTTCCTCTTGTCTCTGTTCATGAGTTTCTGAGGACGCCCCTGTCGTGGACGATTAACGTGAGTTTTTTCTTCTTTCCATTTCTGGACGATACTAAATATAGTTTTTCGGCTTCGGTTGATGACCTTGCCTGTTTCTGCAGATGATTTTCCCTCACTATGCAACCGCACAATTAGCCTTCGCTCTTCGACATTCGTTTCTCTACCTTTACGGGGCATTGCGTTACGATGGTCTTTTTTGACGAGACCTGTGCTTTCCTGTAGTACGAGACATCTGTCTTGCGTTCACTGACTGCTTGCTGCCGCCGAGTTGTGCCTTCAGACTGCGGTTACCTTGTCAAGCTGGGCGGTGTGTAATTACTTTTGTCCCGCGTGAAACACACGCCTGTGATGGCAACACAGAACTAATCGTTCCGGGTAGAGGGTACGGGACATTCGCATAGTCGACGTCTTTCGAAATATTCCCTATATTGTGGCACATGCGCAGATACACATTCCGTGTATTCGTCAGTCACAACGACCGTGAGATACGCATGTGACCAGTGTCTGAATACGTTTGTCCGCCTCTGTACATTGCACCACTTCCAGTAGCTTTACACAATAGTTAAATTATCAGACCAAGTTCTACATACGTCTGACCTCCAGAATGTACACAGTTAAGTAATGTTTACCTCAGAAAAGTTTGAGGTCTTTGAAAAACTGCAAGTAAACATTCTTGCTAAAAATAGAACAGTTTGTAAAGATTGTCTTAAAAAACTAAATGCTGTCATTTCGGTATTTATATATGAAAAAAAATGTTTAAGATTTTACTTGTCAACAGTACGTGTAATTTGACTAGAGAGTGAATCTTGATAATTGGTCTGACAACACCGTACAGTAAGACCGGTATAATCCGTCTGACTCAATTGGCCTTCATGCGTCTGAAGTCGAGCGGGAAAGTGATGTAAATAATAAGTCGACAGCTGATCATTCTGGAATTGTTCGAGTGATAGATTCTCCATCCACCAATGAAGTGAGTGCGTTTTCAGCAGAAGAAGTTGACGAATGGATCGACATGACAGAAATTTGGCTACCGAAGAACATCTGACTGACGACACGATATTACAAAGTGTATGCAATTCACAGGAGGCAACGGAAACGGAGAGTGACGAAGAAGAAAGGCCTACAACTCACATCTCTTGGGATGAAGCTTCAGAAACTTTAAACACATATTTGTCAGATTCGCTGGGAGTAGGCAACAACATAGTGCTGCTGAAGTTATGAATCGGTACGCATGCGCTACCTAATATGTTTCAAAACGCCGTGCTTATAAACGAGATTTTTACGGGGATCACATCTCGTGTTCTGTTGGTGATACAAAAATAGGGTCAAGTGCTTGGATAGCCTTTGAACGAGGGATAATTTGTAAATCCAACAGAAGGATCGTCTTTGTGTCAGTACCACACAGTACAGGGTCTAAGTATGAGTATTACACACTTCTTCCTGCTTAGGCAACTGGAGCAAATCGTTTGGTTCTTTTTGCGTTTGTTGTGGTCTACATTGGGCACTTAGAGGATTATCTAGGCACCATTAGTTCATGGGCGGTTCCTCAGAAAACCCCAAAAAATAGTTTTTACCATATTTTCGTACCAAAACCGAGACGGCTGTGCAAACCAAATGGTTGAAATCTTTACGATATATTCCGCAGATCCCGATCTCGAAAAAAAAAAATGAAAATTTTATTGAAATCTTCATGCATTTCCGAGATGCAGAAGTTCAAATTTACCTTGCATGCACACGTAAAATCCGGTGTGAGGTGAAATCTACATAATAAATAACTGCATCAAATTACTCACATTTTAACGTTATAATCTGTAGGCATTTATCTAGAAGTAGGATGTTTCCGTTTTCAAAAATATTTATCCGTTATCGAGAAATTTGTGAGTACCAACACCTAGCAGATTCAAACACGCGCATACGCAGCAAATGGCTGTAATTTTTGCAATATATTCCTAAGATCCCCATCTCGAACAGCCTTGAAAATTTTCTGAATATCTTTACCTGTTTCCCAGACACAGAGGTTTCAAAGTTGCCCTACTTCTAAACGTAAAATACGCTCGTAATATCCGGCGTGAGGCGACTACGTAATGTATAAAGTGACGTAGCACGGAGAGGGATGC
This sequence comes from Schistocerca serialis cubense, assembly GCF_023864345.2. Taxonomy (NCBI): domain Eukaryota; kingdom Metazoa; phylum Arthropoda; class Insecta; order Orthoptera; family Acrididae; genus Schistocerca; species Schistocerca serialis. Next base: position 52,228,276 of record NC_064645.1, on the reverse strand, counting down.
TGTAAAGCGTCTGCTTTATCATCAGAAGGGTTCTGGGAACCCCATGTTGTAGTGCTGAAGCACATACAGAATTTTTGTGCACGTAAAATCCGATCCAAGGTGTAAAATTAGTTTTGCATTTTTGCGTTATTTCACTTAAACATAAATAAGCTATCAAAATTTTACTGACTCATAAAGTTCTTTTCATATGAGTGACGTGCCCTGCTGCGGCTGGGAAAAGAAGGGAACCAGCGGGAAAGAAAAGGCGAATATGCTCCTCTTTCAAGAGACGCTAACTGAAAAGTGGGATATCAGCTATCTCATCCTACTTTCTCAGCGTCTTTAAAAACGTTCTCAGAAATTTTGGCATAGGAATATACTCATGCGTTTTTATGCTAAGGAGACTGTGGTGTCACCGCCAGACACCACACTTGCTAGGTGGTAGCCTTTAAATCGGCCGCGGTCCGTTAGTATACGTCGGACCCGCGTGTCGCCACTATCAGTGATTGCAGACCGAGCGCCGCCACACGGCAGGTGTAGAGACACTTCCTAGCACTCGCCCCAGTTGTACAGCCGACTTTGCTAGCGATGGTTCACTGACAAAATACGCTCTCATTTGCCGAGACGATAGTTAACATAGCCTTCAGCTACGTCATTTGCTACGACCTAGCAAGGCGCCATTATCAATTGCCATTTATCTTGTGATGCATGTACCGTCAGACTGATGTTCACCAATGATGGATTAAAGTTAAGTATTCCAGTAGTTACTTACGTTCTTTGTTACTATAAATTCCCTTAACTGTTCCAGACCTCACGCCAGCCTGCGTGAGCTTAAACGCGTGCCTTTCCGCTTCCTCTCATAGTGACTTGGCTGTCTTGCCAAGTCACAACATTTTGGCGACGAGCTAAATCGCGTTTGTACCAAAACTGTTGCCCTGATTTACTTGTGTCATGGCTTCGCCACAATCTCCAGATGTACTGTCCGAATTTTATCGCTTACAGAATCAACAGACGCAGGCCTTGCTGGATGCCCTTGGACAGCTCATCCAGGGTCAACGTGCAATGCAAAACGATGCGGCAGCCGCCACTTCACCGCTCACGCAGCCACAACACGCTGTTGCACCAACTTTTCGTCCTTTTGATGCGGCACTGGAAAGCTGGACGGAGTGGTCATGCCAATTTGGATGCCATCTCGCCGCCTACAGAATTCAAGGTAATGAGCGGCAGCCTTTTTTGTTAGCGTCCGTAGGCGTCCAGACGTACCATGTGATAGTGAAATTATTTACCCGACACGACGTAGCAACTCTGTCCTACGACGAAATTTTGTCTGCATTAGATGCATATTTCAGAGAATCAGTCAATGTAGTTGCAAAAAGGTATACCTTCTTTCGTACAAAACGTACGGCCGGTCAGACTAATAGGGAGTGGGTTGCAACCTTGCAAGGCCTTACTAGGGATTGTGCTTTTGAGTGTGAATGTGGACTTCCTTATTCAGATACTATGGTATGTGATGCAATTGCACAGAACGTTTCTGATGTTCGTATACGGGAACAGATTTTGAAACTAGTCAATCCCTCCCTGCAACAAGTGATGGACATATTGGATCGGCAGGACACACTTCACTTTGCTCAGGAATCATTTGAAACTTCACCAGCCGTGTGTCACATTAACCGGCCCGCCGGGCGAGCTACACGGAACAGTAAACAGCCCTCGTGCCCGTCCGCACAGCTGCCGCCAAGCTCTCCGTCACGTGTGCCGCGCCAGCAAGCGAATGCAGTGCTAAAATCATGCCCGCAGTGTGCTACTAGACATTCGCGTGGGAATTGCCCGTCACGCCAGGCTATTTACTTTTTCTGTAATAAAAAAGGACATGTTCAAAGTGTTTGCCAGAAAAAGCTCAGAACGGACACTCACAACCATTCCAGGCCCTTTTCTTCGCGCCGGAATCGGAATCGAACCCAGAATGCTCAGGCTGGTGAACCTTTGCCCATGGAAATTCATGTAGTTCATTCCACTCCGCCCAGTGCCACTCTCTGTAACAGTGACTGTGTTCGTCCCACAAATAGTGTGCGTCAACATCGCTGGAAATCCCGTCAAGTCACAAGTGATTCTGTATCAGTGTCAGTTCACGCTGCACAAGACAGTCGCTCTTGTCGTCAGCAGGACAATAACCTTTTTGTAGACTTGGACATTAATGGCAACGTGATACCATTCCAGCTCGATACCGGAGCTGCAGTTTCCCTGATCAATCACGACATGTACAAACTGCTGGGCACACCACCGTTGCGTGCCGCAAATGTTAAGCTCAGTAGTTATTCAGGACAAGCAATCCCTGTGTTAGGACAGTGCAGTCTTCTTGCAACATAAAAAGACAGTGTTTCTCATCTATGTGAAGAGTTTGCAGACATTTTTGCACCGGGTCTTGGTTGCGCTAAGAACTATAAAGCACATTTGGAACTGAAAGTAAATGCACAACCGAAGTTTTTCAGAGCACGCAATGTTCCCCATGCATTGTGTGATGAGGTCGCAAGAACATTACACAACTTGGAATCACAAGGTGTCATTGAACGTGTGCAGGCTTCTCTCTGGGCACCACCCTTAGTAATTTTGCAAAAACCTTCCGGAAAATTGAGACTTTGTGTGGACTTTAAGGCAACAGTGAATCCACAACTAGTGACTGCAACTTTTCCTTTACCCCGCCCCGAAAATCTTTTTGACAAACTGTGCCCGGGTAAATATTTTTCGAAGTTGGACCTAGCAGATGCATACTTGCAACGACCGGTGGACGAAGAATCCCAGCGTGTTTTGGTCTTTAACACGCATCTTGGTTTGTACCGATTTAAACGACTGCCATTCGGGTGTGCATCCGCCCCTGCATTGTTGCAGCAATATCTACAAACTGTTTGTGCGTCGGTCCCTACTGCGGCAAACTATCTGGACGATATAGTGATCTCCGGAAAGACAGAAGAAGAACATTTAGCCAATCTCCGAACATTATTTCAGGTCTTGCAACAAAATGGTCTTCGCTTGCGGATGGACAAATGTGTGCTTTTTGCTCGTGACTTACCCTATCTGGCCATGTACTCAATGCCCAAGGCATACATCCCAGTCCCGAGCACCTCCGTGCCATACGAGACTTGCCTTCGCCGCAGAATTTGAAGCAGCTACAGAATGTGCTGGGAAAAATAAATTATTATCATCGCTATGTGCGCCACACCTCTTCCATTTCAGCTCCGCTTCATCGCTTACGCCGTAAAGGTGTTCCGTTCGTCTGGACAACGGAATGCGAACGCGCCTTTCGCCAGTTGAAATCGGCGTTGCTTTCCAGTACTTCCCTTACGCCATTCGATCCCCAGAAACCCCTTTTGTTGATGGTGGACGCATCGGATTTCGGGGTCGGTGCTGTGCTTGCGCACAAAGATGGTTCGCACGATCGCCCTATTGCCTTTGCGTCCAAATTGCTCTCGTCTGCGCAAAGCAATTATTCACAGATCGAGAAAGAAGCTTTGGCTCTCGTATTTGGTGTTACAAAGTTTCATGATTTCTTGTATGGTCGTCACTTTACCATCATCACAGACCACAAACCTTTGACATCCCTTTTTCATTTGAACAAGCCTGTACCTCCACATACAGCGCAGAAGTTCATTCGCTGGTCTATTTTCCTCTCGCAGTACCGCTACGATATCTTGTATCGGTCCACTGTTAAGCACGGAATCGCCAATGCGTTGTCCCGTTTGCCTGTTGCTGAGGATAGAGCATTCGATTCTTCCGAACTTGCCTGCATGTTCATTGATGCGGAAACCGATGACGTGGTCGAATCGTTTCCGACTGATTTTCGTCGTGTAGCTACAGCCACAGCGGCTGACCCTGTCCTTGTTACCGTTCTGCGTTTTGTTGCTACGCAATGGCCCTTGTCAAAGTCACGGATCGAGGATCCGTTGGTTCGCCGATTTTTTGCTCACAAGGAGAGACTTTTTGTTCGATGTGGTGTTTTGTTGTTGCGTTCTGATAATGATCAGTCCAGGGTCGTGGTCCCACGTTCGTTACAGTCCTCTGTCTTACGGCTTCTCCGCCAAGGACATTGGGATATAGTGAGAACGAAACAACTTGCTCGTCAGCACTGTACTTGGTTCGGAATCGATGCTGCGATTACGAATATGTGCTCTTCTTGCATGGCGTGTGCCGAACAACAATCCGCACCACTGCGGAAATTCTTTGCCTAGCCAAAAGCCACTGCCCCTTGGCACCGCTTACACATCGATTTTGCTGGTCCATTCTGGAATGCTCGATGGTTGGTTGTGGTAGATTCATTCAGTAATTTTCCTTTTGTTGTCCGGATGTCTTCCACGACGTCATCTGCCACCATCCAAGCGTTATCCGCCATCTTTTGCATTGAAGGTCTTCCACAGACTATTGTTTCCAACAATGGCCCACAATTCATGTCCGCAGAATTTCAGTCATTCTACACGGCCAATGGTATTCAACATCTGACGTCCGCGCCGTTTTCGCCACAGTCAAACGGTGCCGCTGAACGTTTGGTCAGGACTTTCAAGTCACAGATGTTGAAGTTAAAAGAGTTGCATTCTCGGGAGGATGCGTTATTGCTCATTTTGTCCTCGTATCACTCTCAGCCTCGAGATGGTCGCTCGCCGGCTGAGTTGCTCCACGGTCGTCCTCATCGAACCTTGATGTCTTTGCTGCATCCGCCGCATCAGGTTCCTGTGCAGCGGCAGACTCCTGCTTTTGCTCCAGGCGACGTTGTCTATTATCGTCACTATCGAGGTTAACGGCGTTGGCTCGAAGGGCGCATTCTTCGCTGCCTCGGCCGCGCTATGTATCTGGTTTTGGGGGCCTCTGGTGAGGTGCGTCGGCATCTCAATCAGCTGCGCCTCTGTCGCACGGGTTCTGCCGCTCCCCGTCTGCTTTCAGCGACGGTGCCGTCCGGTCAGCGCCCTGGGGACCCATCTACTGGCTCGCCTCATCCCCAGGTGTTACCGACGCTGCCTTCCATTTTGCCCCATGGCGACGCGGCGCCGCCTGTTATCCCGCCGGCGACGCCCGCAGTGGACGCGTCGCTGCAACCGCCGGGCGCCTCCCTGGGTTACGCGCCGCCGATCGCTTCCCGTGACCAGCTGTCCTCCGACATGGACTTCTTACCCGCTCCGGACCACATGGCGTCTTCGCCCGTCGGGTGCTCCGACCCGATGGAGGTCGACCCTTCGGCCCCTCCTGTCTCTCTAAGGGCGCATACACCGCATGTTGGCGTGCACCCTGGACTAGGTTTTCAGGCGTTTCCTAGCTCCCCTCGGACCGAATGGCAGGGTGCGGGTGGCACAGTCTCGCCTGTTGTTAGGCTCCCCACCTCGTCACATACGTCAACATGGGGTCCTCCCCACGGCGGGCGGAATAGGAATATACTCATGCGTTTTTATGCTAAGGAGACTGTGGTGTCACCGCCAGACACCACACTTGCTAGGTGGTAGCCTTTAAATCGGCCTCGGTCCGTTAGTATACGTCGGACCCGCGTGTCGCCACTATGAGTGATTGCAGACCGAGCGCCGCCACACGGCAGGTCTAGAGACACTTCCTAGCACTCGCCCCAGTTGTACAGCCGACTTTGCTAGCGATGGTTCACTGACAAAATACGCTCTCATTTGCCGAGACGATAGTTAGCATAGCCTTCAGCTACGTCATTTGCTACGACCTAGCAAGGCGCCATTATCAATTGCTATTTATCTTGTGATGCATGTACCGTCATACCGATGTTCACCAATTATGGATTAAAGTTAAGTATTCCAGTAGTTACTTACGTTCTTTGTTACTATAAATTCCCTTAACTGTTCCAGACCTCACGCCAGCCTGCGTCAGCTTAAACGCGTGCCTTTCGGCTTCCTCTCATGGTGACTTGGCTGTCTTGCCAAGTCACAACAGAGACAGTGGCAAAGGGATAGACAGGAAAAAGTTATAAATACCGCAAACAATAGCCAGTGGCCGTGGTATAGAAAGGGCGAGGGAGAGGAGGGCAGTGCATGAGAAGGAGAGGGACGTAGTAACAATGAAATATAGTTGACAACGACGGAACAGTGCTAGGAGAAGAGTGAAGGAGACAGTGTCATTGGGACAGGAATAAAGAGAAGAAGAAAGCGGAAATGGGTGAGAGCCAGTGATAATAAGAGACAGTGTATGACAATAATACAGGGAAAAGAGAGAGAGATAGTGGTAGTAAGAAGAGACAGCATCAGTATTCAGGAAGGAATGCGATACAAGTAGTAAGAGAGAGCAAGAGACTGTAGTAGTAGGGCAGAACGAAGAAGGATATGGCTGTGACACAGGAGACACTGCTCGTTAGATGGACACAAAGAGATTAGCACGATGAGTTGAGTTGAATGAGAGAATGAGAAATGGCAAGTGGGGGTGGATCGCTATGAGACTTACAACGATGGGCTAGCAGGGGGTAGGGAAGCTTGTGAGAGTGAGGGGCTAGTTGCGTGTTAAACAGAGCGCGAATATGTTTACGTGCCAAAATTTCAGGGAAAAATTTTAAGGGTGCGAAGGAAGCTAGAATGAGGCAGCTGGCACCCACGTTTCAGAGTCTTATAAACAGAATCATACTTGCCTTTGTTGTGCTCCGATAGGAGAACTTTTCCACTGGTCTGCACATAAAATATAATAATTTTTGTCAAAAAAGAGTTCAATCCAAGAAACAAGTTGGAAGTTCTGCAGTGTTCCAGAGAGCTCAGAGGAAGATTTCAGCAAAAACTATGAGTGGTAGATACGAGTCCAACATATTCCACGCCCCCGATGAAGTCAGATATCTGTGCTGCAGTTCCAGTGATTGCAATTAAACTGCACCAAGTTCTTGGTTATAATTTTTATGAATTAACTTTTTCTTGATTTTTGAAATCAGTTGTACTTATTTTATTTTGTAGCGGTGTACAAAATGTCGTGTCCTGACATAGGTGGGAGAGGGAGAAAAGGGGTTGCTGGTCAGTCTGCCCTCCCGAGCGGTACAGAGCAGAAGACAGAAGAACAATTCACAGTAAAGACATTTGATTGTTTTCCTCTATATGAGCCAACACTGGTACAGGCATTTACTAGAAATGCACGTGGCGACACACGGTAAGGAACTCGTTGTGGAGACTCTTGGACAAACAGGGTTTTGAAATAGTTGTTTATTCCAGGCAGGACTAATTAATACACTGGAGGCTAGTTCTAGGGTTAGGAAAAGCAGGAATAACACTGTTACAACAGAAGCCAGTGCATAAGTCCCAGGAGTGGATGCTAACCACAGTAGTAAACACTAGCAGCATCTTAAGGCAAAAACTTAGTTGCAAAACAAAACATACTGAATGTGACACTGTTCACTGAGGCACTCCGAGAGAGAGAGCAGACTTACGCAGAGCTGGACCGAGGGTGGAGTCGACGGAAGCGGATTCGGTGCCCAGATCGTCTGACTGAGAACTCTGCCAAAATGCGAAATCTAGGGGTTTTCATGAGTCGCGTGGTGGCACTGTTTTTCCCACTTAAAGCCACCCAGCCAATCCCATAGGTCTCCTGCAGGTGCCTGCCAATCACGGTTTAGTTAGGTCCCCTCTACTGCTCCTAAGGCAGGGATGTTAATGCAGTTGCACTAACTAAGTTCGTATTTGGTATCAACATTGTTCAGCTGAAAGTTAAATCTAACTGCTCTGCCAAATAAGGCTTGCAACATTATTGTTCTACGTCATTTAGCCCCGCCCCTCGGTCTCCCCGGAGTAGGGACTGCTAGGTCAACATTTTTTTGGCGTTTTCGCTCTCTTTCTAACCCTTGTGAGCCTACTGACGTTGCTGTTCTCAGGGCTGGTATCAAGCTGGCTTTATGCGCTACTACGTGCCTGTTGGTTACAAAGTTCTGCGATGGCAACCTACCACAGCGTCTAAACGACATATAAAGTTACATGTTAATTCCTTGAAGAGTAACTCACGCCCTAGGACCGTGGCTGGGGGCGTCTGCACTTTCGCAAGGCTCTCCCCTTACGGTTTACTTCATGTAACAATATCTCTCCTAGTTTCGTCTGCCCTCAGCATAGTCTCTGCTTCCGCGTCTTGGAACGCCTGTCCTCTCTCACAGCTTAAAGATAACACTACAGTAGCAAGGAATAATCAATATATTACAAAAATATTATTTATGTATATTGTACTTCTCTAAAACTTTTGTGACTTAAACTCATTTAATAGAACAGTACAGTTTTCGACTTTAATTTTCGTTTTGTTTTTACAGAAAAGTAATATATATTATAATTTTTTTTACATTTTGGTCTCTCCTGTTGTGTTCAATAAATAGCAGTTAGTTGTCTTAGTATGGTAAAACAATAGGTTTTGTTTATATCTCCTTTTTAAACAAAGTTTTTAAAAATGACCTTTATAATGCAGGCAGCATAGTTGACAATCCGGAAGTGACAGGTCCCCGAGCACGCCGGATTATCCAAGGTCCTACTGTAATTTAAAGCTATCTTCCTTAAAGCTGTGACCATTATAGTGCCGTTCAGTTCATTAAACAGAAGAAAAATATAAATGGACTTTGGTATTGATATCAAGAGGAATCAGTTCTTTTTTGTGTATTTTATTTTTTGAGCTCTGTAGCGAGATATAAATTTCAGGTAAGGTAAATAGCTTTTGTTATGCGAAATTTCGTAAATTATGTGTTTTGTGAATATAATGTGGCTTCCATGTTTTGGTAACTTCGAAAGCTATTTACGAGTTGTGTTTGGTAACTTACTAGCCTGAGAATAACTGCGCCTTTAATTGCTTTGCTATTTATTATTATTATTATTATTTTATTGCACAATTTCAATCATGGTATTTTGGCTTGTTATCAGATGTGGCTAACTGGAAGAGATTAATTCGTGTGTTACGTCGGTAAGTATGTCAGCATCTCGAAAACATAGAGAAAGTTTTTAGTCCAGTATTATGAGTGTTTACCTGTAATTCGCAGCTTAAAAACATCGCTCCAGTTTATTGATACCTAGTTTGTCGAGTTTTCGTGTTCGACCACGGATCTGATTATAAAGTGAAAGAATCGATTTGTTGCAAAAAAAAAAAATAAAAATAAAAATAAATAAATAAAATAAAAAATAAAAAAAATAAAAAAATGTTGCAGTTGTATAAATGCGACCGCTACGGTCGCAGGTTCGAATCCTGCTTCTGGCATGGATGTGTGTGATGTCCTTAGGTTAGTTAGGTTTAAGTAGTTGTAAGTTCTAGGGGACTGATGACCTCAGATGTTGAGTCCCATAGTGCTCAGAGCCATTTGAACCTTTGATAAAGAGTTGCAAACAACTAAGCAATAAATTCTTGCATAGTTACACATCCAGGGTGGTTAATGAGCCGCTGGTCGCACTCTTTGTGAACAGAGTCCTTCAGCGGCTTGAAGACGCAGTTGTCCAGCGCCTGCGGTGTGAAGGAAGGGTAAATACTTGAAAGTTGCGCTACCTGCAATAAAGGACGGCATTCAGATTCAAATGCGACGAGTGGTTATCCAAAATGAACAAAACTAGATTTTCTTCTGTTGCTGTGTATGTTTCTCAAAATGACGTAACCACGTGGGACAGAGATCTAAGTTGACGTATCCAGTGTCTGAATACATCATCAATGACGCAGGAGGGCACTCTTCTTCAAAATCTCCGTCATTCTTTTCCGAGGAAATATTATTCCTGAAGGAACGTAACTTCCCTCAGCTGCCATAAAGCATACAACCGTTACCAACTGACCTCTTCGCCGGATGCAATTCTGCCTATGTGCTTCGTGCTACATGTTGCTGTTAGTTTCGGAAGTTTGTTAGGAACAATCGTGGTTCCCGATTCATCCATGCTAAATATGTGATGATGATCAAATTCATATCTCTCCATCATTAGTGTCGAAAGATTATCAGAGAAGACGTGCGTTTGGTGTTTGCCTAACCCTATCACACGTCCGAGACTAGTTTTCTATGTGATCCGAAGGCTAAGGTTTCGTCTCTGTATGAAATGAAAAGCCCAGTCCCACCCGCCCATCTTGGTGTTTTTATCAAATTTAATTTTTATATTATCCCTCTCAGAAAAATCACGGACTAATCTTCTGAATTCAGTGTCATACTACAATAAACTGCAAAGATATGCAGTGTGCCGCAAGTTCCAACTCATCCTCATCATTAAAACTTCCTCCGAGCCTTCCCAGGTTGTGTACTCCAAAACCCTGAAATAATGCTGTGGTAGGAGACTTAATATTGAGCTTATTAGATAAAAGTACACTTGGAATGGCCTCGTACCTCTTTAATATGACTTATGAGAGCAGTTTCACTCTTTCCAAGCTCACTTGCTCCTTTACGTTTAGACTTCCCATATTTCAGGCTGTCTGTTGTAGCTTCCAGCATTTCTGGAGTGGGTGCCTTCCGTTCAGTTTTTCTTTCGTAATCGCTAAAATAGAAAAAAAAGTCTCTTTGAAGACTACTGTCGCTGAATAACATCCAGCTGTAACGTTGATAAATATTTCCTGTTTCATATCAACGAAAAACCTGATAATTAAAACGCACTGTGCAGTTTTATCACAAATACAACGTATAAACTTACACCATACTAGATGTCTGCAGCTTTCGTTTGGCACACGTAAACATGTTGTGACATTGTCGATATGTTGATTGGCAATACATCGTAGTACATTTTGGTATCAAGTTAAACTTCATGAGCTCATCATTACCTGAGTTACAGCGCAAAATTTGATGTGAAAATCGCGTATTACTATTATTAGCGTATTACGTAGGCTTCAGCGCCAGGAAAACGACCAAACTACTCCCAACAGTCAGCCACAGAGGCTGTTCTCTGCCCACAGAGTGACCCGTGCTGGATTATTAAAACTCAGACATCGTATAGGTGTTGCACGTCATAATCCGCTGACTTGCTGTACTCTGCTGTAACAGATATGTTGGCAATGATATAAACAAATCAACGGCGACAGAAATATACGTTCACAACAGATAGTTTTATTTCTGCGCCTGGCTACACACATAATGCTTGAAATGAAGCAGTAGACAAATGCTGTGGAATAGTTAAAGGGCAAAAATAGTGTTTTCGTAGTAGTTACTTTTCTTCTTTTACACATACACTATGTGATCAAAAGTATCCGGACACCTGGCTAAAAATGACTTGCAAGTTCGTGGCACCCTGCATCGGTAATGCTGGTATTCAATATGGTGTTGGCCCACCCTTAGCCTTGATGACGGTTTCCACTCTCGTAGGCATACGTTCAGTTAGGTGGTGGAAGGTTTCTTGGGGAATGGCAGCCCATTCTTCACGCACTGCTGCACTGAGGAGAGGTATCGAAGTCGGTCGGTGAGGCCTGGCACGAAATCGGCGTTCCAAAACGTCCCAAAGGTGTTCTATAGGATTCAGGTCAGGACTCTGAGCAGGCCAGTCCGTTACAGAGATGTTATTGTCGTGTAACCAGTCCGCCACAGGTCGTGCATTATGAACAGGTGCTCGATCGTGTAGAAGGATGCAATCGCCGTCCCCGAATTACTCTTCAACAGTTGGAAGCAAGAATGCTTAAAACACCAATGTAGGCCTGTGCTGTGATAGTGCCACGTAAAACAACAAGGGGTGCAAGCCCCCTCCATGAAAAACACGACCACGCCATAACACCACCGCCTCCGAATTTCACTGTTGGCATTATACACGCTGGCAGATGATGTTCATCGGGCATTCGCCATACCCACACACTGCCATCGGATCGCCACATTGTGTGCTGTGATTCGTCACTCCACACAACCTTTTTCCACTGTTCAATAGTCCAATGTTTAATCTCCTTCCACCATGCGAGGCGTCGTTTGGCATTTACTGGCGTGATGTGTGGCTTATGAGCAGCCTCTCGACCATGAAATCCAAGTTTTCACACCTCCCACCTATCTGTCATAGTACTTGCAGTGGATGCTGATGCAGTTTCGAATTCCTGTGTGATAGTGTGGATGGATGTCCGCCTATTACACATTACAGAATGGCGCGAAAATGACTCAGCTTGCACTGGGCTGCTGGAGAGAGGAAGGAGTTTACTTTATTTATTTTCGAACAATTTATCTAGGGACAGATTTCACCTAGTTCATTTATTAAACTGATACAAAGCACTTGCCCTGACATGCTTGTGGTTACACCACACAGCCTACAGACATGCAAACTACTCTTAAATTACTGAAATAACATATGTTAAACGCCCTGCAGACACACAATCAACTCGTAAATTACCAAAATAATGCATTGCACAGCCTAGAAACCTGCAATCCACTCGTAAATAAAGCACTACATTTATGTGCAGAGAGCGAAATAAATCATAAATTGTCAAAATAATAATCCTTCTAAAAGACTCTGAAAACACGCTTGCTAATCGTCAACTTTCGAAATCATACACTGCACACCTGTTCACAAAATAACGCAACCGACACCAAAACAACTCGTAAATTGTCAAAACATAATGCATATGTAACGCTCACAACGCTTAAACACCTGAAAATAATTTATCCCATAAACATTATTGCACGTAAAAATACTTTTGAACTATCCTCAACATATCAGACGCTCGAAGGGCACATGTGCTTCAGTGCCTCCATGGGCTACCACTGGATGCAAGCCAGTATGAACCATCACTCTCATGCTGATGCCGATGTCATGTGAAATTCACATCTACAGTTAGACTTCTTTGAGTGCTATACTGACATCACGTCTATCTAAATAAATTCCATGTCATCCTCTGGGCCGCGCGCATGTGTGTTTACTGTTGCTGATGCAATACCTATGGATACTAATTTCACATCTCTATGTAAATGAGCGACAAGTGTTCACCACTGCTGGTGTGACCCCTCACTCTACCTGTGGCCCAGCGCAGAGAGATAGATGATGTAATGCTTCCCAGAATAGCACAATGGGCATTGTTCCTCACATTCCTAACATGGCATTCGAGAGCTTTATAGCCCGCATGCGCATACTTACGTAACAGATCTAACATCGACTGTTTTGTCCCTAGCAATCCTAATGGGACGCCACATCTTCCCTTCCTTCTATCAACATACACACAAACATTCTCACTGCTAAAAGCCGTCATCATGTCTGTCCAAGTTTGCGAAAACACCATTCTTGTTGTTTGGAGAGAGAGCACAGTCTAAGCACAGATGGATAGGGAAATCAGAACAATTACGCAAACAGAATTCCAAGCACTATCCTACAGAAGAGGAAAAATGAAGCGAATTTGCGCAGTTCCACAGCTACCGGTCTGGAGATGTCCTAATGCCGCAGTGGCGGATAAGTGACGGCATGCCACAGATCGATGGTCTGCTTCAACTTGTCTTTCAACACTTGCTTTCTAAGAACTTTCTCCAGATACCTAGCCTCCATCTTGATCGAATCAGTTTGCATATGGTCCAATATGCCAGCACAAAGGACGTCTTGTGAATGAATCAAGCATTATGATTGCCGCTTATCGAATTTACCCGCCGAATTACTGATGCTGCCGGTGTGGAAGCATGGTCCACCTTTTTTTTCTTCATGCAGAGAAGACTTTCAATGGCAAAAAACTATTTCACACAGATCGCGATATTGCACCGACAATTAAACCTTGCAAACTGCCCAATATATCGTCCAATACAGGAAGACTCTTACTCAGTTACACTGTGATCCCCCACAGGACAGGAGCTTGTATATTAGAGAGTGAAACCAATCCTCAACCCATCAATATATCACCGCTTACTGTATCGATGTAGTAAACATACAATTCTTATCCTCCGCCATACAAAATCACCCCTTTTACATCATTCGTACATATACCACGAAGACAGACAGCACCGTATATACTCCTCACAACACTAGATATTTTCCCACGGCCGACAAGTGCCCTCAGCGGACCGAAGTCGATCTCAGAGCTGTTCTATAAATTCGAGCTCGTTTCCCCTCAGCACAAACACGTTTTTGTTCCTGGTCCGGACCTGCTTGCTTGCCTGCATTTCTACACCCATCTCCAGACTCAAGGATTACAAGATCACACCTATTTTCGCATAGTTTGCCAGAATATTGTACCACTTTCCCCGTACTTCTCAATATAAGCACATTGCAATATAGCCTGCATAGCAGTATAGCTCACGTGACATAATTCCGAAGATATAGACTGTAAATTATTTCTCTACAAACCCGGAACTTGAGCAAGGTGGAGCATGATGTAGACCACTGAGTAACTAGAAACTTATACAGTCAGTGAAGACCTTTATGTGAGAACTCGAAACATGCTATCACTGTTATTCTTTAGCATCCAACAGGGAAAATTTAACAACCATAGAAGTTCCACTACCTTCATCCGATATAGAACTCAGCTAGACACCGTTGCTCGTGCTATGATGCATAGCTGCAGTGGGGGTCCAGTGCTAAGAGAGAGATTTCGCAATGCTTCCCAGAATAGCACAGCGTGCATCCCTCCTAGCTTTCGTAATGGGACACCCCATTCCTCACTGAATTTACACCTCAATCTACTGCTGCCTGTGTGGGACGATCCTAATAAATATACAGGTATTGAGACCACTTTAAAGTTTGATCACATATACTGTAGGAGAATTAGCGTATCCCATGGACTATACTGTAAATCGCAAGAGACGCTTCATGTGGCCTTGTTTTGTTGTTTGAAACACTGTTTTTTTTCTACCCTAACACGCTTTTGTACATTGCCAAACATTTCGTTTTTCTGCCACAACTTCAAGGTCTGTGTCAGGTTGTATACTGACATTAATACGTTCTGATCCACGGCCTCTCACAGTAAACTAGACCTCGCATGGTGTGAATCATATTGTTACCATAACACAGCACACACATTGTGTGATTTTAAATAAAAGACAGTTACAACATACAAAAATTGGACGAGTTTTGCGGCGTTGTCAAGGGTTTCCAAACTACAGTCCTAAGGTGATTCACAAGCTCTACATTTAAACTCATCTGTCAGTCTGATGGAATACCTGATGACTCTGCATTCCATTCCATGTCGACTGATTCTTCACATTGCAGTCATGTACGCAATCACTGTTTCTGGTGCTATCCACCCCAGAAAGTGTTCTCCGTCAACAAAATTCTTTCTCCAACTCAAACATGCGTTGTCAGTCATCAATCATTATTTCCTAACCAACTACGTGCCAGTGGATATATGGGATGGAAAAGACAATGCCGATGTATTGAAATAATAACAAGCATCACAGTTGATACAGTAAACAATTTAAACACTTTTACAGTAATTTCAACACCGATCAATGATGTGACAGCATGTTTCCCAATTTCAGCATCATAGCTAAACCACCCCTTTTACATCACTTTACGAGTATCATTGTGAATGTGGATAGATAACTGTGCAGTACGTCCATTCATTGTTAATTCTCAAACACATAAATCATCAAAGTATATCAGACAGCGCTCTAAATATTTCTTACACCTCAAGCATAGTGTTTAATTTACGATCTATTTCTATGCTGATGTGAGTCACATAGCATTCTCGCACTCTTAGGGTAAAATTAGAGACTGAAAGACCCCCTCACACTGTCACTGACCAAGCTGAAAAGGTGTGTCCCGACCAGAACTCAAACCCGGGATCTCCTGCTTACATGGCAGATGCTCTATCCATCTGAGTCACCGAGGACACAGATGAATAGCGCGACTGCAGGGACTTATCCCTTGCACGCCTCCCGTGAGACCCACATTCCCAACTGTCCACAATCTACACTGTGCTGGGGCACACATTTTCAGCTGTCCCCAACGAGGTATATCAACAAGACCTGTTGGCAGCTGAGGGTTTCAATTAATTATCATTTATTCTAGAGAAGCTGCACGGTCATAAATGGTATCTGTTCTTTCGAGAACAGTTACTATCTTCAAATTTGATGTCGGCACTCTTTGCACAAGCTTGCAAAATGTTACAAATAAAAAAAATGGCGAACTACGCACTTTTCACCCTAAAACCAAAAGGCACCTAGAGTGAGTGCACAGAACTACTGTACGAAATCTATCATTTTATGTAGGGAAGACCCAGTTAGATTGGGGCAGATATGTAGGATTTGTCACCTCAGTGTACAGTAGTAGTGTCCATGAGGCAACGGGATACTCCCCATATGAAGCAGTCTATGGGAGACCCATGAATGCATCATTTGAGATTCACAAGTTGCCCCCTGGCATCAACACAGGCAAAGTGTAAAGGCTTGCTCGCCATCTAAAAGCCATTTGGAACCCAGCCACACAAAGACAGCTAGAACGCCGCAACAAAGGCACTACATTCCCTCAATATAAACCCAATGATTTGGTGCTACTGCGAAATCCCGTGGTAAAAAAAAGGGACGAACTAAGAAACTCACTCCTCGGCACGAGGACCCCTCCTCTCTGTTGTGCATCACCTACCCGGTCGTACTACTGTGCCCTGAGGTCCAGGAACTAAATGAGAAAGATGCAGTGATAAGAATGTCACAACAGTATAAGAAAGATCGGAATCATTTACTTATTTGTTTGTATCTATCTGTTTGTATTAGCAGAAAGAACTGAGTACAACAGAGGTGCATGCTGTTCCACTAAAACAAAACAAAAAAATGGCAATGTTTGCTTGTGCTCTTTTATGTTTGTAGTTGTGTCATGTTTAATACAAGTCATAGTGTTAAGCATCAGCAACTAGAGCAGAGTAAAATGATAAAGTTCAACTCATGAGAACTAATTAATAAGTGAGCTAATTAGTTAACGCTTTTTCAGTTGTCGCAAGTTTCTGTCAGTTACAGGAAAACGTTAAAGTATGACTAAGTTTGTGTTACAGCAGTCACAAGTTACGTAAGTTAGACATAGCCCATCACTTTCATTTGGTCATAAACAGAAAAGCTAAGGAGAAAAAGTTGTTATGAATCCACGGTAACACATTGCTTAACTTTAATTAATGCAGACCCAGGAAGGCAAAAGATCTCCACAAAGTCAGTTGTCATAATGTCAGTATAAGTGAAATAGGCGCTAAATGTAGCAAAAGGCCTCTAAAATGTTTAATGGTAATCCATTCCTTAGAAACACATGTGATCGCAAGTGATTGCAGAGTAAGTTAATTGCCATCTCACTCAATGTCAGTAATACTGTTGCATAGCCTGAGACAAAATCTTGCACTTGCAAATAACGGCTATTACCAGTACACAATTGTTTCATTTCTTGCTATGAGATGTTTTGTTAGTCAATTATTTGTTTTGCCACGAGGAAATTGCTATGTATACCTGCACAGAGTGTAATGCAAACGGAACACGTTACCAACTGCCATTACTTTTCACGTCAATCAATGTTAATTACACGAAGATGAAATGGTTCATTAAAACAGCTAACTTCTATGCAACACTTATCACTTACACGAGTTGAGTTAGAACCTTACTTTCAAAACAAAGCCATGAGTGTTATTTTACACTCAGATTTTGTACACTGGAGCAGCAATTTAATCCTATTTTGGTTCAAAATTGTTGATTATTATCTGATAGTAAGGAAAATTTATTACAAAACAAGAAACTAATAAACTGACTCTCGTCAGCTTAGAGGTAACAGGGCCATAAGCGTATCACTAAAGGTTTCTACACCGTAGGATCATTTACCGACTATCTGGTAAACGTCTTTTCATCCTCCTGATAGGAAATATTAACGAAAGAAATGTTGAAAAGCTTAGAAGCCACGGCGAGTGACTCCACATAGGAGCCCGCGCGCGGAGATCTGAAAGCGCGCCGGCTCCCCCACTACCAAGCAGCGGCCATCGCTCTGATGTCGTACGGCGCTCAGCTGTCCGACCACGTGCCGGTTCGTTGTTTATGTCCTGCACACGTGCGTTTCTGTACTAACCAGAGCATACCGGAAGACTAGTCCCCTTCATAAAACATTCATTGTATCCCAGCTTGGCAAAGAATTACTGAAATGTGAAGTTACAACATTAAATCCATTATCAAATAAACGGTTACGCACTTGTCTAACGGTTAAACCAAGTCCAGTGTTAGACTGCTCAGAGCTCACCTGCAACCATTCTGCACAATCTACCATATCAATCCTAGCATGCAAACTAATGCTAATAGTTTTCATTGGATAAAGGAAAATATTTCTAGTTTCTCACTCAACCTGACTCTGTTGTGTGATTGAAGAGGCAGAACCATAGTGTACACAAGTCTACCAGCCCCATTAGAAATTTCAGTTAACACTTCCCAGCAGATTTGGCAGTCTTATCTGTCACCCTAGCAGGACTGATTAACGGAGATCCGTATTTTAGCGAGGGCGCCCGCTCCGATACGCATTTTCGTGGAAATGTGAGGGAGAGACAATACAATACACCAGTGTAGTCAAATCCTGCCCGAGTAAATGTATTCCTAATAGGGACTTCAAACTAAGCAGAAATCGCATATTAAGATACAAATGCCATGAAGTTCTACTCAGGATACCTTGTAAGTAATAGCCTACCAATTATCAATCGTGTCCAGTAATGGGGAATTTGTGGCGAGGTCCGAAAGGACCAAACTGCTGAGGTCATCGGTCCCAAGATTTATACTCTACGTAAAGTAAGTTAAACTAACTTACGCTAAGGACAACACACACACTCATGCCCAAGGGAGGACTCAAACCTCCGCCGGGGGTAGCCGCGCAAGGCGCCTTAGATCGTACGGCTACCCCACGCGGCTGTCCAGTAATGCTTCACTCAAATTAGAGCGAGAACTGCCATTTATTTTGTAGCTGCAATCACAGTATGAGGACTTGAGAGCATCTGAAAAGTGACTATCTGTAACCAGCTTAGCAATCTGCAGTATTTACAGCCGTATCCTTAAGCCACAAAACGTAGTTGAAGTGAATTACGTGCTTTGCATATGTAACGATAGCAAAAAGCTATCACGTATTACAAATCGATGTTTGTTCCATCACTGAGCCAACGAGCCAAATACATACTCTAACATTTCTCAGTCACATGAATATTGTTTCGTCATAGCGAGTCTGGGCAAGCAGCTCATGCTCCGGAGGTCTGCTCGCTACCGATGCGACACCGGGCCCTGCTGACTATTCGCTTGGCTACAGCGTCCAGCACCTTTATATAACACAAATAGAAAACTTTGGAATACAGGCACAATCTTCCCTTTACACACCAAAACAGCTTACTGATTTTATCACACACAATTATACGTGTCCTCACAAAAACCAAAAAAAAAGAAGAAAAACACACTTCAAGCTACTTTGGGGTTTTCATATTTCAAGGTAAGCTCATCGCTGGAAAATCAACTGTCGCCATCTTGCGAGAATCTTCGATACAGCGTAACGACTCATAAGATATTGCAGGTAGGTTGAATGAATCACCGCAAAGTTAATCAATAATGACTTACAGTAACAGAGAGTACAGGCATAAAGAAACAAAACACATAACGATACAAGATCATCAATGAATATATCACCCCCAATACTGAAGCATTTGAGGGAGCCAAAAATTGTTAAGAAGATCATGTCTTAGCAACAAGTAGAAATAATATCGGAATCATGACACATGAGAAAAGTTATCACAACAGCCTCTGCTCTAGCGGCTACTGTAAAATAAATGCGAAAATGTTTATTGTGTTTAGTGTAAGACTGTGGAGCTCTGACTGCATGTATTTGTATTTCATTATGTATTTAAGTATTTTATCTGACAGTCTATCCCCTCTCTCTGAGCTCGCCTCCCAACTTTGTAATCTATTTTTATTTTTATATTATTATGTCATGCTCGAGCTATTGAGAAATAGTAGAAATAGATACTTCATACGAGGGGCGTTTGGAAAGTCCGTACAAAGTCTAAGAGATGGCACCACTAGCGCGTATCGCGGTCATGTTTAGTTAGTAGCATCTTTGGAAAGAACGCACACCAAGTTTCAGCTATATTGGTCTATTTCTTTGCGTTTGGGATTCGTGTGAATCAAGGAAGTCGAGTGATTATCAAAAAATGGACGAAAAAAGAATTTCGTATGGTGATTAAACATTACTTTATGAGAGGCAAAATGCCTCAGGAGACTAAAGAGAAGCTTGATAAACATTACGGTGCCTCTGCACCTTCAATTAGAACAGTTTATAAGTGGTTTCAAAATTTTTAGAGTGGCCATATGGGCACAAGTGATGCTGAACGTTCTGGACGCCCTGTGGAGGTTATGACTCCAGAAATCATTGATAAAATCCATGATATGGTGATGGATGACAGAAGAGTTAAGGTGCATGAGATTGCTAGTGCTGTGGGCATCTCGAATGAATGAGTTCATAATATTTTGCATAAACATTTGGACATGAGAAAGCTATCCACAAGATGGGTTCTGCGATTGCTCATGCTTGACCAAAAACGGAATCGTGTGAAGTGTTGCAAGGATGGTTTGCACCTGTTCAGGAAGAATCCACAGGACCTTAAGCGTTGTTTCGTCACTGTGGATGAAACATGGTCACATTACTATACTGCTGAGACCAAACAACAATCTAAACAATGAGTTCCCAAGGGAGAATCTGCAAGAAAAAGGGACGAAGGCCAATACTTCGGCTGGAAAGGTTATGGCGACCGTCTTTTGGGATTCGCAAGGGATAATCCTCATTGACTACCTGAAAAAGGGTAAAACTATTACAGGTGCATATTATTCATCGTTTTGGACCATCGGAAAACCGAGCTTCAAGAAAAAAGCCAGCAATTGTACCGCAAAAAAGTCCTTCTCCATCACGACAATGTACCAGCACACACCTCAGCAGTTGTGGTCGCAAAATTAATGGAAATAGAATTCCAACTCGTTCACATCCCCCCCCCCACCATTCTCCAGACTTGGCTCCCTCAGACTACTGTTTGTTTCCCAGTTTGAAGAAGAAATGGCTGGCAGGACAAAGATTTTATTCAAACGAGGAGATGATTGCAGCAACTAATAGCTAGTTTGCAGACTTGGTCAATTCCTATTATTCGGAAGGGATCAACAAATTAGAACAGCGTTGGACAAAGTGTAGAAGTCTAAAAGGAGACTATGTCGAAAAATAAGAAAGGTTTATCCCAAAAAACGTAAGTAGTTTTTATTTTTGCACGGACTTTTCAAACACCCCTTGTATTATCACAATTTCTTTTATTTGAAAACAGCAGTTGATGTAAACATCCCAAATATGAGGGCATAACTCCTCATTAAATATTATAAATAATTATTTGCTCTCACTGCGTATACTTTTCGTGCTGAAGCCAAGCACAGTGTACGCGCCACGACACATGTTACTTCTATGACTTAGGTACAGTAGCAATCCCCATACAACGGGAGATAGGAAAAGATTGCCCATGAGAACTGATAGTAGTTACCTGCACTAAAACACACTCAACACACTCAGAATCATTGTCTCAGTGACGCCATAAGCTCTCTCCCATACGCCAGAATAAGGCACACCGACTAGCGAAGAACTCGCTTAGTGACCATGCCAATACGCCCTTAGGCAAATGGAAGCATCAAAACAAGTCATCTATAGATTGACATGAGACTAGACAGCTACTGTTTTCTATGGTAGTTTGAATAAGCTTAGATCGATTCTGATGACTCGGTTGTTTACGCTACTGACGGGGCCCGGTGTGCGTGCGTCCATTCTGCTGGAACTGCCAGTGGGCGCCTATGACCACATGCCGCTCCAGTTAATTTTTTGACCCTTCTGCTTTTATCACTTACTTTATTGCCATGTTGTCAGCTCTGTTCTGTATTTCTTTCTTCTGTCGAATAGGAGCTAGCTGAATTAATCGTGACTAAGTCCTCTGACAGCACCAAGACTATCACATTCTTTTCCAGCAACATTACACTGAGGTACTGCTCCTTTCTTGTTGCAGTGATCCATCTCATTTACTTAGGTCTTGCCATAAGGCGTCAACAGTGTCCTAATGAAAGCAAAGCCTCACTAAGGTATTGGTAATGCACACCTAACCTTAAGGGTAGAAATACAACATTGCTGCTTGTCGGTTGTCACAAAACTGTGTTCCTTCATCACTCTGTTTGCCACTGCACACATTGCTGAATGGCACACTCAGAATTATTCCAACCGAGTGGTCGTTTCAAGCTTTATGCCTGTACCTGTAGTTTTACTGATCATTGGCTACTTTTCATGAATTCAGTATAAATACGGCTACTGTAGACACCGCGAGCTGCCGACACCACCACAGGTTGTACCACATCCCCAGCCAAATGGTGAATACCGTGGGTAAAGTCTGATGAGTCACACAACTTCACAGTCATGGCCCTCGCAGTAGGTTAAGCTACAGAGTTTTGTATAACTGCTTATTCAAGTTTTAAGCAAATTAGTTAAAAACAGTTTGTGGGAAAGTGGTTTTTAGATGCCATGAGTAAAAACAAACTAATTATTTGTAATGAAAACGTTTGATACTTGGTTCCTTCAATTGCCAATTACGCCTTTTCTGTACTCGTATCTATCTCTTATTGTTAGTTTACCCCCTGTTTACTGTGAGTCACTTGAGCCTCCATTGATGCGATCCCCGCCTGTGAATTTTGCAGTCACTGGTACTCAGCATGCTCCCATTTGGCCAGCCGGCCCTTTAACCACCTCAACTCTGGGTCTGTATTATGACGCCCTGGTGACAGAGCACTTCGGCTCAGCTGGTCGCTGCCACTGCGACCACCACCGCTTTGGTTCCAAGCACATGGCTGCTGCACCAACTCCGATGGCTTCACAAAGTGTGTGCAAAAAGACATTATATTACCAGAAACTTCCAATTATGAATGACTCATGTGACACCAATGGATAATGATATTGTACAGTAAAAACACTTTGGACCCCCTGACCCTATAGCATATCTCATGATAAATTTTTTAAAATGAGAATTCAGCAATCCATTAGTTTTAAGATCCTCTTTTTAAATAAAAAACACTAAATGTCGGTCACCTTCCACATACTTCAAAAGAAAAACCTTTTGTGTTTTGGTCATTAAGTGTGATTAGTGTCAACCATTGTAACAATCACAGGTCCGTAACCAGCTCTCATGGAAGGGGAAGGAATTGTACATGGTAACAGGTAATAATGGTAAAAATTTTATTCTACTCTACTTCCATCATTTTAGCTTAGCCTCAGGCAGTGGCGTGAGCAGTAACGTAAACTACTCCACAGTACCTGTGTCTGGCTGCTAAACTAATACGCTGAGTTGGGGTGCCACCACAGTCTTGCTGAGTGAGAGGTGGCAACTTTCTGCCACAAACTCGCCAATGGCAGGACCGGATGTCATCATGTGAGGTACACGAGAGTGCCAGGGAGGTAGCAGCCACAACAGTGGGTCGTTCTCTTGCCTTCCAGCTTCTTTACCCTTCAGACGTGGGCACCAGTTTCCTATTGAGAGCAAAATGCTCTCTCCATACCATGTGCGGTTCACTCTGCAGCCATAGACAATTTTCATGAATGTTGTATCTGTTACTGGTAGTTCTTGGGAATAAAACCATATTTTTCCCTGAATCCTGGACTTTATCATTTTACGTGTAGGGGAAACACCTCGGCTGCCAACCTGATATGATCCCGACATGTACACATCCTCCTTGCTCTGTCTGTCACTTGTTATTTTCCTGCCTAGGTAGTAGAATTCCTTAACTTCATCTACTTTGTGACCATCAGTCCTGATGTTAAGTTTCTCGCTGTTCTCATTTCTGCTACTTCTCATTACTTTCATCTTTTTTTGGTTTACTCTCAATCCATATTCTGTACTTATAAGACTGTTCATTCCATTGAGCAGACCATGTAATTCTTCTTCACTTTCACTCAGGGTAGCAATGTCGTCAGTGCATCATATCACTGATATGCTTTCA
Organism: Schistocerca serialis cubense; assembly: GCF_023864345.2. Classification (NCBI taxonomy): domain Eukaryota; kingdom Metazoa; phylum Arthropoda; class Insecta; order Orthoptera; family Acrididae; genus Schistocerca; species Schistocerca serialis. The sequence continues at coordinate 52,204,473 of NC_064645.1, read as the reverse complement.
CCTCTGAAATCTTTCTTTTATTTCAATCATTGCTTCTTTGATGTAAAGACTGAACAGTGGGGGCGAAAGACGCCATCTCTGTCTTAGGCCGGTATTACACTATCAAATTTCTTTGTCCAATATCTTTGTCAAAGATATTTGATAGTGTAATAGGGATCTTTGACAAATGTCGTCCAATATTTGATCAAATCTAGGCCGAGGCCGTATATTTGATCAAAGAAATCGCTTGTCTTCTGTTCACTGCAATGCGATATGTTACCATGCGGAGCGCTAGCATCGCTGCAGCGTTCTGTCGTCTGTAGTGTTTTTATAACCATTGCCGGTAAATACAATTGGTGTGTGCCGACAACTACAGAATTAATAGAGATGTCTGAAGCTTATGAGGCGCTTTACAATGTGAGGCACCCTGAATAAAAAATAGATTAAGAAGATTGGAGACCTGACCTGACCTGACCTAACCTAACCTAACATAACATAACCCTCTCCTGTAGCAAGGAATGGGAGTGTTATAGTGAGCCTGTCTTCTGAAGATGTAGCAGTTCTTAAGTGAAAATTGTGCTTTGTGATATGAGGATACACTTCATTGAGCACATACAGAAATGTATGCTCATCCATTCTTAAGTAATTGATGTACGACTTGACGTCTTCCACTGTAAGCTCACGTAACAAGTTTTGTTGAATGCTTTTATCATGTCGTCGTAAAACCCAAGGCTTCACCCAGATTAGATTAGTTTTTCGTTCCATAGATCCGCGCTGAGGAGATCCTCGTGGATGTGGAACATGTCGATTATTTTTAAGCTGAAATAAAAATACTAATAGTATGAATAAATACATCATTTGTTTCTATTAAAAATTTCGCAAATGGAGTAGAAGGAGTTGGCCCGTAGTAAGTCTTTCAGGCTCCTTTTAAACTGATCTTTATTTCTAACTAAATTTTTTTTTTTTTTTGATGTTTCCTGGCAAATTATTGAAGATGAGTGTTCCTGAGTAGTGGACCCCTTTTTGAACTAAAGTAAGTGTTTTTAAGTCCTTGTGCAGATAATTTTTGTTCCTGGTATTGTATATATGAACTGAGTTGTTTGTTGGAAAAAGAGATATATTATTTACGACAAATTTTCTTAAGAAGTAAATATACTGAGAGGCAGTAGTTAACCTGCGAGCCGGAAGTATAGTGAGACTCTGTCATTTGGGCCTACGAGAGTTATAGTTTTTTTTTGGTTGTTTCTCATGCCCAGATAACTGTACAAACATATCGTTGCATGTATTGTAATAATCATTACATATAATGATCCACATGCAACAATATCTCTACGGAAGTATCTAGGCATGAAATACAAAACAAAAAAAGCTAACTTGCAAATCTCGTACGTCCAAACGACAGTCTCACTGTACTTCTGGCCCGCCAACAGTTTCATTTTCTTTCTTATTTTCCCCCAGTACCAATGCAAGAATCTGAAGTACCCAGTTCTTTGAAGAGGTTTCTGCAGGAGGTCCGTGAATTTACTCCACAAATAATACGTATTACACGCTTTTGGACCTTGAAAACTTTTGTTTGACTTCAAGATTTACCCCAAAATATTATCCCATATGACATTATGGAATGAAAGTATGCAAGCTTTTTCATTTTATGTTGCCTATGTCTACTAACACTCGAATTGCAAATACAGATTTGTTAAGGCGTTTCTGCAGTTCTGTGGTGTGCTCCTCCCAACTGAATTTATTATCAAGTTGTAATCCCAGGACTTTTAAGACTGTCAACCTCGTATGTATGGTTCCATTTTCTCCCCCCACTTCTTTTCCGCATGTGCACACAATGCAATTGGAGTACGTAGAACTGCTGCAGTTAATAACAAGTTGTTGTCAGCCATCTTGAACTTTGACGAAAAATTTGATGACAGTGTAATACCCCTTGTAGTGCTACGTCAAAGATCTTTGTCAAATATATTGGATGGAATATTGGATCACATCTTTGATCAAATCTTTGACAAAGAAATTTGATAGTGTAATACCGGCCTTACACCCTTTCTTATCCCAGCTCTTCGTTCTTGGTCATCCAGTCTTATTATTTCCTATTGACTGTTATACATATTGTATATTACCCGTTTCTCCTTATAGTTTATCCTTATTTTTCTCAGAATTTTGAACATCTTGCATCAACTTACATGGTCGAACACTTTTTCCGGGCCAACAATCCTATGAACGTGTCTTGATTTTTCTTTTGCCTTACTTCCCTTATCAACTGTGAAATCATTATTGCCTCTCGGCTACCTTTACCTTTTCTAAAGCCAAACTGATAGTCATCTACCACATTCTCGATTTTCTTTTCCATTCTTCAGTATATTATTCTTGTTAGCAACTAGGATGCATGAGCTGTTAAGCTGATTGTACGATAATTCTCACACTTGTTGGCTCTTGCAGTCTTCGGAACTGTATGGATGATATTTTTCCAAAAGTCAGATGGTACCTCAGCAGACTCATACATTCTACACACCAACATGAATAGTTATTATGTTGCCAATTCCTCCAATGTTTTTAGAAATTCTGATGGAATGTTATTTATCCCTTCTGCCTTATTTGATCTCAAGCCTTCCAAAGCTCTCTTAAATTCTGATTCTGGATCCCCTATCTCTTCTTTATCGACTATCAGGAGTCTTCTTCCATTACATCAAACAAATCTTTCCCCTCATTGAGGCCTTCAATGTACTCTTCCCACCTATCTGCTCTCTCCTCTGCACTGGACAGTAAAATTCCCATTGCACTCTTAATGTAACCGCCCTTGCTTTTAAATTCACCGAAGTTTATTTGACTTACTTACATGCTGAGCCAGTCTTTCTGAGAATCATTTCTTTTTAGATTTCTTTACATTTTTCATGCAGCCATTTCGTTGTAGCTTTGCTGCACTTCCTATTTATTTCATCCCTCAGCGACTTGTATTTCTGTATTCCTGAATTTCCCTGAAAGTTTTTGTACTTTCTTCTTTCATTGATCAACTGAAGTATTTCTTCTGTTGCCCATGTTTTTTTTTTTTGCCGTTACTTCTTTGCACCCATGTTTTTCTGTCCCACTTCTGTGGTTGCCCTTTTTAGAGATGTCCATTCCTCTTCAACTGTACTGCCTGCTGAGTTATTCCTTATTGCTATATCTATAGCCCTAGGGACCTTCAAGCGTATCTCGTCATTGCTTAGTACTTCTGTATCCCAGTTCTTTGCATACTGATTCTTCCTGACTAATCTCTTAAACTTCTGCCTACTCTTCATCACTATGAGGTCTGTCTAAAAAGTATCCGACCTTTGATTTTCCCATGCAAAATAGAGACAATAGCGCAGTGCCACTGCATGCAGTAAAGAAAGAGACCTTTATGCATGTGCATGAATTTTGTCCCTGCCTTCCAGTGTGTCAGTCACTGAGTGAAGTGCTACACAGTGTGTTTGTCGGACTACCAATTCTCTCAAGATGACTTAAGGTGTTGAGCAAAGATACTGCATCAAATTTTGTCAAAAGCTTGGTGATGCTCAATGCAAAACAATTCGTAAGATTCAGCAGGTGTTTGGAGGCTATGCAATTGGTGTAACACAAATTAAAGAAGGTTCAACTGCTTCAAAAATGGCCACACATCAGCGGAGAGTGACCAGTGTTCTGGCAGGCCCCAAACTGCTCGGGAGTGCAGTTGTTGTAGAGAGGGTGCAAAATTTGGTGATAGCAGATCGTCGTTTGACCATGCGGAAGATTGCCCAAGATGTTAGAGTGAGTAAAGATTCTGCATATGCAATTATGTTTGATGATTTGAACATGCACCAAATGGCTGTGAAATTTGTGCCAAGTTGTTGTCGCTGGAACAAAAAGACCTCCATTTTGACGTTGCACAGGTCTTTCTGGACACCACCAACACTGATCCTGGGTTTCTGAAAACCCTGATAATTGGAGATGAGTCATGGGTGTACGGGTATAACCCAGAATCAGAAAGACAGTCGTCACAATGGAAGCATCCCGAGTCTCTAAGGCTGAAGAAAGTGCGGTAGGTGCGAAGCAAAATCAAGGTGAAGCTGACTATCTTCTTTAATGTCCGTGGAATTGTGCATCATGAACACACACTGGATGGACAAACAGTGACAAAGAAGTACTATCAAGATGTTCTCCAGTGACTCCTTGATGCAGTTTGGCACAAAAGACCAGACATGTGGATGGCGAAAAACTGGCAAGTGCATCATGACAACGTCCCTGGACATTCATCTCACTTGATCCACAATTTCTTGGCCAAACATGGAATTACAGCCATTCACCAACCTCCCTACTCTCCAGACATGGTTCCTTGTGACTTATGGTTGTTATCAAAATTGAAGACACCACTGAAAGGATCCTGTTTTGAGAGTAGAGAAGAGATAATGTGGAACACGATGGAGCTGAACACCATTCCAAAAGAAGACTTCCAGAGGTGTTTCTGGCAGTGAAAGGATTGGTGGGCTAAGTGTGTGCAAGCACAAGGGGCCTACTTTGAAGGGGATTAGGGTCCCAACCCTGTCAGGTATTTGAAATATTTTCTCTGGCCATAGGTCAGACACTTTTTAGACAGGCCTTGGATATCTGCTCCTGGGCACACCTTACAATCCAGTATCTGATTTTGGAATCTGTCTGACCATGATGTAGTCTAACTGAAATCTTCCCATATCACTCGGTCTTTTCCAATTATACCTCCTCCTCTTGTGATTCTTGAACAGAGTATTCACTATTACTAGCTGAAATTCATTACAGAACTCAATTAGTCTTCCTTCTCTCTCTTTTCTTGTCCCAAGCCTATATTCTCCGGTAGCCTTTCCTTCTACTCCTTCTCCTACAAATGCATTCCAGACCCCCATATACATACTATATTACCCTTCCAGTATCCTCATACACTTTCTCTATCTCTTCATCTTAAGCTTGCAACGTTGGTACGTATACCTGAACTATTGTTGTCGGTGTTGGTCTGCCGTTGATTCTGATAAGAACAACAATATCACTGAACTGTTAACAGTAGCACACTCTCTGCCCTAACTTCCTATTCATAATGAATCCTATTACTGTTATACCATTTTCCACTGCTGTTGATATTACACTATAGTCATATGATCAGAAATCCTTCTCTTCTTTCCATTTCCCTTCACTAACCTCTCCTATAACTGGACTGTCTTTGCATTTCCCTTTTCAAATTTTCTAGCTTCCCTACCATGTTCAAGCTTCTGACATTTCACGTCCCAATTCATAGAACATTATCTTTTTGTTGGTTATTCTTGCTTTTTCTCATGATCACCTCCCCCTTGGCAGTCCCTTCCTGGAGATCTGAATGGGGGACTATTCCAGAATCCTTTGCCAATGGAGAGATCGTATGAACTTTTTCAATTACAGGCCACATGCCCTGTGGCTATACGTACATAAGTTCCCCAGTCATACTGTAATCATCAGTGGAGACTTTAATAATCCAACAATTAATTGGGAAAATTAGTTTTGTTAGTGGTGGGTGTGATAAGAATCCTGTGAAACTTTACTAAATGCCTTCTCTGAAAACTACTGAGAACAGATAGTCAGGAATCCTGCTCACAATGGACCTACATCTTCAAAAACATTCTCTCTTCCACCACTATGCCAGTCTACGACACTAAAATCACTGTTTTTGAAGTGTTGAAACCACTCACGACACATTCTTTCACTAATAGCGGCCTTACCATATGTACTTGACAGCATTCGATGAGACTCAGCTGCTGTTTTCTTCATCTTGAAACAAAACAGTAAGACCTCCCACAAATGATGAGAATTAGGCTTGTAAACTGACATTTTCAATCAAGAACAACTTTATGATGCAGACGCTAATCAACTAATGTTTGAATGAGGTTATGTTGACCAAGGTCCAAACTAACTGCCTGATATGAAACTTCCTGGCAGATTAAAACTGTGTGCCCGACCGAGACTCGAACTCGGGACCTTTGCCTTTCGCGGGCAAGTGCTCTACCAACTGAGCTACCGAAGCACGACTCACGCCCGGTACTCACAGCTTTACTTCTGCCAGTACCTCGTCTCCTACCTTCCAAACTTTACAGAAGCTCTCCTGCGAACCTAGCAGAACTAGCACTCCTGAAAGAAAGGATATTGCGGAGATATGGCTTAGCCACAGCCTGGGGGATGTTTCCAGAATGAGATTTTCACTCTGCAGCGGGGTGTGCGCTGATATGAAACTTCCTGGCAGATTAAAACTGTGTGCCCGACTGAGACTCGAACTCGGGACCTTTGCCTTTCGTGGGCAAGTGCTCTACCAACTGAGCTACCGAAGCACGACTCACGCCCGGTACTCACAGCTTTACTTCTGCCAGTACCTCGTCTCCTACCTTCCAAACTTTACAGAAGCTCTCCTGCGAACCTAGCAGAACTAGCACTCCTGAAAGAAAGGATATTGCGGAGATATGGCTTAGCCACAGCCTGGGGGATGTTTCCAGAATGAGATTTTCACTCTGCAGCGGGGTGTGCGCTGATATGAAACTTCCTGGCAGATTAAAACTGTGTGCCCGACTGAGACTCGAACTCGGGACCTTTGCCTTTCGTGGGCAAGTGCTCTACCAACTGAGCTACCGAAGCACGACTCACGCCCGGTACTCACAGCTTTACTTCTGCCAGTACCTCGTCTCCTACCTTCCAAACTTTACAGAAGCTCTCCTGCGAGGAGAGCTTCTGTAAAGTTTGGAAGGTAGGAGACGAGGTACTGGCAGAAGTAAAGCTGTGAGTACCGGGCGTGAGTCGTGCTTCGGTAGCTCAGTTGGTAGAGCACTTGCCCGCGAAAGGCAAAGGTCCCGAGTTCGAGTCTCGCTCGGGCACACAGTTTTAATCTGCCAGGAAGTTTCATATCAGCGCACACCTCGCTGCAGAGTGAAAATCTCATTCTGGTAACTGCCTGATGTCTGTGATCTGTTTCTTTTGACTTCTACTTACCATTGTCACCAAGTATTGCCAAACAGCAGAAGCAAAGTTGCACACCTTGTACCAAAAGAGTGATCCTTTCACATTCTTTTTCAAGGAAACTCTTTCAATGGACATCACATTTCACAAGATAGATTTCAAGCCTGGTTCTGAAAAGGGAAGCACAGTTTCTCTAAAGTACCTCTCAGTGTTGCTGAACCCATGTATATTTTCATAATAAATGAAATCCGTTACCTTTTTATAGTACAAGTGGTGTAATATCATTTGGGCCCTTATATCAGGTATATGACTGAATAGAATTTACAGATATTTTAATTTGAGTTAGAAAAAGCTACTGAAATTACAGACAAGATGAAAAGAATAAGCTGTGAAAAGTACTGCTGAGTTTTGTACAACAAACCTAGTAAAACATTAAATATCTCAAAACAAGAATAATGAGTTTTACACCACTTGGACACCAATAGGCTCATTTTTGGACACATTTACATATTATTTAGGTACTGACTTCAGAATCATACTGTACCACTGGGATAAAAGTCATTCTTTACTCTCCCACCACTGACAAGTTCATAACAGTGAAGAGATCTACTCTAAGGCAATTCTACATGTGAGAGAGATGTTTCCTTTCTTGCAGTTAGCACAAAGAAACAGACAATTCCCATCCACAAATCATCAAGTGCAGTTGATGGTTCACAAACTGTTTTGTGTATTTTTGACAAATAAAAAAGAACCTTAGGAAAGATCAGTTAAAGACTGATATATTATATCACGTTAATGGTAGCATCTGGCTAGACTATAGGTATACTGTTTATTGTCCAGCCTTAATTTCTAACCTAAAAATGCTGAATGCAGCACATCCTGTGGGCAACAACACTTTACAGGAAAAAGTTATATGTCTAGCCTCTGATCCAAAGCAACTGAGTCATCTTCAATACCTAACTAGCAACCCACCACTACTGTGCACAGGTAAGTATCTATGGCCAAATGAACTGTTTATAATATATAGTGATATATACAAACCTTCCATCATGAATCAGTCTACATATCAGTGAAACCATATCAGAATAACTAAAATATTTCCTGAGATTAACTTTAAAATACAGACAGAAAGACATGGCAGGGGCTTTAATTTATAACATGTATAGACCCAGGTAAAGCTTCAATGCTCTTTGGATTTATGGTGGCTGTTACTTTATTCCGTTTCCCTCTAGATACTGTCTCATCTCTACCTGATCAGCTCATAGCACTCATAATTTCCACAAGAAGTCACTCCAAATACCAGTTAAATATGGAACAGATAAATATACATATATTACAAACAAACACACACACACACACACACACACACACACACACACACAACACACACAACACACATCACTACTCAGCAATGACAAATTGTTCAGACAAATCTTCCTTGTAAGTCAGTCGATATATTAGTAAAAATGTACAAAATCCCTGAACAGTTCCTGAGACTAGCCCAATCGTTCAGGCAGAAGCCATGGCAGAAACTTCCATTTATGACGCATATAGATTGCAGTTCCTGACTATAACGTGCTTTTAAAGGCAGGTCAGCCAAAGATGTCACAGTGTTCAGTATTGTGGCTCACCCTCCAGCAGAAAGACTACTCCTCTCAAGCCACAAAACCATCAGGGATCCAGGCAAAAGAGCTCATGGTAGAGAATACTGTCGTTGATATCAAGATTCTCCTGCAGTGTTAGTAGCCATCTTGGCTGACTGAGAGGCCCAAGATAAATTTCAAATTACATCCACACAAGTCAAGTAAGACAAATTTCATCTATCAGCATACAGTGAACAACATTTAAAATTAACACTGTAATGACACAATGGTTACATAATGGGATTCACTTTGCTATCTCATCATTTTTCCCGGAATCCTGAGGATTCTGATTGCAGCAGAATTCAGTGTCTTTGAGGCCAAGTTATATGTGACTGTCACGACTTTCAAACACATGAAAAGTGTCCACACAAACAATTTTCTCATCTGCTCTGATGCATACAGTAGTTTTCAAGAATTACTTGAAGCTGTTAGCCACTTCATGTAGAAGATGTGCTTTATTGGGCTCCACAATTTACATCAGTTTAGTGAGAGGTACTATCATTTCAATGTTCATCTTTGGCATGCTAGAGGAGGTGTCACAAAACCAATTAAGTGCAAAATCCATGCCTTTTGTACATTTATTTACTTATATTTATGTATATAAACAAACTTCTGGAATGTTTCTTTCTTGTGTTTGAGTAAAATCACATGCTATACAATTTGCTTAGAAAATGCATGTCCTAAATTTCAACATGTTTTCATGTTAATTGTATCAAGACTTGTGTGTGTGTGATCATAAATTGTGTATTTTCAAATTTCAAGAGACACAAAAAATGTATTTCATGCTACAGCATCTGCTGTAATCTACATTTGTGCTTGATACAATTTAGCAGTAGTATGATCATTAAAAAAATTAAAAAGAAACATTTACCCCAAATTTCAGTGTGTATATATGCGGATGAATGTATGTTATGGAAGACTTTTCGAATTTATGAGGTTGTGCAAATCATATTTTATAGTTAATTGGCATTTGTGATTTATAGTTACAGTACCACTTATTGTAACTAATATTTTGTGTTGCTCTATGTAAAATAAGGGAAAGGTAAGCATTCACATGTAGCAGACCGATGTGTGGCACAGACACAGTAAATAATATTCACACTAGCTTTCAAGCTCTTACTCTTTTCCCACAAAAAGTACAACCATTCACACACACAACCACACAGAGATCCAAACGGCACTCTCCCACAGCTGTGGCAAGATTGATTATTGATTATAGATTACTGAGAGTAGTAGCCTGGAACATGAAGCTGGGGAGGGGGTAGTGGAGGTGGGTATGCTCAAAGGAAGGAGGGGATAGCAGGATAGTGCGAGGATGTCTTTCAACAGATGAAGTGGCTGCACAACAATACAAAAGGAACGCAGAGGGTAGGCGTATAGGAGATATACAGAGAGGGACCATGGAGAGGGGTGCGGGGGGGAGGGGGGGGGATGTGAGAGTGGGAAAGTGGTGGAAGGTGGAGACGAAGATGGGGACTGGAGGGAGAGGGATAGGGAGATGGAGGGAGGGAGGGGGGCAGAGAGAGAGAGAGAGAGAGAGAGAGAGAGAGAGGGAGGGAGAGAATGTATGGATGGGGAGGAGTGGTGTGGGCCATGTGGTGAGGCAGTGGGAAATGGGTTAGTGGAGGTCAGGGCCTGAGGGATTGCGGAAGCACAGTATGTTCTTAGAGGAAATTGCCACTTGAGTACTTTGGAGAAGTTCATGCTAGAATGGAGTATCCAAACAGTCCACTTAGTGTAGCACCTCTTGAAGTCATTTGTGTTGTGGTTCATAGCATGTCCGGCAACTGGATGATCAAGTTTGTGATTTTCCACAGCTTGACTGTGGCCATTCACACGTGTACAGAATTGGTTACTTGTCATGGTCCGCATAGAATTCTCTACAGTAAATGCGCAAAAAAACATCATCAAGGAATCAGACCTGGAAAAGGGGTTTCAGGTGTTGACTGGAAAGAAAAGATACATCCAGATGGCCCTTATATACATAGGCATATGATGATACCATGTGGGTACCCAACGCTGTACCACGGATTTGGTTATGGATCTGGCCTTCAAAAGTGAAATAATTCTGGTTCATGAGGTGGTTGGCTACGAGGATTAGGAAAGTGGTGGTGGGTTTGGTGTCAGGAGCTGTCGGAAAAGGTAGTATTCCATGGCTGCAAGGCCATTGGCATGAGAATGTTGGGTTATAAGGAAGCTGTATCACAAGTGCCCAAGGAGGAGTCTGGTGGTAGCAAGACAGGAACAGTGGAAAGGTAGTGAAGGAAGTGAGCAGTGTCTTGAGTGAAGGATGGGAGGTTATTGGCAGTACTTTGAAGTGTTGATCAACAAAGGCAGAGGTTCATTTTGTGGGGGCACTGTACCCAGCCACCATGGGAGGACACATAGGGAGACACGCAAGGGTGGGTTTCTGGAGTAGGTAAAAGGTACGAGTGGAGAGAGGTTGAGCTGCTGGTGCGAGGGGGTATATGGATTCAGGTGTCAAGTTTTGGGATGGATCTAAGGCCTTGAGGAGCTGCTGCAGGTCTTGCTGCATTTAGTTTTCTACTATGTCCTTGGCTGTTGCCTCCACTGTGGCCGCCGTCTATGCATCGAGATAGCTTTGCCATCTCTCTGTGAAAGGGAGAAAGTGCTGTGTACATCTGGTGCCTGATGTTTCGGCAAACCGCCACACAGCAATGCCCTGTGGCTTGCTGTGGCACCAGATGCCTGCAGCTGACATTATTTGACTTCACTGTGCCATCTGCTGTAGTATGGAGGGCACAACGGTCACTGGGCAGCTGGCACTATTTTGCATCTGCGAAGCCACGTGACACCAGCTATTTCTGGGTATACCTACACTGGGCAGCCTATATAGGACTGCCACCTGCAGCTCTCCAGCAGAGTGTGTTACTGAGTCTACAGCCGAGTAAACAATGAGTCATCAATACAGCACTAATGGACAAAGACAATGTCCGTGCACCACTGATCATGACCACAACCAATTCTGACCCTGGAGGGCAATCGATGGTGATAAACTGTGTGCTTTCTCTTGCACTTTATTAGAATTGTTGCCAAAGAGTAACAGTTATTTTTATCAGATCAAATGATCTCTTTTGTTCTCCTGGGAAGTGTCTTCTTTGTGCATGCACCATCCCACAATGGGATACTTCAGATTCCTTCCAACAAAGAAGTGAGTATTGCTGTCTGCATTAATTAGGCTGTTTTGAAATACATTAGTGATCATAACCTCTGAAAAGACTTCAGGGAATCAGTAACTTGTATACCAAGTTCTTCTGTCACCACAACAGAAAGGTTTTTGTCATTAATCACATCCGTTCTTAAAGGGAATTGGTATTACTTGTATCATAGCAGATGCAGAACTTAAAACAAGATCAGAAAGCTTAGTTAAAACATATTCATTTATTGCTCTGTCAAACACTGCAGCAGCCACAATGCATCCCCACTGTGAGTGCTATTGTACTCATGGGATGAGTTAGTTGTTTGTTAGCAGCTGTAAATCGCTCTGACTACTATCAAGCAACTGGAAGCTGCTGCAAACAGGTGTGCTGGAAGAGCCAGAGTCATGTATCAGAGATACTTAAGTTCTGTCCTCTCCTGTGGGTGTTGTCTCTCCTACAAGAAGTCCAGGATGTACCCCTACTCATTAACTTGACTGTGAGAGCGTTCCAATGGTAGGGCTAAGCATCCAGTGCAGGGAGGACAGGGACCATGAGAACTAAGGCTGTTACACAAATCCCTCAACCAACTAGGTCAAGATGCTGTCTTCCTCTGAAACTGGAATTGGGCAAGTGAGACTCACTTCACTCCTTGGGAAACATGGTGTGTCTTAAATCAGGGGGAGGCAAATGCAAAAGGACAGGGGTTTATCAATATTTGACAATTCAAACCTAAATCATCAGCAGTTCAAACTTACATCAAATACTGAAATCCCTTATGGAAATGACGGCAAAGGATGGGAAGGAACACCAGATGCATTCAGTGTGTATGCCTGGGAGTCTGGCGGGAGGGGCTTATTCAACGTGCTTTCCCAGCAGCCACTGAGGGAACAGGGTGCTACCAGCTGCAGATCAACTGGCAGACCTGGCTGAGAAGACCAGACTTACTCACAGGGTATCAATGAAGATCGCAATCTGCAACATTGTCACCAGAACTGATTGTAGCACCCTCATACTAAGCTGAGTGGAAGGCCTGAACCAGAGATCTTGAAGGTTCTTTGAGAAACTAGGGGTACCATGCTGTTGAGAAATGTAAGATGCTCCTAAATGAGAGGTATGTCTACTAAATGTCACAGGCACTACCCAGGTATCTGAGTTTGTGTGGGATGCATAGACGGGTTTTTAGATTAGGTAACTCTACATCCCCCTCCATGAACCATTGACCTTGCCGTTGGTGGGGAGGCTTGCGTGCCTCAGCGATACAGATGGCCGTACCGTAGGTGCAACCACAACGGAGGGGTATCTGTTGAGAAGCCAGACAAACATGTGGTTCCTGAAGAGGGGCAGCAGCCTTTTCAGTAGTTGCAGGGGCAACAGTCTGGATGATTGACTGATCTGGCCTTGTAACATTAACCAAAACGGCCTTGCTGTGCTGGTACTGCGAACGGCTGAAAGCAAGGGGAAACTACAGCCGTAATTTTTCCCGAGGACATGCAGCTTTACTGTATGATCAAATGATGATGGCGTCCTCTTGGGTAAAATATTCCGGAGGTAAAATAGTCCCCCATTCGGATCTCCGGGCGGGGACTACTCAAGAGGACGTTGTTATCAGGAGAAAGAAAACTGGCATTCTACGGATCGGAGCGTGGAATGTCAGATCCCTTAATCGGGCAGGTAGGTTAGAAAATTTAAAAAGGGAAATGGATAGGTTAAAGTTAGATATAGTGGGAATTAGTGAAGTTCGGTGGCAGGAGGAACAAGACTTTTGGTCAGGCGAATACAGGGTTATAAATACAAAATCAAATAGGGGTAATGCAGGAGTAGGTTTAATAATGAATAAAAAATAGGAGTGCGGGTAAGCTACTACAAACAGCATAGTGAACGCATTATTGTGGCCAAGATAGACACAAAGCCCATGCCTACTACAGTAGTACAAGTTTATATGCCAACTAGCTCTGCAGATGATGAAGAAATTGATGAAATGTATGACGAGATAAAAGAAATTATTCAGGTAGTGTAGGGAGACGAAAATTTAATAGTCATGGGTGACTGGAATTCGTCAGTAGGAAAAGGGAGAGAAGGAAACATAGTAGGTGAATATGGATTGGGGGGAAGAAATGAAAGAGGAAGCCGCCTTGTAGAACTTTGCACAGAGCATAACTTAATCATAGCTAACACTTGGTTCAAGAATCATAAAAGAAGTTTGTATACCTGGAAGAATCCTGGAGATACTAAAAGGTATCAGATAGATTATATAATGGTAAGACAGAGATTTAGGAACCAGGTTTTAAATTGTAAGACATTTCCAGGGGCAGATGTGGATTCTGACCACAATCTATTGGTTATGAACTGCAGATTGAAACTGAAGAAACTGCAAAAAGGTGGGAATTTAAGGAGATGGGACCTGGATAAACTGAAAGAATCAGAGGTTGTAGAGAGTTTCAGGGAGAGCATAAGGGAACAATTGACAGGAATGGGGGAAAGAAATATAGTAGAAGAAGAATGGGTAGCTCTGAGGATTGAAGTAGTGAAGGCAGCAGAGGATTAAGTAGGTAAAAAGACGAGGGCTAATAGAAATCCTTGGGTAACAGAAGAAATATTGAATTTAATTGATGAAAGGAGAAAATATAAGAATGCAGTAAGTGAAGCAGGCAAAAAGGAATACAAACGTCTCAAAAATGAGATCGACAGGAAGTGCAAAATGGCTAAGCAGGGATGGCTAGAGGACAAATGTAAGGATGTTGAGGCTTGTCTCACTAGGGGTAAGATAGATACTGCCTACAGGAAAATTAAAGAGACCTTTGGAGAGAAGAGAACCACTTGTATGAATATCAAGAGCTCAGATGGCAACCCAGTTCTAAGCAAAGAAGGGAAGGCAGAAAGGTGGAAGGAGTATATAGAGGGTTTATACAAGGGCGAGGTACTTGAGGACAATATTATGGAAATGGAAGAGGATGTAGATGAAGATGAAATGGGAGATAAGATACTGTGTGAAGAGTTTGACAGAGCACTGAAAGACCTGAGTCGAAACAAGGCCCCGGGAGTAGACAACATTCCATTAGAACTACTGATGGCCTTGGGAGAGCCAGTCATTACAAAACTCTACCATCACCGAACTATCAGTTTAATAAGTCACAGCTGCAAAATACTAACGCGAATTCTTTACAGACGAATGGAAAAACTGGTAGAAGCGGACCTCAGGGAAGATCAGTTTGGATTCCGTAGAAATGTTGGAACACGTGAGGCAATACTAACCTTACGACTTATCTTAGAAGAAAGATTAAGAAAAGGCAAACCTACGTTTCTAGCATTTGTAGACTTAGAGAAAGCTTTTGACAACGTTAACTGGAATACTCTCTTTCAAATTCTGAAGGTGGCAGGGGTAAAATATAGGGAGCGAAAGGCTATTTACAATTTGTACAGAAACCAGATGGCAGTTATAAGAGTCGAGGGGCATGAAAGGGAAGCAGTGGTTGGGAAGGGAGTGAGACAGGGTTGTAGCCTCTCCCCGATGTTATTCAATCTGTATATTGAGCAAGCAGTAAAGGAAACAAAAGAAAAATTCGGAGTAGGTATTAAAATTCATGGAGAAGAAGTAAAAACTTTGAGGTTCGCCGATGACATTGTAATTCTGTCAGAGACAGCAAAGGACTTGGAAGAGCAGTTGAACGGAATGGACAGTGTCTTGAAAGGAGGATATAAGATGAACATCAACAAAAGCAAAACGAGGATAATCGAATGTAGTCAAATTAAATCGGGTGATGCTGAGGGGATTAGATTAGGAAATGAGACACTTAAAGTAGTAAAGGAGTTTTGCTATTTAGGGAGCAAAATAACTGAGGATGGTCGAAGTAGGGAGGATATAAAATGTAGACTGGCAATGGCAAGGAAATCGTTTCTGAAGAAGAGAAATTTGTTAACATCGAGTATAGATTTAAGTGTCACGAAGTCGTTTCTGAAAGTATTTGTATGGAGTGTAGCCATGTATGGAAGTGAAACATGGACGATAACCAGTTTGGACAAGAAGAGAATAGAAGCTTTCGAAATGTGGTGCTACAGAAGAATGCTGAAGATAAGGTGGGTAGATCACGTAACTAATGAGGAGGTATTGAATAGGATTGGGGAGAAGAGAAGTTTGTGGCACAACTTGACTAGATGAAGGGATCAGTTGGTAGGACATGTTTTGAGGCATCAAGGGATCACAAATTTAGCATTGGAGGGCAGCGTGGAGGGTAAAAATAGTAGAGGGAGACCAAGAGATCAATACACTAAGCAGATTCAGAAGGATGTAGGTTGCAGTAGGTACTGGGAGATGAAGAAGCTTGCACAGGATAGAGTAGCATGGAGAGCTGCATCAAACCAGTCTCAGGACTGAAGACCACAACAACAACAACAACAACAACAACTCTACATCCAGCCCAGAAAATGGTAGCTGTAGGAGACCCAAAGTATCAGTGTAAAATCCAAAGAAATGCCCTCCCCACGAGTGAGAGTATTAAAATTCTAGTGATTACCTGCCAAAACATTTGTTAATAAAGTGTAAGAGTTTGATGTGCACCAAAATCAGTGGAGCTCACATAATACAAGGAATGTCATTCAAGAAGGATCATTTTGAAATAAAAATAAAACAAGTAAAATTTTCTTAGTATTAACAATATAATGAAAAGGATGGTTGCTACTCAACATATAGTGCAGATTCTGAATGGCAGAAAGCCACTACAAAAAGACCGTCGGAAAGTTAGCTCTTGGCTAACAACCTCTTTGTCAAAATAAACACACACACACACACACACACACACACACACACACACACACACGCAAATGAAGCTCACAAACACATGACCACAGTCTCTGGCAGTCTCGCTCCAGCTGCCAGAGACTGTGATCATATGAGTGAGTGTTTGGTTTTCGGGATGGTGTGTGTGTGTGTGTGTGTGTATGTGTGTTTTTGTCAGTTAAAAGCTAATTTTCTGACAGTCTTTTTGTTGTGCCTTTCTGCGACTCAGCATCTCAGCTATATGGTGAGTAGCAACTATCTTTTTCGTTACAGTGTTTCATTCTACCCTGGATTTTTCTCAGCAATTTTATTTTTCATGAAAGCCTGTACTTTCATCTATTTTTCTACATAATTCCCACCAATATCATATCATACAACCAGTTTTTGAATACCGTCCTCATAGAAATCTGCTGCCTGATTAGGCAACAGGTGCATAAGGTACATTTCTTGACACTTGAAGAAACTCATCACATAATGTCAAAATCATGAAGTGTCTGCTCTCTCTGCTTTTCATCAATTTGTCAGTAATGACTGAAGGTCATCCACTTTGTTCCTCATCATGCACATTTGTATGGCCATCTTTAAACGTTCTCAGCCAGTGCCGTACTGTCCCATTGCTCATAACATTTTCTGCATACAGTTCAACTGATCTGATGATGAATTTCAGCAGCTTCCATGCCTTCAGTATTAAGAAAATGAATCACATAGTGTATTACACAGTTGGCAAGATTCTCAGTCAGAGGAAGCATTTGAAATACTCACAAACTAGCTATTTCACATAATTTTCTGCCAAATGACCTCCAGACAGAAGACACTTAAAAGGTGACTTATGCAATGCTTTTCTTGAATAGTCATATAACTTGGGACTATCATGAATAATAATGAAGTGACAATCTTGTCCCAGCAATTAATGTAGTTCTACATTACATATAAAAACAACTGATGCACCATCAAGTCAGTTATTGTCCTATTGTATGAAATAAATAAATACACAATAGCATATGAAACATCTCTGTCTGCATGCATAATGGTGTATTTCCACATTGCTAACATTGCCCATGTATGTAAAATTATGCATTACAAACAAAAAATACAGAAAAACAACATTTGCTGAGAAGTAGTGTATTTCTCTTCAAACATAGGTGTACCTGCTATAAATCAATATCTTTTTCAGAAAATGTAAAAGAATGTACATTACTCTACATAAAGCTCAATAGAGATAATAGCTTATCTGTCAATTCAAAATCAAGGAGGAGAAAAGACTGTAGGTGAGGAACGATGGCTCCAAATAAAACAGTAAACAAATAAGTCAAATATTTGCAAGCTCCTGTTGGTGTAGGCTTTAGCAAAAGTAATGGGGTCTTAAGAACTATTGTTTGTTATGTAACAGTTGTGAACAACAGAGAGAGCAGTAATCATTGGAAAAGCCTAAATACTATGACACTTTTTGAAATGTGTCCAGTTGTAATTTAGCTTATGTGCACCATTCTATTCTCTGAAAAATTACATATTTATGCATCAGTAACAGATGGAACCCTCAACTGATTTAAAATCTAGTTGTGTGACTATAAATTCAGGTCACTTCCTTTGCCTTGTTTTCCGTACTTTCCCATTCACTATGAAGCTCCGATGCTATATCAGTGAACAGCAGATCCCAGTTCCATGGCTCATCTATCTGAAATGGTCAATAAATCCATAAAAATATTGTCTTTTACTACTTACAACAACTACTATCGAATAAGTCATCATTTTTGCCACAATTATTTTAACTAAGCCATTCATGTATCTGTTTCATGTGAAGGGAGCACTGCTGAGTTTCTTGATGCTCTGAAGGCAAGTAGGCATGCTGCACCACATCGAAAATAATGCTGTGTAAGTAAGTCAGACACCACATACATGTATATGAAAAGAGGAAATGGACAGGTTGATAAATCATTTGAAAAATAAAATGTGAAAAGCAGTGCACTTTATACAACATGACTTAACAGCATAAAGAATAAAGAAATGTACTATGACACGTTTTGTGTTTATAGATGAAAATGAAATCTTTCTCGAATGAACTCAAACATGTTAATAATGGGGAAAAAAATCATGTGACTCTCAGCCTGGTGTGAGACATTCAGTGACTTGTGTGCTGATTTCATTGCTATTTTTGTTTTAAGGAACTTCTCATTTGATCCCGAGAGGTCGAGTGGATTCCATTTTTCACATCACATATATCTAAAGTGATCACCAGCAGTTAAAGATGGGACCTCTGTGTCAACACACAGTCACTGACCACCACCCCTGAAAGTGCCTACTACATCAGATGTTTGATGTTGTTGCTGTGGTCTTCAGTCCTGAGACTGGTTTGATGCAGCTCTCCATGCTACCCTATCCTGTGCAAGCTTCTTCATCTCCCAGTACTTACTGCAACCTACATCCTTCTGAATCTGCTTAGTGTAATCATCTCTTGGTCTCCCTCTATGATTTTTTCCCTCCACGCTGCCCTCCAATGCTAAATTTGTGATCCCTTAATGCCTCAGAACATGTCCTTCTAAGCTGTCCCTCTTTTTATCAAGTTGTGCCACACACTCCTCTTTTCCCCAATTCTGTTCAATACTTCATCATTAGTTATGTGATCTACCCATCTAATCTTCAGCATTCTTCTGTAGCACCACATTTCGAAAGCTTCTATTCTCTTCTTGTCCAAACTATTTATCGTCCATGTTTCACTTCCATACATAGCTACACTCCATACAAATACTTTCAGAAACGACTTCCTGACACTTAAATCTATAATCGATGTTAACAAATTTCTCTTCTTTAGAAACGCTTTACTTGCCATTGCCAATCTACATTTTATATCCTCTCTACTTCGACCATCATCAGTTATTTTGCTCCCCAAATAGCAAAACTCCTTTACCACTTTAAGTGTCTCATTTCCTAATCTAATTCCCTCAGCATCACCCAACACCTGCTTTCTTTGGGATTGGAATTATTATATTCTTTTTGAAGTCTGAGGGTATTTCGCCTGTCTCATACATCTTGCTCACCAGATGATAGAGTTTTGTCAGGACTGGCTCTCCCAAGGCCGTCAGTAGTTCTAATGGAATGTTGTCTACTCCCAGGGCCTTGTTTCGACTCAGGTCTTTCAGTGCTCTGTCAAACTCTTCACACAGTATCGTATCTCCCATTTCATCTTCATCTACATCCTCTTCCATTTCCATAATATTGTCCTCAAGTACATCGCCCTTGTATAGACCCTCTATGTACTCCTTCCACCTTTCTGCTTTCCCTTCTTTGCTTAGAACTGGGTTGCCATCTGAGCTCTTGATATTCATACAAGTGGTTCTCTTCTCTCCAAAGGTCTCTTTAATTTTCCTGTAGGCAGTATCTATCTTACCCCTAGTGAGAGAAGCCTCTACATCCTTACATTTGTCCTCTAGCCATACCTGCTTAGCCATTTTGCACTTCCTGTCGATCTCATTTTTGAGACGTCTGTATTCCTTTTTGCCAGCTTCATTTATTGCATTTTTATATTTTCTCCTTTCGTCAATTAAGTTCAATATTTCTTCTGTTACCCAAGGAGTTCTACTAGCCCTCGTCTTTTTACCTACTTGATCCTCTGCTGCCTTCACTACTTCAATCCTCAGAGCTACCCATTCTTCTTCTACTGTACTTCTTTCCCCCATTCCTGTCAATTGTTCCCTTATGCTCTCCCTGAAACTCTGTACAACCTCTGGTTCTTTCAGTTTATCCAGGTCCCATCTCCTTAAATTCCCACCTTTTTGCAGTTTCTTCAGTTTTAATCTACAGTTCATAACCAATAAATTGTGGTGAGAGACCACATCTGCCCCAAGAAATGTCTTACAATTTAAAACCTGGTTCCTAAATCTCTGTCTTACCATTATATAATCTATCTGATACCTTCTAGTATCTCCAGGATTCTTCCATGTATACAACCTTCTTTCATGATTCTTGAACCAAGTGTTAGCTATGATTAAGTTATGCTCTGTGCAAAACTCTACCAGGTGGCTTCCTCTTTCATTTCTTAGCCCCAATCCATATTCACCTACTATGTTTCCTTCTCTCCCTTTTCCTACTCTCGAATTCCAGTCACCCATGACTATTAAATTTTCGTCTCCCTTCACTACCTGAATAATTTCTTTTATCTCATCATACATTTCTTCAATTTCTTCATCATCTGCAGAGCTAGTTGGCACATAAACTTGTACTACTGTAGTAGGTGTGGGCTTTGTGTCTATCTTGGCTACAATA
The DNA here is from genome assembly GCF_023864345.2 of Schistocerca serialis cubense. NCBI lineage: Eukaryota > Metazoa > Arthropoda > Insecta > Orthoptera > Acrididae > Schistocerca > Schistocerca serialis. Next base: position 52,183,717 of record NC_064645.1, on the reverse strand, counting down.
ATGCGTTCACTATGCTGTTTGTAGTAGCTTACCCGCACTCCTATTTTTTATTCATTATTAAACCTACTCCTGCATTACCCCTATTTGATTTTGTGTTTATAGCCCTGTATTCACCTGACCAAAAGTCTTGTTCCTCCTGCCACCGAACTTCACTAATTCCCACGATATCTAACTTTAACCTATCCATTTCCCTTTTCAAATTTTCTAATCTACCTGCCCGGTTAAGGGATCTGATATTCCACACTCCAATCCGTAGAACGCCAGTTTTCTTTTTCGTGATAACGAATGTTTGATGGGTGTGACAATCTGTATCTTCAACATAGCACCCCTATTTTTAATGAAATAATTGTATAGGACCCCCTAACAGTGTTGCAATTTCACCGAAGCCTGTCTTAATGATAACAACTTGTGTTTGCTTAAGGCAGAAACATACTTCCAAAATTATACAGGACGTTTCACAATTCCTATTACAACCTTCTAGTGGTTGTAGAGGAGACTTACTACATAAAGTACTGATAAAGAGTCCAGATCCAGAAATGTGCCATTCTGGTTTAAAAATAAGTTTGAAAATTGGATCACTATGTAATGATAGAGCTGCACACCACAAAAGTTTTCCGGAGTGGCTCAGTCCATCTTGTACCATTACAACAATGGCTTTAAGAAACTGGTACATTCACAAAATGGTTCAAATGGCTCTGAGCACTATGGGACTTAACTTCTGGGGTCATCCGTCCCCTAGATTTTAGAGCTACTTAAACCTAACTAACCTAAGGACATCACACACATCCATGCCTGAGGCAGGATTCGAACATGTGACCGTAGCTGTCGCGCGGTTCCAGACTGTAGCACCTAGAACCGCTCGGCCACTCTGGCCAGCTGTACATTCACAACTAGGACAGTCAACTGTGGTGCTCTGCAGTTCCACACCGGGGTTTGTGATTGGTGATTACAAAAGTGTGCTTTGCAGATACACCTTGTGCACTGCATAGCAGGATAGCCAGGTGCAGCAGCTCATGTGGAGCACACTGGTCAGAGTTCTGCTGTGTGTGTACTATGAAGTGGTCTGATCTTCAAATTTATTTTACAACCAAATAGTACATTCCTGGACATAGGCTGCTTATCAAAACTTTATCTACTAAGTCCCCTCTACAAGCCACAAATGCCTGTAATAGGGGTTGTGAAACACCCTGTGTAATTGTAAAAGATTCCCAATCTCTTCTTTCAGAATAATCAACACTACTTTTTCTTCATACTATCAGTTTTGTGGAAAGACATTCCAAGAAGACAGTGTTAAACTTTAAACTGGATTTATATAAAGAGGAAAATTAACTTCAAAAAACTGTAAAACTACAAACTGGCCAGTAATAGCCTTCAAGAGACAGCAAAATTACAAGTATAAAACATTTTTACATTCAGTTATCTATTTTTTGTGTTTAGCAATCTTTTTTTCCCTATACATATTGTCTTTCTGTTTCTGAGGTTTGTCTTCTGCAGTTACAGTCTTACAATCAATGTGGGAGTTATTCAGTCTTTTGCAACTGTACAAAGTCTGATTTGGATCTTACCTGTTTTGCTGTTTTTAAAGCATTTCAGTGATAAGCAGATTTGACCACAGAATTTGTAAAAGAAATAATATGTTCTCACAAAGGCTACATCATGAGCTAGTTTGATGATGATGGATCCAATTTAGTGAGCACTGAAAATGGTTTAAAGAAAATGAAACCTGTCTACTCCAAATAAAACTTTATTCAGTGGCAAAAGATAGAATAACTTTACATCAGTTATTTCACTTTTTGTCCTTGTTTATTCCTTTAGGGAGAAACAAACAGCTCTGAAAGCATGGTAGCATTTTTCCTTGTTTTGATTGTTTTCCATCAATTGCACTTGGAATACTGTCTCCTGAAGTTGAGTACTGGCAGCCAGTTACTGTATATTGAATTTTCTCAGGCAATGGGAATTTGTGGTTGTCCTCTTCCTCTTGAAGAAACTACATGTGTATATGTCAGAATAATGTGGAACATATGGTTTTAAAAGTGAAATAATGACTACACTTAAGAGCCAAACCAATGTAATAGCATTTGCAACTCTGAGAAAAATTCACAATATTCAACAATATGAAGGCAAAAACTTACATTAATTAAAAGTTTTCTGATATAGCACATACTATTATAAATGTAGTTTTGAGGGTTTGGAGTTTTTTCTTTGGAACAAAAAAGCAAACCAAGAAAAGGAAAAGGAACAGAGGAAAGAAAGTAGTTGTGAAGTGAACCATAAAACAATTAGATGCATGGCCAAGAGAGAAAAAGGAACAGCAGATTATAAAAATTTTAATAATATCCCACAGCACACAATACCTAAGCAACTCAGTGGTACAAAATACCACCTGGGAGAGAATGAGTATGCTAACATGGAGAGAAATGATATTTTCTCACAGGTCTGCATAAAAACTACAAAAACAATGCAACTGTATTAACTGAGGCACCTACAAACTCAGTAATATTTGACAGTTACAAAGAAGACTCTGGCTTATTATTTTATCTGGTAGTGTAATGAATACAAACAGGTATTTTATTTGGTAGTATAACAGATATGAACAAGAAGTTTTTGAAACACAAAATCTTAACTTACCTCTTTTACATCATTTTCTGGTCTAAGGCTTTTTGTAAGGAGCTGTAAATTAATGTTATCAAGAGTCCCAAATGCTGAATGTTTGAATAGATCGGAGTCAAGCTCCTTATATGCTGCTACTTTATTCAGATTGACCCTGGGGGGGAAAAGAATCATATCTTTGGTAACTACACAATTAGCTGCACAAGCAATCATAACATTCCAAGTATAGCACTTACGATGGAGTACTGGCAATCTGTGTTGTCAAGTCTTCATCTTGTATGTCATCCAGGTCTGGTATCACTGGTATATCTGTGAAAATACGACACAATATTTACAAGGAACGGTTGCTTAATTGCTCATTATATATAGAAAAATCATAAAGTTTTCGTACTCAAGCATAATGCTGAGATTTAAGCACCAGAAATTTACACACTGCTGTAAGAAGTTCAAAAACATAGGTCCTATTTTGTTATTAGCACAGAGTGTTTGGCTATGACTGACCTATTTTCCCGTTGATCTAAAACCAAAATGAATACAGCCAGAGACATGCAACACAAACACACATAGCCCAGATAAGCTGATTTGTCACTTGATATGTTTAGTTTCCAATGAGGTTGGGGAACCAAGATATTTAAGTTACTGAAACAGTACTCATCCAATGAGAAAAACAAATTGTGGTATAATTTTCCATGTTTTCATACTCCAGTGTAATGTAAAGATAGTTCATTATTTTATGTACTTGTAGCCACACATCTGGGTGCTCTTGATGAAATTTTTCTGTAGTGGAGGGGACAAAGCAGACTCCTACTGCCACTCTGGAGATGGTGGGGAAAATTTGAGTTCAGACAGTGCACCTTTCATGTTTTTTGTTGCACAATAGTGATGTGTGCCTGGTGAAGGCACTAAAGTTATAAACTATAATGTGTAATGGAGTCTTCAACTTTTTTGAGTTCTTTACTTCTATGCATTCAAAGAGGAAATGTTTTTGTGTCTGTGATGTGCAATGCACACAATTCTCTTATGCAATGCATTTTCTTCATGGCTGACACAGATATACCTAGATCCACCTCCTCCACTACTGAATTCATTAAATAGTTTGACTAGTTTAAATAAGAGGCACCATCCTTAATAGAAAAATGAGAGACAATAATAAAAAATGCAACACCGCTGATTTTATTCGCTGTATTGATTGCACTGAGACTTCAAATGCCAACTAACTGTAAGGAAATTATACACTGCAAAATGCCTCCTCTTAACAATCCAGCTCATTGTTTCCAATGTTCTCAAACCCCCAGAAAAAATTCTTAGTACTATGCTTTACAAGAAAAAGTAACAGAAAACATACAGGAAAAAAAAAAAAAAATGACATTTCAGTTGAGCTGGAGATGCATAGCAGTTGATTGTACTTTTTTTTAATAATTCACTATTTGGCACACTCACACACATTTCAAACAAAATTACCAGTTAAGGCCACATCAGCCATCTTTAGATCTACAAGAATAGATCTGAGGATGGCGGATGCCAGCCAAACAGGTCATTTCATTTTACTTTAGTCTTACTGTGCTGACCAACAAATTATTTTAAAAAAACCACACATTTCAGTTTCCAAGTAAACAATGAGATTTATTTCCACCTTGGCATAGTGCTCCAAATCTCTCCCTATCCCTCTCTCTCTATCCTCCAACCCCCCCCCCCCCCCCCCCCCCCCGCCCCTGCCAACATCACTTCCAGAAAAGATGAGAGCTCTGCAATCTAACATAAGGCAGTTACCTGATTAATAACACCCACTTGGGCTAAATCACTACACGCTAGCCTTTGAAAAACAAAAAGACTATGCCTGAAAAAAGAATTTACTGTTTCAAATATTTTTCTGTATTTGTCTTGATGACTTGGAGATACACAAGACCGGTTGTAGGTTTCTCTTACCATGTATTCTATGTTTTGGGGTACAGTGTTTTCTGAAGTGTGACTTACTGCCAGTTGTAAATAATGACATACACAACACACATGTGTGAGATTTGGCAGTCCACAATCTGTTTTTAAAATTCTGTGTAGCCCATTATTCACTTCTTTTTTATGTCCATTCTTCTGATTGATGGTCAGAGGGTCTTCGGCCATGTAATAGAATGAGACACCTGCAGCTATTCTTCCAATGTTATTTATTATATAGCTACTCAGTTTCGGTGCTTCAGTACACCATCTTCAGGCCTTAACTGACTTTGATGGGGTTAACTCCCTTCGTATACACAATGCCACCAGTGACTGATGTCTATGAACTAATTTCTGTAGGCTGTAGCAGCGATGTTGTGCCTGCAACCATTTACTTCAATTTATTACCATAGTTATGTCATTAGCAAGTTGAGACTGGATAAACTTCACATAAGTACAGCATACTTAATGTCATTTGGTATGGCAGTGCATTGCTTAGGGTGTCCAATTTGCTGCTTCAGTGTCAACAAACTCATTTAAAGTGTACAGTGGTTTTAGGTGTAGATTTTTTGACATCTTTCTTCGAGATTTCACCACATCCAAGGACTGCATTTAGTATTTACATGGTTGAACATTTTACCCATTCAACCACCTATTCATTCCTATCAGAACTAATGTGTTGTCTGTGCCTATTCCAATCAAATTTTCAATTTCCAGGTGGTTGGTCAGATATTTTGCATCAGCTTTTTTGATGGGAGTAAGCAATAAAAATGTTGACACAATTATTTTTGTGATTCACTATTAATATCTTATTGCAATTCCTAGATGATTTAAAATACTTATTTCACTGGCTTCGTTCATCAGCAGACTTAATTTTTCATTACTGATATCAGCTCGCAGTACTTCCCTGAAGTGTGGACCCAACACTTCACTTATTATGTTTGAACACTTTGTTCGATGTAATTGTAAGTCTGTGGTGGATTTAGAGTCAGAAAATATATTTTCACGCAATTCTCCCAGATGTTCCACAGTCAAAACTGAACAATGTTAGTGGCAAGGTCTTCTGTGCAGATTTTATGGCAAGTCTCATGTTGTGTTTCATGGTTTCAGGGTGGTTTTTTTAAAATTTTATTTTATTGCTCAGTTTAGCATAAAATTCAGTTTGGTAGTAGCAACACATGCTTTTAATATTATTCCAAGGAACTGGTGTCAGCCATCCCTTAAATTCAGGTTTATTCTCCCATACATTCCTGTATTTTTGTGTGTAGCACTCGAACGAAAAACTTTAAACTATTACCAATTCTATCATTATTATTTACTAAGGTTTAAATTTGTATCATTTTTTGCCACATGGTGGCTGTGTGATATGATTGTTGTTCACACTGGCTGTACCTATGGTGTTGCAAGTCGGTCAATACCACCTTTGATGCTTGAACAAAAACTGTCACTGCGCTGATTTCATCTGCCTTTGAGGCTTTAACAAAAACTGCCAACTCTTTGATTTCATATATGTTAAATTACTGATGTTACTCAGTCAAAACTTAACTTTTGCTGAGCTATGGACAAGTTTATCTTGCTTCCACTATTTTGACATCTGGAAGATAGTTGTAGAGGTGCATTCCCATGTATGTAACCCCTTTCTCATATCAGCTGGTTCAGAGCTGAATTACTCTTAATTTCTAGCAATTCTTGGTTTCATATTGGTGTAACTGTTGATTTTTTTTGGTAGAGATTACTGAGTTTTTTGGTGAATGTTAGCATTTTGTAGATGTAGACATTTACTGCTGTTAGGATGTTCAGTTCTTTGAATTTTGGTCTACAAGTAGTACACCTCTTTTGCCTTGTCATTATGCAGATGGCCTTTTTCTGTATAATAAGGATCTTATTCACATTTAATGCGCTCCTCCAGAGTTAAATGCCAAAGGACATCATGGAATAAAATAGAGCATAGTAATATTTTATCAGGGTTTCCATGTTGACAATGTAACTTAACTTCCTTATAGCAAAACAAACCAAGTTGAGCTTATGACGTACAATACGGATGTGCTCTGACCATGTCATTTTGTCAGCTATGCAGGGACCCAAAAATTTTGCACTTTTCACTTGCTCAAGTCTGTTGCCATTAATTTTAAATTCTAACAAATTTTGTTTGGTCTTGCTATTTTTAAAACAGATAAAATTGATTTTTTTTTTTTTTTTGTAATTTGGTTCTAATCTATCACTGTAAAACCATTTATCAAGATAACGAAGAATCCCTTCAGTGTTTAGAGCACATTCTTCTATATTTTCACCCTTTATCACAATGTTGGTATCATCAACAAAAAGGATGATTTTATTTTGGATACCACTGGGAAGATCATTTACATAAATCAACAAGAGTAATGGCCCAAGCACGCTTCCTTGTGGTACATCGTGTATAATTTTCTTTGTATCCAAGTAAAATTTATTCACTTTTTCATCTGTTTCCACTTTCTGATACCTGTTTGTCAAATAGGATCTCAACAAGTCCAACACAGTACCACTGATCCCATATAATTCTTTCTCCAGAAGTAATTTGTGATTTACATGGTCAAATGCTTTAGATAGGTCACAAAAGATCCCTATTGTAGTTTCTTCCTTGTCAAAAGCATCTAGCACATAGTGAAATCTTGTGCAGCAGTAGTGGTGGACTTATTTCTCTAGTAACCATGTTGACTTTCATCAACCTGTTGTACACAATGCATTCAAAGATTTTTGCTAATGTTGGTAAAATATTCACAGGTCTGTAATTTTCTGGTTCTCTTGCATCACTGTTTCTGAATAAAGGTATTAACCTTGCAGTTTTAAGGCTTTCTGGAAACACCCTCTCTACCATTAAATACTTTGGCCAGAGGTTTAGCTATAAAGGCAGAAGACAGTTTAACAAGCGTATTTAATATCCCATAAACATCCTGTATCTTAGTGTTTTCCAAGTTCTTTATAACTCTAATTACTTCTCCTTTACTGGTAGGAAACAAGTAAATCGAACCACTTAATGGCTGTTTCTTCAGCTTTAACCCATTTAAAGCACTAGTTGCTGAGATTGTGATATGTCTGTCGTATGTTTGCAGATATTTATAAAGTAGTTATTGTAGTTATGGAAGACATTCACTACTGATTTAGGGCTTTTTATTAAGGTGTTATTCCAGCTAATTTCTTTGGGCCAGTTCTTTTTATTCCTTTTATGACCCATTTCTCCATTTAAGATTTGCCATGCTGTCCTTGCCTTGTTTTCTGAAAGGCTGATAGCCTTCTCAATAGCCTTTTTCTAAGCACATTTTATGACTTTGTGTTATATTTTCTTATACCTAGTATAATACATAATGATATTTGAGCCTCTGTTTTGCATTTAACTAGTCTATGCAACTCTTTGAACCTACTACTTGATACCATAATGCCCCAACTTATCCAGTTATTGTTATTTGTTTTACTAGAGACACAGTTGTTTTGTAGTGGAAAGCCTCATTGACGTATTCACAATACTTAGTTATAAAGATTCTAGCACTTTTTCCATTGTTTTATCAAATATTTCGGTCCAACTTTTCTCAGTAAGATTGTTTGTGAACTTATTTATGTTTTCTTTGTATAGAGATGGGTATTTAATATTGTCAGTTAGAGGAAGGTGTAAGTAGATGAATGACAAACACTAGCTTCACTTAATGAAGGTTTATTCAGCACTTGCACATACAAGAGAACGGAGCAAACTGCCTCCGGTAAGAACACATACGGTATATACCAGGTGGTCCATTGATCGTGACTGGGCCAAATATCTCACGAGATAAGCGTCAAATGAAAAAACTACAAAGAACGAAACTTGTCTAGCTTGAAGGGGGAAACCAGGTGGAGCTATGGTTGGCCTGCTATATGCTGCTCCCATAGGTCAAACGGATATCAACTGCATTTTTTAAATAGGAACCCCCATTTTTTGTTACATATTCGTGTAGTACATAAAGAAATATGAATGTTTTAGTTGGACCATTTTTTTTTCACTTTGTGATAGATGGTGCTGTAAGAGTCACAAACATATGGCTCACAATTGGTAACAGGTAGGTTCTTTAAATTAAAATAGAGAACATAGATATGTTTGAACATTTTATTTCAGTTGTTCAAATGTGATACATGTACCTTTGTGAACTTATCATTTCTGAAAACACATGCTGTTACAGCGTGATTATCTGTAAATACCACATTAATGCAATAAATGCTCAAAACGATGTCTGTCAACCTCAGTGCATTTGGCAATATGTGAAACGACATTCCTCTCAACAGCGAGTAGTTTGCATTCTGTAATGTTCGCACATGCATTGACAATGCACTGACACTTGTTGTCAGGTGTTGTCAGTGGATCACAATAGCAAATATCCTTCAACTTTCCCCACAGAAAGAAATCCGGGGACGTCAGATGTGGTGGATGTGTGGGCCATGATATGGTGCTTCGACGACCAATCAACCTGTCATGAAATATGCTATTCAATACCGCTTCAACCTCACGCAAGCTATGTGCCAGACATCCATAGTGTTGGAAGTACATCGCCATTCTGTCATGCAGTGAAAAATCTTGTAGTAACATCGATAGAACATTACCTAGGAAATCAGCATACATTGCACTGTTTAGATTGCCATCGATAAAATGGGGGCCAATTATCCTTCCTCCCATAATGCCACATCATACATTAACCCACCAAGGTCACTGATGCTCCACTTCTCACAGCCATCATGGATTTTCCGTTGCCCAATAGTGCATATTATGCCGGTTTACATTACCGCTATTGGTGAATGACGCTTCGTCGCTAAATAGAACGCACGCAAAAAATCTGTCATCGTCCCTTAATTTCTCTTGTGTCCAGTGGCAGAATTGTACATGATGTTCAAAGTCGTTGCCATGCAATTCCTGGTGCATAGAAATATGGTACAGGTGCAATCGATGTTGATGGATGTAGCATTCTCAACACTGACGTTTCTGAGATTCCTGATTCTCACGCAATTTGTCTGCTACTGATGTGCGGATTAGCCTGCGACAGCAGCTAAAACACCTACTTGGGCATCATCATTTGTTGCAGGTTGTGGTTGATGTTTTACATGTAGCTGAACACTTCCTGTTTCCTTAAATAACGTAACTATCCAGCGAACAGTCCAGACACTTGGATGATGTCATCCAGGATACCGAGCAGCATACATAGCACATGCCTGCAGGGCATTTTGATCACAATAGCCATACATCTACACGATATTGTCCTTTTCCGCAGTTGGTAAATGGTCCATTTTAATACGGGTAATGTATCATGAAGTAAATACCGTCTGCACTGGCGGAATGTTATGTGATACCACGTACTTATACATTTGTGACCAATGCAACGCCATCTATCACAAAGCAAAAAAAGTGGCCCAACTAAAACATTCATATTTCTTTACGTACTGCACGAATATGTAATAAAAAATGGGGTTTCCTATTTTAAAAAACACAGTTGATATCCGTTTGACGCCATCTAGCGGACCAACCATAGCCCCATCTGGTTTCCCCCATTAAGCAAGACAAGTTTCGTTCTTTGTAGTTTTTTGTTTGATGCTTATTTCGTGAGATATTTGGCCCAGTCACGATCAATGGACCACCCTGTATACAGCTACAGAACATTCCAGTACAATGACTCTTGCCGTCTGTGGATACTTCTAGAATGTATTCGAACCGAATATAGAAATTAAAATGTTTCAGTTTAGGTTAGTTTTCAACTCACGATCCTCTATGCAACAATCTAGTATCATAACCACTACACTATGGTGACTGCACTACTCGGCTTCTTCTGCGACATTGCTCCCTCGTTAAGAGAACAGCATCTCGGTGTTACGTCCTCGCAGTCCAGGAACGAGTCATAGGTCCTCCGACTCCCAATGACTGATGTTCGCCCTGGCAGTGATCTTCTTAGAACTTCCCTTGCCACTACGTTCTTTGGTACCTTTCCGCTTGTTGCCTGTCACTGGAGCTTCAAATTTACGCCGGGTTGCAGGATCCTTATAGGGCTCCATTCGAAGGACGTGGACCATATCTCTGATCTTTCGTCATCTTGTGTCGGGGTTGAAATCTTCAACTTCATAAGTAACATCAGACAACTGTCTTACAAACTTATAAGCTCCAGAGAAGCACCTGAGGAGATTCTCAGAGAGACCAACCTTTTGAACAGGAGTGAAGGTCCAGACGAGATCACCAGGCTGGTAGACAACAAGGTGGTGGCTCGCATCATACCTTCGGCAATTGTTTTCTTGAACCTGCAGCGAGCGGAGTCGAGCTAACTGCCAAGCTTCCTCAGCTCTGGTTAACACCTAGCCGATGTAGTCGTTGTCCATGTCATCAGGGTGTAACGGAAACACAGTGTTCATCATTGTCATCGCCTCACACCCATGGACCAGGAAAAATGGCATAAATCCTGTGGTGTTGTAGGCAAACGTCACAAAAGGTAGCACCTCATCCCAGTTTCTCTGCTCAGCATTGACAAACATTGATAGCATGTAAGCCAAGGTCTTATTAAGGCATTCAGTAAGCCTGTTAGTTTGCGGATGGTAGGCAGTCATCATGTGATGAGTAATGTTGCACCGATGGTTTATCTCTGTCACAAGATTCGATTGAAAAACTTTCCCTTGATCCTTAATTAATGACCTTGGGACACTTTATTTTAATAAAATGTCTTCTACAATGAATTTGGCTACCTTGAATGCTTCGGCTGTTTTCATAGCTTTTGTAATGGCATAGTGTGTCAGATAATCAGTGAAAACAATAATACAATAGCAGACATTGGAAATCATCTGAGGAGGTCAATCCCAACATGCTGGAAAGGCATTTCGGCTGGTGGAATTGGTATGAGTCGACCAGGTGGTTCCTGAGGAACTGCCTTTCCCCTCTGGCAATCTCGACAGTGCGACACATAATGATGAACACTCCTGTATGAACTGGCCAGAAAAATCTCTTGCAGATCCTATCGTATGTCTTAATAAATCCTAAATCTCCAGCCTCAGATGTGTCCCGGAATTTCTGTAGAACATCTAAGTGCATTTGTTTAGGAATCACTGGTAGCCACCTCTTTCCTAATGCTAAGTAATCCATTAACTACCTTAAATTGTCCTTTCAGATCCTCTGACCGATTTAAGGCAAGCGTAATTGGAGATACCTTGGCATCCTTCTTCTGCTCAGCAGAGAGATCCTGGAGTGCAGTGAGACAGTCACTATCTTCATCAAAGTCTTGATGGTCTTGCACAGGGTTTCTTGAGAGACAGTCGGCATCTTGGTGTTTTCTCCCACTTTTTTACACTATGGTAATGTCATTCTCTTGAAGACGTAGTGCCCACCTGGTGAGTCATCCTGTTGGATCCTTAAGACCTGTCAACCAACAAAGTGAATGATAGTCTGTAACAACTGTGAATGGTCTTCCACAGAGATACTGTCTTATATGCAGATGGCCCAGATCACAGCAAGACATTCTCTTTCTGTAGTTGAGTAGTTTCTCTCGGCTTTTGTAAGTGCCCTAGAAGCATAGGCTATAACCTTCTCTTTTCCATCCGAAATTTGCACCAGAACAGCACCGATCCCATACCCACTGGCATCTGTGTGTAGTTCTGTAGGAGCTCTCTCATCATACAGACCAAGTACAGGGTCAGTCATCAGAGCTTTTCCCAGCACATCGAAAGAATCTTTCTGAGCACCACCCCAGATAAATTTAGCATCGGCTTTTAACAACTCTTGGAGTGGCCTGGCTTTTTCTTTGATAAAACGACGGTAATTAGAACACAATCCGAGGAAGCTTCTCACATCTCTAATACTTTTAGGAATAGGAAATTCTGTTATAGCTCTCACCTTTTCTGGGTCTGGCTGCACACCTTCATTTGACACAAGGTGCCCAAGTATTTTGATTTCTTTTGCTCCAAAGAGACACTTTCTTGGTTTAAGTTTCAGTCTGGCTTGTTGGAGACACTTAAGAACGACCCTCAGTCTTTTTATGTGTTCATAAAATGTCTCTGAGAACACTATAATGTCATCTAAATAACAAAGACACACCAACCACTTCAGGTGCCTTAGAAGATTATCCGTCATTCGTTCAAAAGTTGCTGGTGCATTACACAAACCAAATGGCATTACCTTAAACTCATACAGGCCCTCAGGGTGATGAATGCAGTTTTCTCACGATCAGCCTCATCTACTTCGATTTGCCAGTATCCTGAGTACATGTCCATGCTTGAGAAAAACTTAGCCCCCTTCAGACAATCTAGGGTATCGTCAATTCATGGAAGAGGGTAAACGTCCTTTTTAGTTATCTTGTTAAGCTTCCTGTAATCAACACAAAAGCCCAACAGCCATCTTTCTTCCTGAAGAGAACCAGTGGTGACGACCATGGGTTCTGCGAAGGCTGAATGATGTCATTTTTCATCATTTTCGCTACCTCGTCGTGAATTATTCGACGTTCCGTTGCTGACACATGGTATGCTCTCTGGCTTATTGGTTGATGGGCTCCAGTGCTAATCCGGTGCTTCACCGTCGATTTGTCTAATTTGCTCTTCACCTGTGGATTGAAGCATTCAGAGAATTCTTGAAGAATGGCAAGCAGCTTCTTCTGTTGTTCCTAAGTGAGATCTGGTGATAGACGAGCTAGAAGATCTTGTCTCCTAATGGTAGCACTAATTGTGCCCACAGACACGGCATGGGAGGTTTCTATGATGCTCAGCTGTTCTGCAATTAATGGCTCAGCATTTGCTATGCCCATGCATCTTGGAAGACTCTGCGGTTCTCAGCAACAGTTAACTATCCACAATTCACCGAATCCATTCTGAAATGAGACGACGGAGGCTGGGATGACCAAGTTATTCTTCAGTGGTATGCTTCTCTTACATTCCACTACAAGATCCATGGGTTGATGCGTGGCATGACACATGACAGCTACCTTTCTAGCGCTGACTGCAGTAATGATCACTTCATCCAGCACACATAGTCTCCACACACGCGGATGCGCATCTTCCTGTCCACAGTATCTCATCTCGTCTAGCATAATCTTCGAGCGACCACAATCTATAATTGCTTGAGAAGCTAACTTTCGAATGACACATCTTCCTGTAGGTTTTACATACTTCCCATTAGCCACCCTCATCAGAGATGTTTCGCTGTCGACAAATACAGTTTTCTACAACTGGCGATGGTACTTCTGTGAAATGACTGAATATGATGCTCCAGAGTCCACAAGAGCTTGGACTGGTCGGCCATACATGAGGATATCGACGTAATTTCCTACCATTTATGTAGTGATCGACGGCGGAGGATTTTTCTCTTCGATGGTCTCACCTCCAAGGAAGGTGATCGGCTGGAGCTTCTAAATGGCAATGGAGACCTTGATCGGCGTGATGGGGAGAGTCCTCTCCAGTGGCTATCTTGCGGTGAAGGTGTCCTATGTCGTCCTGCACCCACATCTTCTTGTTCATCTTCGTCGTCCCAGAGATGGTGTCGGCTAATGTCTCTCTATTGTTTTCTGATGCAGGCATCATCAAATATCCGTTGCCTTTCTTGGCAATAGCGCACCTCATGTCCCAGTCGTCCGCAGTGGAAACATACTGGTTGGTTATCCTGGGTTCTCCAGACATCAGTCTTCCTTGGTTACCCAACAGGTTCCTCATGCGGCATTGTACGAGTGTAACTTCGCCTGGATCTCGACTTTTTTACTGTTTTGAAGGGAAATGAAGGACGAGAAATTGGGTTCAATGTCTGTTCCAGTTCCTCCCTTATGACCTCATGGAGCGTCTTGGTTTTTGGCTCGCCATGCGATCCAAGTGCCTTCTGAACTTCCTCTCTCACTATCTGATGAAGAACACTTTTGAAATCAGTTTCTTCCTCCGTCACAGACACTGTGATGACATTTGGAAGCCGTTCAAACTTCTTGCATGTAATTCTTTTTTAATGCATTGTCTCGATATACTGGCACCATTTTATGAAGTTGTCTGCTGTCGAAACCTCCTTCAGGAGTAGGGCCCTCAGCAACACCCTTCATGAGATATGCAACCTCATCTTCCTTCTTCATTCAAGGATCTACTGTTTCACACAGCTCCAAGATGACTTGAATGTAGGATGCTGTCATTTCTCCTGGATGCTGTGCCCTGCACTTAAATTTATTTTCAGCCTTGCACTTCTGTCATTGTGTGTTGCTGAAATACTTGTGCAGTTCCGCCTGGAATACTTCCCAGCTTCTTAACTTCTCCTCGTTGTTCTCATACCATTACTCGGCAGTGCCCTCTAAGTAGAAAAATATGTTAGCCAAACACACAGTGTCATCCCATTTGTTAAATTTGGCTATACGCTGACATATCTTCAGCCACTTCTTTGTATCTTGGCCATCACCACCAGAGGACCCAGAAAGATGTCTCATGTGGTGGCACACAGTTGCTGTCATCATAAAGTCTTCTTCTTTTTCTGTTTCTGATAGATTGTGATCTGCTGAATATGGCTTGAAATCAGGTTTCTCGCCACATTAACGGCGGCTCTGTCGTGGCATGATGGGAGCCACTGTGTCGTCGATAATGTATGGTATCCCAAGTTCCAATGCCCAGTGCCTCCACCAGAATAATGTCGCATAGAGGGAGGTGTAAGAAGATGAATGATGAACACTAGCTTCACTTAACAAAGGTTTATTCAGCACTTGCACATACAAGAGTGCAGAGCGAACTGCCTCCTGCCAGAACACATATGGTTGACACACAGCTACAGAACATTCCAGTACAATGATTCTTGCCATTTGTGGATACTTCTAGAATTTATTGGAACCAAATAAGGAAATTAAAATGTTTCAGTTCAGGTTAGTTTTGAACTCACGATCCTCCATGCAACAACCTAGTATCATAACCACTACACTACGGCGACTGCACTGCTCGGTTTCTTCTGCGACAATATTATACTTTCTGTTCATCCTGCAAACGATATTAAATATACAGAGTAGTTTGTGCTGAAAGAAATAAACAAAGTATACAAGACGAAGTTAACACCTAATGGTGAAGTTTGAAAAGTAGTGACAAGATTGAAGGTGACACTTAAAAGATTTTTTTCACAAATTTTAGCCTGTGGGTGTAAAAGTAAGTTTGAGTTTCACAATTTTAACATTTCATTCTCCACTGCTACAAATATATTTATTTTTCTGTGGCAAATTGAAAAACTAAACAACCCAGTCAGTTACATTTACTTGTTGCACACTGCTTATGACAAAACAAAATCAGCAACCACATCACTCTGTCTATCTGTTGGAAGTACTCTCAGAAGGTGGTGGGTCAATTTCAGTAAAGTATTCACTATCATGTAGCCGGATTCTTCAGGATGATTTAGTACACAAATTGTGTGAAATGCTCCTATTCAACATTTTAAATGCTTACTTTTAATTGTGGGAATAAAGCATATGTGGCATACCAGAAGACACTAAAGATTTTAGTATGCAACAAAGATGAAGCCAGTTACCTCAAACAGTACCTAAATCAAAGACTAGTCGGAACACTTCTAGGAATAAAATTGTTATAAAAGAGATTGCAGTTTATGATGATGCAGCTGATGATTGCACTGAAATTAGAGGGTGCTGCAAAAAAATTGGATGACTTACAAGCCGAACTATGTAAACGAGGCTATAGGCCTACCCCCAATCGATCGGGATATTATTTAAGACACGTTCCCAGACAAATCAGCACAGAGGAAGGAAAAAATCACATGGTAAATATTTCTGTTAAACTGTGGAAACCAGTCTCTACATTTCATGTAAAAATACAGATGGCAAATTCCCATTGCCAGTCTACATTTTATATCCTCTCTACTTCGACCATCATCAGTTATTTTGCTCTCCAAATAGCAAAACTCCTTTACTACTTTAAGCGTCTCATTTCATAATCTAATTCCCTCAGCATAACCAGACTTAATTCGACTACATTCCATTATCCTCATTTTGATTTTGTTGATGTTCATCTTATATCCTCCTTTCAAGACACTGTCCATTCCGTTCAACTGCTCTTCCAAGTCCTTCACTGTATCTGACAGAATTACAATGTCATCGGCGAACCTCAAAGTTTTTATTTCTTCTCCATGGGTTTTAATACCCACTCTGAATTTTTCTTTTGTTTCCTTTACTGCTTACTCAATATACAGATTGAATAACATCGGGGACAGGCTACAACCCTGTCTCACTCCCTTCCCAACCACTGCTTCCCTTTCATTTCCCTCGACTCTTATAACTGCCATCTGGTTTCTGTACAAATTGTAAATAGCCTTTCGCTCCCTGTATTTTACCCCTGCCACCTTTAGAATTTGAAAGAGAGTATTCCAGTCAATATTGTCAAAAGCTTTCCCTAAGTCTAAAAATGCTAGAAACCTAGGTTTGCCTTTCCTTAATCTTTCTTCTAAGATAAGTCGTAAGGTCAGTATTGCCTCACATGTTCCAACATTTCTATGGAATCCAAACTGATCTTCCCCGAGGCCAGATTCTACCAGTTTTCCCATTCGTCTGTAAAGAATTCGCGTTAGTATTTTGCAGCTGTGACTTATTAAACTGATAGCTCGGTAATTTTCACATCTGTCAACACCTGCTTTCTTTGGGATTGGAATTATTATATTCTTCTTGAAGTCTGAGGGTATTTCACCTGTCTCATACATCTTGCTCACCAGATGGTAGAGCTTCGTCAGGACTGGCTCTCCCAAGGCCGTCAGTAGTTCTAATGGAATGTTGTCTACTCCCAGGGCCTTGTTTCGACTCAGGTCTTTCAGTGCTCTGTCAAACTCTTCACACAGTATCGTATCTCCCATTTGATCTTCATCTACATCCTCTTCCATTTCCATAATATTGTCCTCAAGTACATCGCCCTTGTATAGACCCTCTATATACTCCTTCCACCTTTCTGCTTTCCCTTCTTTGTTTAGAACTGGGTTTCCATCTGAGCTCTTGATATTCATACAAGTGGTTCTCTCTTCTCCAAAGGTCTCTTTAATTTTCCTGTAGGCAGTATCTA
Organism: Schistocerca serialis cubense; assembly: GCF_023864345.2. Lineage (NCBI taxonomy): Eukaryota > Metazoa > Arthropoda > Insecta > Orthoptera > Acrididae > Schistocerca > Schistocerca serialis. The sequence goes on along the minus strand of NC_064645.1, from coordinate 52,166,161 downwards.
TTGTACCCCTAGTGAAATAAGCCTCTACAGGCTTACATTTGTCCTCTAGCCATCCCTGCTTAGCCAGTTCGCACTTCCTGTCGATCTCATTTTTGAGACGTTTGTATTCCTTTTTGCCTGCTTCATTTACTGCATTTTTATATTTTCTCCTTTCATCAATTAAATTCAATATTCCTTCTGTTACCCAAGGATTTCTAGTAGCCCTCGTCTTTTTACCTGCTTGAACCTCTGCTGCCTTCACTACTTCATCCCTCACAGCTACCCATTCTTCTTCTACTGTATTTCTTTCCCCCATTTGTGACAATTGTTTCCTTATGCTCTCCCTGAAACTCTGTACAACCTCTGGTTTAGTCAGTTTATCCAGGTCCCATCTCCTTAAATTCCCACCTTTTTGCAGTTTCTTCAGTTTCAATCTACAGTTCATAACCAATAAATTGTGGTGAGAGTCCACATCTGCCCCTGGAAATGTCTTACAATTTAAAACCTGGTTCCTAAATCTCTGTCTTACCATTATATAATCTATCTGATACCTTCTAGTATCTCCAGGATTCTTCCATGTATACAACCTTCTTTCATGATTCTTGAACCAAGTGTTAGCTATGATTAAGTTATGCTCTGTGCAAAACTCTACCAGGTGGCTTCCTCTTTCATTTCTTAGCCCCAATCCATATTCACCTACTATGTTTCCTTCTCTCCCTTTTCCTACTCTCGAATTCCAGTCACCCATGACTATTAAATTTTCGTCTCCCTTCACTACCTGAATAATTTCTTTTATCTCATCACACATTTCATCAATTTCTTCATCATCTGCAGAGATAGTTGGCATTATTATAAGAAACCTTAATCCTTGGCTGCAGTCTGGGACCCTGGTCGGTGTTCATTTTATCTATAAATGACAAACACGTGTACCAATAGGTATTACAGCAAATACTCAAGCACCAATATTAATGCACCTTCACTACTGTGTAAAATTACTGGATCATGTTTTCTTGGTCACTGAGAAACATATGCTTATTACCTCTGTATATGTAGGTATTGCAGTAAACCTGCAATCTTTAGCTGACACACTCTGGGCCTACATTCAAAGCGATTCATAGCGGAAAAAATTCTTCCTCTATTGTAGAGACTCATGACACAGACATACTTTCTGAATTACCTGCATTTGAAAAGTTAATGAGAACTGAAGGTTTTGTAAAAGGCGTGTTCATTTTCACTTGTGATGGTGGCCCTGATGAAAATCCACAAAACAAGTGAGTTTCAACTGTACATCGTTTCAAAGATTTTGACATGGGTGCTATTCATATTGACACAAATGCTCCAGGAAGAAGTGTATTTAACAAAGTGGAATGACGAACATTGCCTGTTAGTTGTGAACTTACTGGTGTGTGTTAAAAAAGTTTTGGTTCAGATCTTGATTTCAGTAATAGAACTACAAAATTGGAGCTAGAAAAACAGAATTTTGAGAGTGCAGACACCATGTTGGCTAATATTTTAAGCCAATTGGTCATTGACGATTTTCCTGTGGTTGCCAAGTACTTTGGGCCAACAGATACCAGACAATATCATACAGGCTAGGACATTGAAAAATGACAATACTTGGTACGCAAATCACGTACATGAATCATAATACTTTTTACAAATTGTAAAATGTAAGGGTGTTGCTTGTTGCGCTGTGCGATGATCTAGCCTGTGGCAATTATTATGAGAGGGGTTTCAGACTAAAGTTGGGTATGTACGCACACATAGTAAATGAAGACTTCGAAGGTAAATTTGCTCTGCTGTCACTATAGCTATCTTTGGATCTCTATGGGTCATCACATGTGAATCAAATCCCGTATGATGTGTGGAACATATTTTTCATCATACAAAGCCACTCCCAACACATGCATTCATATTAGAGCCAACAACAGTTTTTGCCCAAAGATTCCTCCTCAAAGGATTGCAACTAGACTTGTTAGGGAAGTTCTTTGATAAACAATGATGATGCTATATGGTTTGATGAAGATGATGTGGACACACTGAATGTTCCTAACAGCCAAATCAAGAACAAAGTGACTGCTATGGCAATCATAAATAATATAAAGGAATGACTCAAAGTCCTTGAACACAAGATGATTAAATTTTGTATAATTTGTTTCATTTGTTATGTTTTGTAAATTTTCCAAAACGTTTGATTTATTCTTAATTTTATGAAAATCAAAATATTTTGCATATAAACACATGAATAATTTTTTGACTACTGTTTTAATTTAATAATTTATAATAATTTCCAAAAAGTGCAAAATACGTTACGTGACTCCAGGGGAGAAGCAGATCACACAAATGTGACCACCTGTGACAAGAAGAAGTGGGGTGAGGGGGGGGGGGGGGGGGGAGGAGGAATCTCCAGAAACCATGAAATTCATGAAAGATAATTTATGGATGGCTCCTAAAACAGAACTGGGATTCCATCACGGTCTGGTACCCTATTCCTTTTCGGCTCCTTCAATTGCTTTTCAGCACCAGGGATGTTTATTTCTATGTCATCCATTGGGACAACACAGTATCTAAAGACATTGTAAAACTTACCAACATATGCACACACACATCTATTGCACTTTCAGATGAGTGACCGTGGTTTTGAACATAAGACCTAGAACAGTAGCTTAACTTCATGCTTTGATTAGGAAGCTCTAATCAACACACACAATTTACTGAGATAATCAATAAGATTGATACAAGATTCCATATTGTCTGTTACATACATTTTTTACTACAGAAATGTATAAAACATTACAAACGATACATACACTCATCAGATTTTATTTAAATTTACAAGACCTAGCAATCACATACTCATTGGTTAGTGTTGAGCTGTTCATTTTCTTGAGCAAGTTGTTCCTGTTGAGGACTTCAGTCTGAAGACTACTGTGACGCAACTCTCCATTAATCTATCCTTCCATTACCAAATTGACAATTCCTTGATGTCTCAGGATGTGTTCTATCAACCAGTTCCTTGTTTTAATAAAGCTGTACTACAAATTCCTTTGCCCCCAATCTGAGTCACTACCTTCTCATTTGCTATTTGATCTAACCAACTAATATTCAGTGTTCTTATATAGTATCATATTTCAAAAGCTTCTGTCTTCTCCTTATCTGAGCAGAACTACTTATTGTCCATGCTTCACTTCTATACAAGGTTACACACTCCAGACAAGCACCTTCAGAAAAGATTCCCTAACAGTTAAATTCATATTTAATGTTAATAAATTCCTCTTTTTCAGAAATGCTGTTCTTGGTATTGCCAATCTACTTCAGCTTCATCAGTTATTTCACTGTCCAAATTCCAAAACTCAACTAATACTCATATTTTCTCGTTTTTTAATCTAATTCCCTCAGCAGTACTTGGTATAATTCAATTACACTCCATTACCCACTTCTTTTCAATACACTGTCCATTCCGTTCAACTGTTCTTTCAAATCCTTTGCCGTTATAATTTCACTGGCAAACCTTAAAGGTTTATTTCTTCTCCATGAACTTTAATTCTCTTTCCAAACTTCTCTTTGGTTTGCTTTAGCACTTGGTCAATGTACAGATTAAATAATATTGGAGATAGGCTGCAACCCTATCTCACTCCCCCCCCCCCCCCCCTCCCCCTCAATTATGGCCTTTCTTTCATGTCTCTCACCAACTCTTATAACTGTAGTCTGGGTTCTGTACAAGTTGAAGGTAAGTTTTTAGTACTTGAATTTTATACCAGCCACCTTCAGTCAGCATTATAAAAAGTTTTTTTCTGAATCTACAATTACAGCAAATGTAGGTTTACCTTTCTTCACCCTATCTTCTAGGATAAATTACAGGGTTACTATTGCCCTGGGTTTTCCTTCATTTCTCCAGAACCCAAATTGATCTTCTCTGAGTCAGCTTCTACCAGTTTTTTCTTACGCAAATAATTTGTGCCAAAATTTTGCAACCATGACTCATTAAACTGATGGTTTGACAGCATTCACAATGGTCAGCAGCTACTTTGTTTGAAATTAGAATTATTACATTCCTTTAAAGTCTGAGAGTATTTTGCTTGTCTCATACATCTTGCAGCAGAGAGAAGGAATTAAGCCTTATTTGCCCCATGCTGTTTCTTACTTTGTTCTTGATTAAAAATAAAAGTTTATCACAGCAAGTTTTAACCACAAGAATGAGAAAAATCTTCAGTGCAATTTCAACTTCAGGAAAGGAGGAGCCAAAAAAATGATAAACTATGAGGTAATATAACATCAATTTGTAAAAATCATTACATATCTTCCAGAAATAGTTTAACATATATGAGTTTCCAAGAATTCACTGAAATAGATTAAGTCCTCCTCAAACTTGCATCTTTGGGGTAATTTTGAATCAAACTGCACAATCCTACTTCTGTCTGGTGTAAGTGTTGGTAAATGTTGAAGAAACATTTCAAACATATTCTGTGTGTACTTGCTTTTATAGACCCTTTGCTTCATGGGCCTTACTGTCAGAACATCAGAGAGAACCTCTGAAGAAGGTCTTGTGTGAATTTCCTGATTTTACTACATTATTAGAGGGTGTTTTCAGCTTCCCAGAACGGACTGTGAGACTCAAGTGATTAGGGCAGGTGGTTGTGACAAGGATTCTGTGATGTTGTTCTAAATATCTTATCTTAATATTACCTAGTCCAGTTAATCAGAGAGCATCTCATGAAGGTAATATCTCAGTTCTGGTCAGAAACAGGAGCAAACTTTTTGATTCATGTAATGTGAAACAAGCAATAAATGGCCATAAGACCCTCATTGCTGATATTTGATTTATGGGCATTTGGTCATGGTCTAAGACATAATTCTCAGCCAAATGTTTTGTTTTCTGCTGCTGAAGACATTATCAGATGTCTTAATGACTCATAAAGCTGTTATAGACTCAAAAAAGTTCAGAAATTTGGAATGAAATTAGACAAGTTGGGCACCTTAGTGCTAAATGAAACAAACAGTGCCAACTCTTCCCCACTACGAAGTCCACAGTATATGTTGGTGTGACTCTGCAGTCTCAGGCAGCAGCCTGATGATGTCGTGAACTGACTATTTCATGGATACTTGTAAACAGTTTGGCTTGCTGAGCTTTTTTGAGTCTGTAACAGCTTTTTGAGTCATTAAAGCCCCTAATGATGTCTCCAGCAGTGGAAGAGAAAACATTAGGCAGAGAACTATGCCTCAGACCACAACCTTATGACCATAAAACAAATATCAGCAATAAAGCAAACACCTGCCATGAAAGCCTGTAGTCTAGCCATGGTAAGGGAAGCATATAAGTAGAGAAGAGACACATGCAGAATCATTCTAGTGATGATACTGGCCACAAATGGGGACATCTACTGCCAAAAACCAACTTTGACAAAGAGCAGCCTCTTATGGCAAACCACATGGGAATGAGCATCTCAGAAATGGCAAAGCTGATAGACTGTTCACATGCTACTGTCCTGAGCATCTTGGAGTGTGGCTTAATGACAGTGAAACTATGAGTAGGCCACAAGTTGTTGGACATCCACATCTAATCAGGGAATGTGTAGCTCAGGTCTGTAAGGCAAGATAGATATCAGTCTGTAGTGAATGTGAAGACAGAGGAGATGCAAGTGTTTTGTATCATGGCATTCAGCACACATTGTTGTTCATGGGACTCCACTGCAGACAACCTCTACTTGTCCCCATGCTGACCTAAAAACACTATTACTTATGGCTGCAGCAGGCACTGGAACATTGATATTTGACTATGGTTAAGGCAATTTGTCGCATGGTCAGATAACATTTTTGTTTGATGGAACAATGTGTGTGAATGACTTTAATTTTTATGACAATATTATGAAAACTATAGATTGCTACTCACCATATAGTGGAGACATTGAGTGGAAGACAGGCAGCACAAAAAGACTGCTAAACAAGTATGCTTTCAGCCAAAAGGCCTTCTTCTGGAGTAGACAAAACACACACTCATTCATGCAAACACAACTCACATACACATGACATGTCTCTAGCTGCTGAGGCCAACTAGAGACAGTAATCACGTGTGTGTGTGTGTGTGTGTGTGTGTGTGTGTGTGTGTGTGAGTGTGTGTGTGTGTGTGTGTGTGTGTGTGCGCGTGTGTTGTCTACTCAAGAAGAAGGCCTTTTGTTTGCAAGCTTACTTGTTTAGTGCACCTTTTGTTGTGCCTTTCTGCAACTCAACATCACTTTATGGTAGCAATCTATCCTTTTCATAATATTATCATTATTCCATCCTGGATTTTCCATTGTTTGATTAACTGTCATGAACTATATAATAAGAAATGCTAATAGCATAGCAGTAGCAGAAAATTTATCTAATGTAAAAAAGTAGTGATCTACTGGCACTGAATGTAAACAAGGTTATTACAATACTATTGAGTGATAGTTGTTACAGGTGGATCTGTCTCATCCTTGGATATGAGTGAGCTCCTCCTTTTTCACCTTCCCCAATGAAACCCCCCTCTCCACCACGAGGAAGGAGCTAATTGTTCTGAAAGCTTCAGCTGTAACTGTCTGCTAGACTGGGGTATGTACTTCCTATCACTGTTTCCCTATCAAACAGGAAGCTACATTCATCTGTCAATCTTCTGTCCCTGGACCATGAAGGCATTGGCATTCTTCTCTTTACAGGTGTTTTGTCACCTAACTGATGGTTTAATTAAAGAAAAAGGAACAGTGGAAAGCTACAGATCAATGATAGCCAGTAAATGTGATTAACTTTGAATATATTGTAGAAAAGAGACTAATGTGAGACAGTCCTATCACAGTGTTTTACAAAATGCATCCACAATTCCGAGTAATGTGGCAAAATGCCACCTTGCAGTAGGACAAAGACTGAAATATGAAGTACATCGGAAAACAATGAAAACCAAATAAAAATACATCCAACCCTAGAGACAGTGAGGAATGTTTCATTGAGAAGATTCAAGAAAATGAGAAATGCTGGACACGAGTTCTGTAAAACAAATACAGAAAATGAACAACAAAGCTTACAACATTATGATTGGTGGAGTCACACTGCCCGATGCTCACGGTGCAAATGGCTTGAGTGCAAGGTAGCAACTGATGTGGCTGCTGCAAACAAGGAAATGGTCTCTCGCTGCTATTATTCAACACTGTCTTGGACAAAATTACGGGAAGAAAAAGTATAAGGAATTCCGTTAGGAAGAACATGTCCAAACAAGATGATCATAAAATGCCTAGCATTTGCAGATGACCTGACAATACTCAGCAACAATAGACACAAAACACTGTAATACTTACGTGAAGTCTCTCCAAAACAGTTCTACAGATATCAAGAGACAAAATGCAATGCATAGAAAGAACATAACAACCAAGCCATCGACACAAAATATGGAAAGATTAACAGAGTGGAAAAATTCAAGTATCTTGGGGAATCTGTAAAAATAGGAGGATCAAACAAGGCATCCAACACAGAAAGAACAAAAAAACTTCAGAAAACATACAAACTGATGTGGAAACACTACAATAAAAGAAATATTTCAAGACAGGCCAAACTCAGGCACTACTATACGGTTGTATTACCAGAAGTACTCTATGCATCAGAAACGACCACGATCAGAGCATTGATATATGGATGAGGAGACCAACCAAAGAATTATGTGAATGCACAGACAGGCTCACAGACATGATCAGAAAATGCCGACTAACATTCTATGAAAACATACATAGAAGAACAACAACAGACACACAAAGAGGATTTTTGTTGTAGTAAACAGTTCAATCAAAAAACCAACTGGTTTCAAGAAATACAAGAAGACCTAAAACAAGCATGGGTCAGTATTGAAATATAAGACAAGAGACAAGTTCAGAAACATGATTATGAACATGAAATCTGAAATAAAAGAAGGGAATAAAACAGGCAAAATATGGACAGAGAAAAGGAAAAAAGAACACAGCCAAAGAATGAAGAGGTTTTGGGAAGAGAAAAAGAAGAAGGAAACCAGGAAAATGAATAATCATGTAAAATTCAAGTTAACCACTGTCCTGGAGGCAAAAATGTGCAATAATAATAATAATAATTTAAGGGTGAATGCAGAAATTACTTCCAATAGATGGTCCTCCAAGGAAAATTAATCTAATTACAAAAATTCTATTTAGTTTCATGAGTTTTCAATGAATGATCTATCCTGCATGCAGTATGCTTTCAAAAGGTCCGCACGTTACACAGCAGTACTAAACTTGTTGTTTGCTGAAGATAAGCATTGCCTAGCAATTCTGTCTCATAATTTTATAGTTTTCTCAAGTGAAATTTCCTTTCAATAAAGCCACATTTTTGTTTCATATATTTTATGGCCTCTCTTGCTGTTTTAATCTGTTATCCCTTATTGTTAACTTGTTGACTCCATGTCCGTACAAAGTACTCAAAATCAAACCCAATAAAAGTGCAACAACAGAAGAAATGATAAATGGAATATAAAAAATTGCTTGTTTTCTGGTAAGTTAGAAAAAATACACTTCATTCACTTCTGTACAAGGTGGATACATGACTATTCATAATAACAGGGTAATGGGAAAAGAAAAGACATAATACTGAATATTGCTGGATGTGGATAGCCATTAAATCTTGAATGCTATGTATGAGTAAACATAAACCTACTGCCATGTTCTATAGATGACGCAGCATTTTTGCACTTATGATTGACAGAACACGTAAATAACTATGCACCTAACTAAGCTCCCAGGTTATCGCATCTTGCCAATTGTCAGCATATTACTTAAACTTCCATTTTGCCCAATTCTCATGTGTATTCTTTGATTCTTATGTGACTTTGCTACTGCGTCCAGGAATAACACCATCCCCTCCAACCCTTCTTTCTTTCTTTCTTCCTTTCTGGCTGGGAGTACATCTGGATTCTTAAGTTAACATGTTCATATTTCCTAATTCCTAAATAGTGGAAGAGTTTCTTTCAGAAGTTTCATTTTGGAAATTTTCTGCTCTATATATCTTCTATGTACATACCATCATCAGAGTCATCCTTAACATCTTCTGTTCTTCTGAACCGTTCCCTGAAAAAAATGAATGAGCAATATATATGCATAAAAGTTAATCAGATAAACTGTTGCAGGAGAGTTTACAAGTGTCATCAACTGCACATATAATCCTGTGCAATTAAATTTAACTTTTCCTTAAAATAAATTTCAGGTTTACATTCAATGTAGCAAATCTATCTTCTTTATATCTTGCCAATAAAGAGAAATTATGACAATTCATACAATCTCATACTTACAAATATTATCAATATAAACAATGTATGACACTTATCAACTGCTGAACTAATCGAAGCAAGATTGATAGAACACAAACAGAAACAAAAGATTCATGTATTGAGTTTTCAGATGTGTAAACAAGTTTCTTCATTAACATGAAAATGCTGCATCAGTCACATAAAAAAGAAGATTATGGAAGAAACAGTAACCTAATAAACACAAATCATTCTGCAGTATTAAGAGTAAGACACAAAAAGTTACAAGGACTGAATTCATACTGTCGTAACCCTATAGTGACAGCACATGTAACCATATAGTGTGCAATTCCAGTGCCTCCACGGCTGGCCCGGAGAGGTCACCTTGCAACCAGGACAGGTGGCGCAGCAAGTGCTGTGCCGTGTGCATGACAGCCCGATAAGAGCTTGGTAAGCTAGGCTCTCAGTCTCACTTATGTTTACTTGCTTATTGTATGCTCACCTATAAGACTGTATATTGATGTGTTATGCAGTTATGAGACTTTGTACTATTTTGCACTTCATTCATTGTTATTGTGGCTCTCTTCATGTGGAAGTAGAATAAATTTTATTTGTGTCAGTTGTGATACTGTGTCTGTACAGTGTTAGAACATACTTGGTGATGAATGCAGTATTCCACTCTGTGTGTTTCATTTCACTGGTTCGATGTACAGCCAACATGTCAGTGGAACAAGTTCTTCGATCTCTTGTTGAACAACAGTGAGCTCTCACCAACCAGCAACAGGTTCTCACTACGGCCATACACAATGTGGCAGCCTCGCTGTCATGCCAGGTTCCATCACCATTGATGAAACTCCCACAATTTCCTCTGTATGATGATTTGGTGGAGGATTGGGACACAGCACATGAAAAATGCTTTCTACAACATTTTCAAGTTTTTCCAATCATCGACCCCAGTTTATGTAAGGCTTTATTTTTATCACTGATTTCTTCTTGTGTTTATTGGCTTTTGTGTCAGCTGGCTCCTCTTCAGGAACCTGCTTGTCTCTCTATTGGTGGAATGTTCTCAGTTGCCTTCTAGTTATCATTGCAAACATATGTTATTGCTGCTCACATTAAGATTTACCATTGTCAAAAGCAGCTGCAACAGTAATAGAGAGCTCAGACAGCAGGTAGCAGAACTTCATGGGCTTAGCCGTCATTGCCAGTTCATTACTGAGGTCCACCAGGACTCGTATGCTGATTCGATGGTTTGTGATGCTATAATACCCCTGGCCCATAATAGAGAAGTTTGTGAATGCACTTTACAATGTGAAAATCCCTCTTGCACAGATGTTCTGAACATTGCTCAATGTTTGGATGTATCTAGAACAGCAGGAAATTGGACAGAAGCATGGTGTGAAGTAACCACCATAGCTTCTTCTCCTCCTCGGTTGCCATTGGTTATCTCACCAGGATGGAGAGATGATGTCATGGCCACACGACTGTGGTCTCCACACCATGTGGGGCAGTGCAGTGCTAAACAGCAACAGCAGTCAGCATCATAACAGTGGCCGCGTGCTCCTCTCCTGTTGTGCCCTTATCGTTTTGTTCAACATGAGCAGGGCGCATGTCTGAAGTGCTGGGTGACATCCAACCACTGTAAGAAAAAGTGAGACATTGCACCTCTGTGCAACACTCAACCTCTTTCATCAGACATGAAAATGGGTGTGAACAGTGTTTCTCAGATGATGGTAGCCCCAAACAAATTCTCCACTGAAGTGTGTGTGATGGACAACGTGTTAAAAATGCAAATTCTGGTATTCAGGCCCAATGAGTTCAAAAGTCTGCCAGAACACACAGACACACATGACAGCTGCTAGGTGGCGCAACTAGTATTTGCAAGCACTGCTGTCACTGCCTCAGCGCTAGGCACAGACTGGGCCTGACACATAGCGTACTGGCGCCCGCTGCCACGCTATAAAGCTCGCAGCGCAAGAACCTGGACTTCAGTCCTGTTCTGACTCTGCTCTCATTTGTTCATTATATGCAGCACTGTTTAGTTTTTGATACTGCTATGTAAGGCTCTCGACTTGGTTCCCACTATGGACTTATCATTTTGTCACGTTGTCTTATTGTTCGTTCATCGCTGTTGTTGACTTTTGTGGTTTTTGGCAACTCACCGTCGATGCCCTCGGCCAGTGTCTCCTGGCTGTGCCACAGTTTCAGTTACTGTACAAGTGTACGCAGCTGTGGCAATAACTTTATTAAAATTCCCAAACCTATGTGGATTTAGGATTACTGGCATTGTCTTCTGTCATTCCTCAGTTGGTGACTTACAACAAACAACAAATAGCCATATCAGGACTGTTTTCTAGTTCCATAGCATACAGAGCAGTTGTTTGGTCTCTGACCTTTCTGGTAGTGCATGATGCCCACACTGGAAACTTATTTGGGGTAAATGCCTTAAAAATTTTTCGGTTCTCTATTTTTGATGAAGTGCATCTGGTATTGGATCAAGTTCCGTACCAGAAACTTGATGTGCTCTGCTCAGAATACTCCTCTCTGTTTTCAGAAGGTTTAGTGATTGATACTGCTATCAAGGCTCACATCACAATGAAATCAACGGTGCGGCCACATTTTGTTTGTGCCCACCTGGTCCCAGCAGCTTAACAGGAGCAAGTCAAACTAGATCGACTTACATCTTCGGATATTATCATACCTGTCTCCTCTGGTGATTGGTTTGCTTCATTGATAATTGTCGAAAGACCTAATGACAATCTTTGGCTCTGTGGTGATTTTAAAGTATCTGTAAGTTCACAGTCTATTATTGATATCTATCCCTCGCCGTATCCAGATGAATTTTGAGCATGGCTTTCCAGAGGCCAATATTCTTTCAAAGTAGAATTGTCAGAAGCCTACTTCCACCTGCCTCTGCATTACAATTCCAAATATGTCCTTACAGTGAATACCCCACTCGGGTTATACCAAAACCAATGCCTGCCATTTGGTGTGGGTAGCATCCTGCCATTTACTGATGGCTTTTGGAGCAACTCAGGGCCTCTGTTCTGGAGCATATTAACTACCTGGACAATACTGTGGTTTCAGTTTCCTCAATAGATGAACATCTGTGGAACCTCTGTGCCTTGTTCACAGTGCTGCAGGCCACCAGTTTGAAATGTAACATGGACAATCACAATTTTGTCAGCCATTTCTATTTCACTTTTGAATTATTGTGTGGTCATGTGCTTAGTGACCATAAACCTTTGGTTTCTCTTTGCAATCCTTTGGCAGCTTTACTGGACAGAGCAGCCCATCTGTAATGCTGGGCTCTGTTTTCATCCCCCTATAACTATGAGATTTGTTTTCAACTCACAGTACAACACGCTAAATGCGGATCTTCTTTCTCAACTGCCATCTGTCCCTGATCCAGTATTTGATCAGGATGAACTGTTGTGCTCCTATTTAAACACTGAAGCCCAAACCACTGTGGATGGTTTTCCCATTACCAGTTCTTGGATTTCGGCAGCTGTCACATCCGATCCTGTCTTACATCAGGTTGTTCAATTTGTCCATCACGGATGGCCAGTTAAACTGTCAGGTCAAGTATCGGATCCATTTTTTAATTATTATGCTCTCCACAACCACCTCTCAGTTCTTGATGGTGTGTTACTGTTCGCTACTGAAGAGTAGGCACCCATGGCAGGACATTGTGCGCCTGCTCCACCTGGACCATTTGGGTGTGTCTCATTCAAAGTTGCTGGCCTCTCACCACGTGGTTTGGCTGGGCATTGACAATGAGATAATGTGTGTTGTAATGACCTGCCCGCAGACCACTACCCAACAAGTGGCATCATTGGTCTCTCTTTCCCTGTGCCCATTCTCCAGTGTCCCTAGGATCATATTCTTGCTGATTTTGTGTGTCTTTCTTTTACTCCTTTTGGCCTATTGTAGCTGACACTTTCTCAAAATTTCCTTATGTGGTCTGCTGTCTGGAAGCATCCACAGCAGCTACAGTCATGGCCCTCCCAAAGATTGTTTTCCTTAGAAGGATTGCTGTATACACGTGTGACGGACAATGGGCCACAATTTGTGTCTCAAGATTTTGAAGATATTTATACAAAGTGCGGCGTTCTGAATGTTACAGTCACTCCCTTTTATCCCCAGGCCAATGGAGAGGCAGAACAGCTCGCCCGGGCATTCAAAACACAGATAAAAAAATACACTCCTGGAAATGGAAAAAAGAACACATTGACACCGGTGTGTCAGACCCACCATACTTGCTCCGGACACTGCGAGAGGGCTGTACAAGCAATGATCACACGCACGGCACAGCGGACACACCAGGAACCGCGGTGTTGGCCGTTGAATGGCGCTAGCTGCGCAGCATTTGTGCACCGCCGCCGTCAGTGTCAGCCAGTTTGCCGTGGCATACGGAGCTCCATTGCAGTCTTTAACACTGGTAGCATGCCGTGACAGCGTGGACGTGAACCGTATGTGCAGTTGACGGACTTTGAGCGAGGGCGTATAGTGGGCATGCGGGAGGCCGGGTGGACGTACCGCCGAATTGCTCAACACATGGGGCGTGAGGTCTCCACAGTACATCGATGTTGTCGCCAGTGGTCGGCGGAAGGTGCACGTGCCCGTCGACCTGGGACCGGACTGCAGCGACGCACGGATGCACGCCAAGACCGTAGGATCCTACACAGTGCCGTAGGGGACCGCACCGCCACTTCCCAGCAAATTAGGGACACTGTTGCTCCTGGGGTATCGGCGAGGACCATTCGCAACCGTCTCCATGAAGCTGGGCTACGGTCCCGCACACCGTTAGGCCGTCTTCCGCTCACGCCCCAACATCGTGCAGCCCGCCTCCAGTGGTGTCGCGACAGGCGTGAATGGAGGGACGAATGGAGACGTGTCGTCTTCAGCGATGAGAGTCGCTTCTGCCTTGGTGCCAATGATGGTCGTATGCGTGTTTGGCGCCGTGCAGGTGAGCGCCACAATCAGGACTGCATACGACCGAGGCACACAGGGCCAACACCCGGCATCATGGTGTGGGAAGCGATCTCCTACACTGGCCGTACACCACTGGTGATCGTCGAGGGGACACTGAATAGTGCACGGTACATCCAAACCGTCATCGAACCCATCGTTCTACCATTCCTAGACCGGCAAGGGAACTTGCTGTTCCAACAGGACAATGCACGTCCGCATGTATCCCGTGCCACCCAACGTGCTCTAGAAAGTGTAAGTCAACTACCCTGGCCAGCGAGATCTCCGGATCTGTCCCCCATTGAGCATGTTTGGGACTGGATGAAGCGTCGCCTCACGCGGTCTGCACGTCCAGCACGAACGCTGGTCCAACTGAGGCGCCAGGTGGAAATGGCATGGCAAGCCGTTCCACAGGACTACATCCAGCATCTCTACGATCGTCTCCATGGGAGAATAGCAGCCTGCATTGCTGCGAAAGGTGGATATACACTGTACTAGTGCCGACATTGTGCATGCTCTGTTGCCTGTGTCTACGTGCCTGTGGTTCTGTCAGTGTGATCATGTGATGTATATGACCCCAGGAATGTGTCAATAAAGTTTCCCCTTCCTGGGACAATGAATTCACGGTGTTCTTATTTCAATTTCCAGGAGTGTATATCACTCAATGTTCTCCCAACGAAGCCCTCGATCGGTATTTGAGTTCAAATAGATTCATTCCAGTCAGCCACTGTAGCCCAGTGGAGCTGCTTCACAGCCCCAGCCCCATATGCTGCTTCATCTGCTCCAGCTGACACCTGGCCACCCACCTCGCAGCAATTCATCCGGGTTCTGTTGTCTGGGTTGTGGGTTTGGCCAGTGCTCTAAATGGATACCAGTAGTCATCTGTCACTGCCGAGACTGCTGCCTCTGCACTGTTTGCACTGCCAATGGCTCAGTTTCACAGCATTATGATTGGCTCCATCCACGTGTGACCACTACACACCAGAGAGATCTCCGCCCCCACAGATGCCTCCACCATCTGCACTGACCCCTGTGGTGCACCATTTGCACTGCCCCCCATGGTGCAGTCCACGCCTCCTCCAGCTCCAGTGTTGTCTTCACTCTGGGTGCCACCACTGCTGGGTGAAGTAGTCAGGCACCGGACCATCTCCGTCCCTGCAGCCCCTGCTACTGTCACCACTTCCATCTTCTCTGCTGCCTCTATCACTGAGCACCTCTCCATGTTTAACATGGATACAGCACTGTCATCACCAGTGCTTCTTTATGTTCTTTGGTGGGGGAGTGACCACTATGTTTGACTGCACCTGTGTCATTTCATATCATATTCTCCTGTGAAGGCACAAAATGTGCTCCAGTAATCATCCCCCTCAGATAGAGACATGGACATCTCCATAGTGAACACTTCCAAAGGGGGAAGGAGTGTCGTAACCCTACAGTGTGAGCACACATAATCAAACAGCATGTGATAAAAGCGCATCCACAGCTGGCCTAAAGAGGTTGGCTCACAGCATGACAGACAGTGCAGCAAGTGCTGTTCCGTGTACACAAAAGCCCAATATAAGCCCGGCAAGCCAGGTCCCCAGCTTCACTTACATTTATTTGCTTATTGCACGCTGACCTACAAGATTCTATACTGAGGTGTTCTATAGTTACAAGACTTTGTGCTGGTCTATACTTTATTCAATGTTATTGTGGATCTCTTCATGTGGAAGCAAAATAAAATTTGGTTGGTGTTATTACTGATGTGTCTGTACAGTATTACAACACATACAAGTAAAAATGAGTGGCTGTTTCTGGACCTGTGGAGGGAGAAAAGCTAAAAGAAAATACAAAATTAAAGAAACACATTTCGTGTTTTGATAAGATATATCGAGGAAAAAGACATAATAGTATGCGTGAACTTTTTTAAGCTGCATGGAAGTGGTGGAAGATGGTCATCTTGTTAGTACTTGGATGCTACATATGGCCTTGCATTCAATAAGTGAACATGGAACTGGCCACTGCCCTAAGCAAATATGATTGAAAGTATACTTTAACTAATCCAAACAGAGAGAGAATCTTTAAATTTGGCACATTTCATGTGTACTCACAACAAAAATGGCAATCTTCATAAATGGGTGGAAAACAAGGAGCAATAAAAAGCAAATAAAATGACTAAATGAAACAAAATATAATAGCAAAAATAGATTATAGCACGAAGAAACATAAAACTGATCAATTTTTTGTGTTTTCACAGAGTTGGGTTGACTGTTTACAAGTAAACATAAAAATGTGAACAACTTATACATGCATCAATTAAATGTAGAGTCCATAGCAACAAAATCAGTCTGCCTGTGGAAATTAACAACTTCCAATGATCAGTAGCCCCACCATCATCATCATCAAATCATCAGGCACTCACAATAATGCAAATCAGCCTAAACACCTGCAATAAACCCTATCAATAACAGTTTAACGACAAAACTCTCTGAAGAAATATTATTCAGTACCATGTGAAATGGAAGAAAATGTTCGAGGTACTGAAGAAAGCAGAAATAGCCTACAGTGATCTGTAATTGATGTAGAACCTTTACAAAACATGAAACAGTTCTTATTGGCTGGCACTCAACACTAAAAGAAGCACACATTTGGAAAGCAATCTAGTGAGGAAGTACACTATCCTAATTAATTATTTTCAATCTATACATGGAGAAGGTATTGGAAAAAAACACTCAGAATGTTTGGAGATAGGTGTAGTAATACATAGAAGAAGGATAGCTGTGCTGTTAAAGTAGCTGTTTTCATGAAAGTGAAAAAGAACCAAATGAAATAAAATGGGTAAAATTTAAGGAAAATTATATAATATGAAAACCAATATATAGAAAATAAATGTAATGGTTTGTGATGAAGGATAAGATGCAGCCCAAATATATGTATGTAAGAAGATACTGCAACATGTTGATTCATTTAATTATTTTAGAAGCATGATCACTAGAAATGAAAGACGCAAAGAAGAAATAAGAAGCAGAACTGCTGAGGCAAAAGGTGCTTTCAATAAAAAGAAAAACAAATTAATATGAAAATTTAACAGCTTGGAAATTAGGAAAAGGTTTTTGAAAGCACATGCTTAGAATGTGATGATGTACAGCTGTGGATCTGGACTCTGGCCACAGAGGAAAGAAAAGGACTGGTTTCTTTTGAGATGTGGTGTTACATGTAAAGGCACAGCAATCAAATGGACTGGAAAGATTATGATTGATGAAGTCCTTAAATAAGTGGGAGGGGAGAGTTGTTTACGGAACACTATTGAACAAGGAAGAGTTCAGATTATTGGTCCTTCATTGAGACACAATGGGCTCCAAAAACACAATAATAAACAGATATGGCATGGGAAAAAGAACTATATTAAAAATATGAGTAAAGTACACAGATCAAATTATAAAAGATGTCAACTTTAACTGGTAACACAAAAATAAAGAAGAAGGTAGAAAGATGTGAAGACTGGAGATCTGGTGCCCATCAGATTGGTAGCACCCAATCCACAGATTGAGCACTAAAAGAAGGCCATGAGGACATAAATAATGTTCCAAGCTTCCAACTTCAAATGTTCCCCAAACAATATTGTGATGTTTAATGACTTAATCAACCATTTCAATTCAAATTGATAGATTTTTAAAAATGTTTGAAAATGAAATGTTGACAATGTACACAGGGCTTCAACAAAATCTAAAATAGTTATAATTTTGCTTTTGTTTAATTGATCCCCTTGGCAGAAATGCCTGTATTTTAATGTGACACTTGATCTTTTCCCTGCATTTCAATTGTTCAAAAGAATTACTGGAATACATCCTTGACAATTGCCAGTATTTCAACTGGTAAACACACAATTGTTTTCAAGGCACAACTAGAGTTTTCACAAAATCAAAGATTATCAGTGTCAGATTTCATCAATAATGAAATATTAGCCAACAACAGATGAGAAGTCCCTTTGTTATTGGACCAGGGAGAGAGCAGGATTTCCAGCAGAATTTAAGCATAAAAGCTCTGTCTCTGTTTGTAAGGTCACTTGCTACTTAAATGTCAACAGATTCCTTGTGAACACTATCCTAGTAGACACGTGTGCACACCAGAATCTCTGTGTCATTATATTCCAATAGTTGAGAGGTACAAAGGCAATGTTCTGCAATTGCAGGTTTGTCTTAGTTGCTGTAAGTGTGATGTTTTTGATATACTGGTCCCCTACAGTGCTGGTGATCAAACCAAGGTGGAAGAAACCACAACTGCAGGGGTATGGTAGACATCTGCTTTACACAAACCAAGATCATCCTTCACAGACTCTAAAACGGCCCTAATCTTAAATGGTGGTTGACACTTCACTCTGTGTCTCCTCAGAATATGACCAGTATTATTGGCAATACTGCCTGTGTAGGGTAAATAAGCTGCAGACTTAGGTACTGCCTCATTATTCTCATGACTCAACTATTTTATAGTTGGTTGATAGTGCAATGTACGTATGATCAGTCTTTCATTACATTGTTATTGTTATGGTCTTCAGTATGAAGACTAGCTTGATGCAATTCTCCACGCTACTCTGTTCTCTCCTAATAACAACTGCATCCTGCATCCTTTATCTCTCGGTTTCCCTCTGTTTTTTACCCCCCCCCCCCCACACACACACACTTCCCTCCAATACTAAATTGAGACTGTATTTTCTCATGCTGAGATATCTGTTTTACATGGTAAAACTTTCAAAAGCCAAGATCGCATCAATATTTCTTTATTTACAAACAACCAGTTATGACAGAAACAACCAGTTATGACAGATTTTGCTGTCATCTTAGGTCTTCAAAAATTTATGTTATAAAATGTGTTCATTTCGAGTTGGACCTCATGTCAAGTTGTCAAGTTGACATGAGGTCCAACTCAAAATGAACACATTTTATAATATAAATTTCTGAAGGCCTGAAGACGACAGCAAAGTCTCTCAAAACCGCTTGTTTGTAAATAAAGAAATATTTATCCAATCTTGGATTTAGAAAGTTTTGACTAAATTGATGATTCCTTGATGTCTTAGAATGTGTCCTATCAACCGATCGCTTCATCTAGTCAGGTTGCAACACAAATTTCTTTTCTCCCTGATTCTATTGAGTACCTCCTCATTAGTTATGTGATCTACCAGTCTCATCTTCAGCATTCTTCTGTAGCACCACATTCCAAAAGCTTCTATTCTCTTCTTGTCTAAACTGTTTATAAACCATGTTTCACTTTCATACATGGCTATGTGCCATACAGAAATCACTTCCTGACAACTTAATCTATATTTGAAGTTGACAAATGTCTCTTCTTCACAAACACTTTTCTTGTCATTGCCAATCAACATTTTATATCATGTCTACTTCGGTGATCATCAGTTATTTTGCTGCCCAAATAGCAGAACTCATCTACTACTTTAAGTGTCTTGTTTTCTAATCTGATTCTCTCAACATCACCTGATTTAATTCAGCTACATTACATTATCCTTGTTTCACTTTTGTTGATGTTCATCTTATATCCTCCTTTCAAGACACTGTCCATTCTATTCAACTGCTCTTCCCAGTCCTATGCTGTCTATGACATAATTACAATGCCATCGCTAAACATCAAAGTTTTTATTTCTTCTCCCTGAACTTTAATTCCTACCCTAAATTTTTCTTGGTTTCCTTTCCTACGTGCTCAATGTACAGACCAAATACCATCGGGGATAGACTACACCTTCTCTCACTCCCTTCTCAATCACTGATCCCCTTTCATGTCCCACGATTTTTACAACTGTCATCCAGCTTCTGTACAAGTTGTAAATAGCCTTTTGCTTCATGTATTTTATCCCTGTTATCTTCAGAATTTGAAAGAGAGTATTCCAGTCAGCATTGTCAAAAGCTTTATCTAAGTCTACAAAAGTTATAAACATAGATTTGCCTTTCCTTAACCTATCTTCTAAGAGAAGTCATAGGATAAGTATTGCCTCATGTGTTGCTACATTTCTCCAGAATCCAGACTGATCTTCCCGAAGGTCAGTTTCTACCAGTTTTTCCATTCTTCTGTAAAGAATTCATGATAGCAGTTTGCAACCACGACTTATTAAACTTATAGTTTGGTAATATTAACACCTGTCAGCACATGCTTTCCTTGGAATTATTATAGTCTTCCTGAAGTCTGAGGATATATCACATGTCTCATACATTTGACAATATAGTAGAACTGCATGCCCTTGGGTAAATTAAGGCTGTAATTTCGCCTTGCTGTCAGCCATTCACAGTACCAGCACAGCAAGGCAACATCCAATTGTCCAGACTGTTGCCTGAGCAGCTGCTGAAATGACTGCTGCCCCTCTCCAGGAACAACATGTTTGCCTAGTCTCTCAACAGATACACTTCCATCGTGGTTACACCTATGTAGGCAGATATTTGTATCACTGAGGCATGGTCCCACCAATGGCGCAGTCCATGGTTCATGGGAAGGGGCAGAGGGAAGCTCACTACATTTATTCTGGCAAAAGCTAACATCAGTTGTGGGCCAAATCAACTGACAAAGTTTATGGGTGTGAGATGACAAGGGGCACTATGAATCAAAATACAAAATACCCCTCCACACTGAGTCAAATGGTGACAACTATTAGCCTGAAGATACATATCAGTAAGAGCTGGGTTTCTATAAATTGCATGTGCCAATGTACCATTATCCTTCCTCATGACTAACACATCAAGGAAGTATAGGCAGCCATCCTTTTCTACCTCCATCATAAAGTGAATATTTGGAGGGATTTAAATGAGATGTTCCAGAAATCTGTGCAATTTCCCACGGCCATGAGGAAAAACAACAAAAGTGTTATCAGCTTACCTAAAACACATGCAGATTTCAATGCCACTGGCTGTAGGGCACATTTCTCATACTCTTCCATAAGCAGATTGGCAACAACAGTTGAGAACCCCATCTCTCTGTTCAGAGAACTGGTCACTGAACAAAAAGTAAGTTGAATTCAACACGTGTCAAAAAAGTTTAGCTAATTCAACAGCAAAGCTAGCCTCATTTAACCCTTTGAGTACCTCAGACGTTATATGCTGTGGTGCTCCACCTAGCTGTGGGGCCTGCGGACATTGTTTGCCGCTGAAGTGGGCTTTCCCATTGGCCCCTGCAGATGGCATTCACCGCGCGACCTGGCCGGTACTTGAGTCCTAATAATGGCTTATATTGCAGCCGGTTCCACTGCCTGTGGGCCTGCAGACGTCAGTAGCCACTCAGGGCTGCATGCTGGCCCATCGCAAGTTCTTTTGTCCTGTGCACTCCCTGGGATGGATGTACCCTATTTATTGTTCTGTGCTGCTGTCCCTGCCATCTGGGAAACACTCTGCTATGGATTTCACAGTTGCTGTTCGACACTCGTGCTGGCTGGTTCGTGTGATTTTCTCCATTCTGCTCGTGTGGTGTCGTTTAGCTATCTGCTGTTTCATCAGGATGTTTAGAGTGCTGTCACTTTTGAGTTTCACAGGCAAATGGCACATCAGTGTTGTTGCACTGATGAAGAGATACTGGAGATACTGACAAGGAGTGACAGTGACAGTGAGTGTGGCATCTTCAATGAATGTAGTGATGATGAAGATTCATCAGAAGAATCTCATAGTAATACACCTCCACGTACTTCACCTAGTAGAGCTCGCCAGTACAGTTATTCTTCAGATTCTGAAGGTGAAGATGAATCGATTCGTAAAAGCCACACCATGGTGAGAATGAGAAATTTGATTGGCAAAAATGTGATTTCAGTCCAGCACTTCATGCATTTGATGACTCATCTTCAGGACATAATTGCCAACTAGTGCCTGATTCGAGCATTCTGTCCTTTTTCTATCAGAAGATCTGTTGAAATTTACAGCTCTTGAAATGAACTGATTTTTCACTTTCACCATGGCAAATCAGTCAGAATCAGTTCGTTCTCGACTATCCACCTGGAAAGATACAGGTTTTGAGGAAATGTATAGCTTCATTGGTATTTGCCTTCTCATGGCTCGTGTTAAAAAGTTGAGAATAAAGGAATATTGGTCCAGAGATGTACTTCTGAGTACTCCAACTTTTGGCAAAGTTATGTCCCGTGACCGTTTTATGTTACTTTTGAGAATGTTGCATTTTAGTGACAACTCAGCCAATCGTGGAGATGACAGTTTTTTTAAAATTAGGAAAATAATTGACACAGTTCTGTGTCAATGAAAGCCTGTTATTGTTCAAAGGTTGATTATCTTTTAAACAATACATTCCTTTGAAACGAAGTAGATTTGGACTCAAAATATTCATGTTGTGCGACTGTAAAACTGGATACATCTTGGATTTCATTGTATACACAGGCACAACAACAGAAATTGACGTCCATAATTTGGGAAAATCTGGTGACATTGTGGCAACACTAATGAAGCCATACCTTGAACGTGGATATACTCTGTATGTCGACAATTGGTATACAAGTCTAACCTTGTTCCTCTGGCTTCACAGCCAGAGAACAGCAGCATGCAGTACTGTATGTAGGAACAGGCACAACTTTCTGAAGCTACAAAAGAAACTGAAATGGGGAGAAGTTGAGTTTATGTCAACTGACGCAATGCTTGCCATCCAGTGGTGCGACAAGAGAGAAGTGTTCATGCTGACTACCTGCAACACTACAGAAATGAAATGATAATTAAATAGACAACCTAGCTGCAAGCAGGCGTTGATACCCTTCATTGGGGACATGTTGAAAATGTGTGCCCCGACCGGGGCTCGAACCCGGGATCTTCTGCTTACATGGCAGACGCTCTATCCATCTGAGTCACCGCGGGCACTCCTAATAGATGTTTGCCCATCATACTCATTACTCGTGGCAGATTAATCTACCAAGTCCCGTACAAGTTCGGGCAAAGTGTGTGCATTCGCACAAGAAGGTCAAAGGCCGGGAACCCATATTTTTAACTATATATGACGGTAGTGTTGTGGACATGTTGGGAATGTGGATCTCACGGGGAGCGTGCAAGGGATAAGTCCCTGCAAACGCACTATCCTCTGTGCCCGCGGTGGCTCAGATGGATAGAGCGTCTGCCATGTAAGCAGGAGATCCCGGGTTCGAGTCCCGGTCGGGGCACACATTTTCAACATGTCCCCAATGAAGGGTATGCTTGCAGCTAGGGTGTCTATTTAATTATCATTTCATTTCTAGCAAAGCTGCATGGTCATCCACGGTAACTGTTCTTTCGGGAACAGATACTACCATCATATATAGTTAAACTACAGAAATGCGTAACATGGGAAAGACAAACAGGACGACTTGCGAAAAAGTAATGAAGCCGCAATGTGTTGTTGATTACAATGCAAATATGGGAGCAGTAGACCACTCCGATATGCTATTAAGCTCTGTTGCATCTGTGTGTAAATCTGTTAAATGGTACAAAAAGTTTATTTTTCATATTGTGGTCCTTTGTGTTTTGAATGCTCACACTCTTCACAGATCAGTGACAGGGAGCAAAATATCATTAGCAGATTTTCATTTATGTCTGGTACGAGAAATTGTGGAAAAATTTGCTACAGAACAGAGAAGAGATAGGAAAGGAAGACACTCTGATGACGCGAATCCTCTTCGCTTTACTGGGAGGCACTTTCCACATGTCATTCCAAGTGGCCAGTCCAAGAAACATGGGCTATGGCATAGATGTGCAGTCTGCTCGAAACAGAACGTGCGTCAAGGAATGAAATATGAATGCAAAACATGCAATGTACCTTTGTGCATTGACCCGTGTTTTGAAACATGCCATACAAAGAAGAACTTTTAGCCAAGTTTCTACAGTTGGAAGATGAAATGAATCCCTTACTTCTGAAAAAAATTACTTAAAAATTTAAAAATAATTGCAAAAATTAAAAAAAAATATTTTTAACTTCATCATTGCTGGTTCAAAGCCTGGATGAGAAATAAGGATGGGAAATATAACTGTGGGCTGGGGGGGGGGGGGCAAATTATCTGAGCTTGAAGAGCCTCTCCAGATGAAATACTCTGATGACAAACATCTTATGTACGAACACGTGAACATTCAGTCTATGCTGTCAAACACAGACTGGATGCTTCAAATGTTCATATAGAAGGTGCAAAAATAAAAACTTTGTACAAATTTATGGATTCTTCCATAACTTCTTGGTAGGAGTTAAACCTTAAACTTAGTGCAAATATCATTAATTAAACAAAAAATTCTAGCATTATTATTAGTACAAAATTGAAGAATGGGTCGTGGTAAAAGATATTTATTTAAGCGGCGACTAGTTTTGAGCGAATCCCATTTTCAAACCACCACGTAAAACAAAGACTGTGACAACCACATTATAGCTGTTAATAAAACCATAGAAGATGGAGAGCTATTGATATTCTATGGTTTTGTTAACAATTATAATGCGTTTATCACATTCCTGTTTGACATGGTTGTTTGAAAATAGGCTTTGCCCGAAACTAGTCGTCGCTTAAATAAATATCTTCTATCGCAACCCAGGCTACAATTTTCTAGTAATATTCAGTAATGGATTGCTGTCCTATTTCCCAGACACTGGAGTTGTGAAAAAATTCTAGGCCTACACTTGGAAAGGGCGTCTTGGCACATGTTGGTCAGTTGCACACACTCGCCTGTTTCTGAAGCCCAGAAGGTCATTAGGAATTAAAGGTAGGTAAAGGAAATAGGTAGTTTAGAAACTTGAAAATTTCCTTATCTACTTCTTAAGCAAAAGTTATAAATCATTGTTCATTTCTACTGTACAATAACAACTGCATCCCATATTAAAGAATTCAGACTTGAATTTTTTATTTTGAAGTTTCCTTGGGGATAATTTATTGGGTTAATGCTCTCGGAATATACTGATTAACTTCAAAAGTGTGTCTTGGCATCCAGACACTTCCCTTGAAGGTTGTTTGTGGGCGAATTATTGCACCAGTACAGACAAATGTCAACGTTTGGTCGTTATGGATTCTACAGCATTTACATCGTAAGTTGTGTACAAAAATCTCATAATTAAGTATCAGTATGCCAAATAAAACACAGATGTATACTGAGACCTTATGACGATTCTCAAGAACTAATTGCAAATGAAAGAAAGCCTTTGATGAGGGAGTTACATGTTAGCAGCGTAAGCAGTTTCGGTGTACATTAGGTCTGTCGAGCAAATCATCTCCAGATTCAAAGCTATGGAATAAGTATCCCGATATCCTGTGTTTATTTGTAATGTTGGCGATCACACTAACTGCAAGACTGTCACGACCACCGTGGTTCCAGAAGTACTCAGGCCAGGGCGAGGATGGCCGAGTGGAGAGCTCAGGCACACACAGTAGTCCACGGAAGTGGCTGCCAGCACAGGTACACAGATCAGGGGGCCCAAGGGCAAGCTCGACATGGCCAGCCGCACGCGCCGGTGCAGCACTCAAAGGGTTAACTGTAATGGACCTAACAGAGGAACAAAAGTGAAGAGAGAGAACCATAAAAATATTTACCACAGTATTAGTCATTCAAATTTAATCCCTGTAACTCATGTACGCAGTCTACTGAATTCCTTGTATGATGTGTATACTGACCTACTAGCGCACTCAGCAGAGTAGCAAGGTGTTTTGTTATATGATATGTTGGAATGTCTGTATTACAGACAGTAGGCCTTAGAGGAACCCCTTTGTTATGGATTTTTGGGAGGCCGTAAAATCTACAGGGAACAGTGCAATAAAAGTTCATCTTCAGTCCAACAGTGGGGCGGAGCAGCTGGTCTATACATTCAAAATTCAAATGAAAAAATTTATTACTTAATCTTCTCCCAAGGAAGCCCTCGATAGGTTCTTGAGTTCATACTCATAGCCGGGCAGAACTTCTTCACGGCTGCCAGCCCCTTATGCTGCTCCATCTGCTCTGACTGATACTTGGCTATCCACTGGTGCCTGCCTTGCAGCGATTCCATCTGGGCTCTGCCGCCTGGGCCCAAATGTTTGGCCAGCACCCTAAGTGGGAACCAGCAGTTGTCCATGATTGCTGAGGCCACTGCCTCTGCATTGTTTACACCTCCAATGGCTTGGTGTTGTGACACTACAACCAGTTCCACCCACTTGTTACTCACCGTGCACCAGAGAGCACTCTGCCCCCACAGCTGCCTCCACCGTCTGCATTGGCCCCCAAGGCATGGTCCACACCACCTCTGGCTCCTGCGCCATCTTCATTCCAGTTGCCGCCACCACTGGGCGAAGTAGTCAGTGCTGGGCTACCTCCACCTCCCCGCTGTTGTCTTCTCTGCTGTCTCCATAGCCGAGTGCCTCCCCACGCATGGACACAGATACAGCACCTCTTTCATGCTACTTTATGGCCTCTCATGGGGGTGTGGCACTGAGCCTGTCCACACCTGTGTCATTTCAGACTATATTCTCCTGTGACGGCATGACACCTACCCTCGCAGTCGTCCCCTCCGATGGAGATATGGACATCTTCACAGTAAATGCTTTTTCCCAACGGGAAAGGAGTGTTGTGCGCAGTTGCAATCAAACATGCTAGCCTCCACAGCTGGCCTAAAGAAGTCACATCACATCAGCACAGATGGTGCAGCTAGTGCAGCACCATGTGCAAAACAGTGGTACATACACTGGCACACAGGGCTCTCAGCCAGACTAATGTTTACATGATGATTTTATACTAACTGTTAGACTGTGATTTAGTGGTTAAGTGTGACTGAACTGATTGCTATTTCATCCAGTACCTTGGAGTATCCCTTCATCTGTAAGTGAAATAAAAGATGGTAGGTGTGAATCCTGATACTGTGTCTGTACAAAAGTGGAATAAAAGTCAGTTGGTGTGAGTTCTGATACTGTGTTTGTACAGTGTTACAATACTAACAATGTTTCACTACTGTATATTAGGTTAGTGCATAAGTTTGCAGCATTTTTGTTTTGAATGTTGGTATTCTCTTTGCTACATGTTTATTTATTGATTGTCATTTTTTATTTGTAGTTCACTGTTGCTATTTGAGTTTACATATTGTCATTTTGTCATTTGGAGAGAGCAGATAGATCTGTGGGTGTTAGAAAATGGAGTGCCAAGTGGGGAAATCAGAACATTTCTGACATATTATTCTGTTCAGGTTTAATAGAGGGGTGACAGCAGCAAAGGCAGCCAGAAACATTTTTTTGTGTATGGGGATAATGTCACTGGACAGAGCATGGCAAGCAAATTGTTTTCTCGTTTTAAGCAGAATTGTTTTGGCATTAGTGACTCTTCACATTCCAGAAGACATTCACGGTTTGATGAAGATCGTTTAAATGTATTAATCCACAATGACCCACATTAGTGTACTCAAAATTGGCAAATGTGATAAACTCTGATCATTCCTTGATCATGCAGCATCTGCATGCAATGGGGGAGATACAAAAATCTTCCACTAGCTCTAAGACAAAAATCACAAAAAAAAGAAAAAACAACAGCATTTGGCCATATGTACATCTCTGCTTGCTCTTCATCATTTGGCTCATGAATATGGATAATTCCTATACTGTACCAATACTGGTGGCAAGAAATAGTGTCTTTATGTTACCATAAGGAACAGAAAGTATTGGCTGAGCCCAAACGGACCAGAAACTCACCATACAAAGATCTGCATGCACCCATAAAAGAAAATGTTTTGCATCTGTTGGAACAGGGACAGGGCAATGTACTACAAATTGCTTCCTTGAGGTGTAACCATCCATCATTCCTGATATGTACAGTCAACAACTAAGATGTCTTGCAGGTGCAGTCCAAGAACAACAATTAGGAAGACTATGTGAAGTGATGCTTCTCCATGATAACGCCCACCCACATTCTGCTAGCCTGACAATAAATACTATACAGGAGTTCGGTTGGGAAGTTGTTCTGCACCTGCCTTATTCACCTGATCTTGTGCCCTCAGTTTTTTTACTTTTTCTGCTCTCTATCAAGCAACCTTCAAGGAGTGCTCTCTATCGAGCAACCTTCAAGGAGTGCTCTCTATTGAGCAACCTTCAAGTAGCTTCCTTTACAGGTGAAAGTCCGCTCCAAGCATGCTATGACAAGTTCATCTAAAAATCAAGCAATTTCTACAGTTGCAGACTCGAAAAGTTGCCAGAGCATTGACAGACTGTTATAAA
Source organism: Schistocerca serialis cubense (assembly GCF_023864345.2). Classification (NCBI taxonomy): domain Eukaryota; kingdom Metazoa; phylum Arthropoda; class Insecta; order Orthoptera; family Acrididae; genus Schistocerca; species Schistocerca serialis. Next base: position 52,137,821 of record NC_064645.1, on the reverse strand, counting down.
TAGTGAAGGAGAATATATTATTGATAGCTAAAGTCTATGTTATGTGTATCTGCTGTGTTTAATAAACTTACGGAAAAATACTACAAACTTATGCTTCAGCTCAATATTTTAAATATATATATTTATACATATTAAAAATATATATCCTCCAGATGTCCAAATGTTTATTAAAGTACCGAGTAAATATTTGAAGTAAATAAATCAAATACTTCTAGAGTTTTGGTAACAAAGTTTCCCCTTTATATATTTATATATTATATGTATATTAAAAATATACGGCCTATGTCTGTCTGAATGTTCATTAGAATATCAAGTAAAATTTTAAGTAAATCTGTCAAGATGTTTTGAGATATTTGATAACAATGTATCTCCTTTATCCAACACACACACACACACACACACAAAAGTGCCCCACTTGTGACAGGATACTTTCCGGGACTGGATCAGACTCTGAATGTGGCTCTCCAGCAGGGATATGACTTCCTCAAATCCTGCCCTGAAATGAGATCCATCCTTCATGAAATCCTCCCCACTCCACCAAGAGTGTCTTTCCACCGTCCACCTAACCTTCGTAACCTCTTAGTTCATCCCTATGAAATCCCCAAACCACCTTCCCTACCCTCTGGCTCCTACCCTTGTAACCGCCCCCGGTGTAAAACCTGTCCCATGCACCCTCCCACCACCACCTACTCCAGTCCTGTAACCCGGAAGGTGTACACAATCAAAGGCAGAGCCACGTGTGAAAGCACCCACGTGATTTACCAACTGACCTGCCTACACTGTGAAGCTTTCTATGTGGGAATGACAAGCAACAAACTGTCCATTCGCATGAATGGACACAGGCAGACAGTGTTTGTTGGTAATGAGGATCACCCTGTGGCTAAACATGCCTTGGTGCACGGCCAGCACATCTTGGCACAGTGTTACACTGTCCGGGTTATCTGGATACTTCCCACTAACACCAACCTGTCAGAACTCCGGAGATGGGAACTTGCCCTTCAGTATATCCTCTCTTCTCGTTATCCGCCAGGCCTCAACCTCTGCTAATTTCAAGTTGCCGCTGCTCATACCTCACCTGTCTTTCAACAACATCTTTGCCTCTGTACTTCTGCCTTGACTGACATCTCTGCCGAAACTCTTTACCTTTACAAATGTCTGCTTGTGTCTGTGTATGTGCGGATGGATATGTGTGTGTGTGCGAGTGTATACCTGTCCTTTTTTCCCCCTAAGGTAAGTCTTTCCGCTCCCGGGATTGCAATGACTCCTTACCCTCTCCCTTAAAACCCACATCCTTTTGCATTTCCCTCTCCTTCCCTCTTTCCTGATAAAGCAACCGTTTGTTGCGAAAGCTTGAATTTTGTGTGTATGTTTGTGTTTGTTTGTGTGTCTATCAACCTGCCAGCACTTTTGTTGGGTAAGTCACATCATCTTTGTTTTTAGATATATTTTTCCCAAGTGGAATGTTTCCCTCTATTATATTCATATCATTAATTTGAGCCCAACAATTACGTTTGTTATTGTCATGTTGCATTTCGAAATCTTTCCTGTCATCTTATTTTCTCTTTCTGTTTTTGCAAGTAGTTTCACTTTGTATTCACCTTCTCCTCTTTACTGAATTTACCATACAATTTTATCCCGCCTATATATACCCAATAATACGTAACGCACTTTCAAACCATAACCAAAATTTTTTTTTCCGCTTTCAACACTACCGCTGCTATAAAATCCACCATTTCCAGTTCACAAACAGTTCCTTTCAGTTATTAAACAGCCATTTCGGCTAGTTCTAATAACTTTCACCTTTTTTTCCATTTCCGTTTTTCCCACATCACTGATCTTTTTTAGCCGCTTCCCACAGGTTTTAACGTCATTATTTCTTCATCAGACAATTGTTAGCCTCATGTTCACAATCTGCCACCACAAAACCACTCCTTTTAATACATTTACACGCAGTTTTTTCGAAATTTTCCCGAATTGCTCCACCCTTTAACGTGTTTTGGCGGCAACACAACCACCTAACCTTTGTGCACATCATTGTCTTCCAACCCAAGTTCACCACAGGATCAACATAGCCCAGCTATTACCAACACTTTTTCGCCTTTTCTCACACCAGATCTCCAGTTGCTTTCCAGTTCACCTTTATCTCTCCCCATATATTTTTATTTTCATTTTCATTTCACCTCATGTTACACTTTCCACCTTCTAATACCATGTCACCCTCACACCATCCCCACAATGACCCCATTAAGTTTTATTTACATTCCCTCCGCAAACATGCCTTCGCCCTAGCCAGATTACACTCCCATATTTTATTTTCTCAGACTTGTCTGACATTTGGCATTACCCCCAAAGGCCTCACACTTAAAGTTCCCATCTCTGGCTGTAACCCTTCTTTCCATCAGTCCCTATACCAGTTCCAAACTGAACAATCCATTGCCCTCACCCACCTAATCCTTCACCTACACACCAACTCAGCCAATGAACACACCCGTCAACTCCTATCCTTAATGAAAGTCCTCAGTCTTTCCTCTCCCACATCCACACCGGCTGTTCAGAACATCCTCCTACAGGCCAACCACAAATTAGAACAGCATGCCACCCTCCACCTCAAAAAACTATCCAATCTCCTGGTTTCCCACCTCCGGAAAGGCAACTCACTCACCCTTCACAACCTTTCCAGCAAACCTCAACATCCTCTCATTGCACACAGACCCAGTCTCTCCCATCTACTCAATCTCCCACTTCCAGCTCCACTCCTCCCAAAACCTAAAAATTCAAATCAACATAATCTGGAACCACAACACCCTAATTCGGTAGTTAACCTTTCCTCCAAACCTCTCTCCCAATCCGAAACCTCTGTCCTATCCAAAGGCCTCACCTTCAGCCCCACTCCCAGATTCAACCAAACAGCCCTCGTCAAAGATTTACTGTCCTACACCTGTACTCTCTGCTGGAAATATCACTTTGCCATGAAGAAAAATGATCCTAATCCTACTCCTAATGATCCAACTCCCCAAGACACTATCCAAATTGAACCCTGCCTGGAACAGTTCCGTCCTCCGTCACAGCGGGACCCACCTCCTCTTCCTCAAAATCACCCTCTCCAAACTTTTCAGGAATTTCTGACTTCCAGCCTTGCCTCTCAATCCTTCTTAAAAAACCTTAATCCTACTCCCAACATCACCACTGCTGAAGCCCAGGCTATCCGTGATCTGAAGGCTGACTGATCCATCGTCATTCTTCCGGCGGACAAGTGTTCCACAACCGTGGTACTTGATCGTCGGGAATATGTGGCTGAGGGGCTGCGTCACCTTTCAGACAACACTACATACAAAGTCTGCCAAGGTAATCCCATTCCTGATGTCCAGGCGGAGCTTCAAGGAATCCTCAGAACCTTAGGCCCACGACAAAACCTTTCACCTGACTCCATCAACCTCCTGACCCCACCGACACCCTGCACCCCTACCTTCTACCTTCTTCCTAAAATTCACAAACCCAATCATCCCGGCAGTCCCATTGTAGCTGGTTACCTAGCCCCCACAGAATGTATCTCTGCCTACATAGATCAACACCTTCAACCCATTACATGCAGTCTCCCATCCTTCATCAAAGACACCAACCACTTTCTCGAATGCCTGGAATCCTCACCCAGTCTGTTACCCCCGGAAACCATCCTTGTAACCATTGATGCCACTTCCTTATGCACAAATATTCCGCACGTCCAGGGCCTCGCTGCGATGGAGTACTTCTTTTCACGCCGATCACCTGCCACCCTACCTAAAACCTCTTTCCTCATTACCTTAGCCAGCTTCATCCTGACCCACAACTTCTTCATTTTCGAAGGCCAGACATACCAACAATTAAAGGAAACAGCCATGGGTACCAGGATGGCCCCCTCGTATGCGAACCTATTCATGGGTCGCTTAGAGGAAGCCTTCTTGGTTACCCAGGCCTGCCAACCCAAAGTTTGGTACAGATTTATTGATGACATTTTCATGATCTGGACTCACAGTGAAGAAGAACTCCAGAATTTCCTCTACAACCTCAACTCCTTTGGTTCCATCAGATCCACCTGGTCCTACTCCAAATCCCATGCCACTTTCCTTGACGTTGACCTCCACCTGTCCAATGGCCAGCTTCACACGTCCGTCCACATCAAACCCACCAACAAGCAACAGTACCTCCATTATGACAGCTGCCACCCATTCCACATCAAGCGGTCCCTTCCCTACAGCCTAGGTCCTCGTGGCAAACGAATCTGCTCCAGTCCGGAATCCCTGAACCATTACACCAACAACCTGAAAACAGCTTTTGCATCCCACAACTACCCTCTCAACCTGGTACAGAAGCAAATAACCAGAGCCACTTCCTCATCTCAAACCCAGAATCCCCCACAGAAGAACCCCAAAAGTGCCCCACTTGTGACAGGATATTTTCTGGGACTGGATCAGACTCTGAATGTGGCTCTCCAGCAGGGATATGACTTCCTCAAATCCTGCCCTGAAATGAGATCCATCCTTCATGAAACCCTCCCCACTCCACCAAGAGTGTTTTTCTGCCGTCCACCTAACCTTCGTAATAGCCAAACTCTTTGCCTTTACAAATGTCTGCTTGTGTCTGTGTATGTGCGGATGGATATGTGTGTGTGTGTGTGCGAGTGTATACCAGTCCTTTTTTCCCCTAAGGTAAGTATTTCCGCTCCCGGGATTGGAATGACTCCTTACCCTCTCCCTTAAAACACACATCCTTTCGTCTTTCCCTCTCCTTCCCTCTTTCCTGACGAAGCAACCGTTTGTTGCGAAAGCTAGAATTTTGTGTGTATGTTTGTGTTTGCTTGTGTGTCTATCGACCTGCCAGCGCTTTCATTCGGTAACTCACATCATCTTTGTTTTTAGATATATTTTTCCCACGTGGAATGTTTCCATCTCTCTCTCTCTCTCTCTCTCTCTCTCTCTCTATATATATATATATATATATATATATATATATATATATATATATATATATATAAAATAGAGAGAAACATTCCAAGTGGGAAAAATTATATATAAAAACAAAGATGAGGTGACTTACCGAACAAAAGCGCTGGCAGGTCGATAGACACACAAGCAAACACAAACATACACACAAAATTCTAGCTTTCGCAACCAACGGTTGCCTCATCAGGAAAGAGGGAAGGAGAGGGAAAGATGAAAGGATGTGGGTTTTAAGGGAGAGGGTAAGGAGTCATTCCAATCCCGGGAGCGGAAAGCCTTACCTTAGTGGGAAAAAAGGACAGGTATACACTCGCACACACACACATATCCATCCACACATACAGACACAAGCAGACATATTTAAACACAAAGAGTTTGGGCAGAGATGTCAGTCGAGGCGGAACTGTAGAGGCAAAGAAGTTGTTGAAAGACAGGTGAGGTATGAGTGGCGGCAACTTGAAATTAGCGGAGATTGAGGCCTGGCGGATAACGAGAAGAGAGGATATACTGAAGGGCAAGTTCCCATCTCCGGAGTTCGGATAGGTTGGTGTTGGTGGGAAGTATCCAGATAACCCGGACGGTGTAACACTGTGCCAAGATGTGCTGGCTGTGCACCAAGGCATGTTTAGCCACAGGGTGATCCTCATTACCAACAAACACTGTCTGCCTGTGTCCATTCATGCGAATGGACAGTTTGTTGCTGGTCATTCCCACATAGAATGCATCACAGTGTAGGCAGGTCAGTTGGTAAATCACGTGGGTGCTTTCACACGTGGCTCTGCCTTTGATCGTGTACACCTTCCGGGTTACAGGACTGGAGTAGGTGGTGGTGGGAGGGTGCATGGGACAGGTTTTGCACCGGGGGCGGTTACAAGGATAGGAGCCAGAGGGTAGGGAAGGTGGTTTGGGGATTTCATAGGGATGAACTAACAGGTTACGAAGGTTAGGTGGACGGCGGGAAGACACTCTTGGCGGAGTGGGGAGGATTTCATGAAGGATGGATCTCATTTCAGGGCAGGATTTGAGGAAGTCATATCCCTGCTGGAGAGCCACATTCAGAGTCTGGTCCAGTCCCGGAAAGCATCCTGTCACAAGTGGGGCACTTTTGTGGTTCTTCTGTGGGGGATTCTGGGTTTGAGGGGATGAGGACGTGGCTCTGGTTATTTGCTTCTGTACCAGGTTGGGAGGGTAGTTGCGGGATGCGAAAGTTGTTGTCAGGTTGTTGGTGTAATGATTCAGGGATTCCGGACTGGAGCAGATTCGTTTGCCACGAAGACCTAGGCTGTAGGGAAGGGACCGTTTGATGTGGAATGGGTGGCAGCTGTCATAATGGAGATACTGTTGCTTGTTGGTGGGTTTGATGTGGACGGACGTGTGAAGTTGGCCATTGGACAGGTGGAGGTCAACGTCAAGGAAAGTGGCATGGGATTTGGAGTAGGACCAGGTGAATCTGATGGAACCAAAGGAGTTGAGGTTGGAGAGGAAATTCTGGAGTTCTTCTTCACTGTGAGTCCAGATCATGAAGATGTCATCAATAAATCTGTACCAAACTTTGGTTTGGCAGACCTGGGTAACCAAGAAGGCTTCCTCTAAGCGACCCATGAATAGGTTGGCATACGAGGGGGCCATCCTGGTACCCATGGCTGTTCCCTTTAATTGTTGGTATGTCTGGCCTTCAAAAGTGAAGAAGTTGTGGGTCAGGATGAAGCTGGCTAAGGTAATGAGGAAAGAGGTTTTAGGTAGGGTGGCAGGTGATCGGCGTGAAAGGAAATGCTCCATCGCAGCGAGGCCCTGGACGTGCGGAATATTTGTGTATAAGGAAGTGGCATCAATGGTTACAAGGATGGTTTCCGAGGGTAACAGATTGGGTAAGGATTCCAGGCGTTCAAGGAAGTGGTTGGTGTCTTTGATGAAGGATGGGAGACTGCATGTAATGGGTTGAAGGTGTTGATCTACGTAGGCAGAGATACGTTCTGTGGGGGCTTGGTAACCAGCTACAATGGGGCGGCCGGGATGATTGGGTTTGTGGATTTTAGGAAGAAGGTAGAAGGTAGGGGTGCGGGGTGTCGGTGGGGTCAGGAGGTTGATGGAGTCAGGTGAAAGGTTTTGCAGGGGGCCTAAGGTTCTGAGGATTCCTTGAAGCTCCGCCTGGACATCGGGAATGGGGTTACCTTGGCAAACTTTGTATGTGGTGTTGTCTGAAAGCTGACGCAGTCCCTCAGCCACATACTCCCGACGATCAAGTACCACGGTCGTGGAACCCTTGTCCGCCGAAAGAATGACGATGGATCGGTCAGCCTTCAGATCACGGATAGCCTGGGCTTCAGCAGTGGTGATGTTGGGTGTAGGATTAAGGTTTTTTAAGAAGGATTGAGAGGCAAGGCTGGAAGTCAGAAATTCCTGGAAGGTTTGGAGAGGGTGATTTTGAGGAAGAGGAGGTGGGTCCCGCTGTGACGGAGGACGGAACTGTTCCAGGCAGGGTTCAATTTGGATGGTGTCTTGGGGAGTTGGATCATTAGGAGAAGGATTAGGATTATTTTTCTTCGTGGTAAAGTGATATTTCCAGCAGAGAGTACGAGTGTAGGACAGTAAATCTTTGACGAGGGCTGTTTGGTTGAATCTGGGAGTGGGACTGAAGGTGAGGCCTTTGGATAGGACAGAGGTTTCGGATTGGGAGAGAGGTTTGGAGGAAAGGTTAACTACTGAATTAGGGTGTTGTGGTTCCAGATTGTGTTGATCGGAATTTTGAGGTTTTGGAGGGAGTGGAGCTGGAAGTGGGAGATTGAGTAGATGGGAGAGACTGGGTTTGTGTGCAATGAGAGGAGGTTGAGGTTTGCTGGAAAGGTTGTGAAGGGCGAGTGAGTTGCCTTTCGGAGGTGGGAAACCAGGTGATTGGATAGTTTTTTGAGGTGGAGGGTGGCATGCTGTTCTAATTTACGGTTGGCCTGTAGGAGGATGCTCTGAACAGCCGGTGTGGATGTGGGAGAGGAAAGATTAAGGACTTTTATTAAGGATAGGAGTTGACGGGTGTGTTCATTGGCTGAGTTGATGTGTAGGTGAAGGATAAGGTGGGTGAGGGTAATGGATTGTTCAGTTTGGAACTGGTATAGGGACTGATGGAAGGAAGGGTTGCAGCCAGAGATGGGAACTTTAAGTGTGAGGCCTTTGGGGGTAATGCCAAATGTCAGACAAGCCTGAGAAAATAGAATATGGGAGCGTAATCTTGCTAGGGCGAAGGCATGTTTGCGGAGGGAATGTAAATAAAACTTAATGGGGTCGTTGTGGGGGTGTTGTGAGGGTGACATGGTATTAGAAGGTGGAAAGTGTAACATGAGGTGAAATGAAAATGAAAATAAAAATATATGGGGAGAGATAAAGGTGAACTGGAAAGTAACTGGAGATCTGGAATGAAGAAAGGCAAAAGGGTGTTGGTTACAGCTGGGCTATGTTGGACTTGGGTTGGTAGACAACGATGTGCATAAAGGTTAGGGGGTTGTGTTGCCGCCAAAACACGTTAAAGGACGGAGAAATTCGGGAAAATTTCGAAAAAACTGCGTGTAGTATATTAAAAGGAGTGGTTTTGTGGTGGCAGATTATGAAAATGAGGCTAACAATAGTCAGACGAAGAAATAATGACGTTAAAACCTGTGGGAAGCAGCTAAAAATTATAAGTGATGTGGGAAAAACGGAAATGGAAATAAAGCGAAAGTTATTAGAACTGGCCGAAATGCTTGTTTAAAAGGTGAAAGGAACTGTTTGTGCACTAGAAACGGTGGATATTATAGCGACGGTAGTGCTGAAAGCGGCAAAAAAATTTTTTTGGTTATGGTTTGGAAGTGGGTTACGTATTATTGAGTATATAAAGGCGGGATAAAATAGTATAGCAGATTACGGTAAAAAGGAGAAGGTGAATAGAAAGTGAAACTACTGGCAAAAACAGAAAGAGGAAAATAAGACGACAGAAAAGATTTCGAAATGCAACAGTGACAATAACAAACGTAATTGTTGGATTCAAATTAATGATGTCAATATAATAGAGGGAAACATTCCACGTGGGAAAAATTATATATAAAAACAAAGATGAGGTGACTTACCGAACAAAAGCGCTGGCAGGTCGATAGACACACAAGCAAACACAAACATACACACAAAATTCTAGCTTTCGCAACCAACGGTTGCCTCATCAGGAAAGAGGGAAGGAGAGGGAAAGATGAAAGGATGTGGGTTTTAAGGGAGAGGGTAAGGAGTCATTCCAATCCCGGGAGCGGAAAGCCTTACCTTAGTGGGAAAAAAGGACAGGTATACACTCGCACACACACACATATCCATCCACACATACAGACACAAGCAGACATATTTAAAGACAAAGAGTTTGGGCAGAGATGTCAGTCGAGGCGGAACTGTAGAGGCAAAGAAGTTGTTGAAAGACAGGTGAGGTATGAGTGGCGGCAACTTGAAATTAGCGGAGATTGAGGCCTGGCGGATAACGAGAAGAGAGGATATACTGAAGGGCAAGTTCCCATATCCGGAGTTCGGATAGGTTGGTGTTGGTGGGAAGTATCCAGATAACCCGGACGGTGTAACACTGTGCCAAGATGTGCTGGCTGTGCACCAAGGCATGTTTAGCCACAGGGTGATCCTCATTACCAACAAACACTGTCTGCCTGTGTCCATTCATGCAAATGCTCCTATCCTTGTAACCGCCCCCGGTGCAAAACCTGTCCCATGCACCCTCCCACTACCACCTACTCCAGTCCTGTAACCCGGAAGGTGTACACGATCAAAGGCAGAGCCACGTGTGAAAGCACCCACGTGATTTACCAACTGACCTCTCTTCTCGTTATCCGCCAGGCCTCAATCTCCGCTAATTTCAAGTTGCCGCCACTCATACCTCACCTGTCTTTCAACAACTTCTTTGCCTCTACAGTTCCACCTTGACTGACATCTCTGCCCAAACTCTTTGTCTTTAAATATGTCTGCTTGTGTCTGTATGTGTGGATGGATATGTGTGTGTTGGCGAGTGTATACCTGTCCTTTTTTCCCACTAAGGTAAGTCTTTCCGCTCCCGGGATTGGAATGACTCCTTACCCTCTCCCTTAAAAACCCACATCCTTTCATCTTTCCCTCTCCTTCCCTCTTTCCTGATGAGGCAACCGTTGGTTGTGAAAGCTAGAATTTTGTGTGTATGTTTGTGTTTGCTTGTGTGTCTATCGACCTGCCAGCGCTTTCGTTCGGTAAGTCACCTCATCTTTGTTTTTTAATATATATATATATAATAGAGGGAAACATTCCATGTAGGAAAAATATATCTTTCTTCTCAAAAATAGAACTGTGAATCCAGCAGTGACGTAACTCAGCTGGCCACAGTAAGAGGTATGACGAGGTTGTACCCATTTCTGAATAGTACGTAAACGATCTTTTATCTTGTGATTGCGGTAATATTTTTCGGAACACATCTAAATAGCCTGCGGTACAATCCTTCAATGGCACGGATATAAGAACAAAAACAAAAGAAGGGACACATCTGCTTTTTGTACCATTGAGCACACTTAGATATGTTACATGCCGCCACGTGCTATGCTTAGGTTGAGATAACGCAAATATATATATATATATATATATATATATATATATATAGACACACACACACACACACACACACACACACACACACACACACATATATCGAAAAACAAAGATGATGTGACCGAGCTCCTTCCCTCTTTCCTGATGAGGCGACAGTTTGTTGCGGGGGCTTGAATTTTGTGTATGTGTTTGTGTGTCTATCGACGTGCCGGTGCTTTCGTTTGGTGGGTCACACATATATATATGTGAATTTTGCATATATATATATATATATATATATATATATATATATATATATATATATATATATATATATATATATATATATATATATATGCAAAATTCACGCACTCGGGCTTCGCAGCGTGACTCCTCACATGCCAGCAATAAAAAAATGTCTCTCGCAAAATTTCGGCCAGCGAGTGTATTCGGCAGAAAATGGATGTTAAAGATAGGCAATCTGGCAACACTGTAACCACATGTATGGTAACTATGTTTGTAAGCACTTATTTGTTGTGCTGCACAGTTGGTGCAGTGGATAGAGTTTTGGGTTAGCATGCAGGAGGTCGTGGGTTCGATCCTGAGTTAAATTGAATTTTTAACTTTTTTTATTTGCTAATTTCATTTTGACATTTTATACTGTAATATACGCTGTTTCTTAGGTCCCATGTATCCTAAATTTACAACATTTTGTAACTCTGGACATAACAAATATTTGGTTAGACAAATAAGAAATAGACAGTTGAAGAAAATGACCTGCCATAGGACAGAATAACTACAATAACAATATCAATTTCGAGATGCTAAAAATGCGTCTGTTCCATGTAATGCGCATTACCCCTCTGACAGATATCGTTGTGCATGATTCATACCGACATTGTTAATTGTGAAATGTTCTGTTTCAATTTACACTGTGTCCGTAACGGTAATAGACGCGATGTTTCCACATCCCATTGATAGAATAATAATAATAATAATAATAATGCATTAAAATATGCACTAAACAGCATGCAGTTAGCAGACTCAGTGTTGAAAGGCATGGGACCATGGCGATAACACATACAAATAGTAACCGAGTCTGGACATTAATTGCAAAGCACACTGGTAGTCCTATTGGTAACATAAGGCCCTAATGAAATGTATGGACCTGAAAGAAGCAAGAATAATAATTGCTACTAACCTCTTGGACCATTGTAGGAGGATACAAAGAAAACAAGTTTCGCATCTAGTGGATGAGGTAACTGTGAAATTCCATGACATGAAAAGGGCTTCTTTCAATGCTGACCAATTTTCCATTTCTATGACTGTAGTATGTAAGTGCAAGCATTTTCTATAGGACCCGCTGCAATTGCTGTTGATGATTAAGATGCCAGATACCATACCACCTGCACTACATTTACTAAATAAAAAACATAGGCCTCAACCCAGGATCAAACCATTGACCTGCTGCATGCTAACCCAAAACTCTATCCACTGCACCAACTGTCCAGCACAAGAAATGTGTGCTGACAGAGGCAGTTACCATACACATGATTACAGTGTGGCCAGGTTGCCACTCTTTAACGTACTTTTTCTGCCGGATGTACTCGCCGGACAAAATTTTGTGACAGACATTTTTTTATCACTGGCATATGAGGAGTTGTTCAGGGTTATTACAAATGATTGAAGCGATTTCACAGCTCTAAAATAACTTTATTATTTCAGATATTTTCACAATGCTTTGCACACACATACAAAAACTCAAAAAGTTTTTTTAGGCATTCACAAATGTTCGATATGTGCCCCTTTAGTGATTCGGCAGACATCAAGCCGATAATCAAGTTCCTCCCACACTCGGCGCAGCATGTCCCCATCAATGAGTTCGAAAGCATCGTTGATGCGAGCTCGCAGTTCTGGCATGTTTCTTGGTAGAGGAGGTTTAAACACTGAATCTTTCACATAACCCCACAGAAAGAAATCGCATGGGGTTAAGTCAGGAGAGCATGGAGGCCATGACATGAATTGCTGATCATGATCTCCACCACGACCGATCCATCGGTTTTCCAATCTCCTGTTTAAGAAATGCCGAACATCATGATGGAAGTGCGGTGGAGCACCATCCTGTTGAAAGATGAAGTTGGCGCTGTCGGTCTCCAGTTGTGGCATGAGCCAATTTTCCAGTATGTCCAGATACACGTGTCTTGTAACGTTTTTTTCGCAGAAGAAAAAGGGGCCGTAAACTTTATACCGTGAGATTGCACAAAACACGTTAACTTTTGGTGAATTGCGAATTTGCTGCACGAATGCATGAGGATTCTCTACCGCCCAGATTCGCACATTGTGTCTGTTCACTTCACCATTAAGAAAAAATGTTGCTTCATCACTGAAAACAAGTTTCGCACTGAATACATCCTCTTCCATGAGCTGTTGCAACCGCGCCGAAAATTCAAAGCGTTTGACTTTGTCATCGGGTGTCAGGGCTTGTAGCAATTGTAAATGGTAAGGCTTCTGCTTTAGCCTTTTCTGTAAGATTTTCCAAACCGTCGGCTGTGGTACGTTTAGCTCCCTGCTTGCTTTATTTGTTGACTTCTGCGGGCTACGCGTGAAACTTGCCCGCACGCGTTCAACCGTTTCTTCGTTCACTGCAGGCCGACCCATTGATTTCCCCTTACAGAGGCATCCAGAAGCTTTAAACTGCGCATACCATCGCCGAATGGAGTTAGCAGTTGGTGGATCTTTGTTGAACTTCATCCTGAAGTGTCATTGCACTGTTATGACTGACTGATGTGAGTGCATTTCAAGCACGACATACGCTTTCTCGGCTCCTGTCGCCATTTTGTCTCACTGCGCTCTCGAGCGCTCTGGCGGAAGAAACCTGAAGTGCGGCTTCAGCCGAGCAAAACTTTATGAGTTTTTCTACGTATCTGTAGTGTGTTGTGACCATATGTCAATGAATGGAGCTACAGTGAATTTATGAAATCGCTTCAATCATTTGTAATAGCCCTATACTGTGAAGCCCAAGTGCATGAATTTCGCTTCACACTGAATATATTAAACAATGGGAAATCCAGCATGGAATACAAGTCTGGCATCAGCTGCCAGAGACTGTGGCCATGTGTGAGTGAGTTGCATTTGCTTGAGTGTGTATGTATGTGTTTGTTGTCTATTTTTGCCAAATGCTTATAGTGTGACAGTTTTTTTCATTTTGCCTATCTGCGACACAGCACCTCTGCTATTTGGTGAGTAGCAACTACCCTTTCATAATACTGTTATATACTTAAAAAATATACAGCCTCTGTCTGTTCGAATGTTTATTAAAGTATTGCCAAAAAATATTAAATAAATTGGTTAAGAACTTTTAGAGATTTTTGGTAATAACATTTCTCCTTCTATATTACATATTCATTTATCAAACAATGGAAAATATGGGATAGAATAATGACAATATTATGAAAAGGCAAGATTGCAGCTCACCATATAGATGTTGAGTTCAAGATAGGCATGACAAAGAGAGTGATAAACAAGTGAGCTTTTGGTCAAAAGGCCGTCTTCTGAGTTAGACAACATACACATACACACATTCACACAAAAACAACTCGCACATACCTGACCACTGTCTCTGGCTGCCAAGGTCAGATTGTGAGCAAAAGTGCATGATGGGAAAAGCAATTTCGGTGGTAGCAGTAAGGAGAAGGGTGGGGTGCATAGGGGGAGGCATGTATGGTAGGGGTAAGGGATGGTAAAGTGGGAGCATACAGGGATGAGGTGGGGAGAGGGTAGGGCAGCTAGGTGCAGTGGGGAGGTTAGACAGAGGACAGGTGGTAGTGGGGTGGTGCTGGTGGTAGCAGTGAGGGGGGGGGGGGGGGGCAGAGACGAGGAACAGATTGGAGGGAAGTACAAGTACTGTGGGTGCGTTGCCGTGTAGTGCTGGAGTGGAAACACAGAAGGAGATAGGTGGGTGATGGATAGTAACCAATGAAGGTTGAAGCCAGGAGGGTTACGGGAACATAGGATATTTTGCAAGGAGGGTAACCCCCTGCACATTTCAGGAAAGCTGATGTTGGTACGAATGATCCAGATGGCACAGGCTGTGAACTAGTCATTGAAATCAAGAACTTTGTGTTGGGCAGTGGGCTCTGCAATTGTATGGTCCAGCTGTTTCTTGGACACAGTTTGTTGGTGGCTATACTTTTGGACAGACAGCTTGTTGGTTGTTGTGCCCACGTAGAATGCAGCACAGTGGTTGCTGCTTAGCTTGTAGATCACGTGGCTAGTTTCTTAGGTAGCCCTGCCTCTGATGGGATAGGTGATTCTTGTGACCAGACTGGAGAAGTGGTGGTGGTGGTGGGAGTATGTATGGAACAGGTATTGCATCTAGGTCTATTACAGGAATACGAGATATGAGGTGAGGGGTAGAGAGCAAGGATTGAGTACGGATGGATGATGATATTGTGCAGGTTTGGTGGGTGGTTGAATATCAGTGTGGGGGGTGGGAAGGATAGTGGGTAGCACATCCCTCATTTCAGGGCATGACGAGAGATAGTGGAAACACTGGTGGAGAATGTGATTCAGTTGCTCCAGTCCTGGGTGGTGTTGAGTCACGAAAGGAATGCTCCTATGTGGCTGGATGGTGGGACTTTGGGAGTTGGTGGGTGACTAGAGGGATAAGGCACGGTAGATCTGTTTCTGTACAAGGTTGGGAGGGTAATTATGTTCTGCAAAGTTCTCAGTGAGACCCTTGGCATATTTCAAGAGGGACTGCTCATCACTACAGATGTGAGAAGTCCCACTGTCTGGCCACAGAGGAGCATTCCCCTTGTGTCTCAGTACCATCCAGGTCTGAAGCAACTGAAACACGTTCTCCGCCAGGGCTTCCACTGCCTCTATTTGTGTCCTGAAATGAGAAATGTCCTACCCACTATCCCCCCCCCCCCCCCTCCCCCCACAATTATAGTCCGCTGTCCACCGAACCAGCACAATTTACTCACCCATCCTTACTCAACTATTGCTCCCAACCCCTTCCTCATGACTCATATCTCTCTAATAAACCTACTCCTGCCCCATCACAACCATCACCTATCCCATCACAGGGAGTGTTACCTGTTTAACCAATCATGTTATCTGCAAGCTAAGTTGCAATCATTGCAATCTACATGAGCATGACAAAGAAAAAGCTGTCTGTATGCATGAATAGGCACTGACAAACTGTGGTTGGAAAAAGCTGGACCACCCATTTGCTAAGCATGCTGCCCAATACAACATTCTTCATTTTAATGACTGCTTCACAGTATGTGCCATCAGGATCCTTCCTACAGCTTTTCTGAATTGTGTGGGTGTGGATTCTCTTTGTGATATATCCTATGTTGCTGGAACCCTCCTGGCCTCAGCCTTCGTCAGTCCCAACAATGCATCCACAGTCTTTTTACTTCCCTCCTTTTCCCTCCCTCCCCCCCCCCCCCTCTAACCTCCATCTAACCTCCCAACACACCCATCTGACATACCCTAACCCCACCTCATTCCTGTATGCTCCCACAAGCAGCACTTTACCATCCCCCACCCCTATCCAGGATCCCTCTCCCTTTCCAAACCAGCCTCCTTCTCACCCTCACCATCCAGATTGCTTCTCCCATCATGTGATGTTGCTCACCTTCTGGCTTGACAGTCAGGGACAGTTAGTGATGTATGTGTGAGTTGTGTTTGCATGAATATATGTGTGTATATGTTGTCTAATTCAGGAAAAGGCCTTTTGGCTGAAAGCTTACTTGTTCAGCAGTCTTTTTGTTATGCCTGTCTGTAACTCATCATTTCTACTATATGGTGAGTAGCAATATATCCTTTTTATAATATTAACATATTCATATCATACATATATCTTAAAAACACAAATATAGAACCATGTGAATCTTTGCATGCAATGTTGTTGTCAAAATTTCAAAGAAATCAATGACAAATTTTCGAAGATTCAAGATCTTGAACAAACAAACATTTACATTTTTATTTATATAGATGAGAAAGTTGTAACTTACGAAATGTGCCAAGAACATGATAGGCTTTGTTATATTAAAATGTGTTCATGATTGTTCTCTATGTTATTAGTCTATGGTATTTAAATTACAAGGTCTGACTTCAGATGAAAATTTAAGCTAGGCACAAGCCTATCCCCAGAGATCCAGCATACTGAATGAGTTGCAGTGGCTTACAGTATTAACATTCACAGATGAAGATATAAGATTTGCAGTTTTGGATGAGGATTTTTCTGATGTAGACAAGATTAGTCTGATTCACATAGACCTCTGCAACATTTGGAACCATACATTCTACTCATGTATGAACAATAGAGATATGATGCAAATAATAAGACTGCACAGAGGCATATTCTTTTCGAGTTGCATTTGTCAATGGAATGTAAAGAAAAATTAATGTATAATAATGATGATGATAACAATAATATTGACAATAATAACAATAGTAATAATAATATATAGCTCTAGTGATATGTAGCCTCTTCAAACTGATGCATAATTTTTTGAAAGTTCACACTACTGATGTCATTTTGAAACAGTCTTCTGCCAGCTGAAGCCAGCGGCTCATATGACATTCTTATACCACTGGTCTGGTTATATTCCTTGTGTATGTTTCCTCCCTCTTGGTCTTTAGACATATTGACATTACTTCTCCATATAGTCACAACCAAAATTCAAACATCTGTCATATCATGGCACAAATTTCTTTATCCTTTCATCAAATAATGTTCTTTTAGGACTTCCTGATTGCTGCATGGCTGACTGAATCCAGTATATTTTCAAAGTCAGCAAAGATAGACATAGTGGCATTTCATAGCCACTTTTTTAGTTGATATCTTTCCATAGAGGATGGAGTGGCCTCTTGTGATGAATGTTCATCAGAATTTTACTAGTTCTGCTGGCTGAGGTCTATCCCAGACATCTGTCATGTGCTTCACGAGGATCTTTGCGAAAAGTTTGTAGAGGGCAGATAGCAAGCTAATGGTGTAGTAATTTCATGTATCATAAATTATACTCTTCATATGACATACAAGTAGTTTGCCCTTGTTCTCATTTGACGGTATGTTGCCTTTCTGCAGACATTTTGTGAAGATACTGGGTAAACAGTGTTTCATCTACAGTAAGTTTCAGTACCTCAATGAAGAGGCTGTAATGTACTCCAACTTTATCTTTACTAATCTACTAGGTGGCATTTCTCATTCCAGTTGGAAGAACTGCTGGTACATGAAGGACATCTGCTGTTGCTGTTCACTGCTCTATTTCCTCCAATAAATAGCAATAACTGCTGCAAGTGTACCAAAGTATGTCTTCGCTTTCTGTTATGCACTTCTTGTTGTCATTTGTTGTTATTATATGTTTCCTACCCCATCACGAGCACCTGGTAAATCTTTTTACAGTTTTCTTATTTTTCTACGACTTTCTAAAGCTCTTTCATCAAATATCATGATCTCAGCTACTGTAGCACAGTGCTGTGTATTCTATTTTACTTTTATCAAATTATACAGTGTAGCTTTGGTCTTGTTCGAGTTTCCATTTTGCTTCATGTTTTCTTCTGTTCCAGCAATATCCAGCACGGCTGATATCAGTATCTTCAGTAGTTCCACTGTGTTTCTACTGCTAAAAACTGCTGTTTTTTCTCACTCAAACATTCAGTGTTCAAATTCCTTTTCTTCAACATGTAAGTTTTAATCTTTCTTGTTTCTTTACGAAAATTTTAGCTTCACCTGTGGTGATATCTTGAATATAGATGGAGAGGTTAGTAGCTTACTAAAAGATTTATTTCTTTTCATTTTCCTGTACATTGGCTTTACTTTCAAAAGATCAGAAGTGGCAAGAGTCTTGGTATAAAATTATATTTTGCAACAACCTCAAACTTTCAAATATTGAACTTTTTTCCTACATCTCACAATAAAGAGTTGTTGAGATACAGACAGGTACAATGAAAAGAATACTAGGAATACTGAAGCTTTTGAGCAAAGTCCTTCCTTCGAAGTCCTTGTTCCATCCTGGACTTCCCATTGTTTGTTTGTTTTCTACATACGTAGATGCTATAGCTTTTCTGGTTTCAAAATTATGTTGCTTACAATTCCCACATTTTCTCTTCTGCTGTGTGTTTACCCAACCTAATGCCCAGAATGACTTTTCTCTCTAATTTTTGTGATGTCCCATCATTTTCATTGTTTTCATTCTTATTATCTGTCATAAGATATGAAATTTTGTAAATATTGCACGTATGTCTTGATCTGTGTGGCATGGTAAGCAGATATATTTATTCAGCACTACTTTTCTTTGTACCATAGGAAGAATAAAATCAAGTGTACTTTTTGGTTGGCAAAATTATTTTTTCAAATTTTGTGAAAAAAGCTTGACACAGCCACTGCTTACCAAAACTTGTGGATAAAATTGCACATTGTATTATGTAAACTACAATTAATTTAAAAACTAAACATCATTCCCAGTGATTGGGTTACGGTTGACAAATCCCAATTTCTACCTAATGAAAACTTGTTATCCAAGTACAAAAACTGTGTAAAACATGGACAATGCAACTGAGTGCAGCACACTTAATGCTGGCTGTGGTTCTAGGTGCTTCAGTGCGGAACTGCTACGGTCGCAGGTTCGAATCCTGCCTCGGGCATGGATGTGTGTGATGTCCTTAGGTTAGTTAGGTTTAAGTAGTTCTAAGTTCTACGGGCTGATGACCTCAGATGTTAAGTCCCATAGTGCTCAGAGTCAGCACATTTAATATCAATAATAACAGTGGGAAACTTAAGTCAAACCACTCTGCAGCAAACAAAAAGACCACAGTCACACCAAATTCAGAAAACTCTGAAGAGAGAATGAATAATCTTGTAGCAACTAACATCATAAACTATGTCCAGATTCAAAATGCATGCAGGAATCATCAAAATTGAAATAAGGGAAACTTGAAAGGCATGCTGAGAACTCTGCTAGAGTGACACATCCAATCAGTGTCCAGAAGTCTAAACTTAGACTAAAATTACTTGAAGAGAACTTTCAAAGTCTTGGACACAACTGCAGGGATTGATAAGCCTGATATTTTAGTTATAAGTGATCACTGGTACCCAGATAAGCTAAATAGAGTATTCAACCTTTTGCTTTGCCTTTGCCAGAAAACCCACCCAGATAGCCACAATTACTAAGGCGACTGCTTCTGGGACAGGGAGGTACCCTGGCCCCAGATCGAATCTGCCCAGCAGATTAACGACAATTGATCGGTGTGCTGGACAGTCTGGCTGTGGTTTTTAGGCAGTTTCCCATATCCCACTATGTGAATACTTGGCAGGTTCCCATGTTTTGCTTAGGATACATGCTGCACAAACATTTAGAACATGTTCTCATACTTTCACATAGAATTTACTTACTATTTCTGTCCTGGGGAGAGGGGGATGGCTGAATAGGAGACTGCTGACCCTCACTATTTGGTCTCCTTAAACACTCAATCAGCATCAGCAGAAACAAGAAATGTGATGGTGGGCTAGCAATCTTTGCAGGGAGAGATAATAACTATAATGTAACAGATGCAAGTACTTTTTACATAGAGGGTGTAATAAAACTAGCAGCAGTTAACTACAAGAGGAGGACAAAGAACTACATTATTATATGTTTATAACAAACCTCCAAGTGGGAGCCTAGATAATTTCTTTGAAGTTCTTAATTGGTTGGTTGGATTGATTTTGAAAGGGACCAAACTGCATGGTCATCGGTCCCTCATTCTATTGAACCAAGTCCATGGGATAAAATGGAAAACAAACAGTACACACCACAGTAATTCTGAATGGACAGAAGAAGAAGAAAAAAGAAAAAGACACAAGGCTGAACACACGGGGGGCAACAGAAGACAAGAAAAGCACAGACACGCAAGAAACAGGCAGAAGAGCATAAAACAGGAGAGCAGATGTCCTAGGCTGGTTGATCATGAGGATAAAAAAGGATGAGACAGCCACTCTGCAACACATTAAAAGCTCTAACCTAAATGTAAGGGTAGAAAGCACAGGGAGACAAGAGACAGGAACTTAAACTTAAACCAAAGAACAAAAACCAGTGTCATGTAGAAAATGTAAAACCAAATTAGCCATGGACGCATCATCTCCTAAAATCGAAAGAAGTGCATCAGGAAGACTAAAATTCTGTCGCAGAACAGCTATATGTGGACAGTCCAACAAAATGTGGACCACTGTCAGACAGCAACCACAGCGACAACATGGTGGGGCCTCAAGCCGGAGAAGACAGCCATGTGACAGCCAAGTGTGGCCAATGCGAAGGCGGCAGAGGACCATAGAGCCCCTGCGAGAAGCCTGCAGAGAAGATTTCCAATCATGTGTGCTCTCCTTGATGGCACGGAGTTTATTGGGCATAACTGAATGACCAGACCATTCAAGGGCATAAACCGATTCCTGAATAGTTGCTACCAGAGGATGGAATGGGTAGTACTGATCAATGGTCTGTAAACCACTCAATGAATCATTGCAGACGAGGGAGGACACACTGGGGCAGGAACGAATACGCTCAAGGGCACGAGAGATGGCCACCAGTTTGGCAGTGAAAACACTGCAGCCATCCGGCAAGGAGTGCTGCTCGATATGTGCCAAGTGAGCATAGGCAAAACCTACGTGACCATCAACCAACAAGCCAACAGTAGAGATGACTTCAGAACCTGGGGACACATCAAGCATCAATAGGAAGTGACTGCAGAGTGCCTCAGGAGGAACGGAATCCTTATGGAAACGCGATAGGTCCAGCCATAGTTTCAGCTGAGGAGTACACCATGGAGGCAAAAGTTTATGGACCCGCACGAGATGCTGTAAAGGAAAGGACTCAAGTTCAGACAATAGGAGCAGACACGTACAGCGATTATTATCCCTGACTGAGGTCGCTATTCTGGGAGAGGAATCACTGTGTTCAGGAATAAAAGATGGTAATTCGGATGCTGAGGCGAACTATGGCCGTGCGCTCATGGTTAGCGGTACCTGATTTGCAATGGAGGGACTCCAGCCTCCACTTGTAGACTGGCCACTGGACTTGTTTGAAAAGTGCCCGTCACTAGATAAACCCTGCAGTGGTGCACAGGATCAAGAAACTTCAATGCTGAGGGCAATGACGAACCATACGCTAAACTGCCATAATCAAGTCGTGACTGAACTAGGGCTCTGTAGAGCTGCAGCAACATAGAGCGATCTGCCCCCCAAGTGGTGTTGCTCAGGCAGCAGAGGGCGTTAAGATGCCACCACCACTTTTGTTTAAGCTGACGAATGTGGGGGAGCCATGTTAGCTGGGTGTCTGAAACCAATCCTAAAAAGCGATATGTTTCGACTACTCATAGTGGATGGCCATCAAGGAAATGTGCAGGGTCAGGACGCATTATCCATTGCCGACTGAAGTGAAAAATGCAGGCCTTGTCAGCAGAGTAGTGAAACCCATGGGTGAGAGCCCATTGACTGTGCAGTTCGAATAACTCCCTATAGTCAGAGCTCAGCAACACCACTGGTTGAGAAACTACAGTGAGGGCAACACTGACGGCCCTACAGCTGCTGTTAGGCCATTTATAGTGACTAAAAACTGTGGAACGTTCAATACAGAGCCCTGCAGGACCCCATTCTCTTGGATATGAGAGGAGCTAAAGGAGCCTCCGACTTGAACACGGAAGGTACGGAGGGAGTGAAAGTTCCATATATAAACTGGGAGCGAGCCACAGAGGCCCCACTCAAGCAGCGTGGCAAGAATGTGGTGGCACCAGGTCATGTTGTAGGCCCTCCGTAAATCATAAAAGACGGCTACCAGATGTTGGCACCTGGAAAAAGCTGTTCAGCCAGCAGACTCAAGGCACACCAAATTATCTGTTGTTGAGTGGCCTAAGCAGAAACCACCCTGGGATGGAGCCAGAAGACCCCGAGACTCCAGGAGTCAACACAACCTCCGGCTCACCATTCATTCGAGTAATTTGCAGAGAACATTGGTGAGGCTAATGGGGCGGTAGCTGTCCAAAGCTGCAGGGTTCTTCCCAGGTTTCAACAGTGGGACGATGATGCTGTCTTCCCACTGGGATGGGATCACTCCCTCGACCCAGATGTGATTCAGGATAGACAGAATCTGACGCAGTGAGGCCACAGTGAGTGAATTCGGTCAGGGCCTGGAGCTGTGTCAGGGCAATGGGCAAGGAGACTGAGGAATTCCCACTCAGTAAAAGAAGCATTGTACACCTCAAGGAGGCACAATCTAAAAGACAAATGCTGTCATTCTGCCTGCTCTTTCAAGGAATGACAAGCCGGTTGATAGTTTGCAGATGCAGAACTCTGAGCAAAATGTTCGGCAATTTCACCTGAGTCAGTGCACACTGCCCCATTTACTGAAATCCCAGGAACCCCCAGTGGGGTTGGTTAACCATCAACGCGACGAATCCGAGTCCACACCTAGGAGGCAGGGGTACGAGAACCAATGGAGGAAACATATCTTTCCCAACACTCTTTCTTCCGTCTTTGTATCAGGTGGTGGGCACGGGCACACAGCTTCTTAAAAAGAATGAGAGTCTCCAATGATGCATGCCGCTTATGTTGTTGGAGGGCCCGCCTACACTCTTTGATGGCCTCAGTGATTTCTGGTGACCACCAAGGCACAGTTTACGCCGAGGGCACCCGGAAGAAAGAGGAACTGTGCGTTCTGCAGCCGATAACATCGACGAAGTGACCCGCCGACCACCACATTAATAGTGCCATGTGCAGGAGTGTCAACAGTGACAGCAGATGTGAAAGCCAGCCAATCAGCCCTATTAAGGGCCCATCGCAGCAGACATCCAGAAGTGTGACACTTGGGTAGTGACAAGAAGAGTGGAAAGTGGTCACTCCCACACAAGTCGTCATGAACCCTCCAGTGGATGGATGGTGAAAGTCCTGGGCTGCAAAGTGATAGGTCAGTGGTTGAATAAGTGCCATGAACTATGGTGAAGTGTGTGGGGTCTCCTGTATTTAAGAGGCAGAGGTCGAGCTGAGAGAGAAGATTCTCGACATCTCTACCCCGGCCAGAAATCACGGCGCCACCCCACAAAGGGTTATGTGCATTGAAGTCCCCCAAAAGTAGGAATGGAGGGGGAGTTGGGAGATCAGAGCAGCCAATTAATTAAGAGGTACTTCACCATCCAGAGCAAGGTAGACATTACAGACGGTAATATCCAAGGTCGTTCTTACCCTCACACCAACAGCTTCTAAAGCTGTATGAAGAGGCACTGATTCAGAATATACAGAGGTAAGGACATACAGACATATGCCACCTGACACCCTGTTACAGTGAGTCCGGTTTTTATAAAACCCACGATAGCCATGAAGGGCAGGGGTCCACATTGCTGGGAACCAGGTTTCTTGGAGGACAATACAGAGAGCAGGTGTTGAGCTTAGAATCTGTCTTGATTCAGCCAAGTGGCAGAAAAAACCGACACAATTTCACTGGAGGATGATGTCATTATTAGCCTGGAAAGGCATGAAGTGCTCAAGGAGGCAGGTTACGCCTCAGGGTGACCTGCTGCCACCGACTGAGTACATGTGGTGTCTGAGGGTCCGGCGAGATCTAGGTCCTCAGCGGACACCAGAATCCCCACCTCATCCTCAGACGCAGAACTCATAGGTTGCGGTGCGGTGGGTGCCACCGCAAGTTCCTTGGTCTTTGAGGTCTTCTTCTTGACTTTTATTGCTGCTCCTTGGGTTTCACTGGCTGGGAGGGCTTCATTGATTCAGTCTCCAGGACTGAGGATGATCGTGAAGCCCTATGACCAGCTGCTTGTGGGCACTTACACCTCTGGCGGGCTGGCGGGCATCATCCTTCCCACTGGTGGAAACCTGGGAAGGGAGGGACACAAGGGACCCCTTCCGAGCGAGAGAAGTTGAAGAAGTTGGACACTTCTCTGGCTTAGAGGCTTAGAAGTGGGGACGGATGCCCCTGATGTGTGTGTGTGTGTGTGGGGGGGGGTGTTGCTCCCGAAGTAGGTGTCACAGGAGCAACAGGGAGGGTAGTACCCCACACAATCAAGTGGGCAGGTGTAGTCTTCTGGCTCTGAGAGATGACTGTTGGAGGTGGAGCTGATGGGGCTAGAACAGTGGTATCTGTTGTGTCTAGACAAGACAGCCTAGACACAATGAGAGGAAGCCGAAAGGCACGCGCTTAAACTCACGCAGGCTGGCGTGAGGTCTGAAACAGGATACGTAATGAATGCTATAAAGAAAAGTACGTAGCTGCTGGAATACTTAACTTTAATCCACAATTGGTGAACATTGGTCTTGTTGATACAGTATTATCATCTCAATATAACTTGGTGATGGCACCTTGCTAGGTCGTAGCAATTGACTTAGCTGAAGGCTATGCTAACTATCTTCTCGGCAAATGAGAGAGTCTTCGTCAGTGTAGCATCGCTAGCAAAGTCCGCTGTACAACTGGGGCGAGTGCTAGTACGTCTCTCTAGACCTGCCGTATGGTGGCACTCGGTTTGCTATCACTGACAGTGGCGACACGCGGGTCCGACATGTACTAATGGACCGCGGCCGATTTAAAGGCTACCACCTAGCAAGTGTGGTGTCTGGTGGTGACACCACAGTATCAGCGGCGTAAGAGGTAGTCATGCGAACAGGATGGAGGCATTCAAACTTCTGCTTAGCCTCAGTGTAGGTCAGTCGGTCCAGGGTCTCATATTCCACGATTTTCCGCTCTTGCTGTAAGATTCTGCAGTCTGCCAAGCACGGTGAATGATGCTCTCTGCAGTTGACACAGATGAGAGGAGGGGCACATGGAGTATTGGGATGTGATGGGCGTCCACAATCTCAACATGTGAGGCTGGAAGTACAGTGGGAAGACATGTGGCCGAACTTCCAGCACTTAAAGCACTGCATCAGGGGAGGGATATAGGGCTTGAGGTCATAGCAGTAGACCATCACCTTGACCTTCTTGGGTAATGTGTTACCCTATAAGGCCAAGATGAAGGCACCGGTGGCAACCTGATTATCCCTTGGACCCCGATGGACGCACCGGACAAAGTGAACACCCTGTCATTCTAAGTTGGCACGCAGTTCATCGTCAGACTGCGAAAGAAGGTCCCTATGGAATATAATAACCTGGACCATATTTAAACTCTTATGGGGCGTGATGGTAACTGAAACATCCCCCAACTTGTCACGAGCGAGTAACCTTCATGACTTGGCAGAGGATGCTGTTTTTATCAAAACTGACCCAGAGCGCATTTTGGACAAGCTCTCCACCGCCCCAAATTTGTCCTCTAAATGCTCTACAAAGAACTGAGGCTTCATGGACACAGGATTCCCCACCAGCTCTCGTACATAATAGTAGCAGGGTCATCCGCCCTGATGTCACCCACTCCGACCAAGGGTCCTCCCCACGGGCACCACCCAGCCTCAGCAAGGGCCACCTGGCAGTATGGCCATTGCCGGGAAGCCCGATGCTCCAGGGAGATAGGCATCTACTCCTTGGCATACATGGGGAGTTAATGGTACAGGCATCAGCAGAGCAATCCCTGTGTTGTCAGGGGGCTACAACCAATAGGGTACATGGCAGACCCACCACAACAGAGTGGCTACCATGCTGGATACCAGGTGACAAGTAGTCCATGGTCATCGTCGGCGCAGAAAACAACACAGCATAGTGGATGGCGGAAACAGCACCCAGGAATGTACCTTTGCCCAAGACATGGAGAGCGAGTGGGATTGCAATGCGACGATGAGAAAGCGGGCTAAAGATCTCAATGCACAATGGACACTATGCACCACGTAAGGTGCCCTTCCCCAATTGGCTCACTCTTCAGAAGAACTTTGAAATATGGAGGTCAAATCCTACAGGGAATTATCACATAAAGGCCAAAATGTGTGAGACTCCTTTTAGTTGCCTCTTATGACAGGCAGGGATACCACAGGCCTATTCCTACCCCCGAACCTGCAGGGAGTAGTTCTTAATTACTAGCTTGTTGACGGAGACAATAAATATGGCAATAAAACACCATGCTAGCTGGAGATATTAACATTGACTGGCTGTCTAATGACTTCATCTGAAAAAATTAATGCTACACCAGATCAATTTAAATTAACTTTTCTGATAAATGAGCCCACTGGAGAGGTCGACAGCAGCAAATCATGCACTGATAACATTTCAACTAACATGCTGCTCAGGTGCTGATAGAAGCTGAAAATCTCTGTCAGAAGGAAAAAGAGAAAATATGTGACAAAAAGAACAACCCCTGATGACAAATGTCGAAAATCTCAACAGTATACTAATGAGCTTACAATGATGTTAAAAAACTGAATTACTTTCAGCAAATTTGCAGCAGACTTTTATTATTGCTTGAATGTCTCATAACCTTACTGGTAAATGGCTACAAAAAAATACTAAAAATAACTGGATAAATCATGAAGTGAAATGAGCAAGATTAAAACTTGGACTTTTTCAATGTGTAATGGTAAAGAATGGCAACAATCATAGACTTAGCATTTAAGAACTATCATTATTACATAGATCTGGTGTTATAAACTACAAGTAAATACATAGCCACTTACGTAACACTGATGTAGCTGTTTAGAATGTTATAAATAGGTTTAGGGATTGCAAGGACAAATTAAACAGTGATCTTACCATCAACTATAAAGGGAGTATCATCAAATGCCAATATCAGACTGCAAATCTTTTTAATGAGTACTTTTCTTCTACTGGAAAATCCATCAATGACCATTTCCACAATCTCCAGTATAGATATAAGCACATTTCAGTTAAACAAAGCATATACTTGGCTAGAACTAACAGCAAGGAAATAAAATACATAGTTAGGTCACTAAAAGATTCAAAACTTGCAGGTTAGGATGGATTGTCTATCAGAACATTAAAAAGGTGCATAGACAACATCTCTGATGCTGTAGCCACAGCAGTAAATGATGTAATTGCATCAGGTAATTTTCCAGATAAGCTAAAGATAGCACAGGTAATCACAATTTACACGAAAGGTGATAAAGCTAAAATCAAAAACTATCAGTCCATCTTAATCTTACCTGCATTTTCTATGGTAATTGAGATAGTTGTTTATATTAGACTAATGATACTCCTGAGTCAACACATTCTAATATTTGAAAATCAGAATGGCTTTGTGAAAAACAAGTCAACTTCAGTAGCTGCAGCACAGTTAATAGATGGAAAAATAACTGCCATGGAAAACAAGGAGTATGTTACTGGAATGTTCGTTGATCTTGAAAAAGCATTTGACTGTGTCAAACTCACATTATAACTTGACAACATACGGAACTTGGGTATTACAGGAACCGGCTATGAGTAAATAAGATCATATATGAGCAACAGAAAGCAATCTGTGTTGCTTAAAACAAACACTCGGTCTTTCAAAACGCAAGGTTATTGACATCAGATATGAAGTGGGACCCCTTCTTTTCTTGATTTACAGTAATGTTATACACTGAGGTGATAAAAGTAATGGAATAGCAGTATGTGATAGTATCATATACACAATATATAAAAGAGCAGTGCATTGGCAGAGCTGTCATCTGCAGACAGGTGGTTCATACGAAAAAGTGTCTGACATGATGTGGCTGCACTACAGGAAGTAAGAGACTTTGAATGCAGAATGGTAGTTGTAACTAGACGCATGGGACATTAAGTTTCGGAAATCATTAGGGAATTCAATATTCCAAGATCCACACTGTTAAGAGTGTGGCAAGAATACAAAATTTCAGGCATTTCCTCTCATCACAGACAAAACAGTGGCTGATGACATTCACTTATTGACCAAGAGTAGCGGTGTTTGCTTAGAGCTGTCAGTGCTAACAGACAAGCAGAACTGTGTTAAATAATGGCAGAAATCAATGTGGGATGTACGACAACTGCACCCGTTAGGACAATGCAACAAAATCTGATGTCAATGGATGATGGCAGCAGATGAGTAATGGATGTGAGTGTAATGCAGAACTGATGGTGGCTCCATAATCGTGTGGTCTATTTTTACATGAAATAGACTGGGACCTCTGATCCAAATGAACCAATCACTGACTAGAAATGGTTATGTTTGACTATTTGGAGACCATTTGCAGCCATTCATGGACTATCCTCAAACAGTGATAGAATTTTTACGGATGACAATGTGCCATGTCACCAGACCACAATTGTTCATGCCTGGTTTGAAGAACATTCTGGCCATCCAGATTGTCTGACATGAATCCCATCTAACTTTTATGAGACATAATCAGTAGGTCAGTTCATCCACAAAATCCTGCACTGGCAATACTTTCACAATTACGGATGACTATAGAGACAGCTTAGTTCAATATTTCTATAATCCCCCCCCCCTTCCCCCCCCCCCCCCCCCAAAAAAAAAAAAATATTGTATCGAGACAATACAACAATTGTGAACACAAAACCTATGACAGTCTTTCAGTGCTGTGCAACAGTGTTACCAATGAGAAAGGCAAGTATTTCAATGAAAGCCATCTAGATGTAAGTGCTTCAAAGACTGGAATACTGGAATTTAACACTAGGAAACAAACAGAATTTGTCATGAAATTATCCACACGAAATGACATCATAAAAAAGGAAAAATGGAGACAATTCTTGGGAATCAACCTCAAGTGCAACAAACATATAGATTGTTTTGGGTTGTAAGCTATATAAAAACATATCTGCCATAAACATGATTAGCAAATGTTGTAAGGATATGTATGTGCTAAAAACTGCTTATCACTCATTATTCTCATAAAATTTATGCCAGCAGTAGAAACATACTATGCAACAACACATACTAACTTAACCATGTTATTAATACACCAGAAAAAAACTATCAGAATTGTGTTTGGTGCCCAGAGAATGATGTTCAAACATGTCTTCAAAGTTTGGTGTTCTTACCATTATAGGTTTATGTACATTAAAAGTACAATAAACCCAAACTTAAACTGTGACCTACACCAGTATAATACAAGACAAAAATTAATATCCCACAACAGCATTATCCAGGAGACGGGGGTGAGGGTGGGAATGCGCTTCATGCTGGGATGAAGCTAGCCAATGCCCTACCAAAAAGTCTCAAAGCTGTTCTTATTAGCAAATTAAAAGACCACCTAAAAAGAATTTCAATTGAAAATCTATTTTATTCCCTAGATGTGTTCATTATCTTTACGAAAATTGCTGTGTAAGTATGTCAGGCTCATGCTTTTAAATAATTCACAGATGATCTAATGAAAAAAAAAAAATCTTTTTATTGCAACACTGTTATCTGTATATTAACAAGTATAAAATTCATTAAAATGCTAAGTGTATTGTTGTAATATAGTTTAGTTTATAATTTGTAAACAGACATATTCAGAAGAATAACCTGTATAAGGCCATGAAAGCGTATTATTTCTAGGGATTGTATTTGATTATTTGATGTTGAACAATAATAATAATCATAATAATAATAATTATTATTATTTATTTTATTATTAATTTCCTATGTACTATCCTACAATGGACAATTAAGCCCATTCAATTAATAAATACTTCTTTAATGGAGTTATTTTGCAGAGTCTCGAATACTTACTGCTCAATTATGTTGCTGGCACTCCGTTTCCTGTGGCAATAACACAAATGGTGTTAATATAGGCATGATATATAAGAAAAAGTAAAATAGGATACTGATATAGAATTTTATGTACTATTTGTGTGTGTGTATATGTGTGTGTGTGTGTGTGTGTGTGTGTGTGTGTGTGCGTACGGTGGGGGGGATGTGCTTTATTTATCTGAACTATAGCTTTGTACAAAAACTTAATAAGTAATCATTCTCTGTTTGTACCCATCTGCTGCTCAACACTCTTCTATCAGCAGTAAACTATCCTCATATACATATTGACAACATATATTTATTTATTTTTGTATCTATGAGGATGATCAACATATTGTTGCTTCAAGACAAAATTTCAGAAGATTTCAAATATTTACTTTAATTTTGCGTAAACCATTATCAGCTCTCTGCCGAGGAAGGTCGATAACATAATCAAGGACTTCAGCTAGATAACAGTACGCACCAAAGAACTTAATATTAAACCTGATAGGAAGACAACATGTACTATGGAACTACATGAATGTATTAATATTAAATATAACTAAATATTTAAAACAAACAACAAACAAGAAAAAGCTGTTAAAGAGAGAGAGGTACATACATCACTATAACAGAAGTAAATCACACAGTTTCCCTACTAAAGGTCTAACATCAAACAGAAAAATGTGGGCACATCAAAATAACTAACAAATGAAGATAGAACAAGAAAATTAAAGGTTTAGAGAGAGAGTGTAAGAGAAGGAAAAAAATTATGTCAAGTATTGATACAGAAATTTCTCAAAATAATGCGTGAGCTGCAGCTGAAAGATTCATATAAAAGCTCAAATATTTGTCTGATAGGCAAAACGTATAGTAACTGAAATTTCACAATGAAAACAACATACAAAAATTAGCTATAGGTAACCACTCACTTGCAACTGATTGATGAATATCACACAATATATTGCAGTGCATTCAGTAACCTATCATTCTTTCCCTCAGCTGGACCCTCCCTACTCCATTGCCTTCATTCTTGCTACCCTGTTATCTTCCATTCAAATTCTCCTGTGTACTGAAAGTATAATACCCAGTCCCATATATCTGTCAGTATTTTTTTGTGGTCATTTTGCAATTAATCCCAGTTTTGCCATTGCCATTAGAGCAACCTGTTAACTCCTCTCCTGCTCTCAATACTTCTCTACTCTCTTGTTGTCCCAAACATCTCCATCCCTTTCCCAGTTTTCACAATCCCCACACACCTACCTGCATCAGCAACCACCCATTGACAATTTGAAGACTGGCCACTTAGTGGAATATTGGGACAAGAAGACTGGCCATAAACACCATAATTTAAAGCATTACTTGAATATATGTATTGAAATACCTTCAAGAGTAGCACACACTAAAAAAGCACCAAGGTTCAAGATTTATTTTTCATATCTACTTTAGTTCTTTGACAGATTACAATTTTTTTAAATAATGTTGACAGCATGATTATCCTTCCAAAATTAAAAAAGTGTCAGGTGAGTTATTTAGCAATTTCTTTGTCTTGAGCTTCCAAAATTACTTGCTCACTCAACAAATGTGACATATTTGTAATAAGATTACAGTAAACTGTGAAGCCTAATGAGTACGTGCACAAAATTATGTCAATGCGATCACATATTGGTTCAGCCATTCACAACAGTATTTGCTACTGTTCCTTTCAAAATAATTGTAGAAACTGACAGCAGAAGGCAGGAAGACATTTGTACTTTGTTCTCATACAAAATGAGTCCAATTTTCAAGTGAAAGGTGGCTCGTGTGTTGAGAAATTATGTCCTCAGCTATACTTGGGTGCAACCTTTTGAATGGAGTGAAGTGGCCCGAGCTGTGCTCTGGCGCCATCTCTAAAGTATTAATGGTCAGTATACATTTGTGTGATTCTGTGTGTGTGTGTGTGTGTGTGTGTGTGTGTGTGTGTGTGTGCACGTATGTGTTGTGTGTGTGGGCATGCATGCATGAATATGCAAAGTACACATGAGAGGGAGGGAGGGAGGGACAGAGAGAGAGAGAGAGAGAGAGAGAGAGAGAGAGAGAGAGAGAGAGAGAGAGAGAGGCCTAACATGCTGGAAATGAGTGGTTACCTCCCCTCAGTTTTGTTTGTTGTTTCCCACCTCAATCTGTTCGCCTGTGCAGCTCAGTTGTCAGCATGTCTGGCTCATACGCAGAGGATTCGTGTTTGATCCTTGGTGCTGTAATGGATTTTCCACTGGTGGGAGGATTAGAATGGGGTGCACTCAGCCTCATGGTGCCAACAGTGGAGCAACTCATGTGAGAAGTAGTGGCCCACAACCCTCCGTACCGCATCCCAAATGAAACCAATAGTGAAGGATCACATGGCAGTCGGTTGACCCTGATTGGCCCCACTGGGCTTTCTTACTTCTCTCAGGCCTGAAGTTACAGTTTCACCTATGAGAAATCACTAATGATTGCAATAAAGCATCTTGGATGTTTAACGTATGATACTGACTTATAAACCAAGAGGCACCCACAGTACATTCATTATTGTAACATTTCAGATAAAGAAAAAGTTGAATGGCACTGTTGGCTAGTAGTTCCCAGGGGTAGTTTCATAAATCTATTCAAAAACAGTTTTCATCTTCTCCGCACAATGGCACTTTTCCATGTGGAGAAAATGGGTTATGTCTTCAGGATACATTTAAATTTTCATGACTCTAATTTGTGTACGTACAGATGAATGGAAAAATTAGTAGAAGTAGACCTTGGGGAAGATCAATTTGGATTCCATAGAAATACTGGAACACGTGAGGCAATACTGACCTTACGACTTGTCTTAGAAGAAAGATTAAGGAAAGGCAAACCTACGTTTCTAGCATTTGTAGACTTAGAGAAAGCTTTTGACAATGTTGACTGGAATACTCTCTTTCAAATTCTAAAGGTGGCAGGGGTAAAATACAGGGAGCAAAAGGCTATTTACAATTTGTACAGAAACCAGATGGCAGTTATAAGACTCGAGGGACATGAAAGGGAAGCAGTGGTTGGGAAGGGAGTAAGACAGGGCTGTAGCCTCTCCCCGATGTTATTCAATCTGTATATTGAGCAAGCAGTAAAGGAAACAAAAGAAAAATTCGGAGTAGGTATTAAAATCCATGGAGAAGAAATAAAAACTTTGAGGTTCGCTGATGACATTGTAATTCTGTCAGAGACAGCAAAGGACTTGGAAGAGCAGTTGAATGGAATGGACAGTGTCTTGAAAGGAGGATATAAGATGAACATCAACAAAAGCAAAATGAGGATAATGGAATGTAGTCGAATTAAGTCGGGTGATGCTGAGGGAATTAGATTAGGAAATGAGACACTTAAAGTAGTAAAGGAGTTTTGCTATTTGGGGAGCAAAATAACTGATGATGGTCGAAGTAGAGAGGATATAAAATGTAGACTGGCAATGGCAAGGAAAGCGTTTCTGAAGAAGAGAAATTTGTTAACATCGTGTATAGATTTAAGTGTCAGGAAGTCATTTCTGAAAGTATTTGTATAGAGCATAGCCATGTATGGAAGTGAAACATGGACGATAAATAGTTTGGACAAGAAGAGAATAGAAGTTTTCGAAATGTGGTGCTACAGAAGAATGCTGAAGATTAGATAACTAATGAGGAGGTATTGAATAGGATTGGGGAGAAGACAAGTTTGTGGCACAACTTGACCAGAAGAAGGGATCGGTTGGTAGGACATGTTCTGAGGCATCAAGGGATCACCAATTTAGTATTGGAGGGCAGCATGGAGGGTAAAAATTGTAGAGGGAGACCAAGAGATGAATACACTAAGCAGATTCAGAAGGATGTAGGTTGCAGTAGGTACTGGAAGATGAAGAAGCTTGCACAGGATAGAGCATCATGGAGAGCTGCATCAAACCAGTCTCAGGACTGAAGACCACAACAACAACAACAGTGTGGGGCCATGTTTGTGTTGTACAATTTCTCAATGTACATTTACCATGGCCAATTTGATTTATATTTCTTGCTTCGTCTATAAATTTACAATCCTCTCTGTTATTTACAGAATCTATGTCAGTGGAAAGAAAGGAGAACAGCTCAAGTTTTCACGTGATAGGCACTGAAAACAAGTGACAGCTATACTGTAAGAGGTCCATGATTAAGGAATTTGTTGCTAGCACACTCAAGCAGATGTAATTTTGATGGATTGCTCACACGCTGCCTGCGATATGTAAGCTATAAGAGAATCTCAGACCAGAGAGCAGTATTGACTGCAGTAGGAACTGTGTAGCAGTTGGAGTAAGTTGTAGCTTTCGGTCGTGTGTATGGAGTTGGCTGGGCTGGTCATGGGGAGCGATGGCGGTGCCTGAGCGCTGTAGTATAAGGTAAAAGCAGCCTCGCGCATATATACTATTGTTATATCAAGTCCCGTGTAAATGTTTTAAAAAATCTCTTAATAATAATCTTTCTTATAAAAATTAAATTTTGACAATCATTCATCTCAATTTAAAGATTTTACTAATTTCTCCAATCCATGGTCATCCCGATTATTGTAAAGAAAAATCAGTTGTTTCCTTTTATACATGACAAATCTATCGGCCAGCATTGCACTGATCTGTGCCAGAAAAATTTCTTATAGGAGCAGATATATACGCGTTATCCGGCGACCTTATTGAGGTAAGAATTTTCAAGTTATTCAGAATGCTCTTTCAGGGCCATGACACAGCGCTGCTGACATCGAAAATTTACCAGTTTAAATTCACAGTCAATTATTGAAAGGTTATAAGTGAGCCACAATTTTATTGAGAGATTAGTCACATTTTATTATTCCAAGGTTACGGAAGTAAATTGTTGGGTAGTTACACTGAATGTGAATTATATAATTTTATATATTTATCTGTTGGGAGGTTACACTTGGCGACCCTGCCAGGATCGTATTTTGTGAATTTCTGAGAAGTAGTCAGTTATATATCTGCTCTTATTTACTTAATGTTAAATGTAGTTTGCATCTGGCGTAACACATTTACTAATTTGTCACTCTTTGTTTCACAGATGATCGGCAATTTATTGCTCTTTGTTGTTATTGTATTTGTTCCATTTTTGCTTTGTCTTTGTTTGATTTTGTGCTTATCTTTGAATTGTGAAAATGCCGCGAAAAACTGCTAACAGTACATTGTGATGTGCAATGAGCAAAAAAGCCGATTTGAATAATTTGACTGATAATACTAGCAACACTCAGTGTCTTAATGATAATCCTCCAATTATAGATAATCAGTGCATGCCGACCACCAGTAATCATTTTATGCTGTTTGAGTCTCGTACAGATTCCCTTATGGAGGACATAGTGATATACACTCCTGGAAATTGAAATAAGAACACCGTGAATTCATTGTCCCAGGAAGGGGAAACTTTATTGACACATTCCTGGGGTCAGATACATCACATGATCATACTGACAGAACCACAGGCACATAGACACAGGCAACAGAGCATGCACGATGTCGGCACTAGTACAGTGTATATCCACCTTTCGCAGCAATGCAGGCTGCTATTCTCCCATGGAGACGATCGTAGAGATGCTGGATGTAGTCCTGTGGAACGGCTTGCCATGCCATTTCCACCTGGCGCCTCAGTTGGACCAGCGTTCGTGCTGGACGTGCAGACCGCGTGAGACGACGCTTCATCCAGTCCCAAACATGCTCAATGGGGGACAGATCCGGAGATCTTGCTGGCCAGGGTAGTTGACTTACACCTTCTAGAGCACGTTGGGTGGCACGGGATACATGCGGACGTGCATTGTCCTGTTGGAACAGCACGTTCCCTTGCCGGTCTAGGAATGGTAGAACGATGGGTTCGATGACGGTTTGGATGTACTGTGCACTATTCAGTGTCCCCTCGACGATCACCAGTGGTGTACGGCCAGTGTAGGAGATCGCTCCCCACACCATGATGCCGGGTGTTGGCCCTGTGTGCCTCGGTCGTATGCAGTCCTGATTGTGGCGCTCACCTGCACGGCGCCAAACACGCATACGACCATCATTGGCACCAAGGCAGAAGCGACTCTCATCGCTGAAGACGACACGTCTCCATTCGTCCCTCCATTCACGCCTGTCGCGACACCACTGGAGGCGGGCTGCACGATGTTGGGGCGTGAGCGGAAGACGGCCTAACGGTGTGCGGGACCGTAGCCCAGCTTCATGGAGACGGTTGCGAATGGTCCTCGCCGATACCCCAGGAGCAACAGTGTCCCTAATTTGCTGGGAAGTGGCGGTGCGGTCCCCTACGGCACTGCGTAGGATCCTACGGTCTTGGCGTGCATCCGTGCATCGCTGCGGTCCGGTCCCAGGTCGACGGGCACGTGCACCTTCCGCCGACCACTGGCGACAACATCGATGTACTATGGAGACCTCACGCCCCACGTGTTGAGCAATTCAGCGGTACGTCCACCCGGCCTCCCGCATGCCCACTATACGCCCTCGCTCAAAGTCCGTCAACTGCACATACGGTTCACGTCCACGCTGTCGCGGCATGCTACCAGTGTTAAAGACTGCGATGGAGCTCCGTATGCCACAGCAAACTGGCTGACACTGACGGCGGCGGTGCACAAATGCTGCGCAGCTAGCGCCATTCGACGGCCAACACCGCGGTTCCTGGTGTGTCCGCTGTGCCGTGCGTGTGATCATTGCTTGTACAGCCCTCTCGCAGTGTCCGGAGCAAGTATGGTGGGTCTGACACACCGGTGTCAATGTGTTCTTTTTTCCATTTCCAGGAGTGTACATCTGGATGTGAAAGTCAACAAGAAATTTGACCAACAAAACAGCCAAATTGATGAACATATTAATCACCACTTACAAAACAGGAACAGAATAAAGTAAAGAAACAATTCATAGAAACAATTACTGCACAGAGACAGGAAGATAAGCATAAGTTATTTACAAAAGCAAAAACATATGTAGACAACAACATTGCTACAGTATCAAATGAGATCAAACAG
Organism: Schistocerca serialis cubense; assembly: GCF_023864345.2. NCBI lineage: Eukaryota > Metazoa > Arthropoda > Insecta > Orthoptera > Acrididae > Schistocerca > Schistocerca serialis. Next base: position 52,100,691 of record NC_064645.1, on the reverse strand, counting down.
TTGAACACTGAAATGCATTATGAAATCTCCGATCTTAAAACAAAAACTGACGCACACACAGTAGACATTCAGACAGTGAACAATTGGAATTAATACAGGATGCCGATGCCATTAAAGCAGACATTAAAAAATTAAACAAAACCAAATGTAAAATGCAAAAACAAATGAATGCTTGTGACACTAAAAATGACGATCAGGCACTGACTGAAAAATTTGATGAATTGGCCAGTCGTATTTACGTTATCGAAAATAACAATGGCACCAAATCAGACAATACATCACAAGTTTCATTAAATCAAACACCCAAATTCTAAAATTTACAGCAGACAATCAGTGAGATAGGTTCGTCCAACAATACATTACATAGAAAATTGTCATCTTTACAGCAAGAAGTGACAAAAATGAAAAATTTTTCAGCCTCTAACATGTCACCGCATATGCCACATTCTGAACATTTGTCACACTTACACAGACAGTATAACGTGGGTAATTTACAGAGAGTATGTGACTTGGATTCTGGGCAGACACAGACAAACGGATTATCATACAATCCTGAACCAGTTCAGACATTCAGAGACGATAATTTTGATTATAAGAACTTTCTATCAGTGAGAAAATTTAAGGTATTTAAGAATGACATGACACAGATACACTCTTTGGACTGGATACAACAATTTGCTTTTGAATTTTCACTGGCATTGCCTGTAATGCAGAAACTAAAATTCATTTGCAGCACGTAAGTGCCCTCAGAGGATTCATTACACTTTAATGAATATGTGCCGTAGTGTGCACAGTTTTCTTTCCACTGTCAGTCGCTCTCAGGAATGATTCTCCGCTTTCATAAGCTGATTTCAGCTGAGAAACAATTTCTTCTTCAGTAAAAAGATCGTCATCTATATCGCTGGCCATTATCACGAATGAAGCTACAAGCATGGAACCACTTTCGAGCGCTATTAAATACATAATAAGGCAGTAACAATGTGCTGTGGCTGCGCGTGCTTTTGTATTTACACGGTATTGTTTACAGTATCCATAGATTGTAGATACACAGTATTTAATTCTCTACAGTTCTGCGGTATTGCCATCTATTTATTTGCTGTGTCACATATGCGGTATTGTTTTAGATAATTTTTTCATGGTAAATAATTAAAAATTCGGAGTTACGGCATTAAGAGCAGATGCGCGTATGGTCAATGACATCATCTAACCGAAAAACGAAAAATCTGCAATTTGTCAGTTACGCGTTATTGTTTCTTCATCGATGATATCTATCAAAACAACTCTTCAACTATCGATCTATCTAGGATTAAGAATGAGTAAAGAAAACCTGATATGACAAGTTTTACTTGAAGTGACAGTTTTCATTAGACACTCCCGAAATGACAAGAACTACCAGGATAATTTTAATAAGTGACAAAATTTTAATTATCAGTATCGTCAAAATTATCAGGAACAGCAAACACATTTTGGTAACAATAGAGGCTTTTCCCCACAACATCAATGAAAACCAGCCAGTTGGCATACCTAACCATCAATGTAATGCGCAAGGTCAACCAAGCTGTAATGTTTCGCCACCTACAGGTACAGCGTCGGCTCCACCAATAGTAATGCACAGCAACAAGGAAATTACTACGTACAGAAAACACATCATTTCAACTCGTATCACATTGTGCCATATAGCAATGATTATTATGACAGACGTTAAAGTAATGAGCACAGTTTTCAGTGTAACAGTTGGTCTTACCAGCAGCAGAATCATCCGCAACAACATATTATCATGAATGAACCAGACAGTTGGTATCATCCCGAACCAAATACATCAGGACGAAATAACAGAACAGTACAAATAGTTGAAATGCCACAGCATCCTCCCGCAAATAACAGCACATCAGAAAGAATTTGACTAGATACAGTACAGGTTGCATCTTCCAGCAATGTAAGCAATACTTTTGACACACAGAATCTTGTTCATGAAAAAGTTATTACTTTTGACGACATCCAAGACACACTTTTGCATGAAAAACCAGTTATTCAAAAAACCATTTCCCACCCTATTATTGAAGTAAAGACTGGATCATCCACATTTTCTGCAGTAATTGATTCTGGATCACCTATGACAGTTATAAATGAAGAAACTTTCAACAAATGTAACAAAGAAAATACTTATCCTACGTTACCATTAGGCAAAACTAAAGTAAAGGGAGCAGTAACTGGTAAAGGAGTAGATGTAAAATTACAGACACACTTATCATTTTGTATTGCAGGTCATATGTTCCACTCAAATTTTTGGATTGTTCCCTTATTGACAACAGACCTTATTTTAGGTACGAATTTTTTGGTACAACACGACGCAATTATTGACTTTCAGAATTCCTATTTAATGTTAAAGGATGAAAAGGTACAACTGGCATTAGAATTTCAGCATGCTTTACCTGCAGGTGAACAGGAAATTAATCGAACAGAGGTCATTTCTTCACCACGTAACACGGACTGTCATTCCACATTGTTCACAGATATGTATGTACACAACTACAATACACCAGACGAAGCCGACTATGATGTTATGCAAATGATTTCTGATAAAGTGAAACAGAGCAACGCAAATACATATGACGAATGTACTCAGCTATGCAAAATTCTTTTACAGCAATCTCCAGTTTTTGACAACATCCCTGGTACTATGTCCGGTTTTAGGTATGAATTTCAAGTTAAACAGCATGACACATTCAAAGTTAAACATTATCCTATTCTGAATGTCTGTACACAAAATATTGTAGCAGATGCACTATCCTGTTCTCTCAGCAACAATCAGCAAGACATCGCAACTAACTTCTGCCCAGCAAATTCTGCGAGTTGCATTTGAAAATTTCATTTCGTTGTCATTACAAGACATGGCACAAGAGCAGAGCAAAGACAACATATGGAAAGAAATTAAACACCTTTGGCAAGGTAGGAATAACGTTACCATTAGAAACCATTACACTGTACGCAATGACATTCTGATTCGCCGCTCTCACCCTGACAGCAACAACTGGTTACTATGCATTCCTGACGAACTGGTTAACAAATTAACTTGGTATACTCATTTAAGTTACGCACATTATGGAGCGAGAAAATGTTTTCTTATACTGAGACAGAGCTGTTATTTTGCCAAAAGGGAGAAACATATTTGATGAGTTTTAGCGTCATGTAAAATCTGCCAGAAAGCTAAATCATACACGACTTCACATATTCCTCTGTTACATCCCACTGCACCGATTAAATTGGGACATATGGCCACTGTAGACATTTTTAGTCTGATTCCCAGATCTAATAGAGGTTTCTGTTACATCTTTGTCGCTGTTGAACTCACTTCAAAATTTGTTACCTTCACTCCGTTATGCAAAGCTACTGCTAAATCTATTTCAAATGCATTTGTAAAACACTTTTTATTTCATGTAGAACATGTATTGAAAGTAATTTCCGACAATGGACCACAATTTTGATCTGCAATATGGACACGTATGTTACAAGCTGCAAACATTTCTCCGATCTATATATCCAGGTATCACGCTTCTTCGAACCCTTGTGAACGATTGATGAAAGAAATTGGTAAACTATGTAGAATATACTGCCATAAAAGACATATTGATTGGGAAACACACATACTCTCATTCCAGGATGTAATTAACTCCATACCAAATGAATCTACTATGCTATCTCCGACTGTTATACTGAAAAATGTTGAACCACCCAACAAAATTAAAGAATTAGTATCTTTTCCTACATCTCATTGACTACGCCACCATGAAATAATTGACATTGCGCTCAATAACATCAAACGTGCCACAGAGCACCGGAGAAGACAGCAAAAACAGGTTTGTACATGCCGTGACTTTCACGTTGGACAGAAGATATTAATACACACACACTATTTATCCAACAGAGGAAAAAGTAAATGCAGTAAATTTGAGCTTCTATACGCAGGCCCATATAGAATTTGCAACTTTCCTCACCCCAATGTAGTACACGTCAAAACTTTGAGAACCAGAAAAAGGGCAATACCATATTTCCAATATTAAACCCTTAATTGAATGAGCATACTTTATGATTTATCACATTGTAATGCCATTTCCAGATATTTATATAACCACTTACTGATGATGATTATATTTATTGGACTACAGACCTTGAGTAATTGTTACAATGTCTTACATTTTAAATATGTCTTATGTCACTTGCATGATATCTTATATAAACACTAACAGCTTGATACTACATGCAATAACTCATGTTTTGAATGATGACTTCTGAATTATACTGAATAATGTTTTGTATTACTACATAAATGTTTAGTAACTGGCCAATGAATGCCAATGATTATCGTAATGAGATGACTTATACATAAATGCTATGCCAATAATTACTGTAATGAGATGACTTATGAATAATGTTCTGTAATACTCCATACATACTACATAAATGTTTAGTAACTAGCCAATGAGTGGCAATAATTATTCAAATCAGTTGATACACTAGTGTAATTCTGAATGATGACCAGTGTAAGACTTAATGTATCCTTCACCTTCTGACCTAATTACCACCAATTACTGCGATATCCGTATGTCCTGTCCATCCTCATGATCATGGAGCACTATATTTGGTTTTTGCAATAATTCTACATTGATGTAAGAGTATGGATTCTACAAGAATGTGGTGTTGACATAACAAGCTGTCCACCACCTTGAACGATGGAGATGTCATTATGGTCCTACTGTTTGGTGTACCTAATGTACTACCAAAATAATAACATAGAATATTAATACAACATTTGAGTGTCTTGGCTACACTGATAAATACTTCAGGGAAGAGAACTTCAGATTGTCTCACTTGGTGTTATGCTTCTGAAGAAGGATATGGACTTTCAGTGCAGCTATGTGCAGCCCACTGTGCTACAACCATGGTGCTATCCTTCCCAATCCTTTCCTAGTTCTTGTAAAATGTTAAAGACTTTTACAGTGTGAGTGCACTTTATTTCACTCCTTGATATGTTTAATTCATGTAAAAACGCAAAAGAGTTTTACAGTGCATGTGTACTTTATGTCATTTGTTAATATATTTTGTACTCAGTGCGTATACATTTTGTCATTTCTCAATATGTTCTGAACTCAGTGCGTGTGCACTCTATTTTATTTCTTAATATGTTCTGCACTTATCAATAATATATATACTCTGTGACTGTATACTTAGTTAACTAAATAGATTATAGATGAATTTATTGCTCATGGCAAGTTCAATTGACTCACCATCACTAACAAATTTTTGCCTCCCCCCAGTGGAGGGTTATGTAAGAGGTCCATGATTAAGGAATTTGTTGCTAGCACACTCGAGCAGATGTAGTTTTGATGGATTGCTCACGTGCTGCCTGCGATATGTAAGCTATAAGAGAATCTCAGACCAGAGAGCAGTGTTGACTGCAGTAGGAACTGTGTAGCAGTTTGTGTAAGTTGTAGCTAGCAGTCGTGTGTATGGAGTTGGCTGGGCCGGTTGTGGGGAGCGATGGTAGTGCCTGAGCGTTGTAGTATAAGGTAAAAGCTGCCTGTGCATATATACTATTGTTATATTAAGCCCCGTGTAAATGTTTTAAAAATCTCTAAATAATAATCTTTCTTATAAAAATTAACTTTTGACAATCATTCATCTCAATTTAAAGATTTTACTAATTTCTCCAATCCATGGTCATCCCGATTATTGTAAAGAAAAATCAGTTGTTTCCTTTTATACATGACAAATCTATCGGCCAGCATTGTACTGAGCTGTGCCAGAAAAATTTCTTATAGGAGCAGATATATACGCGTTATCCGGTGACCTTATTGAGGTAAGAATTTTCAATTTATTCAGAATGCTTTTTCAGGGCCATGACACAGTACTGCTGACATCCAAAATTTACCAGTTTAAATTCACAGTCAATTATTGAAAGGTTATAAGTGAGCCACAATTTTATTGAGAGATTAGTCACATTTTATTATTCCAAAGTTACGGAAGTAAACTGTTGGGTAGTTACACTGAATGTGAATTATATAATTATATATATTTATCTGTTGGGAGGTTACAATACTTAAGCTTATTATTTAGCTAGATGTCATAAATATTTAGTATAAGATTTAGCAAATCTGAAGCTCCAGACTAGGAATGCACTTCGCTACATATGCAGAGTTCATTGCATTGAAAGCTTCAGTGTTTTATGAATGAGCATTATGTTATGATGAAAGGAGATTGTTTCAAGCTCAGGATGTTTGAGTATACAGCTTAAGGATCATTATACTTACTTTCCAGATTTTACACCTTCATCTGCCCACCCACCAGAACGTCTAGATCTCGGTGGTGCTGCAGGCAAGGCATCCTCAAGTTCCTAACATGAATGACACAGAATATGAAGCATACAACTTATGAAGAGAATAAACTAACTACAATTAATTTATTTTATACTGTCACTAAAAGCTTGCTAAACACTTAAAGCAATTAAGCCACACATAATGGAAATTGTGTGTTTTGATTATAATTTTTTCTGTCTGCTAATGGCTAGGGATATGGATTGGGGCTAAGAAATGAAAGAGGAAGCCGCCTGGTAGAATTTTGCACAGAGCACAACATAATCATAGCTAACACTTGGTTTAAGAATCATGAAAGAAGGTTGTATACATGGAAGAACCCTGGAGATACTAAAAGGTATCAGATAGATTATATAATGGTAAGACAGAGATTTAGGAACCAGGTTTTAAATTGTAAGACATTTCCAGGGGCAGATGTGGGCTCTGACCACAATCTACTGGTTATGACCTGTAGATTAAAACTGAAGTAACTGCAAAAAGGTGGGAATTTAAGGAGATGGGACCTGGATAAACTGAAAATGTGGTGTCACCGCCAGACACCACACTTGCTAGGTGGTAGCATTTAAATCGGCCGCGGTCCGGTAGTATACGTCGGACCCGCGTGTCGCCACTGTCAGTAATTGCAGACTGAGCGCCACCACACGGCAGGTCTAGAGAGACTTACTAGCACTCGCCCCAGTTGCACAGCCGACTTTGCTAGCGATGCTGCACTGACAGAGGCTCTCGCATTTGCCGAGAAGATAGGTAGCGTAGCCTTCAGCCTAGTCAATTCTACGACCTAGCAAGGCGCCGTATTCAATTGATGTTTGTTGTATGAAGCATGTGTCATCGAGAGCGATGTTGTACAGTTGTGGATTGAAGTTGAGTGTTCCAGAAGCTACGTACTTTTCTTTATAGCATTCATTACGTATCCTGTTTCAGACCTCGCGCCGGCCTGCGTGAGTTTAAGCGCATGCCTTTCGGCTTCCTCTCATTGTGTCTAGGCTGTCTTGTCTAGACACAACAGAAAGAACCAGAGGTTTTACAGAGTTTCAGGGAGAGCATAAGGGAACAATTGACAGGAATGGGGGAAAGAAATACAGTAGAAGAAGAATGGGTAGCTTTGAGGGATGAAGTAGTGAAGGCAGCAGAGGATCAAGTAGGTAAAAAGATGAGGGGTAAGGTAGATACTGCCTACAGGAAAATTAAAGAGACCTTTGGAGATAAGAGAATGACTTGTATGAATATCAAGAGCTCAGATGGAAACCCAGTTCTAAGCAAAGAAGGGAAAGCAGAAAGGTGGAAGGAGTATATAGAGGGTCTATACAAGGGCGATGTGCTTGAGGACAATATTATGGAAATGGAAGAGGATGTAGATGAAGATGAAATGAGAGATACGATACTGCGTGAAGAGTTTGACAGAGCACTGAAAGACTTGAGTTGAAACAAGGCCCCCGGAGTAGACAACATTCCATTGGAACTACTGACGGCCTTGGGAGAGCCAGTCCTGACAAAACTCTACCATCTGGTGAGCAAGATGTATGAAACAGGCAAAATACCCTCAGACTTCAAGAAGAATATAATAATTCCAATCCCAAAGAAAGCAGGTGTTGACAGATGTGAAAATTACCGAACTATCAGTTTAATAAGTCACAGCTGCAAAATACTAACGTGAATTCTTTACAGACGAATGGAAAAGCTAGTAGAAGCCAACCTCGGGGAAGATCAATTTGGATTCCGTAGAAACACTGGAACACGTGAGACAATACTGACCTTACGACTTATCTTAGAAGAAAGATTAAGGAAAGGCAAACCTACGTTTCTAGCATTTGTAGACTTAGAGAAAGCTTTTGACAATGTTGACTGGAATACTCTCTTTCAAATTCTAAAGGTGGCAGGGGTAAAATACAGGGAGCAAAAGGCTATTTACAATTTGTACAGAAACCAGATGGCAGTTATAAGAGTCGGGGGACATGAAAGGGAAGCAGTGGTTGGGAAGGGAGTAAGAAAGGGTTGTAGCCTCTCCCCGATGTTGTTCAATCTGTATATTGAGCAAGCAGTAAAGGAAACAAAAGAAAAATTCAGAGTAGGTATTAAAATCCATGGAGAAGAAATAAAAATTTTTAGGTTCGCCGATGACATTGTAATTCTGTCAGAGACAGCAAAGGACTTGGAAGAGCAGTTGAATGGAATGGACAGTGTCATGAAAGGAGGATATAAGATGAACATCAACAAAATCAAAACGAGGATAATGGAATGTAGTCGAATTAAGTCGGGTGATGCTGAGGGAATTAGATTAGGAAATGAGACACTTAAAGTAGTAAAGGAGTTTTGCTATTTGGGGAGCAAAATAACTGATGATGGTCGAAGTAGAGAGGATATAAAATGTAGACTGGCAATGGCAAGGAAAGCGTTTCTGAAGAAGAGAAATTTGTTAACATCGTGTATAGATTTAAGTGTCAGGAAGTCATTTCTGAAAGTATTTGTATGGAGTGTAGCCATGTATGGAAGTGAAGCATGGACGATAAATAGTTTGGAGAAGAAGAGAATAGAAGCATTCGAAATGTGGTGCTACAGAAGAATGCTGAAAATTAGATGGGTAGATCACATAACTAATGAGGAAGTATTGAATAGGATTGGGGAGAAGTTTGTGGCACAACTTGACCAGAAGACGGGATCAGTTGGTTGGACATGTTCTGAGGCATCAAGGGATCACCAATTTAGTATTGGAGGGCAGCGTGGAGGGTAAAAATCGTAGAGGGAGACCAAGAGATGAATACACTAAGCAGATTCAGAAGGATGTAGATTGCAGTAGGTACTGGGAGATGAAGAAGCTTGCACAGGATAGAGTAGCATGGAGAGCTGCATCAAACCAGTCTCAGGACTGAAGACCACAACAACAACAATGATCAGTAAGCCTGCTACATTTTTCAGTATCAATCATGCTCAGATTTGTTTGATGTATACCTGCAGTATGTTCCCCTAAGAAATGTGAGGTATATTTTCTCTGGTGTTTCAGCAGATATTTGCAGTTTCGTTTTTTCAGTGTGTGGTGGAGTCAGCCCAGACAAATACTGTTCATCATGCCTTTCATGTGATACCAAGTGTCCATTTGTTTACTGTTATGAACAACATTATCTTTAAAGTGGAATATTATGTGTCCATTTAAAAGAGCAGCTGCAAATTAGTCTAGGTCAGTATTCATTTTATCCATATTTGTTAACACAGACATTAAAACATGAAGAATAACCAGTACTCCAGCAGCGAGTGAGCAGTGCTTCTGAAACATGGTAGCTGTCAGTGCTGTCAGTGCCAAGACAGTGCTGTCAGTGCTGGAGTACTGGTTATTATTTGTCAGACTGTGGCTTCAGTTGACAGAGAGACTGCAGTCATGTGTGAGTTGTGTTTGCGCGCGTGCGCGCGCGCGTGTGTGTGTGTGTGTGTGTGTGTGTGTGTGTGTGTGTGTGTGTGTGTGTGTGTGTGAACTATTTTCAAAGAAGACCTTGCTGGCTGATAGCTTATTTGTGACAGTCTCTTTGTTGTGCCTATCTGCAACTCAGCATCTCCACTATACGGTGAGTGGCAACTTTCATTCCATAACATTATTACAGTCTATCCTGGATTTTCTACTGTTTGGTTATTATTTGTGTTTTACTGTCCTTATTAATAAATGTTGACTAATTTGGAACCACCTTACTGAATGGGCACATAAAATTCCACAGTAAAAATCATTCTGCTTGTAATGGGAAATGAACTAACACTGACTCCAGATATGCACAGTAAAACAAAGTTGCAAATAGCTGCCAACACACCAGAGAAAATATGCTGGATGACTCTTAGGAAGGACACCATATATATGATTTACCTTGTTCTAACTACATGTATGTAAGAATCATCAACGACTATGTTGCTGTAAGCCGTAAATTATATCCATATCCATTCTTCCCCATTTGCATGAGTTAACAGGTTCTGTAAAGAATGTTGCATAGTTGTCGTTTACCTCACTTCTGTTTAGAAAAGATCTTTTGTAACAATAAAAGTGACTGCCTATATTTCAACCCAAAGTAAGAATGGAATGAAAGTTTCCATTTCAATGCCCACCATTACAATAATGCCCCAAGCAACCTTGGAAATGGGCTGCCACCATTATTATCAAAAACTCACACCAGGAGATCAGTGACAGAGACTTTCCAGTCATCACTGCCATGAATGTGGAGCAGACATTTGCATTGCTGTATGAAAAGGAAGCTATTGTTGTTGCAACACTGTTATGCCACCTGAGGTTATTAAGCAGTGACTTTATAAATTTAAAATATTCTGTACATGTGGATAGTGGCAGAAACAGTTATGTAGAAAACTGTAATTTTGTAACTTTAGAAACCCAATAGGAAACTAGATGAGACAAATTCATTTAGCAGTGATCAGTTATAAAACCAACACAGGTGTATTAAAATTGTGCATGAAAGAAGCAAAGAACACAGCAGAAGTACCAGAAAAATACCCACTGAAAGTATACAGACAAAACAGGCATGCATGAGATGCAAGAAGTGTGTGCAAAAAAAGGTAAATCTCAAAATGTAGGATTTTGAGAAATAAATAGAAAACAGAAGAAACTCACAAGAAGATTTTCAGGTGGGACAAGAAAACACACATGAAAAAATGCAACTTCACAGAGCAATATCAAGCAAGGATCACACATAAAAATTTCTGATGATGTATCAAGCATTATTAAATGCTGTTTTGCAAGGTTGAAGATGAATTGTGGGAAGTAGTAGGGACATGTCTCTAAAGTAAACCATAGTCGGCAAAAGGTATGAAAAATAAGGCAAGGGACAACTTCAAGAACCCAAATGGAATTTATAGTTTGAGCAAGCAGTGCAATCAGGAATCATGATTAAAAGGGAAAGTAATTTCAGCCATTTAGAACATGGCAAAATAATTTTATGTGACACTGACAAATACTTGACACATAAAAAGCCTGAAGAATGATTTTCAATAGGTGTTTTAAATAGTTAGTAAATGTCATGACATGCAAACTATTAAAATTTGTTAAACTTCTAAGAAATTTGAAAATTTCCTAGGACAATAATGATTGAAAAAACAGAGAGAACAGTAAAATAATCTCTATCAAATTTAATGACATGTTCAAATTCGGAATGGTTTGTTAAACTGTTATTAGGAGAAAAGCAAATATTTGGATGAATCAGATAACTAAAAAGGAACAACACAAACAAATACCACCCACATCAAAGACTAACTTGCTGGAGCTCTAAACCAAACACTTACAAACACAAATGAATTATCATTACAGCTGATATCATTCAGCAACAATTCATTCCTTCAGTACTTCATTCACATGTTATGTGTTGTAAATCCCAACATCAAGGAGGGCCATAATTAGTTAAGCAATACTATAATATACAGTATCAGCCTCGGCAAGCTACTTCTGTAAAGTGTATCAACAACAAATCATGACTTGTACTAATCTAGTCACACACACATTTATGGGAATTACTTTTAAAATACTTCCAGTGTGTCACTTTTTACTTTTAACCACATCTCTAGCATCCCCATCTACAATGGGCACAAATAGCAGTGGTTACTCAGAGACGTTGCGAGTCACTAGCAGGAGAGTCACAGCAGCCAGCTGTGAGACGCGAGCCATGCTACTGTGTGGGTAGTGCTGATAATGCGGATGTAGCCCAGCCAGCAGACAGCCTCGCCAGCTCTTCCCATTCTGTGCACAGTGTCTAGTCGATAATCATATCACCATGCCTATGACAACCCTGCCGTGTTTTTGGACGGACTCATTTTCACTAATGGTATGCATTCAATGTCCAACTGATGATGACTTCTGTTTCATTTACATGTTTATAGATTATGTTCTTCTATCAAAAGTGGACAGAAAAGTGTCTATCAGTAGCGCTAAGAAATTTTGCCTACTTGAGGTAAGTAATGATCAACAACACTGTCTCATAATTTATTAATTGTTTTCTTGACTGAATTTTCCTTTCATACAATTACTTATACATGTTTATGTATATTAGGAGGAAAAGCACCCTCTTTGAAAGAATACACTGCTCTTCCTCTTCTGCTACTCAGTTTTCATTCTTATTTCACCCTATGAATCATTTATGTAAGTTTACATAGATCATTTCAGCTGTCTATATTTTACCTCAAAGTCAAAATCACAACAAGTTTCATAAATGAAAAGCACTAGTTTGTTTTTGTTCTACAGTATTAATTTATTGTGTTAATCAATTTTCAGCTTACAAGGCCATAATGAGACATTAACACAATAAATTCATACCCTAGAACAAAAGCAAACTGCCAAGAACTGACAGATGGTTCAGTTAACAAAAAATGTTTAGAATAAAAATTAGAGGTGTACATCATTTATGTTCCAGAGTCCAACTAATCTGATAAATCATAGCAGTAGTGGCTAATAAGGCTGTCTTACTTTGTTTTTGAATATCTGGTGAATTTCTATTTCCTGTGTAATGTCTACTGGTAACCTGTCACACACTTTTGCACCAGAATCTAAAACACCATTTTCAACCTTACATAGGGATGTACAGTCTATGATTCATGATTGGGTAGTTGTAGCTCACCACCATTTAAGGAAAGGACAAGAAAGTGTAATGAGAAGACATTCTGAGAAGAAAATAAGTCGAATAGAGTATTAAATACTAATTCAGGAATGATGAAAAAAACTGAAAAAGGAAATGCACAAAAGGAAAGCTATCAGAAAAGACAAAACCCATACAAAGGAAGAAAGAAAATGGCAGACACAGAGAAATGGCAGAGGGAGCATGGAGGCAAAAGCAGAAGAAAACAGTTTGTAGCAGAGTAGTGTCATTATGGATCTTCAGGAAGAGGGTCCATGAAGAGGAATTACCTACGGAGAAGAGCCCCGAGGAATGTTGAACACATAATTTTATCAAAAAACTAATAAAGTGACAAGACATGGGAGAAAACATGAAAAAAGAGGAAATAATGTGGAACATATCACTTGATACAATATGTACACATAATTAGTGTTAACATTAATGAACACATTTTTTTTCCTCCTGGCTACAAGTTTTCAAATAGAAATTCATCTATGGAATAAAAGGCATTGTCCAGGGGAAATGATTTTAAGTTAGATTTACAACCTGCGTTGCTGCTTGCTAGACATTTTATAGTGTCAAAAAATTGATCGAAAATTTTTGTTGTTGCATACTGGACTCCTTGCTGAGGTACTGACAGCTTTAATAATGAGTAATAAAATGTCAATTTTCCTTCTAGTGTTGTAGGCAAGGACATTAGTGTTCTTTTCAAATTTGATGGATTATTTATGATGAGTTTCATTAGCAAATATGTCTTGTGATGGCACAGTTGAAATGCATAGCTTCTTAAAGAGGTACCAAAATAACACTGGTAGGTGAATACCAAATGTTAGTCTTACTACTTGCTTTTGTGCAATCAGTCTTCCAGCTGGTTTGATGTGGCCTACCATGAATTCCTCTCCTGTGCCAACATTTTCATTTTGCAACCTACATCCTCAATTATTTACTGGATGTATTTCAATCTCTGTCTTTCTCTACAGTTTTTACCTTCCATAGCTCCCTCTACTACCATGGAAGATATTCCCTGATGCCTGAACAGATTTCCAATCATCCTGTCCCATCTTATTGTCAGCATTTTCAACATATTCGTGTCCTTGCCAATTCTGTGAAGAACATCCTCATTTACTACTTTAGCAGTCCACCAAATTTTCAATGTCCTTCTGTAGCACCACATCTCAAATGCTTCTATTCTTTTGTGTTCCTGTTTTCCCACAGACTATGTCTCACTGCCATACAATGCTGTTCTCCAAATGTACATTTCAGAAATTTCTTCCTCAGATTACAACCTACGTTCCATACTAGTAGACTTATTTTGGCCAGAAATTCCCTTTTAGCCAGTGCTAGTCTGTTTTTTATGTCCTCTTCACTCCGTCCATTGTGGGTTATTTTGCTGCCTAGGTAGCAGAATTCCTCAACTTCATGTTCACCAATTATGATATTAAGTTTCTGCTAAATCTAATTATTTTCATCTTTCTTCAATTTAATGCCAATCCATGAACTGTACTCATTCCATTCAACAGGTCTTGTAATTCTTCTTCACTTTCACTGAGGATAGCAGTGTCAACAGGGTATCTTGACATTGATATCCTTTCACCTTGAATTTTAATCCAACTCTTGTACCCTTCTTTTATTTCTGTCACTGCTTCTTCAACAAATTGACTGGACAGCAGGGGCAAAAGACTACATCAGTGTCTTACAACTTTTTTAATCCATGTACTTCATTCTTGGTCTTCCACTCTTATTGTTTCCTCTTGGTTCTTGTACATATGACATATTACCCATGTTTCGCTATAGGTGACCCCATTTTTCTCAGGATTTTGAATATCATTCACCATTTTACATTGTCAAATGCTTTTCCTGTGTTAACAAATCCTATGAATGTTTCTTGATTTTTCCATTATCACTGCAACATTAGAACTGCCTCTCTGGTGTGTTTACCTGCCCTAAGGCCAAACTGATCGAGATCTAACAAATCCTACCTTTTCTTTTCCATTCTTCTGTATATTATTCTTGTCAGAAACTTAGATGCATGGGCTGTTAAGCTGATTATGTGATAATTCTTGCACTTGTCAGCTCTTTTAATCTTGGGAACCGTGTGGATGATATTTTTCTGAAAGTCTGATGGTATATTGTCAGTTTCATACATTCTGCACACCAACGTGAGTAACTGATCTGTTGCCACTTCCTCAGATGATTTTAGAAATTCTGATTGAATGTTATATATCCCTTCTGCCTTATTTGATATAAAGTCTTCCAAAGCTCTTCTAAATTTTCATTCTAATACTGTATCCCCTAGCTCTTTCCTATCAACTCTTGTTTCTTCTTCTGTCATGTCATCTGATAAGTCCTTCCTCTCATAGAGGCCCTCAACATACTCTTTCCACCTATCCACCCTCTCCTCTGTATTTACCAGTGGAATTCCCATTGCACTCTTAATGTTACTACCTTTGCTTCTAATATCACCAAAGGTTGTTTTGACTTTTCTATTTGCTGAGTCAGTCCTTCTGACAATCATTTCTTTTTTTACTTCTTCCCATTATTCATGTAGCCATTTCATCTCAGCTTCCCTGCACTTCCTACTTATTTCATTCCTAAGTGACTTGTATTTCTGTATTCCTAAATTTCCCTGCACATTTTTGTACTTCCTTCTTTCATCAATCAATTGGAAGTATTTCTTCTGTTCTCAAGGTTTCTTCACAGTTATCTTCCTTGTGCCTATGTTTTTCTCTGCAACTTCTGTGACTGCCCTTTTTAGAGATGTCCATTCTTCTTCAACTGAACAGCTACCGAGCTATTCATTATCACAGTATCCATAGCTTCAGAGAACTTCAACTGCATCTTTTCACTCCTTAGTATTTCTGTATCCCACTTCTCTGTGCATTTATTTTTCCTAACTAGTCTCTTGAGCTTCAGCCTATTCTTCATCATTACCAAATTGTGACCTGAGTCTATATCTGCCCCTGGCTACACCTTTCAGGGCTCTCTGCCTGACCATGATGTAATGTAACTGAATCTTTCTGCATCTCCTGGCCTTTTCAAAGTATACCTCCTACTTCACTTGTGATTTTTGAACACAGTATTCACTATTACCATCTGAAATTTATTGTAGAACTCAATTAGTCTTTCTTCTCTCTCATTCCTACTATCAAGCCACATTCTCCAGTAATCTTTTCTTCTACTCCTTCCCCTAAAACCACATTCCAATCCCCCATGACTACTGCATTTTCATCTTCCTTTACATATTGAATTACCTGTTGAATATCCTCATATATTTTCTCTATCTTCTAATCTTCTGCTCATGACATTGGCATGTATACCTGATCTATTGTTGTCCATGTTGGCTTGTTGTCAATTCTGACGAGAACCACACTATCACTGACCTGTTCACAATAATTCATTCTCATCCTGTCTTCCTATTGATAACAAATACTACTCCTGTTGACCTTACCATACAATTTTCTTTTTTCAATTTCACTTCACTGATGACCACCACATTTAGGCCGAGTGTCTTAACATTTCCCTTCTCAGATTTTCTAGATTCCCTACCATGTTCAAACTTCTGACATTTCATGACCCAACTCATAGAATGTTATTCTTTCATTGGTTATTCCATTTTTTCTGATGGTCGCCTCCCCCTTGGCAGTCCTCTCCTGAGGACGTGAGTGGGGGACTAGTCTGGAATCTTTTGCCAATGGAGAGATCATCACAACCTATTTTCAGTTACAGGCCACATGTCCTCTGAATACACATTATGTGTCTTTAATGCAGTGATTTTCTTTGCCTTCTGCATCCTAATATCACTGATCATTGTTGATTCTTCTGCCTTTTAGGGGCAGTTTCATCCCAAGGGCAAGAAAGTGCACTGAACCTCTGTTCAATCCTCTGCCCTGTTTGGCAATGTCATTGGCAGAATGAGGGTGACTTCATAAGCTGAAAGTTTTTGACCATTGCTGATGATGTACAGAACTGAATATAGTGTTTTTTTTTTTTTTTTTTTTTTTTTTTTTTTTTCAAAATTTAGGGAGACTCCATTTTCTGATCTTTGGAAAATATCATTTACAATCTGTTACTTTGTCTCTATTTTGATTTATTATAACACTACAATCATCCGCAAAAAGTACCAAATCTGCTTTAAAATGTTAAGTGGAAGGTCATTCACATTTACGTGGTGTGATCAAAAGATAACAGGAATATTTGTTTTTGTTAAAGAATCTTTACTTATTTATCAACATCAATTTTGTCCCCTTCAAAGGAATCCCCCTCAGATATAAAACACTTAAGCCAGCACTTTTTCCAATCTTGGAAGCACTTCTGGAACTCACTTTTCATTATGGTGTTCAGCTCCTTCAGTGATTCTGTTTTTACCTCATCAATGGTGGCAAAATGACATCCTTTCATGCTTCTCTTCAGTATCGAGAATAGAAGAAGTCACAGGGGGCCACGTCTGGCAAAAATGGTGGCTGAGGCAAAATGATGGTTTTGTTTTTTGACAAAATATCATCAATAATAAGCATTGAGGAGTAAGTTGGAGCATTATCATGATGCAATTTTCATCAGTGGTTTTGCTACAATTCTGGTCATTTTCTCTGGACTTCTTCACGCAGTTCAGAGCTTCCAGGCAGTATTCTTATTGACCATATGGCCATAAGGCAGGAACTCATGATGTACCATCCTACCATAATCTAAGAAAACAGAGATTGAACACCAGATCGAACTTGTTGAATTTTTTTCAGTCTTGGCTCTTCAAGTAATTTCTATTGGGATGATTGGGCCTTTCTTTCAACGTCATACCCATATACCCATGATTCATCATGTGGAATACCCCACTTTATAAGTTCTGGACCGTTGTCGACTTCATTCAGAAATTCATGAGTGATGTCTACTTGCAGTAATTTTTTATCAAAATTCTATAATTTCTGGACAAACTTTGCTGCTACATGTTTCACACCAAAAACATCTCCAAAAAATTGCTGACATCATTAGCAATCTCTCTGACTGAGATTCAGTGATTTTTCAAAACCATTTCTTTCCTTCTTCCACACTATTATTATCAGTAATTGATGTTCTAGGGCATCCAGGGTGGTGGTTGTCTTCAACATCCTCACAGCCCTCTTTGAAATGTTTATACATTAGTAAACGCTTGTGTTTCTCATAGCAGAGTCACCAAAAGCCACAGTCAGCATTTTGAATGTGGCGCTACACTTTATTCTATTTTTCAGGCAAAATTTAATGTAAATTCTTTGATTCATCTTCTTTGAAAGTAAAAATTAGTCACGTCCTCAAAAACACGTATAACTTTTGCCTATCAGCAATAAAATAAATATTCGAAACAGGTGAAAATGCAAACTTAATCAGGAACATGTGTACAAACAAGATTAAAAAATATTTCTGAAAATATGACGTATAAAGCCTGTGAAATTAAAAAATTCCCATTACTTTTTTACCACACTTTCCATAAGGAACAGGGATGGACCCAAAATTGAGCCCCATGGGACTCTTTTTGTGATTTTTTCCCCATCACTACAATTTTCTACCCTTACAACATTGTTTGAATTATTCATCACAACCTTTTGCATTCTGTTAGTTGGGTATGATGCAAACCGGCTGTGTGTAAAACCATCAGTTCCATAAAACTTGAGTTTTTCAAAGAGAATAACATGATGTACACAATCAAATGCCTTGGAAAGATCATAAAAAAATGCCAACTGGGAATATTTTATTATTTTAGACTTGTACTATTTGATGATTGAACGCTTAAATAGCATTCTCAGCTGAGTGACCCTTCTGGAATCCAAATTGTCATATGCTAAGTAAATTGTTTCTACTTAAGTGTGAGGCTACTCCTGGGTAGACTACTTTTTCAAATATTTTGGAAAAAGACACCAGTAAGGAAATTGGACAATACCTTTTTATGTCTGTCTTTTTTTAGGAAGTGGTTTAACAACTGCATATTTTAACCTGTATGGAATAATTCCTTGTGCCAGTGATGCATTGCATATATCACTAAATACATTACTTATTAAGTTGGAATAACTTTTCAGAATTCTGTCTGAAATTCTATCAACACAAGATGACCATTTGTTGTTTGAATTTTTATAGTTCCACTGCTGTTGGTGAACGAAGTTGGTGCTACTTCTAGTTGCTTAGAGATTTGTGGAATGAAATTTTTAATATATCCTCTTGTTTCTTCAAATGAATCATTTATTTCTGCTAAATTTAGAAATTGATTGTTAAAAGTACTCACAACTTGTGAATGATCACTCACAACATTGCCATTTAGTTTAATTAATATAGTATCTTGTACACTGACTGGATGTCCAGTCTTCTGTTTGACAGTACCCCACATAGTTTTAATCTTGTTACCTCCATTATGAAGTCTGTTCTAAAAATTCCAGAACTTTGTCCAGAAATTTTTAATGCTTACTTTTTACTCATTGTTCATGGTCTCCTTTGAAACACTCTCCACCTCAATTGATACACTGCTACCAACACAATTTCCACTTCTGGAAGCAGTCTTGGCATGCCTCTTGCTGGATAGCGTGAAGTGTCATCTGTGAATTTTCTTTTATCTCATCCACCTTTGCAAATATTCATCTGTTCAACATGGTTTTCAAATTTGGAAAAATCAAGAAGTCCACAGAGACCTTGTCTGGACAGCACGGATTTCATTTTTTGTGGAATAGTCATGCACCAACAGGGACAAATGTGCACACACATTATTATCCTACAACAATGATGAATTGTCTCACCATGTTTCAGGCTGTTTCCTTCTCTGTTTTCTTGCAGGCCATGCAACAAGTTCACAACCACCAATTAACAGTTTGTCCCTGTGGTACACATTCGTGATGAACTACCGGTGGTCCTTCAAAATCAAAGAAAACTATCAGCATGGCTTTGACATTTGATGTGACCTGATGAGCTTTTTATGGTCTTGGAGAACCTTTCCCGATCCATTATGAAGACTGAACCTTGGTCTCAGCATCATAACCACAGACCCATGTCTCATCACCAGTTATGATTCTCTTAAGGAACATCTCATTCTCATTTGCACAATCCAAAAGCTCTTCACAGATTGCAAGGTGAAAGTCTGTCTGATCTTGACTCACGAGATGAGTGATGAACTTGGTGGCAACATGATGCATTCCAAGATGCTGTGTCAGCATTTCGTGACGTGATCCAACTGAAAGGTTACATTCTGCTGCAATCTCTCAGACAGTCAGTCTTTGATTGGCACGCACAGTTTCATTGACATTCCTGATATGAGTGTCGTGTTAGTAGGGCACCTGGCAAGGGTCATCTTTAACTTCCATCCACTCTTTTTTAAGCCAAGTGAACCATTCATAACACTGAGAATGGCTTATGCACTCATCACATTAGGCATCCTGAATCATTTAGTATGTCTCTGCAATGGTTTTCTGGAGTTCCATGCAAAATTTAATGCAGATGCGTTGTTCCTCTAACTCTGCTGTCTTGAAACTCGCAAACTGTGCAACATAGTGTACTACTCAATACAGTTGTGAACAATATAACTAACAGACATATATGAAATTTTTTGTACAGATCTCATGTTTATTTTTGTCAGGATGGGCATAGTTCTAGACATTTTAATGACTTTCCTTAAAATACTACAGTATTTTCTGTGGTATGCATGTAATGTCAGATCTTGATTTACTCTGCCCTTTATGTAGATTTCTCTCTTTCTCTTATAAGAGATTTTAATTCCCTTAGTTATCCTTGGCTTACTTGTTTCTGAATCAAACTTCTGGATAACTTTTTAGGAAAGCAAATTTCAAAACCTGACACATATTTCCTATGGAGTAAATTAAATTTAAGATTAGCATTTCTTTCTATATATACCTCAACCCACACCACATCTTTTAACTTATGCTTAAAACATCATATACCGTTCTTATTAACAAGCCTCACAGCTTTGTATGAACTTGCTTCAGGTCTGTAAGATGCCATACTGTTTATTTCCATTAGCTGTGCACCATCAATAGAGAGTCTATTTTCAGTTGGGTACACATTAATAGTTTCAGCCTGAGCACTGTCCATAAAAATGTTATCAAATCAGCATCTTTCTGAACAAGAGCTGGAAAACTGACTACTGAAATTAGAGTAAAACACCCAAATAATGAGTCTCATTCATTTTTACTGTACATATCTTTGAAGAAATCTATTTTGAAATCTCCACAAACTACTAACTGTTTCTTTTTGTCTGACAGGCAGCTCAATAATGCATCCACATTTCTCATAAATAGCTGGAAGTTTCGTAGAGTGAATATGTAGACTATTACAATTACCAGAGAAATATTCTGCAGTAACAACTCACAAGCACATGTATTTAGATTCAGATTGACACACAAACTGTTTGCTTCAACATTTTGACTTTACGTCTACTTGTATGTAAGTTGGAACTCCTTCTATTTTCATGTTAAATTCACATGAAAATGATGCTAGCCTCTGATCCCAGACATTTAACATCTCCATTGCTATGGTTATTTTGTATTCAGAGAGGCACAGAATATCTATTAATTTAGAATTTCCCACATCTTCTAGGCAGACAAGAAGCTCATCTATTTTGTTTTTCAACCCTTTAATGTCCTGATGAAAGACATAAATTTTATTTTTCTGGAAACTGCTGCATATATTGTGATCCTGTCCTGCTCTGATTTTTTTCAAGACTGTCTGTCGGTAACCTGACTCTATCTAAGAAACAAAAAAGTGCCCTTTAACTCCAATTATCACAGAGATTTAGTCTTGTGTACTTTTGTCATATTATTGCTTATAGCAGATTATGAAAGTGTTTATGTATTACATTAATATAATAGAGGGAAACATTCCACGTGGGAAAAATATATCCAAAAACAAAGATGATGTGACTTACCAAACGAAAGCGCTGGCAGGTCGATAGACACACAAACAAATACAAACATACACACAAAATTCAAGCTTTTGCAACAAACTGTTGCCTCTTCAGGAAAGAGGGAAGGAGAGGGAAAGATGAAAGAATGTGGGTTTTAAGGGAGAGGGTAAGGAGTCATTCCAATCCCGGGAGCGGAAAGACTTACCTTAGGGGGAAAAAAGGACGGGTATACACTCGCACACACACACACACATATCCATACACACATGTACAGACACAAGCAGACATATTTAAAGACAAAGCCCAAACTCTTTGTCTTTAAATATGTCTGCTTGTGTCTGTATATGTGTGGATGGATATGTGTGTGTGTGTGCGAGTGTACACCCGTCCTTTTTTCCCCCTAAGGTAAGTCTTTCCGCTCCCGGGATTGGAATGACTCCTTACCCTCTCCCTTAAAACCCACATCCTTTCATCTTTCCCTCTCCTTCCCTCTTTCCTGATGAGGCAACAGTTTGTTGCAAAAGCTTGAATTTTGTGTGTATGTTTGTGTTTGTTTGTGTGTCTATCGACCTGCCAGCGCTTTCGTTTGGTAAGTCACATCATCTTTGTTTTTAGATATATGTATTACATTATATTTTCAAAATGTTATTTTTCATTTATTTGATGGAACAACATTCTAGCATAGTAAATTACACGTGAAGCAAGTAATCTTGAGTTTTATTTACAGCTAAGATAGCTACTACTCTCTTTATTTCCTATCAAGAAATGTCACCATTCATATAAAGAGACAACAGAGCACTATGATCTACTGTAACTTGAACTGAATCTTTATGTTTCTAATAAGAGTAAGGGAAAAAAGGATAACTTGCCACAAATAGCACCCCTGCCCCCCTCTACAAAAAAGCTCTCTCTCTTTCATGTGTTCATGTGCACGTGTGCACATGCACATGTGCAGAACACGTGCGAGTGCGCTCGCGCACATACACACACACACACACACACAACCACATTTACCAGATAATGGTAGTAAGTTGAGAACTGTTGAGTCAATCAATCAATAACATTTCCAGAGAAAAAGGCCAGTGCTTGCTGCAGTGTGTAACAACTGCTCTTAATGCACACAAATGGCATTATTAATGTTTGTAAGTACAGTAGTAGATAATCTGAAGTATTATGCTCTATAAACTCTGAATTAATTACCTGTCAGTGATATCATTTAAGTAGTATCTTTGAGTGATTAAAGAAATTGATGCATGATGGAATCGACTTGTGACTTCAGATTGTGCAATATTCTTACACTATGTTGTTGTAAGGTGAGAAGCATTTAGTTCTGGATTTATACAAGATACTCTGAGATACTTACCCAGTTTCAGTGGGTGGATAAATTAGCTAGAATTTGCTACACTACTTATTGGGTTCTTTTGATCAGCACAAGATAATTACGAATGTTGTTAATACATTCTAATGGGAGATTATCTAAAAAGTAAAAAAAATAAAAAAAGTCTGTGAAGAGGTATTTTAAAAATACAGCTCTTTCTTTTTAACATAGTCACAGGGATATTCTTGAACAGATTTTTAGGCCATTTTCCAATACATAGATAAATAAAGTCTATTTTCCCCTAATGAATCAGATGACATATTTTCCAGAATATTATAGAGATAAAAGAGATCTGCTTTTCAACAAATATTCTGTTCTTGAATTTGCAACATATATGTGGTCCCATGCATGTTCTGCAGTGATATGGTTATGGACAAAGTGGCTTGTCATACTCTTATTCTTGGCTTTCCATTTATTTACGCACAGCATCTGAACAAACAATAACTATATTTCTCTAATAACAAATGTCATTCACTCATCTTGGAGACATTAATGCACAGATTGGTAAAGAAAAAAGATATACGAAAATTGTTGGAGATTATCCTGCCCACAGAACAACAAACAGAAATGGCACCAGGCTAATAGAACTTTGCCAAGCACGCCACCTAATTCTTAAATCTACAGCTTTCAAAAACTACCACAAAAACTAAAGACATGGACATCCCCAAATTCCAACCTAGGGGAATTTCAACTTGATCATGAGACAATCAAGAAAATTTTGTGCAACGAAATCAGGAATGTTAGGATACTCAAGAATACAAACTTGGAACTTGGATTCAGACCATTACCTCTCCAAAATCAAATTCACAGTCATTAAAAAAAAAAAAAAAAAACACATCAAGGGTTGCAAGGGTTGAAAGTATGATGCTGAAAAAGTATTAAAATCAGGTGAATTTACAAAAGCAACTGAAATGATTCAGACCCAAATTTTGGAGAATATCAAGGAAAACTACATTACTACGACCGAAAGGATAGCACCCAACATAAGAAGGAAAAAAGCACGCCTAGTGGTCACTAGAATGTGATGCCCTAATTAAAACTATAAAACAGGCATGGCAAGAATGGCAATCATAGAAAACAGAAGAAAGCAGATTAAATTTCATTAGAGTTCGAAAACTGGTAGATAAAAGTATCAAAAGAATTAAGAAGACTCATGAAAACAAAACTCTTCACCACATTGATGATGAATTTACTAAAAACAGCACAAGAACCTTTCACAGTATCTTCAAACAAATGTTATCAGGATACAAAGCTCCCACCCTCCAATTTCAAGATGTAAATGGGACCATCACTCACAATAAGACAGAAAATTTCAAGATATTAGCAGGCCACATTGAGAAGCTCCTGAATTGTGAACTCATCCTTGAAAAATTTGAATCCATCCCAAATTACAGTGAGAAGTTGGATTCAGAACCACCAACGACTGACAAACTACAAAAGGCAATTTCAGAACTGAAAAACAACAAAGTGATTGGAGAAAACCAAACAGTGGCCAAACTATGGAAACAAGTTGAAAAAATGCAATTACATCACTTCAATGTGTTTTTGATAAAATCTGGAAAGAGGAAGGGATTCCCACAGAGTGGAGGCTCTCATCCATCCTATCCACAAAAAAGGCTTCAAGACAGACTCCAACAATTATAGAGGACTATCACTGCTTGATATATCATACAAGTTCCTTTCTAAAGTCATTCTGAACAGGACAGAGCCGCAATTGTACCCACAAATTGGGGAATACCAGAGAGATTTTAGAAAGGTTAGGTCATGCTTGGAACAAATACTAAACCTCAGAAACAAACAATGGAAAATCCAGGATGGAATGTAACAATATTACAGAAGGAAAGTTGCTACTCACCATATAACGGAGATGCTGAGTTGGGATAGGCACAACAAAAAGATTCACACAATTATAGCTTTCCGCCATTAAGGCCTTTGAAAACAATAGACACACATACACACACACTGACGTAAACACAACTTGCACACATGTCTGCAGTCTCAGACAACTGAAACCACACTGCAGACGTGCGTGCAAGTTGCGTTTGGGTGAGTGTGTGTGTACGTGTGTGTATGTGTGTCTATTGTTGGCAAAGGCCTTAATGGCCGAAAGCTATAATTATGTGAATCTTTTTGTTGTGCCTCTCACGACTCAGTGTCTCTGCTATATGGTGAGTAGTAACTATCCTTCTCTAATATTGTTACAAACCTCAAAAACATTATGACATACCTGACATACCAAAAAACCAAGGGCAAAGACATACGTAATCTCCTTCATTGATTTAAAAAAAGCATACTATTTGATTGTAAGAGAATCTCTATTAGCAGTCCTGGAAGAAATGGGCATGGATAAGAAAACAACTAATATCATAAAAGTGACCCTTACAAATATATTTTCGAAAGTTAAATTCATGAGTGAACTACCAGAACCCTCAAAAATAAAATGGAAGTACAACAGGGGGTGGGCCCCCACCATTGCTGTTCAGTTATGTGCTTGAGGAAGTAGTCAGAGAATGGAACACAAATATAAAGAGTGGTATAAATTTGGGTTGCAAAAAGAAGAACCTTAAAGTAAATTGCACAGCCTTTGCAGATGATATGGCCCTGTTTGCCAAAACAATGGAAGAAGCTTAGGAGCAAATCCTTGAAATAAAGAAACAAATGGTTAAAACAGGTCTTCACATCTCCTTCTAAAAAAAGTAAGATCATGACAAACATCATGAACTCACGTACATACCTCAAAGCCCAAGAACAAAGGACTGAAATAGTAAAAGAATTTAAATATTAACAGAATCTTCCTTCGGTTCTTGGTAGAACAACATTATAATAATAAATGAAAAGCACCAGTTTGCTTTTGTTTGCTATTGTAGAACAAAAGCAAACTGGTACTTTTCATTTATTATTAGAATTTAAATATCTCAGAGAATGGATTAGTTGGAATGCTAGGGAAATCCAGAAAAAATAAACTTGAACTGGCATTCCAACTAGCAAAAGACACATCAACAAAAAATCTCCTTCATGGGGGGGTCCAAGACTACACATTAGAAGATAGAGATTAAGCCAGAAGCATTGTATGCAACAGAAACATTAAACATGAACTTCAAAGGCCAAATGAGTAACTTGAAATAAAGGAAAGAAAAATTTTGAAGAAAATCATAGGACTAAAATTCCAAGATAATAAGATAGTTTACATCAAATAGAAACTTGCTGCAACAAAATCGAAAAACTTTCAGATACAACATGAAAAGGAGGTTAAATTTTTATGGGCATCTTCCCAGAATGAACTCCTAACAGATTAGCCAAACAAATCTTTGACTTTTTCTGTAACAGCAAAATGAAACCCAACTGGTTTAAGGAAACTGAGTAAGACCTATTGGAATTTCAGAAAAATCACTAATCAGTTGAACAGCTAAATTAATAACTTAAGATAAAAATATAAGGTTCCAAGACAAATCTATACAAAAACCCACACACATTATCTCAGAAGAGAAGGGGGACAAGAAGACTAGAGATGGGGGATCCGCTCCTGAACTGATTCATAGAGTTGAATCTTTCAAAGGAATGAACAATCAGCGATTCAGAAAAAAAGAATGGTAGCTCCAAACATTTCCCACAGCAGAGAGAGAGAGAGAGAGAGAGAGAGAGAGATACAGAGAGAGAGAGAGAGAGAGAGAGAGAGAGAGAGAGAGAGAGAGAGCATATCAGCGGGGCCTCTGCTGGTCAGAGCACACTGCACGCCACACAACACAGCCAGCGCCGGCCTCTACCCTGCTTCTGCCTTGGCTGCCTGCATTGTGCAGTGCCCCATTGGATTCTGTGTTTCACATATGCCGTGCCATCTCTGTGCCTCCTCTGCCGCGTGCAGTGTCTGGCGTACCTTAACTTAGCATCGCACTCCGTCGGCAATCGTTTCAGTCGCACGTCCTGCCCTCTGGGCAGTTGATGCGAGCAACAGGACAGAGAGCCTCCTAGTGGAGAACATAAGAACTACTTGCAACAACCTGCTCGCAAGAGAACGGACGATTTGTCTCGGAGCGGGTGACTGGTGGCAGTTCACCGTTCCCCCCCACCCTCAGAACTCACCCGCTCTACACTCATACCTCCGTTCTCGACTCTAGTCAGAGCGTTGAGCAAAGCAACTCAGGTGTCACTGTGGTCTCTGCGGTCTTAGCTCATGCAGTAATACAGCTCGCGGCTCGACTTGCTTGACTCAGCGCCTCTGCATCGGAGTTCGTCTCTACTGGATATTGTTCTTCGTACTAATACCGGTATGTATATTACATAATTATGTTATGTATACATCATTTGTTTTTATTTTATTTTTATTTGTTTAAACTGATCAGATTAGGTTCCTGACAACTCCTCTTAACATAACATATACTCGTTGCGTGTGTCGACTGTGCATACTGAAATATATTACAGTTTTTGTATGTTAATTTTTATGCAATTAAAGTTTGTTTACATAATATGAATCAGTCTTATTTTCAAAATTTCCCTACCTGATAAAAATACTTAGAATTTTATTGTAATATTTTTATTTTTTCCACCAGATGAATGTATAACTTTTCTATCTCAAAGTGACTCAGGATGTAATATAAACCTATCAATGATTTTTCCTTCATTTCGAACTGCAGTCGTACTGTACTTTATGAATGAAAATCCAATCATTTGATTAAGTTTCATTATTACTTCATTTCACACTATCACTATATAGATGTGGAGGTTTGTTTTGCGGGGCACTGAAAAGTGTCGTTATCAGCATGCTATTTTAGCTTTGTAGCCATTATCACATGCAAAGGTGAAATATTTATTACATGTCTGACATGTCTGAATGATTGCTGTCACAATATTACAATCATTCAGACGTCAGATATTTTATGACTATTTCACCATTGACCATGATAATGGCTACAAAGTCAAAACCACAATAGTGCAAAATAAATCAATAATCAAAAACTTTGTCATATCATGGAAATTTCAATAAACAATACAAAATTCTTACTCATTATCTGTGTTACTTCAAAATAGGATCAAATAAGATCAAAATACAGGTATAGTACTGGAATAAACAAAGTTTAAAGGGCAATGTGCCTTCCATTTATTTTCTATTGTGAATGAGTGGTGAGTCATGAAAAAGAGCTAGTTCATTTCAGGGAGTGAACAGTTCTGACCCGATCTCTGAAAAGAACAGTTTTGCCCATCTCTAAAGAAGACCAGAAAGAATAAAGAAATACTGGGCACTGATAAAAGAACAACACACCGAAAAAAATATAAAGGAGTTGGTGTTTAGTCATGATGCAGGAACCATGAAGTATCTTACCACAGCTATGGTCTCTTTTTATGGATTTCCTTAAACAACTTCCTCGTCCTCCTTTTTTTTCTCCTACATACTAGCATAATAACAGCACTAGGCCAATCGATCCAAGGAGAAAATTCAAAATGCTCACTTCCACTGGCATAAAACAACTGTAAGCATCACTTTGATGTTATATTGAGACCAGTATGATCATTTTGGCTGTGGAAGTTGTTAGACAATATGCAGTGATGATTAAAATTTTTCCTCAATGTTGTAGCCATAGACTCAACACCATCCCCAGTGAGGATCCCTTGTTCTGTCATTGTCAGACTGTTCAAGAAGTTCATTGTAAACATTCACTGTCCTTTAAACATCAAACAAGCAGCAAATTTTGCTGCAAGCTGATGCACATTCAGCTCTCCAATTGAGATCACATGATAAACCAACTGAGATACCATCCTTTTCTGCAACTTCACTAACAAATAGTTAAACGATACGCATGTGCAAGGTTCTTGTTTTTTTTTTTTTTTTTTTTTTTTTTACTGTGAGAGTCACTAGTTCAGATGCAAGGGACTCCAGATTAAGTGTCATCATCAATTGGTTGACAATCATTTCAGAGCAAAGAAGTTAGCCTAAAACATTATTTTTGTAAACTTTCTAAAAAATTTCAAAATTTTCTGTAAGTGTTTAAGCAGCTTTAATATAAAATTTAAGTTGTGCTATTGCTCTAGAAATCAGAAATTGCCAAAAATTGCCCAAAAAAACTACAAAAGTCAATAACATTGGCTTAAAAATTAAATGAGATAACAATAATGAGAAACACTGCTGCTAGTGATGGATACAATTGACCCTGTCACTCTGAATAAAATATTATTGAAATTGTTGCAAAGGCATTTGCTTTTTCACCAACTAGAGAATGACCATGTATTGAGCAAAGAAATAATTGCAAGGAGGGTACCACACATGGTGGCCCAAAACAATGCACTTACTTTCTAAAAATCAGTATCTTAGGTTAGTGAAATGTAGTTACCATTATTGTACCACTAATGAGTAATTGTAGAAACTAACATAAAGTTGCTCTGTGAGTTCACCGTGAGGCAAGAAGTATACAGAGCTATCAAAGTTAGCTTTTCATTTGAACTGTTCGGCCTGAATCAGTGGTTCATGCAAGGGCTTAATCTGTAAGAGTTATTGGCAACCACGATACTGAAATAAAACAACGATCTTCCTGAGTTCCAAAAATGTGTACAGAAGTGTCCATGAGCAGAGGGATTTCAGTTAACATCACCATCACAATTGATGTCCATTATGAATTATACAGATCACTTTAGACACATTACTGGAGGTACAGTTGCCACTATGAATAATGTGGAGAACACCTCACAATAGTACTTCAGCATTTACCATCACATCTAAATGAAATAACCTAAAACAGATGCAACTGCATTTTATATCCAATATAGCATCCCAGGAGAAGGAACCCACAACTCCTGGCAAATAGGATACATCCTAATTGTCACATCCTGATGCGACAAGGACTGCAGTTTTAAACAGACCTTTTCAGAGAAGAAATCAACATGAAGAAATTAATCTTCAATCAGTGTTCCAGAATTGTCACATGTTTTTTAACCCACACACATCCATGCCTGTGTGTGTTTCTGGACTTACAATTTCTGGCATGGCTAAACTTGCATTAGCATAACTTTGGCAGCTCTGAACAATTCACTTTATCTCTCTCCCTAACCAATATACAGGGTGTAAATTTTAAGTTGACTAACCAGAATAACTCAAAAAATAAGCTTCACATGAAAAAATGTGTAGAATTTATTTGAATTACAGTGCCCACTACCAAGATTCAAAACAAATGTTTAAGACAAAATGTATGTAGTTTTTTTTATGTAGAATCTGATTCTGCAATAAAAAATGGGGGTTCCCATTTAAAATTTTAAAGTTGCCTCCTGCCCCACCCCCAGGGGACTGGGGTGGAGGGCTAATTTTAGCACCGGCACATGTCCCTCTCGAAAATAATCAACTTTGGATTCTACACATTTTTTCATGTGAAGCTTATTTTTTGAGTTATTCCGGTTTGTCAGCTTAAAATTTACACCCTGCATATTGGTTAGGGAGAGAGATAAAGTGAATTTTTCAGAGCTGACCTAGTTAAATGCTAATGCAAGTTTAGCCATACCAGAAATTGTAAGTCCAGAAACACATACAGGTATGGATGTGTATGGGTTAAAAAACATTGTGGCAATTCTGAAACACTGCTGAGAGATTAATTTCTTCATGTTGATTTCTTCTCCAAAAAGGTCTATTTAAAAATGCAGTCCTTGTCACATCAGGAAGTGGCAATTAGGACATGGCTTGAAACAAGAATGAAAACTTGCGACTTCCACATATTTTAACTTTTAATTAGCACAATTTTGGGAGAGTGTAAGTACATATGTCTTTATCGCACCAGCTCAAAAGACCAACGACCATCAAGATCAGTGAAGAAAACAATTGAGGTACAGAAAAAAGGCCTGATAGTATAGCTTTCAGTTTTCTGCAACTTATTCAGATATAAGCATACATCCCTATGATATCTTTGCCGTATGGGGATGGCACAAAATGGAAAATATTTATTTATATGTGTAGGCCATTTAAAGAACCTATATGTGTCGCATCACTTGATTGAAATAGAAGTCAGGATCAAACTAGCAACAGCAATAACTTTTGAAGTCTTAGTCAAATAACAGAGATAAAAAGCAGCTGTGGATGTAATAGATATTTCAAATTTAGTTTTTGTGCATCTGCAGCTGTAGAAGACCCAGAGATACACTGTGAGCATCTTTCCAGGTCTCTATGTAATGTATTCAAGTATGCATGATTGTACTTGAAGCTAATTTGATTTGTAAGTCAGTTTTTAATATTTTAGTATCCCCCTTTTCTCCCCTTTTAAACAGATCATCTGATGATGACTTGGTTTTAAGTAAAAACACTAATGATATCACTTGTGTGACCTGAGGCAGAATCATATACTTACAATATGGTCAGTGTGTTTTGCTCAGGCAGTAAGCACAGTCTGTGTAGTTTTGCTCATGACAGATTACTTGTTGTGGGTTGGCAGGAGAGCCAACACCGGGTTATGAGAGGAAGCCTAAAGGCACGCATTTTAGCTCACGCAGGCTGGCGTGAGGTCTGGAACAGGTCAAGGAAATTAGAATTTAGAAAAACGGACGTAGCTGGTGGAATATTTAACTTTAATCCATTAATGATGAGCATCGCTCTTGACTGTACATTATTTACAATATTAATAGTAACTGAACATGGCGCCTTGCTAGGTCGTAGCAAATGACATAGCTGAAGGCTATGCTTACTATCGTCTCGGCAAATGAGAGCGTATTTTGTCAGTGAACCATCGCTAGCAAAGTCGGTTGTACAACTGGGGCGAGTGCTAGGAAGTCTCTCTAGACCTGCCGTGTGGCGCCGCTCGGTCTGAAATCACTGATAGTGGCGACACGAGGGTCCGACGTATACTAACGGACTGCGGCCGATTTAAAGGCTACCACCTAGCAAGTGTGGTGTCTGGCGGTGACACCACATTACTGAACTCTCTTTCTGAGAATAACCTTACACAAAAGCTCAGTTTGGCTTACATAAAGGCTTCCCTATTGATAAAGCAATATTTGACCTGAGGAACTCATTTGTGGACTACAGAAGAAAAACAAGCCTGTCACTTTTTATGTGAGCTTGTTAAGGCCTTTAATTAAACAGATTATAAAATTCTACCAGGGAAGCTAGAAAGTTATGGCATTAAAAAAATCCCACTGAGTAAGAGGAGACAGATCAGCAACAGAAGACAGTGTGTCACATAAACAAATGATATGACAGGAATAAAGCTATATTTGGCATGTGGAAATATTAAATATAGTGTTGCACAAGGTTGGATTCTTGGTTCTCTCCCATTATTGAGCTACAGTCCGCCCAAATAGCTGAGTGGTCAGCGTGATGGATTGACGTCCTACGGGCCCGGGTTCGATTCCCGGCTGGGTTGGGGATTTTCTCTGCTCAGGGACTGGGTGTTGTGCTGTCTTCATCATCATTTCATCCCCATCTGGCGCACAGGTTGCCCAATGTGGCATCAAATGTAATGAGGCCTGCACCAAGGCAGCCAGACCTGCCCCGCACGGGGCCTCCCGGCCAATGATGCCAATTGCTCATTTCCATTTTCCATTGAGCTCCAGAAATAATTTAGTAGGGCCTTTAAAATAATGTGATATAATTATATTCTACAGAACTGTCAGTACTGGTGACAGACCCATACAAAAGTATGTGCACTACTGAAGTGTCACATGTCGTTTAGGCAAATGACATTTCACACTCTTTGAGTAGTACAAGGAAAGATGATTGTGACAGAATAGCATTAAGTAGGAAGTAAGTCATGAAACATATGCCACATACTGTGCATATGTGGTTGTTTTCATACGTGCACACATTAACAGGAGATATGGAATATGAAAAACGGCAAGATGTGATGACAAATAAACAGCTTCACCTGCTGTGGGCATAGTCTTTTATGTTTTGGCATCAGGAATTGGCAGTGGCGTAACTATCAGGGAGCAGCACTCTCTCCAAGAATGAAAACAAAAGAAAGTATGGTTTTGTGACAAATGAAGTCTACTGTAATCTTGATTGTCATGTGGAGCCTTTGAGGCATATGTAGTATGTAAAGTTGTGTTCTACTCAAATTCACTAGTCACTCTAACGATCTTACACCCATCAAGGAAATATTTGTTTGTAAAAGGAAAGTAGTGGACATGCTTCTTTGTGGTATGAGTAGAAGCCACTAGCTCAGCACAAATCTTTTGTTTTATAAATTTTGAACATATGTCCCTCACTGAGGCTTTGTTCTGGCACTGGTAATTTATCTTATGCCCCAGATGTATGCACGTAATGTGTTTCATGCAGTGTTGCAAGATACAGTGTTGATGCACTGGGGGTCCACATTCACAAGGATGCTACATACGTCAGGTATTTGCAGTTGTAATTTTTCCTTTACCAAGCTTACTTTTCATTTTTTGTGGTGGTCAAAAGATAGCCTTGTTGTTTTTTCCTAAATACTTGGTATTTTTGCTCAGGGAGGCCCAATGCAGGGAATAAAGGCAAGTTTTTCTTTCTCTTTCTCCATCTCTTCTTTGCAGATGGCTGCATCATTTGTTTTCTTCGATGAATGTCTAATTAGAACTCTGTTGTACCCATTTTGGCAAAACACACACCTCTACGGCATTGCAGCTCAGCTGGGAGGTTGTCTTTGTCACAAATGGTATGTGCCTTGTGTACTAAAGTTGTTAGAGCAGTGTACTGCTGTGCTGGATGATGACAGATAGGTGCAAGAAGGTACATATCTCTGTGGGTCTTCTTTCTGTAGACTGCTTTTACTAGGTTACCATCTGCCTTTCTTCTTATTAGAATGTTAAAAAATGGAAGACATCCATTCTATTTTCGCTCTGTTATGAACTGTATGTCTTGATGGATGCTGTTTAGGTGCTACAGGACTCTCTGCCATGTTGCCATGCAACAAAGGTTTCCTCCATGTAACAGAGGGAGTATTTAGATTTGAGCCATGCAGTTTTTAGTGCAATCTCCTGCAAATGTTCCATATAGAGATTGGCAATTAAGTGGCAAATGGCAAGCCCACAGGTACACCATCGACTTTTTTGTAGATCTCCCCACCACATTTGAATTAGGTTGTCATGAGTACATGTTCAAACAGCTTCACCATTTGGTCCTCACAGCGTATACCAAGACGTCTTGAAATGGTGCTTCTGTGAAAAGAGATGTTACATTGAAGCTCAGCAGCAAATCACACTTCTGCAGCTACATCTCTTTCAGTAAGGACACAAATTCAGTTGAGTTCCTCATATCATGACTGCAGCATCACTTTATGCATTTCAGAAGTGGGGCTACATAAGTGGCTTCTACATATATGAGAGCATTAATTGCATTCACTACAGGATGCAGTGGAACACTTTTTTTTATGAATATTAGGCAGTCCATAAAAGCACTGAGATGCTAGTACCTTTAGATAGAGCCATTTTGTATCTTCCTTGGTTAGAGCTGAGCTGACTCGTGAAGCAAAGCTATTGTTTTTCTTGTCATCTTCAGGGTTGGGTCCTTCTCCAGTTTCCACAGGCTACAACGCCTAGCATAGTACTTGTCTTCTGGTGGTAGTCAACAGCACGTAAGAGAATTATTGCAGGTAGGAATATTGTCAGCAGATATGACTACTATGTTTTCATTTTCTCTTAGCACTCCAAGTACTCTCCGATCTGCTGCTGCCTTATTTAGTTTTAGAAGCTGGGGTTTTTTGATGATCCTGCATGTTTATGACCTAATTTCCTCCATCTTTTCTGCTGGCACACCACCCGGAAGTACACTATTAATCACTCACACAAGAAACCTGAGAGCTCACAGCTGGCATCAGTGCACTTCATGTAAATAAATTCATTTATTCACTCATGAAATAAGTTGTTTCTAGCTTTCTGTAATATTTGTTTACAGTACAGGCAACCTCATTTGATGAAAATTTCTTCACTTCAAGACATATTTTGAGGCTAAGAAATAGCATGTGTGATTCATATTAGATTGCAATTTCTGATTAGATTGTGTTTTAGTGTTTTCTTGAACACAGATTTAATCATAAATTTTGAAATCTTGAGTTCAAAATTCACTGCAAATAGTCAAAACTGTTATCAGGGTAGTTTCCACAGTCTCTATTTATTTCAGTAACATTAGAAGTTTTCAGTGAAACATGTTGTAACTTAAATATTAGAGTTAACATGAAATTTGTTAAAATGTAACATAGTACATACGTACTAAATCCAACACAGAAGTCTGATAAAACAATATAAATATATGATATGACATTTATTTATTATACCTGCAGTGAGCCTCTTGATAGTCCAGAACCTGGTGCAGATCCAGGACTATCTATGGTACCATCAGCAGCTGCGTCTTCTTTTGGTGAGCTGGCATTGCCAGCCCTTCTACCTTTGCGGGCTGTTAGCTGTCAATGAAATGAGAATTATGTTTTATACGACACGAACTTTCAGCCACACAGAAAAACATAGTGGTAACAGAAGAAGGCTTTTCTAAGTTTCTAACAATGTCATAAAGTAATTTTAAGTAACACAGCTCATGCTACATTAAAGGACTTGCTTAATACGTCTGGTGGTAAAAACCAAAATGTTTGCTTGTAAAAAGGAAATAAAGGCAATGATAATTCTGTGTATTAAGTCAAGTGGTAAGACAGTGTGCATATGTTTGAGAATGAAAATTTGTCATTTTCGTTTCAAGTGACTCATCACATCACACTACACTCTTCTTAATAGCATTGCTTCATAAGGGACAAACTTCTATCCTTTGTTAACATATCCTTGCTGTTGATAAGATACTGGAATTTGAGACAAATCTACTGTCATTCTGTCTGAGGAGTTTTCATCTGTCTCCGATGACAGAAAAAAGTTTCTCAGGGGAATTGAGCTCTGAAATCATTTGTACAACATTGGCTATGCAAGTCTTTCCTGCAATTGTTTTGATATTTGATGATTCTGATTACTGAGAATTAATTGTTTTCACAATTATAGCTCACTGATACTGTTTTTTCCACAAGACATGCATACTTCCATCATTTTGGACATTTGCTCTCAGAATACATCACACATTGTCAGTCTTGTGTACTCTATTACAACTGACTGACCAACACTGTGTCCTCACCAAAAGTTGGACAGTTCACCCATTAGTCTACTAAAGAGACTGGCTACACCATGACTGTCCTTCCTCTGCTGGAGTATTACTGTGCAGTATTGGAACCTTACCAGATAGGATTACAGACAACATCAAAAAAGTTTGAAGAAGGGCACTTCAGTTTGTATTAATACGAAATAGGGGAAAGAATGACACATCAGATGGGGTAGAAATCACTAAAACAAAAGCATCTTTCACTGTGGTGAGATATTTTTGCAAAATTGCAGTCTCTTCCAAGCACAAATTTTGTTACCTCCTACCTACATAAGGAGAAATGACCATAGTAATAAACAATAAGAGAAATCAGGGCTTGCAAGGAAAGATTTGGTTGTTCATTTTTCCGACATGCTATTTGGGAGTGGAACAGTCAAGAAATAGTCTGAAAGTGGTTCTGTGAGCCCTCTGCCTCCAAGCACTTGACTGTAGATTGTGGAGTAGTAATGTAGATGTGGACCCATCTTCCTGGACAAATAACATCATCAAGGAGGTTAAGCGATAGAAAATCCAGGATGGAATGTAACAATATTGTGAAAAGGAAAGTTGCCACTCACCATACAGCAGAGATGTTCAGTCACAGATATTAGATGATAAACACACACATACACACTCACGCAAACACAACTCATACACACATGACTGCAGTCTCAGGCATCTGAAGCCACACTGCAAACAGCAGCAGCAGTGCATGATGGGAGTGGTTACTGGGTGGAGGTAAGGAGAAGGTGGGTGCGAGTAGGGGGAGGGAGAGCAGGGTAGGGGTGGCAGACAGTGATGTGCTGTTGGGGAGCATGCAGGGATGAGGTGGAAAGAGGGTAGGGCAGCTATGTGCAGTCGGTATATTAGATGAAGGGCAGTGGAGAAGTGGGGAGGAGATAGTGGAAAAGGAGAGAAGTAAAAAGACTGGGTGCAATGGAGGAATGAGGGCTGCATAGTGCTGGAATGGGAACAGAGAAGGGGAAGGATGGGAGAGAACAATGACTAATGAAGGTTGAGGCCAGGAGGCTTACGGGAATGTAGGATATATTGCAGGGAAAGTTCCCACCTGCACAATTCAGAAAAGCTGGTGTTGGTGGGAAGGATCCATATGGCACAGGCTGTGAAGCAGTCATTGAAATGAAGGATGTCATGTTTGGCAGCATGCTCAGCAACTGGGTGGTCCACTTGTTTCTTGGCCATACTTTATCGGTGGCCATTCATGCAGACAGACAGCTTGTTGGCTGTCATGCCCATAAAAAATGCAGCACAGTGGTTGCAGCTTAGCTTGTAGATCACATGACTGGTTTCATAGGAAGCCCTGCCTTTGATGGGACTGGTGGTGTTTGTGACTGGACTGGAGTAGGTGGTGGTGGGAGGATGAATAGGACAGGTCTTGCATCTAGGTCTATTATAGGGCTATGAGCCATGAGGCAAGGGGTTGGGAGCAGAAGTTGTGTAGGGATGAACGAGTTTATTGTGTAGGTTTGGTGGATGGCGGAATGCCACTGTGGGAAGGATAATGGACAGGACTTTTCTCATTTCATGGCACAATGGGAGGTAGTAGAAACCCTGGCGGAGAATGTAATTGAGTTGCTCCAGTCCTGGGTGGTACTGAGTTACGAGAGGGAATGCTCCTCTATGGCCAGACGGAGAGACTTTGTGAGGTGGTGGGAGACTGAAAAGGTAAGGCATGGGAGATTTGTTTTTGTGCAAGGGTGGGAGTATAATTACGGTTTGTGAAGGCTTCAGTGAGACTCTCTGCATATTTCAAGAGGGACTGGTCATCACTGCAGATGTGATGACCACGGGTAGCTAGGCTGTATGGAAGGGACTTCTTGGTATGGCACAGGTGGCAGCTGTCAAAGTGGAGGTATTGCTGGTGGTTAGTAGGTTTTCATATGGACAGAGGTGCTGATGTAGCCATCTTTGAGGTGGACGTCAATATCTAGGAGGGTGGCTTGCTGGGTTCAGTAGGACCAGGTGAAGCAAAGGGGGAACAAGTTGTTGATGTTGTGGAGGACTGTGGGTAGGGTGTCCACACCTTCAATCCTAATCGCAAAGATGTCATCAATGAATCTGAACCATGTGAGGGGTTTAGGATTCTGGGTTTTTAGGAAGGATTCCTCTAGACGGCCCATGAATAGGTTGGCATAGGATGGTGCCATGCAGGTGCCCATAGCCACACCCCAGAATGTCTTCATAGGAGAAATAATTGTGGGTGAGGATATAGTTGGTCATGGCGACTAGGAAGGTGGTTGTTGGTTTGGGATCTGTTGGGCAATGGAAAAGGTAGCATTCAACAGAAGTTAGGCCATGGGCATTGGGAGGTGGCGTCAATAACAGGGCACCATGTGGTAAAGGGACAGGAACTGTGGAAAGTCAGTGGAGGAAATGGTTGGTATCTTTTATATAAGAGGGTCTGGGTAATAGGTTGAAGGTGTTGGTCTACAAGAGTAGAGATTCTCTCAGTAGGGGTCCTGGGTGGTTGGGTTTAAGGACTTTAGGAAGCATGTAGAAAGTGGGAGTGGGGGAAGAGGTAGGGGTGAGTAGAGAGACTTGTGCCACTATTTATATCCAAGTTTGCATCAAGCAGATTAACTTCTTTAACTGTAGTGATAGTCGAAGAGCATGTATTATCAGTAGTAATCAAAAATGTTTTTTTGTGTTTGTGTGTGTGTGTGGATATTGCAGTGTATTGCTAAGTTGCATAAAATATAGTCAATACATTTATTTTCTTAAAAGAACTAAAAGTTGTCCCTATAATATTGCACTTCAGAGTGTCCTGTCAAGTTGTTGTTTCTATTTTATGTACAATATTGCAACAATCAACTCATCCATCTCCCTCAGGTGCTGCAAATTTTGCTGTTATGTCTACTCGCTGTGTGAACTCCGACAAGACTGTGAACTGTTGTTGGTCTTGCGCCGCTATTTATATTCGAGTCTGATTTCTGATACTCACTATGCCCTGTGATGCTCTTTCATTTTTCAGAGTTCACACTAATATTCTGTGAAATACAATTTGTTTCAATGTTTTACAACTCTAGTGGATGTGACACCTGCTGAGACTTCTAACAAATTGAGTGCTGGACACCAAGTGTTATTTAAATTTAAATTTCTGCACTTTTTCATTGGTTTTTCTGACATCTTTATTTCAAGAGATCAGTGTGAGCTTTGAAAAACAAAAAGGCATTAAAGAGCATAGTAAGTGTTGGAAATCAAGCTTAGCTAACGGTAGCGGCATGAGACCAACAATAGTTCACACTCTGCTAGGAGTTTAAGCAGAACTTGGAGAATCTGACAAAGACAGCTGTGTTGGTTTTCAAAATATTGTTCATAAAATGGTAAGAATAACTAGGCACAGCACCCAGAAGCACCCTATTATACGATCACACTGAGAAGATCTCAGAGATCACAGCTGTTTCTTTGTAATACACCTCACCTAAATACATTCAGGTTTTTGATCGCTCATCAAAGAACCTGTTTCTAGCTTTCCATAATACTTGTTTACAGTATGGACAACCACATTTGATAAAAATTTCTCCACCTGAATGCATATTCTGAGAATGAGAAACAGAGTAAGCAAGTCTATATATGGCAAAGCCAATGTTTTTACCAGCATCAGCAGTCCATCCTGAGAGAATCCAAATATTTTGCCAACAGACATAGCAAAGAATTCCAATTGCTTGTGGTACACCAGGGTAAAGATATGCACAGCTCAATGCCGGACAATGAACTGTGTGGGTGGATCGGTGTACCCATTTCTATTCTAGTCCACAGGCTAAAAAACATAAGAGCAGGCAGCTTTTATTCTGCATCTCCAAAACTTACTGCTCAATTAAAGAGCCACACTGATAGTTGTGGGCATGAGCCATGTTTGATATTTTGTTGTTTATTCCTGTGTGGGTACCTGTAGTGCTTACTGAGCCAGCTGCAATATTTTCCACAGACTCGGATAGCAAATCCCTCCCTCCTCCTTGGACACAATTTGCTGCTGGGGTCAAAATCATTTGGGGCATGGGTTAGAATGTTCTTATTTGTTATCACAGTCTGTGTTGGTCTGCAATCTAGTAGTTCCACCACCTTAATTTCAGGTGTGTAGTGGCAGTTAGGATTCTTCATGCTCCCCTGGTTGTTCCATTTCTTCTTCCATCATGGATTCCTGGATCTGGAGTGACTGTTACAGGCACCACTTTAAATATAGTGGTGCAAGGACTGGCAACTTGCTTTAAATGTTCAAAACTGTAAATTGTGCACTTCATAAAAGGAAAAATGTGGTATCCTGTGACTACTGTATCAACTCAAACTTGGCAACTCTTTGT
The DNA here is from genome assembly GCF_023864345.2 of Schistocerca serialis cubense. Taxonomy (NCBI): domain Eukaryota; kingdom Metazoa; phylum Arthropoda; class Insecta; order Orthoptera; family Acrididae; genus Schistocerca; species Schistocerca serialis. The sequence goes on along the minus strand of NC_064645.1, from coordinate 52,060,113 downwards.
AGGGATATGAAATGGGGTGATTACATAGGCTCAGTGACAGCTAAAGTAGGTAGCAGACTTTAGTTTATTGGCAGAATACTGGGGAAGTGCAATCAGTCTACGAAGGAGACTGCATACAAAATATTCATGCAGCCCATCCTAGAGTACTCCTCTAGCGTGTGAGACCTGTATCAAGTAGGACTTACAGGGAATATTGAACTTATACAGAGAAGGGCAGCACATATGTTCATGAGTTTCTTTGATCTGTGAAACTGAACTGGCAAATGCTTGAAAATTGAAGCAAACATCCTGAGAGAGCCTACTTACAAAGTTTTTCAAGAACAGGCATTAAATGATGACTCTAGGAATACACTACACATCACTCCCACGAGGATTGTGAGGACAAGATAAAATTAATTACTGTGCACACAGAGGCATTTTAACAGCCATTCTTCCCCCACTACATACAAGAGTAGAACCAGAACAAGCTCTAATAACTGGCACAATGGGAAATACCCTCTGCCATGCACTTCTTAGTGTTTTGAAGAAGTTTGATATAAATTTGCTTGATGTCTCCTGTTAGTCTAATATGTTACAGACCCCGTGCACTTTAATAGTACTGCAATATAAGTGATATAAATGATTTATAATCAATTTCTTTCATATACACACTACATATTTTACTTCTCAAAAAGCAATGCTTAAATAGTGCCTATTATCACAGATAGGCTACATTTTAAATTATTTACAGGCACCTCTGCAAAAAAAAAAAAAAAAAAAATAAATAAATAAATAAATAAAAAGAACCCGCACTCAGGGCCCTGTGAGTATTGTAGGACTCAAAATATAGAGTGGGCTATTATGACACTATTGTAATAAAACTCTATTTAAAAATGTTACATGAATATGTAAGTTTCCACTAATAAAACTCCCATATTAGTGTAAGCTTAATACCTCAGAAACATTAAAAAATTGTAATGGTGTGAAGCTTGCCTCTTGATAGGAATCAAAGAAAATTCTGCTGACATTAGATGATATTATTAGACGTCAAAGAGTGAGACATTAGGTCTATAACTAAACTGCTAAAGTGTAAAACGTTCATATAATAACTGGTGGATTTCAGACGTTGCTGTATTTTTGTATCGGTACATACTTGTATATTGGCTGTAACCCTCATGTTGGTTTTGCAATGTCAGGCTAATTCGGTATACTTTTCTGTTTGTGTAGATTTCTTCTCACGTCACCTTCTAAGTACATAATATCATTAAAGTTTGCCCATATGAATTTTTATTTCCCTTGTTTCTCTAAACTATAAATTCTGCACTAAACATAAAGTACCATACAGACTGCGAACAAAGTATAATGAAACCAGGACGGGGCGTTAAACTCTAATCTTCCTTGCTTTTTAAAGAAATCAGTTTATCTGCCATGGAAATAAACTGTCTTTTCTATGTGATTATTTTACGAATATTTCGAATGAGTTTCGTGGATTCACTAAGTGGTAAGCTGCTGTGGAACTTGAATCTTACGTCGAAGTGTTACTGACGACCCTACCTTCTTTCCAAAATTGAAATTTAAATCACCATCGAAATCCATAACAAAGTTAACAAGCACTTTTCACCTGCTGGCTGTTGCCTGTATTACCATGGCAACAGCTTCCACGCAAACTCCGAGCGGCAATACTTTGGGTCGAATTCCTATATAATCGATTAAGACACTCGATACATTTCGGTTCTACCACAGTCGTTCTACTGTGTGTTGCTTCGATTCGGTACATCGATAGTTAATGTGGAATAATAATTGTGTTTTTGTGGGCAGCACGAAAGGTTTTTGACGTTTGGGTGTTTACGGTTTGATTCGATTGCATTTTCATACAGTAGCTGTGGCATTGGTCATATTTCTATTAGGACTACAAAACAGACGAAAATGGTAAGATAAATCACGATAGACAAAACAATTGACGTTTCCAATCTGTAATCAGCGAATTGCCGGGAAACGCCTATTCTGACGTTTCATATGCTTTTTTTTCCAGTCGCATAACGTGAAAGTGTGTGACATAGAGGACGACGTAAAAGAGGCGCTGAAAGCATTTCGTTTTCGTAAGAGCGATAAAAATGCCGCGTTGATATGTAAGTGTAAATTTTTTACGTTCTGTTCTGGTGTGTTACTAGACTTTCACCCAGCTATACTAATAAATCTTTTTCACTTTTCAGTAAAAGTCGATCGAGAAAAGCAGAAAATATGCATCGATGAACAATTAGAGGTAAAAAATACTTCTTTACCATTAGTTTACTCTTGCTGCTTATCCCTTAACTGTGTGGTAAACAGTATTCTTGTACACCGAAAGTTATATTTTTTATATGCATTTGAAAAGGGTAATTTCAAAGGCAGCTCAGTGCATTATTTTTTTTTAAATAGCTGTTTTCGCTAACATGTAATCTCCTGTCAAGAGCTACCAATTTCACCATGCCGATTCGCCTTAAAACTGCATATTAGCAATAAAAAGTTGGCCCCAGAAACAGCTGTTACTTCGAAAAACGACAAAGATTAGTAATTATTTTTTTCTAAAGTTAACAAGTCGATTTTAAATTCATTATTATTATTATGTGTGTATGGACCCTGTCGGATCACACATTGCAATTATGGTTCCCCTTTCTAATACCCCATATAGCTTTCATTCTTTCGCTCTGTGCTTTCTTCCGAGCACTTGGTCCCTGATCTTTTACGGACTTCATTCTCTGGCTTTACTACACATCTATTTATCTTCTGACGGTAAAGCTGTAACTTTTCCAAGTCATATTTGACTCTTCTATCCATGGAATGCGCTTCAGTTTTGCAGTGTACGTCAAAATCTTGTGAGTTAGCCTTGAAGATGGGAGTGTATGAATGTGGCCATAGACGAGGTTTTGCTCGTGTACAGCACTTCAGGGCCGGCCGCGGTGGTCTAGCGGTTCTAGGCGCTCAGTCCGGAACCGCGCGACTGCTACGATCGCAGGTTCGAATCCTGCCTCGGGCATGGATGTGTGTGATGTCCTTAGGTTAGTTAGGTTTAAGTAGTTCTAAGTTCTAGGGGACTGATGACCACAGATGTTAAGTCCCATAGTGCTCAGAGCCATCTGAACCATTTGAACAGCACTTCAGGTTTAATCACTGTACGTTTGATATTTGTATGAATGGATATACATTTCTTGTTGTAGATTTCACGCATTCTCCCATAAGCTCATTTGAGCTGTTGTAACCAAACTTTCTGTACTTCCTTTTCCAACCCTGTTGGTTCTATGATCTCACCGAGATATTTGAAGTGTGGAATTTGAATATTCATTTATATAATGACAGTTTAGTGAAAGCCATGTGACTGTAGAAAAATGGTAGGCCAAGACATATTTGTGTTTCAGTCATCTCTGTGGAAAGATAAAAAAAAAAATAATAATAATAATAATAATTTGAAGAGCTTGGCAATATTTGATATTAGAATTCTCATTTCCTCCATAAAATGGTGTAGTGTGCATATTATGCATACTCAAGTTTTCCAAGACAACAGGTACTGCAAATTTAAATGTACGTATCTAATTTGTAGCTCACAAAATTTTAGCAGCTGTTCTTTCATTAGAAGAAAGTTCTAAAACAAGAAAAAAGTGATGGCAAGAGACTGGAAAGAAAGTAAAGACACTTGTAGCTTTGTTACATTCTTCATGGGATCTTTATTGCCTCCAACATGTATGATTTACAAATTGAGCTTGTAGACTACATGATTAGCAAAGGGCATATAGTGATATTTTTTTTTTTTAATTGCTTGTCAATAGATTGTGTACAAATGTAACTGAAGACTACGTAATATGCAAATCAATCATCTCACAGATGTTAACAATATTTGGTTTTGGTTAGTGTCCAATTTTACAAGTGGGTTGGTGTTTGAAGGTACTGCCTTCAAGATCTACGCATCCGGCAGGATTGTGCTCTGGTGGTGTCTTACATCAAGTCTTCCGACGCTTGTGAGTTAGAGCAACTGTCAAAGCGAGGACTTCTATTAGTTGGCATGATTAGAGCATGATTAGAAAGCCATTTATGTTGACTTCAGAATGATTTAATATAGCATGCATCTACTGTGTGTGACCCTTTAAAGTGGTTGAACTGGTTACTGAGTGGTGTCATCATATGAGAATCTATATGCACACACTGAGGTAAAAAAAAGGAAGAAGAAGAAGAAGAAGAAGAATAATGAGAACTGAAAGGTATCCTCTTGCACTATAACAAGATACAGATAATAGAAAAAGTAAGAATTATGAGTGGTATTCAATAAGTAATGCAACACTTTTTTCTGAATGCAGGTTGGTTTTATTCATGTGCAAGTACAACATAGTATTCTGCACTCTTTTGGCTACAAAACCCTGCTTTTCAACATAATCTCCATTCAATGCAACAACCTTACGTCATGTTACTGGAAAGGCATGATAACACACTGTTGGTCAAAATTGGAGTCATCTTTCTGAATCAGTAACCTTCCAATCATGTACTGTTTCCTGCAGAGTGCATCCTCCATTGCACTGAACAGATGCAAGTCGGAACGTGTGAGATCTGGGCTGTGGGGTGGATGAGGGAGAATAGTTTAACGAAGGTTTGTTACCCCCTCTCGGGTGTACAGACTTGTGTGTCAGCACTACCAACAGAGATGTCCAGTTGTATAGTGAGATATTTGATTGTGGCCCATCAGTCATTCCCCCTGCGAGTTCGGGGATAAGAATAGTCCTGCGGTATTCCTGCCTGCCGTAAGAGGTGACTAAAAGGAGTCTCAAAAGTTTTGGCTTTATGTGATGGTCCCCTGTCTGTTTGACCTCCATATCTCAAAATTCTACTGAAGAGCGAGTCGATTGGGGAAGGGCGTCTTACTTGGTGCATTGTGTCCATCTTGGGGTCAGACCTTTAGCCCACTTTCTCGTCGTCGCATTGCAATCCCACTCACTCTCCAAGTCTTGGGCAAGGATACATTCCCGGGTGCCGTTTCCGCCATCCACTATGCTGTGTTGCTTTCTGCGCCGACTACTTGTCACCTGGTATCCAGCATGGTAGCCACTCTGTTGTGGTGGGACCACCATGTACCCTGTTGGTTGTAGCCCCTTGACAACACAGGGATTGCTCCACTGATGCCTGCGCTGTTTACTCCCCATGTATGCCAAGGAGTAGATGCCTATCTCCCTGGGGCATCAGGACTCCCGGCAATGGCCACCCTGCCAGGTGGCCCTTGCTGTAGCTGGGTGGCACCCATGGGGAGGGCCCTTGGTCAGAGTAGGTGGCATCAGGGTGGATGACACGCAGTGAAGCGTGGCACATCATCTCTTGCTGGTGGCCAGCCACCAGCAGTCTGTAAGCATTTGAGGGCTCACTTTAAAGCTAACGCGTATGACCCCAAATCGTTCCCCTCCCTGGCCACACCATGGGAGGAACGAAAGGCTATGAATGACAGTGAAACGTATTCACCCCGATATCTCGTCTGTACCAGAGCTGATGGGGAATCCTTTGTATCCGTGAAGCCTCAGTTTTTTGTAGAGCATTTAGAGGACAAGTTCGGGGAGGTGGAGGGCTTGTCCAAAATGCGGTCCGGTTCAGTCTTGATAAAAACAGCATCCTCTGCCCAGTCACGAGCCTTGCTTGCTTGTAAGCAGCTGAGGGATGTGTCAGTTACTCTGTGCCTCATGTTGTTGTTGTTGTGGTCTTCAGTCCTGAGACTGGTTTGATGCAGCTCTCCATGCTACTCTATCCTGTGCAAGCTTTTTCATCTCCCAGTACCTACTGCAACCTACATCCTTCTGAATCTGCTTAGTGTATTCATCTCTTGGTCTCCCTCTACGATTTTTACCCTCCACGCTGCCCTCCAATACTAAATTGGTGATCCCTTGATGCCTCAGAACATGTCCTACCAACCGATCCCTTCTTCTGGTCAAGTTGTGCCACAAACTTCTCTTCTCCCCAATCCTATTCAATACTTCCTCATTAGTTATGTGATCTACCCATCTAATCTTCAGCATTCTTCTGTAGCACCACATTTCGAAAGCTTCTATTCTCTTCTTGTCCAAACTATTTATCGTCCATGTTTCACTTCCATACATGGCTACACTCCATACGAATACTTTCAGAAATGACTTCCTGACACTTAAATCAATACTGGATGTTAACAAATTTCTCTTCTTCAGAAACGCTTTCCTTGCCATTGCCAGCCTACGTTTTATATCCTCTCTACTTCGACCATCATCAGTTATTTTGCTCCCCAAATAGCAAAACTCCTTTACTACTTTAAGTGCCTCATTTCCTAATCTAATTCCCTCAGCATCACCCGACTTAATTAGACTACATTCCATTATCCTTGTTTTGCTTTTGTTGATGTTCATCTTATATCCTCCTTTCAAGACACTGTCCATTCCATTCAACTGCTCTTCCAAGTCCTTTGCTGTCTCTGACAGAATTACAATGTCATCGGCGAACCTCAAAGTTTTTATTTCTTCTCCATGAATTTTAATACCTACCCCGAATTTTTCTTTTGTTTCCTTTACTGCTTGCTCAATATACAGATTGAACAACATCGGGGAGAGGCTACAACCCTGTCTTACTCCCTTCCCAACCACTGCTTCCCTTTCATGTCCCTCGACTCTTATAACTGCCATCTGGTTTCTGTACAAATTGTAAATAGCCTTTCGCTCCCTGTATTTTACCCCTGCCACCTTTAGAATTTGAAAGAGAGTATTCCAGTCAACATTGTCAAAAGCTTTCTCTAAGTCTACAAATGCTAGAAACGTAGGTTTGCCTTTCCTTAATCTTTCTTCTAAGATAAGTCGTAAGGTCAGTATTGCCTCACGTGTTCCAGTGTTTCTACGGAATCCAAACTGATCTTCCCCGAGGTTGGCTTCTACTAGTTTTTCCATTCGTCTGTAAAGAATTCGTGTTAGTATTTTGCAGCTGTGACTTATTAAGCTGATAGTTCGGTAATTTTCACATCTGTCAACACCTGCTTTCTTCGGGATTGGAATTATTATATTCTTCTTGAAGTCTGAGGGTATTTCGCCTGTTTCATACATCTTGCTCACCAGATGGTAGAGTTTTGTCAGGACTGGCTCTCCCACGGCCGTCAGTAGTTCCAATGGAATATTGTCTACTCCGGGGGCCTTGTTTCGACTCAGGTCTTTCAGTCTATGCCTCATAGAAGCTTAAATATGGTCCAGGGAATTATTTTCCACAGAGATCTTCTTTTACAGTCTGATGATGAGTTGCGTGCCAATTTAGAGCGATGAGGTCTCCATTTCATACGGCGCATTCACCGGGGTCCGAGGGATCGCCAAGTTGCCACTGGTGCCTTCATCTTGGCTTTCGAGGGTGACACATTACCTGAGAAGGTCAAGGTGATGGTCTACTGTTGTGATGTCAAGCCATATATCCCTCCCCCGATTCAGGGCTTCAAGTGTTGGAAGTTCGGCCATATGTCTTCCCGCTGTGCTTCCAGCCTCATATGTCGCGATTGTGGTCGACCATCCCATCCTGATACTCCATGTGCCCCGCCTCCCATCTGTGTCAACTGCGGAGAGCACCATCCCCCTCGCTCGCCGGACTGTAAGATTCTACAGAAAGAACGGAAAATAATGGAATACAAGACCCAGGATCGACTGACCTACACTGAGGCTAAGTGGAAATTTGAACAACTTCATCCAGTACCCATGACGTCCTCTTATGCCGCCACTGTCACTCCTGCTACAGTTTCCATAGCTGCACTACATACCATCAGCTCTCAGAGCCAGAGGACCACACCTGCCCCCTTGATGGTGGAGGGGGGGGGGGGGACTTCACTCCCTGTTGCTCCTGATCCATCTACTTCAGGAGCAACACCCCCCCCCCCCCCCCCAACCATTGCATCGGGGACATCAGTTCCCCCTTCCCAGCCAGAGAAGCGTAAGACTTCTTTGGCTCCTCTCACCAGGAAGGGGTCCCTTGGGGACCTCCATTCGCAAGTTCAGACCAGCAGAACAGCGGATACCTGCAAGTGGCTGAAACAACCACCAGTTGCTGGTCGTAGGGCCTCACAGTCGTCGTCCGTCCCTGAGACTGACCCAGGGAAGTCCTCCCAGCCAGAACCGCTGAAGGCACAGTGCGAGAAACAGAAGAAGGAAAAGGTTCCCAAGAATCCCGTCATTGCGGTGGCACCCGTCCCACCGCTTCCTACAAGCTCAGCGTTTGAGGATGAGGTCAAGATTCTGGCGTCTGCTGAAGACCTGGATCTCGCCGGTCCCCCAGACTCAATGGATGTCACTTGTGTGGGTACTGAATCAGTGACCCAGCGGCGTAAACTGCCTCCCCAGTCCCTTCACGCCTTTCTCAGCCATGGACAATACCATCCTCCAGTGGAACTGCAGTGGTTTCTTCCAGCATCTAGCCGAGCTCCGACAACTTCTCAGCCTTTACCCTTTCCTCTGTATTGCTCTCCAAGAAAATTGGTTTCCAGCAATGCGAACCCCCGCCCTCCATGGCTATCAGGGTTGTTATAGGAACCGGGCAGCTTATGAAAGGATACCTGGTGGCGTCTGCATCTATGTCCTTCACTCCCTTCACAGAGATTCTGTCCCTCTACAAACACCTTTAGAGGCTGTTGCTGTTCGGGTGTGGACGCCACAGGCTGTTACTGTCTGCAGTCTTTGTCTTCCACTGGATGGTGATGATGTCCTGGCTGCCCTGATAGCCCAATTGCCGCCACCTTTCCTGTTACTGGGCGACTTCAACACCCATAACTCTCTGTGGGGTGGGTCAGTGGCAACAGGTCGAGGTGCACCGCTGAGAATGTATTGACACAGCTCGACCTTTCCATTTTAAATGATGGTGCCTTCACACATTTCAGTGTGGCGCATGGCACATACTGCGCCATCGACCTTTCGATCTGCAGCCCTAGCCTCTTACCATCTGTCCAGTGGAGTGTGCATGACGATCTGTGTGGTAGTGACCACTTTCCAATCTTTGTGTCACTGCCACAGCGTCACTCTTCTGGGCGCCCTAGCAGGTGGGCTCTGTATAAGGCTGACTGGGATTTGTTCTCCTCCACTGCTGCCATTGCGCTGCTTTCTAATGAAGCCATTGATGCGGTGGTTCACTCGGTCACCATCGGCATCATTACTGCCACAGAATCTGCCACTCCCCGTTCTTCTGGGTCCCCTCGGCGGAGGATTGTGCCTTGGTGGACGCCTGCTATCGCCGAGGCGATTAAAGATCGCAGGCGGGCACTCCAGCACCACAAGCGGCATCTCTCATTAGAAAACCTCATCGCCTTTAAACGGTTCTGTGCGCGGGCCTGCTGCATCATTTGCCAACACAATCAGGAGTGCTGGCAACAGTATGTCTCCACCATTGGCCTCCATATCTCTCCATCGCAGGTTTGGGCCAAGATTAGGCGCCTCCATGGCTATCGGACCCCTGTCAGCGTCCCTGCCATCTCACTGAATGGAAAAGTTTGTACAGACTCCGACATTATTGCAAACCGCTTAGCAGACCCTTTTGCTCTCAGTACCGCTTCTGTGAATTACCCACTGGCCTTCCGCTCCGTTAAAGAGCGGTTGGAATGTTGGAGCCTTTCATTTCACACCCGCCGTCCTGAATCCTACAATGTTCCATTCAGTGAGTCGGAATTCCACAGTGCCCTAGCCGCTTGCCCTGATACAGCTCCCGGGCCAGATTGCATCCACTGTCAGATGCTGAAACACCTCTCAGTGGACTGCCAGCGACGGCTCCTTGACCTTTACAACCGTATCTGGGTCGAGGGTGAGTTTCCGTTGCAATGGCGGGAAAGCATTGTTGTCCCTGTTTTGAAACCTGGCAAGAACCCATTGGAGGTGGACAGTTACCACCCCATTAGCCTCACCAACGTTCTTTGCAAGTTGCTCGAACACATGGTGAGCCGGCGGTTGAGTTGGGTACTCTAGTCTCGGGGCCTTCTGGCTCCATCTCAGGGTGGGTTCCGTAAAGGCTGCTCAGCCACCGACAATCTGATGAGCCTGGAGTCAGCCATCCGTATGGCCTTTGTCTGCCGTCAGCACCTTGTCGCTGTCTTCTTCGACGTGCGGAAGGTGTACAATACGACATGGCGCCATCACGTCCTCTCTACGCTTCATGGTTGGGGTCTTCGGGGTCCACTGCCGATTTTCCTACGAAATTTTCTGTCGCATCGTACCTTCCACGTGCAAGTCACAGCCTCCCATAGTTCCTCCCGAGTTCAGGAGAACAGGGTACCAGAGGAATCAGTCCTAAGTGTCTGCCTGTTTTTAATTGCAATTAACGGGCCCGCTGCGGCGTTGGGAACGTCTGTCTGAGCATCCTTGTATGCTGACGACTTCTGTCTCTACTATAGCTCCATTGGCATTGCAGCTGCTGAACGTCAGCTGCAGGGCGCTATCCACAAGGTGCAGTCTTGGGCTGTAGTGCATGGCTTCCAGTTTTCGGCTGCCAAGACCTGCGTTATGCATTTCTGCCGGCTTTATCTTGCCAGCGAACTTCTTGCTGTGGTGGAGACACATCGGTTTTTGGGTGTGGTTTTTGATGCCCGGTTGACTTGGCTCCCACGTAATCGGCAGCTTAAACAGATGTTTTGGCGGCATCTTAATGCTCTGCGATGCTTGAGCCACACCAGCTGGGGCGCCAACCGATCTACTCTCTTAGGGCTCTGCCACGTGTTAATCCAGTCCTGTCTGGATTATGGGAGCCTGGCTTATGGTTCAGCATCTGCATCTGCTTTGTGGGTGCTGGACCCAATGCTTCACAGCGGGATCCGACTTGCCACTGGTGCTCTCCGGACCAGCCCTGTGGACAGCATACTTGTGGAGGCAGTGTCTCTCCACTACCGTTACGGCGCCAACGTTTACTGGCCGCTTATGCTATGAATGTTTGTAGCTTGCCCGGGCATCCTAATTATCGTCTCCTGTTTCCTCAGTCGGTCGTCCATCTCCCAGAACGTCGGCCCCGGTCGGGTTGTGTGATCGCGGTCTGCATCAGAGAGCTTCTCTGCAGGCTTGGGGTTTTCCCTCTTCCACCTCCTTTCCGGGCCCCTCTGCGTACACCCCCGTGGTGTGTGCCCCGCCCTTGCCTTCGGCTCGAATTGGCACATGGCCCGAAGGACTCAGTCCCTCCAGAGGCCTTCCGCTGCCGCTTTCTTTCCATCCTTGCCACGTATCAGGGCTCTGGCGTTGTTTACACTGACAGTTCGATGGTTGCTGGTCGTGTTGGTTATGCTCTCACTCTAGGGGACCACTACGAACAACATTCATTGCCAGCTGGCTGCAGCGTTTTCATTGCTGAGCTGGTCGCCATCTTTCATGCCCTAGAGTATATCTGCTCCTGCTCAGGTGAGTCCTTCGTTATCTGTAGCGACTCCCTGAGCAGTTTACGAGCTATCGACCAGTGCTTCCCTCGCTGTCGTCTGGTGATGGCTGCCCAGGAATCCCTCCATACTCTTGCCCATTGCAGCTGCTCTGTGGTCTTTGTGTGGACCCCTGGTCATGTCGGCATCCCGGGCAATGAACATGTTGACTGCCTGGCCAAACAGGCCACCAGTGAATCAACTCTGGATATTGGCCTCCCGGAGACTGATTTGTGAGCTGTCTTACGCTGCAAAGTTTTCGAACTTTGGGACACTGAATGGCGCACCCTGCCTTCACCAAACAAACTTCGGGCCATCAAGGAGGCTATCAGTGTGTGACACTCCCCCTTGCGGGTCTCTCGCAAGGAGTCTGTTGTCCTCTGCCGGCTGCGCATTGGGCACACATGGGTGATGCACGGCCACTTATTGCGCTGAGAGGACCCACCTCTATGTTGCTGCAGATCCATTTTGATGGTGGTCTACATTTTGTTGGAGTGTACCCTTTTAGCTGTGCTCAGGTAGACGTTCGCGCTGCCTGACACGCTCCCTGCCCTTTTAACAAATGACACTGCCATGGCAGGTTTAGTTTTGCGTTTTATTCGGGCAGGGGGTTTTTATCACTTAATCTGAGTGTTTGTTATTTTTTTTTGTTTTGAGTCTGGCCTTTGGTGTACGATTTTAGACTGAGTTTTAGTGTGTTTCTCAGTGGTTGGCTTTTCCTTTTTTGTCTCTATGGTAGGCCAACCACTGTCACACTCTGTGTGATTTTAATTCGTTTTATCTGATCTCTGTCTGAGTCTTTCTTGTCCTGTGTCGTCCGTTGTCGTCTCCATTCTTCGTTTTCATTCTGTGTGGGTGTTTCCAGTTCTGCAAAAAGGGACCGATGACCATCGCAGTCTGCTCCCTTCAATCTCACAAACCAACCAACCATCAGTCATCTTGAGTGAGAGTGTCAAGAAGTTCCAACATAGCAGGAGTTACAGCTGTGTGTGACTGGCCAGCATTTGGAGACCAAACAGATTTGTGGTGGTGGTGATTATAATGATGATGGTACTTGATTTGTGGGGCACTCAAACGTAAGGTTATCAGTACCCAATCTTTTCACAATCCAGTCTTGCCACTTTTATGATGATGAAACGATGAGCACAACACGGGAATCGAACCCAGGACCTCACGATTGAGAGGCAGCAATGCTACCAACTAGACCATATTTGCGAGACCTGGTTGCGATGATGACAGATGCTTTGCCCAATGACTCACCATACTTTTTTTAGTGCCAGGCCTCAGAAATTCTGTAAGCACCTATGAGTGTGCTATGGTTTTCCACAAAAAGAAACTCTCTGCTTGGAATGCGACTCCATCACAGATACCATTTTGAAGGTTATATAACCATCTTTTGGAGCTTAATGAAACTATAGGGGCTGAAGTAGGAATATTCCATAATGCCCCAAAACAAAATTGTGCATTTTTTCGACTAAAATTTGCTGAGAAAAAAAGTGTTGCATTACTTTTGAATGTCTCTCATAATTGTGTAGAGCAGTGCTCATCTCAGAAAAGGGGTAGTTTCCATGCAATTGAAGTGTACTACATTTACCATTAATTTAATACACTGACAACTCCATACCACTTCAAATTTTCCATCAGATTGCTGGCCTGTATGTTCGCTGTACATGGCTATGACGTCCATGGCATTATATGATATGATACAGCACTAAATGGTTACTTTCATCATTTTATTTTATTGCATCAGTGCCACAAGGAATATGGGATTTCTTCTGTGCCCTGTAGGCAGTGGGTGTACCACAGTCCAGAGGACAAAATGCATCTAATGGTGCATTAGACTTCACAATGAAAATGGTCAGAAATGGAAAGTACAAAGAAGAATGCCTTTGTAACAGGGTATTATTTGGGGAAGGTGTGGACTAGCAGCTCTCTGGAATGTGGGTGGAGGTGCAGATTATGTAAGCCACCAGTCTGTTGTCGAAACACATTATTAACAATCATACATGAAAAGAGAGTAGTGTATCTGCTGCAGACAGACCTTCTGACACAAGCACGGTGGTAAGGAAATGTTGTCAGTGTGAGACGGTATGGTGGGGCAGCAATGAGACAGCCAATAGCCAGGACTAGGCAGGTATGTTCAGCAGAACTACTCTGGTGACAAACACAGAACTGCAGGCTGGAGAGCAGTGGTGGTTACCCACGGCACAGAACTGGCTGGAAATCACTTCGTGGCCTGGACTGTGGAGGCAGCGGCAGATTGCCAGCTGCTCACGTACAGGCAGTCAGATGTTGGTTCACAGCCTGGATGCAGTGATTTTGGCCACATCATAAGTCTGGCAACGACTGGCACGGGTTGTGTGTCACAATTTGGTCCAGTTATACCGATGGTGATGGGCTGGTCTTGGGGGTTAAAATACTGCAGGAGAGCCACATTTCTGTGTCACTTCGAAACCTCTATTAAGGGGCCAACAACCAGAGACTGGCTGTTGTTATGCAGTAGTTGGTCACTGTCCCAGACTTCACTGATGGCTTGGTGGAAGTGGTTGCTGGCTTCTGCTGATGCTGCTGTGCAGGTGGGAGCATAGGCAGGCTGAAGCTGTGGCCTGATTATGGTTCTGGGCTGCTTTTCATGTTATTGCACCTGTTACTCATTGATATCTATTAGTAGACTGTAATTTTATAATACCATAACTTCTTGGTAATTTTAGAGATTGGATATCAATCCTGGTTGTAAAAAGTGCCCCAGTTCTAAGATGGAACCTGAGGAAAGCTGACTGGATTAAATATTAGTCCTACATTGAGATACAATAAATTGGATTCTGCCGAAACTGGAGAACTGCAAAAGATTCACAAACCTGGTACATAAAGTGGCCCTAAATGCTATTCCTTGTGGGGTTAGGAAGGAATACACCCCCTTTTGGATGAAAGAGTGTGAAACACTAATGGAGAAATTTCTTTAGAGCAGGGACAACGAGACTGCAAAACAACTGGTCAGTACTATGAACGAGGAGCCAGGAGCAGATGGCAGAAGGCAGTGGAGAGTCTAGATTTTACGTATTCCAGCATAAAGAGCAGGAGCCTGCTGCACAAATTAGGTGGTGGCACGATGCCTCACAGGCTCTCTCTTGACTCTAGTCCATCTGAGACTGCGACTATCCTAAAACAGACCTCTAAAATCCAACAGAAGACTGTTGAAAAGAAAGAGATTTCCAGAAATGTGAAAAATATATCACTTAATAATAATCAACATGGACATGGTAAAAGAAGTGGAAACAGAAGACATTGTCAAGGCCTTAAAGCTGATGAATACAGGAAAAGTCGCTGGACCTGATGAGATCCTACCAGAATTCATGAAAGAACTAGGAATTTTAGGAAGGAGGTGGTTGGTGAAATAGGATGCATCAGTGTGTGCACACTCCCTAAGATCTGGAAAGAGCAAAAGTCATCGTGGTGCTGAAACGAGCCCAAAGAATTTCAGGTCAGTATACCTGCTATGTAACTCCTATTCAAGAGAATATTACTGGCTAGATTAATTCCATACATCAAAGTCAATCTTCCAACCTGTCCGGTAGGTTTTTGAGCAGGTAGAAATTGTTGTGGCCAAGTGCTGTCCCTCACAACCTATATTCAGAAAGGTTTCCAAAATAAGATGAGTACCAACCTGGTTCTCAGCTAACAATACAATATGGATTGAGGGCCTTCTGCTTAAGCAAACTAGAATCATCAAAAGCATACAGACTTACACCTTACTAAAAAATATGTCAACAGGCAGGAAAATCGGGTTTCACTTCATGATGTGAACAGCAAGAGCTTGGCTCTGAATAATGGTCTGCCACAGGGTCCAGCACTAGTACACATTCTTTTCAATCAATATAGTACTAACATGCTAGACTCAAAATTGCTTAAATTTGCAAATGTGGATGACCTGGCCATTGCATATCAAAGTAAAAGTTTTAATGAGTGACAAAGTATTGAATGCAGACCTGGAAGTACTGAACACCTACTACACCAAGTGCCACCTACATCCAAATCCTAACAAAAATGACCAGCACCACAATAACCTTAACAATAGAGAGACAAATAGAACACTACAACTCAATATGAATGGCAAATATGTCAGGCATGAGGATAAGCCTAAATACTTGGGAGTGAAATTAGATCAGACTCTGAAGTGTAAGTCTGATGTATATCTCACATCTAGAGGATATAAAACAGAAACTAACATTTTATAATGCTACCCTGTCGAAACTCTGGAATCAAAGGGGGATGTGGAGCAAGTGCACTGTGGACTTCAGCCCTAGCCCTAGCCCTCGTCTACAGCATGGTTGAATACTGGTTACCAGTCTGGATGAGAAGTGCACACGCAGCTAAAGTCGAGATCCAACTGAAGGAAACAATGCGTATAATTTCTGGAACACTCAAAGCCACCCCACATGCCTTGCTGCCAGTCCTAGCAAACATAGAACTCCCTAAAATTAGGTGATTACAGTTAGCCATAAGATCATACAGAAAAATCCTAGACAACCCAGAACTCCCCATACACCAAGACCTAGCACCTCTAAACAGATTTAAAGCCAGGTCACCTTTATGAAAAATCGGTGAAGAACTGTGAGGCTTCGACTTGAAGACAGCTCAGAAATAACTGTCGGGTGTAGATGAACATATGAACTGTAATTCGGTGGATGACCCCAGCAAGAAGACTGACGTATTCGACCTCCCAAGGAAATTGTGGACAACTTTGAAGGGGTCTATCGGGCAGTTCCAAATGTGAGTGGGGGAAATCCAATTGATGGACCATTTACTTGTGTGTGAAGTTCACAGTTATGAGTGTGATCTGAAGGATATGCACAGACTAATCCAACTCAGCCAGAGTAGCTAAAAAGTATTTGTAATATTGTATAATATTGTAAGAAAATATATAAAAATATTGTAACTCACTACAGAGCTATCAGAATATTTTAGTTATTACAATATGTCATGAATGCCTTAGTAAATGCTAAATGAGTAAATAAAACAAAAAACTAGCAGGACATTAAAGATCTGCTGTACCTATTGCAATAATACATGCACTGGAAGTCAACATACAAAAAATAATTTGGAAAGATATCTCTAAGTGGAGGCTCAAAAAAATTTATGAACTACATTTTTTCTTATTCATTAATTTAGTCAAGTTGAAAATTATATTCTGCTTAGTTATCGTAATAATACATGTGACATTCATTGCTCATCTGTTAATAATCCATTTGCCTTGCTCCATGTGTAACTCACTGTCATCCTATTCTTGCTGTCATCTCACGAGACACAGAGGCGAACTGAAACATTGTCACCACTTGCTCAATAGCATGCTGATCCATATTTTGAATTCAATACAGCAACGACTCTGCATGCCATGGATTTGGCAAGTCCTCGGACTGTTTCTAGAGGTATGTAGCACCCAATATATATGTACTGGTCACAGAGTTACAATAAAGTATGAGCTAGTGCCGAGCTGGAGCCCAATGTGTCCTAGGTGTACTCTGTCGGGTTCGGGTCAGACGAATTTGGTGGACAAGGCTTCAACATCTCATTCACTACCGGGCTCCTCAGACCATCGTAGCACAATTATGGCCTCATGAGAGGGATAGTTATTCTCCTGGATGATACCCGTGCCATCAGGGTAGACATCGCGCGTGGAGGGTTGCGGGTGGTCCTCAATAATGTTCACATAGTTCACAGCTGTCATGGTGCCTTCGATCACTATTAGAGGTCCTGTGGCAGCCCAAGTGAATGTCCTCTGTAGCGTAATATTGCCCCACCGGCCTTTGCCTGTGATGTGGTGCCGATTTCGAACATCTGTTTGCCTGGACAAAGGCATATCAAGTCATAACTGTCAACCCAGTGTAATGTGAAACCAGAGTCATCTGACCAGGAGGTATGTTTCCATTGATCCATGATCAGTCTCAGCCCCTTGCTCACTGTGATTACTGAAGATGGCGGTACCATCCATCAGGATGTAATGTAACGTCATCAATATTGCAGACATCCGTATTTTGAGCTTACAGTATATGGTGACTGTGTCATCTGACTTTACACTCACAAACAGACACAGATAATGTGTAAAATACGTACCTGCAGAAATAACATGAAACTAATGGGACAATAGCAGGAATCAGAGGGATTTGGGCAAGGAAACACTAAATATGTGGTGTGCGTACTGTAAGACCTTCGGTACACACACCATCAGATTAGTTGATTTGTCGCTCTAATGAAGTAGGCGAGTGTCAGCAATACGTCTCGTGGTCTTATCGTGGCGTGTTTATCTTCTGCCGTTAGGTCAGACGATAGAAATGCCACTTGCACGCTTAGAGTAGCAGATTGACGGTGACCAACTTTAAACAGAACTTGATTAATTTTCACACACATTTATTAAAATAATAAAAAGCATAGAAATTACTTAACTTGATTCTGGATGCTGTTTACAATTGACAATCTGAAGTTCCTTTGGTCTGGGTACGTTAATCTTATTCTCACATATCTCTGATACTTGACAAAGTGTCTATACATTTCTCTTCATGGCTATGTACAGGAATATGATTATCTTATTAGGCGCGGACTGAAACTTGACTATAGACTGGTAAAGACTAATGTAGACTGGTACAGACTAATGCAGACTGACTAATCAGAGGTCTGTACACTCGTTATAATACCTCACGCGTTCCGGTATCACTGCGCGAGTGTGATCCGCGAGGAGAAAAGGTTCTACGTTAGCAGCAATCTCATTAGCTGCGTTACATATTAATACGCAGATCGACGGAAGCAGAATTTGGTCCATCTTTATGGCAGCACCATCTCGTGGTGCGGAGACGGACAAGCGCTGCACCTGCGCTGTAGTGCTTAGCGGGGCGCGCTCTAGTGGGAAAGTTGTGTAAGCGCTGACTGCGCAGAACTATGTACACAACAAAATATATATCGGTCATAGTAATGAAGATACACAAGAACAAACAAAGACATTAATAATCAGCAAAACCTCAATTAAAAAAAAAAAAAACCTGAAAAAGGAAACTAGTTTCAGAAATTTCACTTGTCCTATACAGCTTAAACAAAGTCAGCGATACTATGAATGTGCACATAGCTCCAAAAACCATTAACTGGAAATTTAACTTGACACATATAACTCAAACGAATTTAATGATACCACAAAACCACACAGAGCATTACAAAGCTTCTATCAAACATTTCACTCAATTTATGTAGCTGAAACAAAGAAAGTGGCACAACAACACCAAAACTCGAAATCTCCCACTGTAAACAACACACTGCACTAATAATTTCAAACCTGAAAATGAATGTATTGCCCATAACTCTAAAACTGCCAACATCACACTATCTCACTAACGGACTGCCACAAACACTTTAAGTATAATTCTTACAAACAGCACTAAAGCATTGCAGTGAATCACTAACAACACTCACAGATGATTTAGAAATATAAACATCCCACACTTCAGAGTGCCACTGCGTAGTCTGACACACCCTCTTCAGACTGGATCAGTTTGAAATATGCCGTGCCACAGTGATGTCACACAACATGACATGGTTTATGTTACAGGTCAAAACAGACAGGTTGTACCACAAACTTCATTTCACCTACCCACTGCAGTCATAATTAATGCTTTGGGGTCAATGTGGGAACACACAGGCATCATCCTGTACTGATCCCCATCTTTAACAGCATGGACTGAATTGCTTGCTTTGAAACACTTGTGCCTGCATCGACACTTTACTCTGCTTTCAGTTCTGCCACAGGTGCTGATTTGCAGAGCAGACATGCTTCTGTCCTCCACTCTCTTTGATGAGGCATGTATGTGCAACATCTTGTCACCTACTTGTAGCTGCACTGCCCTTTGACAACTTTCCATGTAGACTTGTGCTGGTACCCTGGGAACATCTGGCCAGCTTAGCCACTTCGAGATGCTCATTCCCAGGTGCCAGGCCGTAACAATCTACCCTTTACTGAAGCCACTTGATTCCACATTTGAAGTCTGTATCATTGCCAGAATGATTTCCCATTCATCTCATTTTCCACTTATTTACTGGTATTACTTCATTGTGTGCCCGTCATGCCATTGAGCACTGTGGGGTGGGTAATGGTCAGGATGTTTTAGCTCAGCAGCATGCACCTCTCCACAGCTCACAGGCTACCCTCAGTTTTTGAGTGTTTTATATGTTAAAAGACCATTTCTCAATTCCATAAGTGGAATCTGGTAATAAACTCTGACTGGAACCTTTCCTTTTGACACATTGGATGCTTAGATTTGTACAAGCTATTTTGTGTATCAAAAATATCTGATGCCACTTTTATTCTCGAGTTGCTTGCTTTCCATGCTAATCCAGCCATTGTTTTCAGCTGCCCTAAATACAAAATCTCATCAACTGAGTCTGTGACTTCATTGATAGTTTGTTCTTCTTTGTTTTAGATGTTTTTATTGCACATTATTTAGTCTTATTAGAATTGATTTTCAGGCCTGATTTCAAACTTCCTGTTTTCCCTCTCTTAGTTATTACAGTTTATTTACACTAAAAGCAATCAATAAAGATGGTTCAGATTCCATTAACATGTATTCCATGTTCTTTTGCCTGGTTTATAGATCTGAAAGCTTCCCCTAAAACTGCTGAGAATATATTTATTGATATGTAACCTCTTTTTCTCACTCAGCTTTCAGTTCTGAATTTTAGGCTTAATGGAAGCTGTAGATTTAATGCTTATTTTGAAATTCTAGTACAATATTTCTTTGTCATTAGTTACTGTGTTAGCTGCCATCTTAACTGATTTCTCAAATCAAGTTTTCCCCATTTCTCCTCACAACCTCTCTAAGACATTTCTGATTAGTCTTTCTTTGGGTAACATATTCTGTCATGCTTCAGTTATTGTTTGCTCTTAATTGCACCATCTGTTTAACTGTTTTACAGTGTTCTATTTAAGATTCTCCTTGCCAAACTGACACAACTTTTTTCTTTCTCCCTCAATATATTTGTTAAATAATTGCCACCTTTCATCTATGTTGGAATAAATTGTTGGCCATCTTTTGTAATTTGATCTTGTGTGGCACTCTGTTGTCCTTAAATAATGTCCACTTTTCTGATTTCACTCCTGATTAGTTTCTTTCTTCCTAGTTTTGTGACTATTTTTCCCTGTGTTTTAGCAGTCCATGACAACTTGATAGCATAAAGTTGTTTAAGACTATCACACTGTAGTCTTATAAGGTAGATACTCAGTGTTTTCGAGATAACTGCAAATAACTTTGTGGATGTTCACTGCCTCTTACTACACATGGAATGATTTGTTGGCTAGGTGCAGTGGTTAGCTTGTGAGATACATTGAGGGGAACATTTGTTTAGCAATTTTCCTGGTGTTTTTCCAGCATGAGTTGCTGGCAGTGGAGGGTGAACCTTTGACAATGCCAATCACTCATCCTGGCAAAACATCAGGAAAATTGTTAAGCTAGCATCAGCCAAAGAACCCAAGACAGAAGCCAATGGGCAATAGATCTGCAATTATGAATGTTTACACATTATTGCAGGGAAGATGTACATACACTGCCTGGAAAAAGATAAATAAATAGTACCACCTTTAGACATTTGCAATTCATCCAAGATTTATTGTTGCAACAGTACATGTGGAGTATATGAAATGATTACATTCATGGATCAATAGCGCAGGAGATTCTTAGATAGCAGGAATTTACTCATGCTGAAACACCCATATTAGTATGTGGTGCAGCCTCCACAGGTGGCAATGCACACGCTTACTCTGGCATCCAGTCGATTGTACAGATGGCGAATACTGTTCTGGTTTATATTACTCCACATGTGCTTGACCTGTTCATGTTGTTCTATAAGAGTTGTTGGTTGACGAATCATGTAAGTCACTTCTTGTCACGTACATGCTCGATTGGGGTTATCGTGCTGGCCATGAAATTGCTTCACACCTTGCAGAGAACATTGAGTTTCACAGGCAGTGTGTTGGCAAGCATTAATGCTGTTGGAACAACGTATTACCATTCTGTTGCAAGAACAGCACAAGTCCAAGGCTAACAACATTCTGCATGTACTGAGCACTGGTATCAGGATAGCTGTGCATGTAAACGCTGTGGCGTGAGTGGAAGACCAGATACAGGAATGCATGTCTGTAACCCCACTGCTTCCAGTGGCTTGGATGGCCTCCTCTCGGCCCCCTTGCCGTGAGGTGGTCATTTCAACGAGGTTGCAGCGTGGGCACTGTCTTTTTAGGCATCACCATTTGTTAAGTGGTGCTTCCCCACCACATTGTGTCCAACTTTCATCTGTCTGCCATTTCCTGATGGAAAGCCCTTTTTTTAATGGCTTACATTCCTGCTAGTGTTTGCCGTCTGAGCTACTGGCCGTTATAGCAAATGATGCACGGGCTGTTGACCGCGTTTTACTTTTTATCCATCATCACAATATGGCAAAGGCCATTTAATTTTTAGTTCTGGACCTCCGTCTCTGTATTGCATACTTTATAGACCTTTCTCCATGTCCTTGCTGTCCTCCCTTCGATCAGCTGGGGTTGACATGTAGTCATGTTCAACTCCTCTCTTTGTTTTTGTGTTTTACAGTTTTGACGTGGGTGTGTATGACCCTAGTTGTTTTTGCACCTTAAAATAAAACAAAAAAGAATCCACTGTTAATAACATTTGCAACAGTTCATGTGGACGCATCTGGGCCCACAAGCCAACTTATCTGTGCTGCGGTCGCTGCACAAAATTGCCACTGCTGCCCTTACGACACGACGATCCTGGCAGGCATCTGTGCTACAGGGACATCCAGAAACTTGTCTGTGTGTTTGCCCAATCTGCCGCTTCTGCTTGTATGATACACCAATCCTGGCGGGCATCTGTGCTGCGTCTATGTGTTTTAAAATGTTCATGTGACATTCACTATTACAGGGTACATGCAAATGATGCTCTGGTAACTATGCCATTTGTTATCAGATGATGATGAAACCATTATCAGCACATTCACTACCCTCAGGTGGCATACACCGTCATTGGATCAAAATCGACATCTCTCCAGATGCACTATATCTAAATAAATAAGAAACAGTATTAGGTCTATTCACTCTCTGTCAAGTGACACCAATGTTCTGGGTCTGAAAGATTTTTCACTGTATATTTTAAGCCTCTGCCTTCAGTTTGCTAGGTGAGACCTAAACCATTTATTTACAGCCCACTTATAACCAGTGCTTCAAGTTTACATGCGATCAGCTATGTCAAATGCTTTACCAGGATCTAGGATAAACCTGTTACATGTTTTCCTTCTAAAAGTACTTTTGTAAATTTTGCCATTGGTGGTTTTATCTTCTTTCCTGACTTGATTATAAACTTTTCCTTGCACAGAAGCTGTTATTTATTTAAATGACCCATAATTCCATTTTCTATTTTGATTTCTATTATTCTTGAAACTGATGTCTAACCCTTTATATTTCTATATCTCCTTTGTGGATGGAAGGAAATTCTGTGTGGTATAACTGATCAGAAAAGTAACCAGATATGAACGACTCATTTATTACATCTCTTAGGGGTGTTTTTATGCTGTTAATACAGTCATTTAGCAGACACATTGGAACACCATGGAGAGCAGTTGGCATTTTACTCTGAAATTGATGTATGAACCCACCAATTTTATCCTTAGCGGTGGACAGTGGTTGGTATGCCACCACTGTCAACGGCGTCTTCAGACATGCCTTTGCTGCTCATTCGGCCTCATCACTGAAGACAATTCGACTCCACTCAATGAGATTCTGCCAAACATGTTCTGGAGGTGCCCCAGACAATGGTTGGATACCAGCTTTACAGTTGCCCACCATACGGCCCGACAACCAGGGTGTAGTCTCATTTCATAGGGAGAACATCCAACAACTCTGTCAATAACAGGTTATGTAAGGTCGAGAAGTGGATCAATGTGTTGTTGACTTGCTCTGTTTGTGAAGCTCATTGACTTGAATACATCATCCAATTTTTTTGAAAAGTAATCATTTGTTTGTACATGTACATCACATGTACTGATTTCTGTCCCATTTGGATAATTCCTTCATAATGTGTCATATTTTACTTCCTCTTTTTTGCAATAATGATATGACATCTCAAAGTTTTTATGTGATCAATAATGTAAGATAAGTGTCTGGTTATTCTTGTAGCAATTTGTAATGGGATATCCTCCTCTAGCATTACTTTGCCTCAGCAGTAGTTGTCAATACTAGTATTATTTTTTGGATTTTGGGCAGCTCAGTATTATCTCAGCTACTTTTCTGGAAACTTTCATATAATTTTATACACAGTGTACACAAACAAACACAAACATACACACAAAATTCAAGCTTTTGCAACAAACTGTTGCCTCATCAGGAAAGAGGGAAGGAGAGGGAAAGACGAAAGGATGTGGGTTTTAAGGGAGAGGGTAAGGAGTCATTCCAATCCCGGGAGCGGAAAGACTTATCTTAGGGGGACTTATCTTAGGGGGACATATTTAAAGAAATATGTCTGCTTGTGTCTGTATATGTGTGGATGGATATGTGTGTGTGTGTGTGTGTGTGTGTGTGTGTGTGTGTGTGTGTGCGAGTGTATACCCGTCCTTTTTTCCCCCTAAGGAAAGTCTTTCCGCTCCCGGGATTGGAATGACTCCTTACCCTCTCCCTTAAAACCCACATCCTTTCGTCTTTCCCTCTCCTTCCCTCTTTCCTGATGAGGCAACAGTTTGTTGCGAAAGCTTGAATTTTGTGTGTATGTTTGTGTTTGTTTGTGTGTCTATCGACCTGCCAGCGCTTTCGTTTGGTAAGTCACATCATCTTTGTTTTTAGATATATTTTTCCCACGTGGAATGTTTCCCTCTATTATATTTATACACAGTGTGTTATATTTCAAGCATAAAATTTATGAAAAGGAATTACATTATTTTGGATGCTATAATCTTTAAATACAAGTTCTGAATGTACAGTTAAAATTATTTTTTAGAAGCATTTGAAATTACAAATTATTTGGCACACTTAAAATCTAGTTCCGTTTACTATGTTTATTTCTGGATTCATTTATGAAATAATAATCAAAACTAATAGAAATTCATTTATCAAGAAAAATTGTAAACCCTTTGGAATATTGTTATTTCTGCTGAATGAAGTAGTAGTAAGCATGCCTCTGATGTGATCGGACGTATTTTTGTATTTTGTGCGAACAGTGTAATTTTGGCTTTGTTAATGTGAAAAATCAAAAGACTGTATGATATACTAAAATGTGGCAAAATATATTAATGTAACAACAAAACTTCTGCAACAACAATCTTCAACTTTATTTAGATCAATTCAATGATGAGGACCTAAGATGTGAGAATTTCAGCTTCAAGAATCAGAACCCTATACAAGTAGAACTGGAGCCAACTATACATGAAAGGACAAGTAAACTAGAAAGTTTACTGTAATCTTCACTCCTCTCAAATCTTCATAAAAGACTAATGTGGACAATAGCTGCAAGTAGGAAGGAGGGGGTAGATCACAACTTGTGAGATGGGTACAAGGTATTCAAGAACCTGTTGCTAACTTCATCCACTTTCATCATATTGTTATTTAAGTCTTCACAAATAAGAGATTGTCCTTCAGGTGTACATATCTTATCTAGCACTTGCATTAATTTTGCGAAAAAGTTAATTGACATAGCTGTGCTAATAAGCACAGAGTAGTCAGTTTTAAGTGTGTGTGTCTTTTTTTTTAACTCTGTCAGTGACAGCTTGAAATATTTTTCTTCTCTAATAATCTTTTGTAGTAATATGCTGATTGATGAGAAGTTAAAACTATGTATTCAGTTTCAGTTCTTTTGCACTAGTGTCCATTAAGCTGATGTAAGTTTAATTTCTAATTGTTGCACTTTGTTCCTTATTGATTGAACATTTTGGTGAAAGACTGTCAGTTAGTTAAAGTTATTTGACTTGGGCATTTCTTCTTCCTTCTTTCTATCAAAAAGCCCTTTAAATGGTAAGGAGGTTTTGTCCTTTTACTTACACTGCTGCTGCTAATGCTAATGCTACTGCTACTGTGGCCATTGATTCCTCCTCAGCTTCTGGAAATCTTGCTCCCACTAATACTGTTTCTCCTTTTCCCCCACTTCACCGCATCCTGGTTTTCACATTCCTTGCTGTTACTGCTGTTGCACTAGCTGCTGATTCTGAAGACTATAATGATACTGCTGCTGAATTTGTTACTTTCTCCTTTGGCAGTGCCATCAAAATTATTCCACTTGCAGCTGCTGCATCTGTGACATCTATGGACAGGAGGCAGGCTTATCTTCAGTAGCCCACTGCTGCTTGTGTTCTTGAGGGAAACCTCTTCTCTGTTGTCTTCTGCTGTCTCTAGTGATACTGGATGACGTATGCCACTGTTTTTGAAGTTAGTTTTCATTAACTTCCCAAGGTTTCTTTCTTTCTGCATTCCATGTTTCTTGAAGCATCATTTTTTCCAGGTCAACTGTTCTGAGAAAGAACATGTTATTCATAGATTTGCAGATATTTTTGGTAGATCTTGTTGGTTTTCCTCATTTACACATGACCAGCCTATTGGATCATACACGTGTACCTGTGAGTAAGGCCTATTACAACAAATTTTTGTTTTTTGAGTCTGTTTAAGGGTGCCTTCTGTGTCCGAGGTGCTTCCGTAAGTTCATTTTTATATATCTCATTTGCACCACCAAATGTTATGCATTGATTTTTCAATTTCTGATTAGTATAACTTAATTACATTTTTCAATTTTTTTTTTACGTGTATACACCAAGTTTTTATAAAACCAGTAACTCTTGAGCCCATACTGATATCCTAATGTTTCTGCTGACCCTCTTCTGTGACTGTCAGAACAGAGGATAACATTCATGTTTCACTATCCAGAATGGCTTGTCTTATTTCAGTTTCTATGCATTCACATTCAATTGGTCGCTTGGAAAGTTTGTTTTCATAGTGAATGTTGTTTCCATCACTCAAAGACAAAATTAAATGTCCATTTGAAAGTCCCTGATGAGGGAAGTCAGGTTTTTTATCTTTCATTGTATTATGATTTACTCTGTCAGAAATTTTACTGTCTTCAGCCAGGCACATAACTTTTTTGTTGCACATTAAATCAGTCTTGCTTCAAGATATTTTTAGGTTAAAATAGTTTTTTGTAACATTAACTGAATTTTTATGTGGTGATTGGCAGAATATGATAACAATATTAAACTGCTTTCAGACGTTTTGCAAAACAAAAGGAAATGTTTTCTATTTAACATAATCTTTTTATGTTACTGCACTGATAATATACTTTGAACTCTCTTTCTCCACAAGGTTCACATAAAAACTGCACCATATAATTCAAATGTCTCACAATCACACAATAAGTTTTGCAATTCCAAGTGAGCAAAACAGTATGAATTATACTGAAGGAACATATGTTGCTGAATGTAGTTTACTATCTTTACTACACTACATTTAACTGAAGATAGTCACATTTTATAGAGAGATTTCCTAGAACTTGTATTCTTGTTACCAAGTTGTTTTCTTTTCAAAGTTGTTCAGCAGTATTGTATCTTCTTTAATAAGTCAGTTATTGTCTGAAGTTGGTCTTGGGAACCACAAACTGATTCACTAAATAAACAGATTCTGCAGAACATCCACAGTTTGTGATTTTTATTTATAAACATTAAATTGTTCTAGCAAGCAGTCAATGAATCCATTAACATTATTTTATTGTGTTGGATAATGGCAGTATCCATATCTTTAAAATCTGCACAAAAGCATACAAGTGTGATGTGGAAAGTAGTACTTGGTCAGTCAAAACATCTACATTTGCAGGATGCACACAGTAGAGGAATCAGTATAATTTTTATTGAAACAAATAATGCTACAGGCTGTTTCATCATCAGTTATTGATACAAAAGAACAGCCACTTCACCTGTTGTTCTTCTACATTATTTTCTTTTTTGTCTATCCATAATCTATGGGAGAGACATTCAATAAGTAATGGAACAAATTTTTTTCTCAATCAACTTTGACTGAAAAAATGCGGAATTTGCTGTGGGACATTGTAAAATATTCCTGCTTCAGCCCGTATGAAGTTCAAACACATGGCAGCACTATATGTAGCCTTCAAAATGGCGTCTATGACAGAGGTACATTCCAAGCAGGGAGCTCTCATTGAGTTTTTTTTTTGGTGGAAAACCAGAGACTCACAGATACTCATAGGTGCCTGCAGAAAATGTCTATGGAGATCTGACATGAACAAAAACATGGTTAGTCAGTGGGCGAGATGTCCGTCATTGCAACAAGTTCACACAAACCTGTCTTATCTCACCTGTGCCAGCTGGCTGCTAACAACTTGACTCCTGCAATGAGTTCATGATCACAAAAATGCAAATGAACTTCTCCATTACAATGCAAGGCCTCACTCAAGTCTCTGAGAGCAGCTCACAAAACTTCATTGGACTGTTGTTCCTCATCCACATTACAGTCTGGATCTTGCACCTTCCAACTTCCATCCCTTTGGCCTAATGAAGGGTATACTTTATGGGAAGCAGAACATGAATGATGGGGAGGTTATTGATGCAGCAAGACATTGGATCTGATGTTGACCAGTAGTGTGCTACCATGTGGGCATATAGGCCAGTGCATTGAATGGAATTATGTTGAAAAATAGTGTTTTATTAGCCAGAAGAGTGGGGAATGATATGGTGTATTGAAATCCTGAATAAAACCAACCTTCATTCAGCAAAAAGTGTTGCATTATTTATTGAACACCTCTCGTAATCCTGACACTTCACATCTTTGACTTTTACACTTTTCATCATCCTATGCCAACTGCTTTAGTTTTATCTGTTTATGTTCTGGACTGCAGTTTTACCCATGTGTTGTGAATGCAATGAGTGAGGCATTATGCAGTGACTGTTGGAATTATTTAGTTTGCAGTTTTCATTATTTTCTCAAACCTAAACAAAAGTGATAACACATGCATGGAATTTTGGTACTTTCTGTCCTTCCCCAGATACTAATTCAAAGCCCTTTTTCCGTAGGATGTAAGTCCTGATGACCTCAGAGAACTCCTCCCAAGCCATCAGCCAAGGTTTGTTGTTTATAGTTACCGAATGGAACATAAAGATGGAAGAATCTCATTTCCCATGTGTTTCATCTACATCACACCAAGAGGTTTGTATGGCATTAAAATGTAAGCTTGGGAATAACTGAGAGACACTTATATCTTTAATTAAGAATAGAACGTCCGAGATGAAAGAAGAAAAAGAAACTGCTAGAATAGTGTAGCTCATTGGTTAAGCACCAGACTACAAATCTAAAGGTTTGTGTGTCACTCCCTTATTTAAATGATCTCTCAAGAGACCTGTGGTGAAATTTAAGAAGTGGGATGTTTTGTGCAGTGATTGCAACTTAACACTAAACAGTAGAAAATCTAGTGTGTAATTTCTGTACAGAATCAGCAGTAAATCATTACTCAGTCACACCTTTCAATATGTGGCACAAAATGGAATAGTAAAGGAAGAGATAAGGTGACAAAGTCAAATGCCACTAAGTGGTATATTGGGAAAATTACCAGAAATGTATGTGGGTCATTCAATAATTAAAGGGACAAATTGGTCTCTAGAAAAAAGCATTTATTTGTACAGAACAGTACTTTTTCTTCATTTCAATATAATCCTCTTGAACATTTTGTTCCAATGGGCTAAAAGCTTTTTCATTGTGACTGCAAAGAACTCTATCTTGATGTTTGAACCAATTTTCCACAAACTTTTTCACCTCCTCAGTTGTCCTGGAACCTCTTCCCAGGTAATGCCCCCTTCAGTGCACCAAACAAATGGAAATCACTAGGTGCTAAATCAGGACTGTAAGGGGTATGAGGCAGTATTTTCCAGCCCATTTTGTCGATGGTTTCATGGGCTTGTTGAGCAATGTGAGGATGTGTGTTGTCTTGCTGGAGAATCATACCTCTCCTCTGAGACCCACGATGTCTCTCCCTCATGGCTGGCTTCACCTTGTTTAAAAGCAAATCCAAGTAGCATTGGCTGTTCATTGTATGCTGCTCTTTGAGATAATCACAAAAAAACTAGACCTTCAGCATCCCAAAACACTGTCAACATGACTTTTCCTGCTTGGGTTTTTAACTTTTTCTTGACAGGTGAGTTGGTGTGCTTCCACTCCATGCTTTGTCTTTTTTATTCTGGCTTATAATAGTGATCCCAATTTTCAACACAAGTTAAAATTTTGTTAAGGAAGTGCTCATCTTCTCTTTCATAATGTTCCTTTAACTCTGTGCACACTCTCAACCTTGTTTCCTTGTGTAGCCGTGTTAACTCCTTTGGGACTTATCTTGCACGTTTTGTGGTACTTCAGCTTGTTACAGATAATGTTATGAACTGTACCAGTACTAACATGAAACTTATCAACTATAATTTCCACAGTCACACAGCAGTCAGCTCGAACAATGTCATCAATTCGACTTTCAAGTGACGGAGTTGAAACTGCTAACGGATGGCCAGAACAGTGTTCGTCAGTCATTGAGTCGCGATCATTTTTGAACTGCTCTACCCACTTGTAAAAATTTACACGATTCAAACAACAGTCACCATAAACTTTAGATGTCTTACACTTCATATTCACTGGTTTCTCGCCATCAGCAAGTAAACAATGAATAATGAAATGTTGTTCAACTAATGTGGACATTTCAAGTGGACTCACCATCCTGAAATGTATTTTTGAGATTATAAACAAAACAATGTTGATACATCAGCTGATCAGGGCTCATCCCTGTGATGCCAACTTAAAACCATAGAAGTAAGAAACTTGCCCTACTAACAGTTTTTTCCCCAGACCATTTTGTCTCTCTTAATTACTGAATGACCCTTGTAGTTCCTCCATAACAGGTGTACCTTGCACAACACTTGTAGTGTTATCTTCACAATGAATGAACACAAGTTTAATGATAAATTTATTTGTGTCACACAGTAATTTCATAGATGCTCAACAAACTCCAGTGATAGGTACCCTTATTTGAAGGACTGTAAAAGATTCTGTTTTCCTTTTGAAACATACCATGCAGCAAACAACCATAGAATCAGAGAAATTACGATATAACAGAAGCACAGTGGCAGCCTGTTTTCTTGTGTGACATGTAAGGGTGGAACTGGGGGGGAGGATTGGATTTCAGATTTTCATAGTTTTTCTTTTCTTAAGCATACTTTAAATATAATTTTTCACCGGAAGTGTTTTACTTTACCGGTAAATCATCTGGTAGACCATATCATGAATGTTTTTCTTAACATTCTTAATTTGGAACAAAAAAAAACAATTTTTGACAAAATAAGGTACTTGAATAGGTAAAAAAACCTACTCACCAAGCGGCAGCAGAACACTCATAATGGTCTGTGTGTGTGTGTGTGTGTGTTTTTCTGCCGCCACTTGATGAGTAGATTTTTTTATCTATCCAATTACCTTATTCTTAATTTGGAGTAACTTAAGACAGAAATGCTAAATAAAATGTGTTACTTACATAACAGCTGCTGCAGAAGATGGCCATCTTGCATCACTATGAACTCTAATATTTTGTTGAATCTTTCATCTGGTATATCCCAAATCAATAAATGAGCAGGCTTGAAATAAAGCACAGTTCTGTTTTCTGACTTCATATCACTTAATTAAACATTAATTCTGTGGTAATACATCACAGAAATAGTTGGCACTTGATAGCTGTCTTCCTTTTTGTACAATATTTCCTCCACTGCAACCTGTGAGCGCACACTTCTCTGGAACATGACACGTTGTCGTCATTGTTCCTTTACAATACTTACACCTTTTACCTGTATAGTGTTACTCGAGCTATGTAACTGGCCATGGTTCCAAGCATCATGAATATAGAAGTTGTACACCTACTATTGTCATTTGAATTATAAATATCGTATGTCCTAGTGGGGAAAATTAACTGTTCTGCAGCTGTATAGCTTGGAAAGCAGACCATTATTCAAAAAATACTAAGAAATGAACCTTCAAAATTAGTTTTCTGTTACTCTGGCAGTACAATTTTTGCAGACTAACAAACCTAGATAAATATACAGATGTGCGATACCTCAAAGAGAAACTCAAAATGGCAGGGTTCATCCAAGGAGAATAGGAAAGCAAAAACAGAAATGCTGAATTTCGTTTTCAAATGTTTATTTGCTAAGGAAGATGCAGGATTACTGCCTCAGTTTAATTCATGTAACACTGAAAAGGTGAGTAAGGTGAGTGATGTAGATATTAATGCCACAGCATTGAGAAACAGCTGAAGCCACTACCATATAACCAACAAGATTCCAGGGCCTGATGGAATACCATTAGATTTTATAAAGAATTTGCTGCTGTGCTGGGTCCAATTTAATTCATAATATACAGTAGCAGTATTATGGAAAGGATAGTTGCTACTCACCATATAGCAGATATGCTGATTAGAAAATAGTAACAAAGGAAAACAGCACTGGGTTAAGGATGGAAGAAAAGCCATCGGGCAAAATCAGACATTGGAAAAACCAGGATGGAATGTAACGATATTATGAAAAGGAGAGTTTCTACTTGCCAATTTATTTGTTTTCAGAGCTGAAAATGCGCGTGCCTGACCCCCCCCCCCCCCCTCCCCCATAGTGCGCTGGCTGACTGGGCCAGGCTATTGCGGCATAATTGCAGCTCAACTACAGGTGAGCGTTTTATCAGCTGGAGTGAGCAAAAGGAAAAAGGAAGCAGGTAGTAGGAGGGTGGGTTAGGGAAGGGCGGCTGACAGGTGGTAGGAAGGGGCAACTGGTGTATGGAAAAAAATGCGGGAAAGAGAGGCAGCAAGTGCACTGAATAGGGATGTGCCATGAGTAACAGCACAAAATGATTCAGAGTGCAGTGGCTTGGATTGTATTGTATTGGGAGACAGAACAGAGGAAGAAGAGATTGCAGCAAAGATGCAGATGAAGGGTGCGGGATGAGTGATGTTAGTTGGGTGTGGAGGAGAGGGTTTGCAGATACTGGGGCCAGGACAATTATAGGATCAATAGATTTGTTGCAAAGACAGTTCCCATCTACATAATTCCGCAAATCTGGTTTAGGGGGAGGGGGGGGGGGAGTCAGATAGCCCAGAATGTGAAGCAGTGACCATGCTGTGCTCAGCTGCCTGTTTAACCTTGTATTGTCAACTCTGCTCTTGGTCACGGTTTGCCAGAGGCAATTTAGCCCCGTGGACAGCTGGTTGGTGGTCTTGCCCACATAAAACACTGTGTAGAAACTGCAGCAGAATTGGTATATGATATGACTTTTCATAGATCGCACTGCCTCTGATAGGATAGGATAAGCCTGTGTCGGGACTAGAGTAGGATGTGCTGAGTAGTTACAGCAGGCAGGTCTTCCACAGGTGTATGACCCATGTGGCAGTGGGCTGGAAGTAGGTGTCACATAATAATGTACTAGGATATTGCATAGATTGGGTGGGTGGAAGAATACAATGTCAGGATTAAAGATGTGCTTCCGGGTGTTCTAAAGATTTATTGTTTCCATTTTATGCTCAATATATCAACAACAAATTCAGCTGTCTTCTTCAGGTGCTAAGATATGCTGTTATGGGCACTTGTTGCTGAGACTCCAACCAGATTGTGAATTATTGTTGGTCTCTCAGTGATGTGTATAGCCAAGTTCAATTCCTTATGCCCGTTATGCACTTCAGTGCTCTTTTGTTTTTCAGAGTTGAAATATTGCACATAACATGGAAAAAAACAACTTGGCTGAACACGAGAGATCTTACTACTTTGGGAGTGATGGGAAGCAAAGGGAGTTTGCTGTTTCTCTTTTCTGGGCATGATAAGTAGTTAAGGTCTGGTGAAGGATATTGTTCAGTTTTTCCAGTCTGGGATCATACTCAGTGATGAGGGGTTGCTACTTTGAAGCTGGTTCTTAGGGATGGTCAGAGAATTTGAAGCATGTGTGGACATGGCATAGGAAATCTGTTTGTGGACCATGTTCGTGAAGGTCTTAGAGCTTTACCATACATTGAAAGGGGATTGTTTGTCACTGCAGATGTGCTGTCCATTGGTTGCCTGACTATGGGTGTTATTTTTTTTGTGTGGAAGGAATGAAAGCTATCAAAATGCTTAATATGGGCAGAGGGATAGACAGTGGAGCCATTTGAGATAAGGAAGTCAACATCCAGGAAAGTTGGACTGAGGAGAACCAGATGGAGTGGATGGGAGAGAAGGTGTTAAGGCTGTGGAAGAATGAGGATAGGATATCTTGGTCCCGAGTTCAGCTCAGGAACATATCATCAATGAACCTGGACGAGACAAAGGATTTGGGATTTTGAGTAGTCTGCAAAGTTTCTTTTAGTTGGCCCATAAAGAGGTTGGCATGGCAGGATGCTATGTAGGTGCTTATTGCTGTACCGCATATATATCTACCCCTTAACAGGGAAGTAGCTATGTGTGAGGATGTAGTTAGTTACATGTATAAGAAATGAAGCGGTGGGTTTGGAGTTGGGACGTTGAGATATTTGGTGTTTGAAGGTGGCAAGGTTGTGAGCATGGGGAATGTTGGTGGTAATGGGGTGGCAGTAGTTGAGAGCTGATGAAAGAAGTGGTTCATGTCTTTAATATGCTATGGGCATGTGATTGGAAGTGCTGCTCAACAACAGAGATTCTTTCATTGGGAGCACAAAAACGTGCTGCAATGGGGCATCCATGATTGTTGGGTTTATATTTGGGAAGCATGTAGGAGGTTAGTGTTACATACTTATTAGGGTTAGGAGGGATATGAATTCGGGGGAGAGATCCTGGGATCCAATTAAGGATTTGAGAAGGCATTGGAGGTTAAGCTGAAGTTTGTGATGGGACCACTATGGCTATGAAGGAGTAACATAGTTGGTTGTTGCCTTCTGCCACGTGATCACTGCAGTTCATCATTGACAGTGATACAGCCTTTGTCCATACAAAGAATGATAAAATCGAGGCCTGTCTTGGATGTTATGAATGGCTGTTCTTTCACCCATTTCAAGCCTTATTGTCCTGGGAAGGGAGGACCTAGAAAGGGTGAGGGCAAGTTGATATAAAGCATTTGTGGAAGGTAAACAGGGAGTGTTTAAGTGGGAATGAGACAGTGTCACAGTTGGTTGGTGTTGGGATTTGGATGGCACTGGTTGGCAGGATTGGTGACAAAAAAAATATTTGCACTGTAGGAATCAGGAGGAGAGATTTCTGACAACTACAGTTTGATTGAACTTGTGCGGGGGTGTGGAAGGTGAGCCCTTTGGACTGAAACATCCTTCACTAACTGTCAACCACACTGACCCCTTTACCATATGGATCCCATACTCCAGCACTGTTGACATCACCTCCCTATATGCCAACAACCACCATGCTCCTGGTCTTGCTGCTATCGATCGCTACCTCTCCCGTATCCTTATGACTCCAAGCCCACCTTATACATCTAACTACACCCTTGTGCATAACCACTTATTCTTTGAGGGTAGGATGTACAAATCTGTGGCTTGGTGATGGGCACCTGTAGGGCACTTTCTTAGCCAACCAAATACCCCAACCCCTTGTCTGATTCAGGATCATTGATATCTTCATGGCATGGACCCAGGGCTAAGACATCCTGTTCTCATTTTTCCACAGCCTCAGTACATTCTCTCCTCCTCAGCCCAATGTGTCATCTTCCTGAAAGTTGACCTCCACCTTGCTAATGGCTCTGACTGTACCTGTGTCCATATCAAGCCCATTAACTATCAACAGCAGCTATGTTTTAACAGCTGTCATTCCTTTCACACCAAAAAATCATTCCCATGTAGTGTGGCTATTCATCGACGGCAGATCTGCAGTGATAAGAAATACCCTTCCCAGATGTTGAAGGTTTCTCCCAGATGTTTTAGATTCACTTCACAGCTGTGTGATTTATGTTATACAGAATATTTACACTTTTAAGGCTCTTTCCATAATAATTTTAATTTTCAGTAATATCTTAATGTGTGTTAGATAGGTATGTACATAGAGAAAGTGTAAATTGTTTAGCTGTTGGATAAAGGCCCACACACACACACACACACACACACACACACACACACACACACACACACACACACGCGTACGTACCTGCCTCCTTTCCTTTCATCCAAAAGCTAAGCATTTTTCTGTGTGCACTGCCAACAACTAAAGTTTTCAAATGATACATGTGATCATTTTGAAATTGTATATTGAAATCTGTTAATTACTGTAGAACAGATTATTTTACCTCAGTATGTGTATAGGGAAGGCATGTGTCTAGAGACAAATTATTGTAACCAGTTCTCACTGTTCACACTGATAGGTTTAAACATCTTTAATTGAAGAATTAAGTTGCTAGAATGCCCCACATTGTTCAGAAGTTTGTAACCTACAATGTAATTTGGCAGTATAAATTCCTTTCCCTGGCGTTATTTTAATACAGATTCCATCAAAAATTACACTTAAAATTGAGATAATAAATTATTGTACTGTGGTTAGCTCAAACCAAAATAACAAATATTGTAGATATGAATCATGGATAATTTTTCTACTGCTGTGCCAATGCAGGTTGAATAATGCTGTACTGGTGGAATAACCAGGAAGGAATGCACAGGAGAGCAGTAAGGTGGCATTGCACCCTTAGCAAAATCCCATGCCTTTGGTGGTGTGCAATCTACAGCAAGAGGTTTGTGGCCCGTCAGGCAGCTGGTGAATGCTTTTTCACACTGCATACAACTTATTTTCCTGTAAATATTTTCTTCACTCTATGCTCGTATCTTTCAGAATGAGGTGGCGGTCAAAGTCTAGTACTTTCATGTTGCACTTCACGTGCATGCTGGAATTAATGGGCTTATCACTGAAAAAGCCAACATGCATTTAACTAACTGCAATTAAATTAATGTGGCATGAATGAGTCAACACTGCTGGTAATATACTTTGTAAGAGCACTCACCAGCATTCCAAACTTTTAGTAGTTATGAAGAGAAATATCAAGTGTATGTAGCACATCTATAACACTTGTGTTGTTTCTTACTATAGAGAGAATTTTCAAATAAAAGATCTGAAGTACCCCATAACCATGCAGTACTTAAATCAGAAGTCACCCGAAAGGACACACCAAAACATATTTCATGTGGCCATTTGGTGGTATGTTTATAAACAATTAGATTGAGTATGAAAGCACTATTCAACTCTACTGCCCCCTAGTCAGGGTGATTGACAGTTTAGAGAAAGTATGTATGTGCTGTTTTTCACATTCATTTCAGTCAACTGAAGATACTCCCACAAAACTCTCCATAAATCAAATAGAACACTATTTCAGAAATCTTATTTTAATGCTTTTCACCTAAAATCCCTATTTTGGTATTAAACGGTGTCTGATTCACTCCAACATTGCTGCAGTGCCAGTACAGTGCATTTGGGATGAGCATTAGTTAGCTCTAAACTAGAAATTTGTTCAATTATCAGAGTTACTGGATATTTTCATGAGAAATATAGAAGCAAACAAAAATGTTTAACAGTTACGGATTACTAACATACATTCGTGTTAAAATAATCTGAATTTGGGACCAGCCAAAGAGGGCAAAGATGTGTGACCTGTTTCAGAGGTATGTTGGGAGAGATTCCAGAGGAAGTGACATTGTAAAGAAAACTGTCTTGAAAACAATTTCCAAGCTTTTTTAAATGGGAAATGTGGAACTTTTAGTATACATTACAGACACATTTCAAACATAGTATTTATATTCAGTTTACACCCCCCACCCCCAATAGAACAGAAGGAAAAAGACCAATGTCTAGGTGGTGGAGGAAATTGACTGCTACTGTGGTTCCTTCAGCATCTTGGCAACCAACTGAAGTGATTTAGGGAATCTATATTAGGATGGTCAGGTGAGTATTTGAAGCCACTGCACATAGAGGGACAATGACACACACACACACACACACACACACACACACACACAGTGAATCCCTAACATCTGAAATGCAGAGCTCATTTGTGAAGCCAAAGCAGGAACTAGCAATGGAAAAATGCACAGGTGTTGATGGCAACTGAATTGAAACCTTGTTTACTATGTTAAGAGAATAGTTACCATCTTGTAAACTTTTTATATCTTTCCAATTCAGGTCGCAAAAACAGTGTCATTGCTGACCTTGATACATCAAAATGATGCATGCAGGACAGAAGTAACACAATGTCATCACGTGTGCCTTTCCTAGACTTGCGCTGTACTTTTTGTAACATATTCAAATCGTTTGACGATTAACTTCTAATAGGTTGAAACCTTGTATCCATCTGTGCTGATAATGAAGTGAAATCTAATTCTTAGTAGAATTAACAAGTAATCAAATCTTTCTGTGTACATTCATTATGGGCAAAGTATTCAGAATTTCACTAAAGAGAATAGAGGATCATTAAAGTAACAGGGTTTGTATGCATGACAAGATGCAAATTTTAATAGTACTTATGACATACACATTCTGTAATTATCTGAAGCATGTGTGCATGTTTCGTACTCCTTTATGAATTTTGTTTTCATATTTTGGAATTTCCGCATTAAACACACAATGTTTATGAGATATTTCTCCCCATCGTAAGACCCGAGTTACTGTGGCAATTCTATTTACTTGTAAACCACTTAAATACTGTATATATACTCTCATTTTATGCTGTGGAAATATCTATGCAGAATGAGAGCAAAGAAACATATGATCCTCAGCACTTCATTATGTCAGCGAGAGAAAATGGCTGACAGAATAACTTAAATTCCTTTGCAATTCAAATGTTCATTTACACTTTCATACCTTTTTTTTTTTTTAATTTCCTGATGTCAATAGATAATTTCATCATACCCTGGTACAATAATGTTTAAGAATGAAAAAACAAGAATTATGGGTTTTAACATGAAAAACAAATTCTTTGTGTATATATTTTTAAATATTCATACTAACATTTGCATCACACTAAAGATTTCTTTCCAAAATAAATGGTTTTTTGAAAACTTTCTTGTGCTGTGTGTATTGCATTTTATAACAGTAAATATTAATTATTTAGCAGGAACATAATCTGAACTGACTTTGAAACATATTTTATCATGCTGATAAATGAATTACCCATCTCACTACAGCTTGAGCAAAATTTAAGGGCTGACTAATGCAAAGATAATATTTTGTCACAGAATACAGTATGATCCAAGTTTTAAATGTACATTTCAGCAAAGTTTTTTTTTACAAGTATTTTGAAAGACAAGAAAGAAGGTGTGTTCATGTTGAAAACAAAAACTGTTTCTTCAATAAATTACAATTCTACTGGGAACATTAAAGATTTAATATTGTATTAATTGTAGCTGATGTGATTGAAAGGTAATAAACAATTTTCACTTTCAGATAGCCAAATGGAGTTGCAGATAATGTACGCTGGCACGAAATTGGCTCTGCAAAAGGAAGCTGACCTGACTCGCGTTTATGAGGTCCGCGAGCTTGATGAATTAACAGAGGAGTGGCTGCAGGAAAAGCTCAGCAAGTGAAAGCCACAGCATAATTATAAAAACTGTTTATATTAAAGTTCATTAATCTACAGTATTTTGTACAAATCACATCTAAAAAATGGAGCTGACCAGTTACATGCAAATAAGATAACAGCCAAGTTTTTATGAATAGTGGTGAAACACTCCCATTCTGCTACTTAGGAGATATTTGCAACACTGTGATGTATGAGCACACAAACACACACAGTTGTCCATGACTATAATTGTGACCAGAGGTAATGAATACTGTATGCACAGGCTCCCAGCTGCAGTTTAGTTTGATATGAGGGAGTAGATCATGCTGCAACAAAAGAAAACAAATTATTACTGAATAAATCTTTTAGAATGGAGAGACCTTGTTACGTTCACAACTCTCCTAAGAAATAATGAAAGGAAAATGCAGCTTTCTTTCGTTTACAAATATTTAAATATTTTTTTCCACTTTCAAACTACTGCTTGATATGTAACTTTACCTGACCCAGTTAACTGGTACAGCAATTTCCACTGCAGATTTAAATAGCTGCTAAACAAAATCTGTATTCAAATGTACACAATAAGAGCATTAACAATTTTTATTGCAAGTTTCATAACGTGCCTCACTATAGGTACTTCCACAGTATACACATCTATTGTCTTTTGTAGCACAAATATTAACTCTGAACTGAGTTGTAAACAGAAAAGTACAAAATAATGATTTATACATTGTTTTGAATGTATTTATGATTGTTATTTTCATCAATAAAGGGACCAAAGGACAAGTTGCATTTAATTTTGTAGTTCTCATCCATCCATTTCCGGGATAATTTGTCACTGAAATACAAATTCTGTAAAACAGGAACTTCTATATGAAAAGGAAAGTTGCTACTCACCATGTAGCGAGGACGCTCAGTCGCAGATAGGTGCAACAAAAAGAGTGTCACAAAGCCTTTGGCCAGTAAGGCCTTTGTCAAAAATAGACTACAGACATGACAGTAATCTCCAATCTCAGGCAACTGGGGCCACACTGAGCAGCAGCACCAGTGCATGATAGGACTGGCGACCGGGGTTAGTATGGTAGGGGTTGCGGACAATGAAGTGCTGCAGGTTAGACGGAGGGCAGGCGAGAGGTTGGGAAGGGGAGGGTTAGCGGGAAAGGAGAGAAGTAAAAATACTGGGTGCGATGGTGGAATGAGGGCGGTGTAGTACTGGACTGCTAACAGGGAAGGGGAAGAATGGGAGAGGACAATGACTAATGACGGTTGAGGCCAGGAGGCTTATGGGAATATAGGATATTTGCAGGGAAAGTTGCCACCTACACAATTCAGAAAAACTGGTGTTGGTGGGAAGGATCCATATGGTACAGGCTGTGAAGCAGTCATTGAAATGAAGGATGTTATGTTTGGCAGCATGCTCAGCAATTGTGCAGTCCAGCTGTTACTTGGCCACAGTTTGTCGGTGGCTGTACTTTCACACAGACAGCTTGTTGGCTGTCATGCCCATGTAGAATGCAGCACAGTGGTTGCAGCTCAGCTTGTAGATCACATGACTGGTTTCACAGGTAGCCCTACCAGTGATGGGATAGGTGATGTTTGTGACCGAACTGGAGTAATTGGTGGTGGGAGGATGTATGGGACAGGTTTTGCATCTAGTTCTATTACAGGGGTACGAGCCATGAGATAGAGGGTTGTGTAGGGATGGATGAGTATATTGTGTAGGTTCGGCGGATAGCGGAATACCAGTGTGGGAGGGGCGGGAAGGATAGTGGGCAGGACATTTCCCATTTCGGAGCACAACAAGAGGTAGTCGAAATCCTGGCAGAGAATGGAATTCAGTTGCTCTGGGACAACAAAAAGACTGTAACAAATAGAGGTCTAAATTACCTTCTCTGCTAGGGTTTTGACGACCTTTCATCGTGCCCTGAAATGAGAAATGTCTTGCCCACTATCCTTCCCACCTCTCCCACAATGATATTCCACCGTCCACCAAACCTACAGAATATACCCATCTATCCCCACACAACCCCTTCTCCCAACCCCTTACCTCATGGCTCACACCCCTGTAATAGTCCTAGATTCAAGACCTGCCCTACACATCCACCAACCCATCACCTACTTCAGTCCGGTCACAAAGATCACCTACCCCACCAAAGGCAGGGCTTCCTGTGAAACTAGTCATGTGATCTACAAGCTAAGCTGCAACCACTGTGCTGCATTCTACATGGGCATGACAGCCAACAAGCTGTCTGTGTGAAAGTACAGCCACCGACAAACTGTGGCCAAGAAACAGCTGGACTGCACAATTACTGAGCATGCTGCCAAACATAACATCCTTCATTTCAATGACTGCTTCACAGCCTGTGCCATATGGATGCTTCCCACCAATGCCAGATTTTCTCAACTGCACAGGCGAGAACTCTCCCTGTGATATATCCTAGGTTCCTGTAACCCTCCTGGCCTTAACCTTTGTTAGTCATTGTCCTCACCCATCCAGCCCATTTCCCATACCTATTCCAGCACTACACAGCCCTCATTTACTTCTCTCTTTTTCTACTAACCCCCACTCCCCCTCATCCCACCTCTCATCTGTTCTCTGCCTAACCTGCAACACTTTAGTGTCTGCTATTCCTGCCCTACTATCCCTCCCTCTCCCCACCCCAGCCTCCTCATCACCACCCAGTCGTCACTCTCATGCTGGTGTTGGTGCTGCTGCTTGCTGTGTTGCCTCAGATTGCAGTTGTGTGTGTTAATTGAGTCTCTGTGTGTTTGCGTGTCTGTCATTTATTATTGACCAAGGCCTTACTGGCCAGAAGCTTTGTGACAGTATTTTGTTGTGCCTATCTGCGACTAAGTATCTCCACTATATGGTGAGTAGCAACTTTCTTTTTCATAATGTACTTATAATTGGAAGTTTTTATACATACAAGTTTTAATGCATATGCAATATTCTTACCAGATGTTGCTTTCTTTTGCCAATGAATCATTGCAAGATAATAAAATCTATATATATTTATAATGTCATCTGCCCTGTTGTCTGTATGTGAATACTGATCTTGGTAACTAATCTAGGAATTTTGACAAGGTATTCACTAATAGAGACTGAGTCATGAAGAACATTTGCACAGATAATTTATAATGACCATACAAGACAAGTTGTTTGGTCATAGATACTCAGTGTGACACTAGCGTGTCTCACTCGTTTGTAAACTATTTGTGAGCCTAGCTCTTACAAAGATAAAATGAAGCAAATAAATTCAGTCAAAAACTAGTCACTGCTTACTCTCAAGCTAAAACTAAACCCCGCCCGAACAGACCATGTAGGCCCAATGGTATCGACTGGCCACCGTGTCATCTTCAGCCCACTAGTGTCACTTAAAGTGGATATGGAGGGGCATATGGTCAGGACACGGCACTCCTGTCCATATGTCAGTTTATGAGACCAGAGCCACTACTTCTCAACTGAGTAGCTGCTCATTTTTCCTCACAGGGGCTGAGTGCACCCCACTTGCCAACAGTGCTTGGCACACCATGTAGTCACCCATCCAAGGTCTAGCCGAGCACCCAACAGCGCTTAACTTCAGTGATCTGATGGGGAAACTGGTGTTACAACTGCAGCAAGGCCTTTGGCTTACTATCAAGCTGATTAACATAAAAACTGGAAGTACATTGCACAAACTTTGCATGGTGGCTCCTGCAAGTGTCACTTTTGGTGACTTGCACCAGTGCCTAGGGACATTCTTTTAGCTTTCTAGAAAACTGTGGCCATAACTTTTGCCTGATATAGTTTAGCATGCTTCCATCTTAAGAGTGTGTTGCTAAGTGGTATGCTCACACTACATTGTCTGCTGTTTTGATGTCAAATTAGCATACAAAATGCATGCTTTATTGCTTGGACTTTGACAACATGATTGAAATAATTCTGCAGAAGCAATCATCTGCTGACTTATAGTTTCAGAGAAATCTGCAGAAAGGATCATGAAAACTCTTATCACTAAAAGCCAATCTTGACAATGTAGGGAAAGACAGAGTGATTGACTGATAAATTGAGAGGATTTATGGGACCAAACGGTGAGGTCATTAGTCCTGAGATTCCAAACCTACTCGTGCAACAAGGAGGGTTTGCTAAAAATGGATGTATCCAGTTGGGAGGGGGGGTCAAAATTACAAAATAATGAAGTTAAAACACATACAATAAACTGCATAAAAGGTGAGACCAAATCTAAAAACCAGAAAAAAAAGTACGGCCTTTCCATGGAGGAGTGGTCATGGGGTTCCAGACAGAGAAGACATGAAGAGATCCCAACCACAACCACCCTGTCCCTGCTCCAGAAGGAAAGCAAAACCTTATATCTGGAAATAAAAACCACTTTCACAGAGGAAACTGAGGACCAGTTCAACCATCTGTGGATCATCTGCTAATATTAAAATTAAGGAATCTGGAAGACTATACTTAGCACGAAGGGCCAAAAGAAGGGAACATTCCACCAACATGCACACGGCATACAACAGTAGACTCTTTCCGAGAGAAAGCCAAGCTGCAGTAGACTCCTCGATTGTGCGGGGTGTGTTACTGTGAGCAGTAGCGCACCAGATGTAGATGTCATTCCAGTTTTGGGCAAAGTCTAGGCACCATCCAAGGGGCGGGGAGTGGGGGAGGGGGTAGGAGAGGTGTGAGGGAATACAAAGGGTGCATTCCAGTGAGTGGAGATGGAGATCCCGACCAGGGGAAGTGAGACATATTCCAATCGGCAATCCCACATACGGGCAGTTGTCAGGAGGGAGACATCCCTCATTTGCAATGAGGACAGGGACAGGGTGTACTGGATGATCAGGGAATTGGCGAATGATGACTGCATAAGAAGCCATTTGTTGGCGCTGTCGTATTTGTACAGGGAGCATGCCCGTTCTGCAAGAAGACTGTCAATGGGACTAATGCGAAAGGCAGAGTGGAAGGAGCAGCTGAGCCATAAACCTCACTACCATAATCTAGTCTGGACAAGACCAGAGCATGGTAAAGATAGAGAAGAGGGCTGTAGTCTGCACCCCAAGATGTGTGGGCCAGGAGGTGGAGAGCATTAAGCTTCCACATACATCTTGTCTTTAGGTGGTGAATATGGGGCAGCCACATCAGCTTTTTATCAAAAGTAAGTCAGAAGAAATGAGACTGTACTACAACAATGAGGACCTGTTTGCTTAAGCAGAGGTCATGGTCGGGGTGTACTGT
The DNA here is from genome assembly GCF_023864345.2 of Schistocerca serialis cubense. NCBI lineage: Eukaryota > Metazoa > Arthropoda > Insecta > Orthoptera > Acrididae > Schistocerca > Schistocerca serialis. Next base: position 52,015,977 of record NC_064645.1, on the reverse strand, counting down.
AGGTCGATGACATAAATGCATAACTTATGTTTTGGAGGGACAAGACTGGAACCTATGGGAGATTGCCCACACAGAGGCCTGTCGGATAGTGCCTTGGAGCCAGCACTCAGCAGATACTACCAAGTGGGAGCTGCACCAGATGCAAAAATCGTTGACATACAATGTCATGGTAACCTCAGGCCCAACAGAGGTTACGAGTCCGCTGGTGGTTATGAGGAATTGTGTGGCACTGAACAAAGAACCATGTGGGATACCATTCTCTCGAATTCAAGGGGTACTGAGTGAAGTGCCGCTTTGAACCCGGAAGAGGCGATGAGATAAAAACTTGCAGACAAAAATTGGAAGAGGACCAGAGAATCCCCAGTCATTGACAGTAACAACACTTTGATGGCGCTAAGCCGTGTCGTATGCCTTACGTAGGTCAAAGAAGACTGCAACAAGGTGCCAGCTGTTTGGAAACAGCACTCCAACAGGCTTTTACTATATGAGTAAATGGTCAGTTGGAGATTGTCCTTTCCCAGAAGTCACACTGATATGGGGACAAAAGGCCCCGAGATTCCAGTACCCAATATAATCTAGAGCAAACCATTCTCTCAAGCAATTTATAAAGTAAATTCCTCAGGCTAGTTGGGTGGTAGTTGCCGAGAAATGTTGGGTTCTTCCCAAGGATGGTAATAGCTAAACTGTCTCGCCATTGCGACCGGAAAGCACCTGCGAGCCAAATGCAGTTGAAGACACTAAGGAGACGCTGCCCCCGGGGAATGTCTTAAGTGTTGGAGCATCTGGTTGTGGATGGAATCTGGACCTGGGGCTGTGTTGTTTGGAGTAGTACAGGCCTGCAAGAATTTCCATTCAGTGAAGGGTTCACTGTAGGGTTCAGTGAGGTGCAGGTTGAAACAGAAGAGGGTCTGTTCAACTTAGCCCAGAAGGCTACAGAGCTTGGGCCAAACCTGTGATGAAGAGACATACATCCCCAGGGAGGAAATATAGCACTCCCAGCATTTCTTTTTACTCTGCTTAATAAAATAACAAGCCTTAGGATGGAGAGGCTTAAAAGCGAGGATGTTGGTCTGTGATGGTTGTCATTTAAATCGCTGCAGCACCTGTTGGCGGTCCTGGACAGTGACTGCTACATTCTTGGTCCATCACAGTACCAGTGAACAAGGGGGACCTGTGGATGGGGGGGGGGTGGGGGCGGGGGGGGGGGGGCGCAGTGCCAGCAGCAAGAAGAATAGCAGCCAAAGACGTCTTGCACAACCCACCAATGCAATTTGAGAGGGAGGTGTCTAAGTGCCCAGCAGACATATATAAAGGCCACTTGGCCCTGTGGAATGCCCAACACAGGGGACCTGTCTGCTTGGCAGCAGCAGTGGAATGATACGAATCACCAGAAAGTAATCACTGTCACAAAGATCATCATGGGATGGCCAATGTAGGGAAGTCAAGAGAGCAGGGGAGGTCATGAGTGGCACTGAAGTGGGTAGGGGAATCATCAGTGAGGAGAGACAAACCGAGGTCTGTAATAAGTTGGTCAATTAGGAAGCCCCTACCCATTGAAGTGGCACTACCCCCACAGTGGGGTGATTAAGTCCCCAAGGAGAATAAATGGCGGCGAGAGTTGCTGTACTTAGGTAGACAGTTCAACATAACGAAGTGACCTACCTGGAAGGAGGTAGACACTGCAAATGGTGATTGCTAGAGTTGTTTGCACTCTAACCACTATTACTTCCAGGTTGTTATGAAGGGGGATCCAGTCACTAAGGACATTGGCGTGAATCAAAGTGCAGACCCCACCAGATAACCACAAAATGTTGGGGAGTGGTCATCACGGAAGTGCGTTTCTTGAAGAGGAAGACAAAATGTGGAATAGGAGGAAACAAGAAGTTATATTTCCGGTAGGCGATGATAGTATCTGTTGCAATTCCACTGGATGACTGTGTGGCGAGAGTTCAGGTTAGATATAAAGAAGCCAAGAGGAGGTCAAGTCACTCGGTCAGTGGTCATCACCGACAAGGATGGAGTGACATCCATAAATAAGATGCCAGATTCACATTGGGAGGGGGGAGGGGGTATCGAGGAGACCTTGTCTTGGGACTTATGTTTGTTCTTCTTCTTCACTTTCGGAAGTGAAGGAGGGCAGGGCACAGAGCGAGTACAGGCGTCTGCAAGATCTGGAACCGAAAGACAGCAAGTGACCTTAGGGTGCACAGATGGTGCTTCTAGTGGCCGAGCTGTGGTAGAAGGCTTCCGGCCTGAGAGACGCCAGGGAGAGTGGTCCTGGTGGGGAGCCCCATCACCAGCAGGAGCAGGTGCCGAAGACGGGGGGGGGGGGGGGGGGGGGGGGGCACTTCTTTCTTGTAAGTGGGACAATCCGGCAAACAAGGGGAGTGGTGGTCATGACAATTGACACCATACAGGTGGCGGAACACGGGGGCTTCCTTTATGGAGTGAGTACCCACAGTCACCACACAGAGTGTCTGCCATACAACGGAAAGACATATGACCAAAACGCAAGCACCGAAAGCACCTCATGGGTAATGGGACATACAGCTTCACGTCACATCTGTGGCATGTAACCTTGACCTTCTCTGACAGGGTATCCCACTTGAAAGCCAGAATGAAGGCATCAGTAATGGTACGGTTGTCTTTGCGACCCTTCTGCACACGTCAAACACAATGAATGCTGTGTCACTCCAGATAAACCCAGAGTTCCTCATCAGTTTGCAGGATGATGTCCAATGAAAAATCACTCCCTGGACCATATTCAGAGATTGGTGAGGGGTAACAGACACTGGAACATTGCCGAGACACTCACAAGCACGAAGAGCTGCAGGTTGGGTGGCAGAAGACACTTTGGTCAACAGGGAGCCTCACTGCATCTTATCGAGAGACTCTACTTCACCAAACTTGTACTCGATATTCTCCACAAAAAAACAATGGCTTTGTGGTGGTGAATGTGCCCCATCCGTCCCAGTACAGACAAGGTAGCATCTCAAGACGGCGAGCCTAGCCCTCTTCCACAGTGTAGCCAGGGAAGGGAAGGCTGCTGGGGCATATGAAGCAGCATTCCGTGATCCTTAAACATATAGAGAGACGGCTGTTGAGAATGGCCAGATTTTTGCAGCTTGATACACTTCACACACCAAGCATCTGCCCTGATACCACCTACTCTGCTCAGGGGCTCTCTCCATGGGTGCCACCCACCCACAGCAAGATTGGTTGGTTGGTTTTGGGGAAAGAGACCAAACAGCGAGGTCATTGGTCTCATCGGATTAGGGAAGGACAGGGAAGGAAGTCGGCCGTGCCCTTTCAGAGGAACCAGCCCGGCATTTGCCTGGAGCGATTTAGGGAAATCACGGAAAACCTAAATCAGGATGGCCGGACGCGGGATTGAACCGTCGTCCTCCCGAATGAGAGTCCAGTGTGCTAACCGCTGCGCCACCTCGCTCGGTCCCACAGCAAGGGCCACCTGGTACGATGCTACAGGAAGATAAGCAACCACTTTTGGCATACATGGGGAGGGACAGCTCAGGTATCAGTAGGGTGACCCTGGGTGTCAGGAGGCTTAACCAGATGGGTGAGTAACAGCCCCACCACATGGACTGACTACACGTTCTTGTGACCTAGCAGATAACAGGGGGATACGGCGGGGAAGGCAGGGGGAGAGGAGTCCACATTGTAGGTGCTAGGGAGGGGTTCTACCCCAAATAGCTCGAACCAAAAACAGAAAATTTAGAAGTGGAGGTCAACTCTCAAGCAGGGACCTAAACACCAAGACAGATGAAAGAGAATAGGCAGAAGGAACAGAAGTGCAAGCAAAACAGGGAACTAGGTGGATAGCAGGTCGATATAAATCAGAACACTGAGAAAGGGGAAAGAGGGGGCAATGGGGAAGAAGTGAGGACAGGGAGGGAGAGGAAAGGCAGCCAGGGAAGGACGACTGGGCTGCAATAGCTTGGGGCCCAGAGTGTGACAGGCACGAACTCAGGAAAGAACTGTGAGCGCCTGGGAAGGGGAAAGACAGATTGCTGCTTACTGTAAAGATTACATGTTAATCTGCAGATGGGCACAATTACAAGACACCTAAACTAACTTTTGGCTACAGCCTTCGCCAGAAAATGTGAAACACACACCATTCATTCACACCTCATGCACACATGACCGCCAACTCCAGCAGGCTGTGGTTGTGGCCGTGGCCAAAAGTTTATATGTAAGCGTCGTAATTGTGCCTGCATACAACTTAATGTGTTATCTTTATGGTAACTATCAATCTGTCTTTTCCTACATTGTTGATATTACTACCTGGAGTTTTCTTTGTTTAAAAGCCAAGTTTTCTACTTTTTATTAATTTTCTCTTCCAGTTCATTGCTACTACAGATGAGCGGTCACTTCTCTTTTCATTATATTTCTCCTTCCTCTCTCCACTACTGATATTAACTACTCAATCTATTCATTAGCCGAACTCTACAAAGACAAAACAAATTAAGTCAAAAACTACTGTATTTACCCAATTACATGCAGAGACTTTTTCCCAAATTTGTCATTCGAAAAACACAGGGTCATCTTATATTCATAGATTAAACCATTGCTGCTGAGGTCAACATTTTTACATTGTTTAAATAATTAATATGGAGGTCAAATGACACCTTGATTACTGAGGTTCCACAGAAATTTATTTTGAAGAATTCTGTCAGGTAGGTCGTAGCAAAGCTTTGGTTCTTACAGGCTCAAGATTTCCTGATGCACCAAAGTGCTGAATACAGTATCGACCTTGCTTGAACGATCACATGACAGTTGACTCATGGCTCTAGTGCAAGGGATGTACGAAAAGCTATAAACTAGCCATTACAACATTCTAATGCTCTACTTCAAAACTGACAGTTCTGTGACACACAGGAATGAACGGGCATTAAATTCTATCAATTTACAAACTTCTGTTGTATTTGATCAGGTTTGCAATAAAATTTCTTCTAAATGAATGAATATCATATACATACATTTATGCTGCTTTTTAAGCGAAGGCAACATTCAAAGGCAAAATGAAATGATCGTATGGCATTTATTGGCCGGGATATCCCCTTCGGGCTTTGGCAGTCGTATTGTAAGTCTCTTTAGCTGACCCGCTTCGTGACTTGTATGTCAATGATTATGAAAATGATGAAGGACACACAACAGCTGGTCCCATGCCAGGAATCCAACTCAGGCCCCCTTGCGTGGTAGGCGGTAATCCTACCACTGTGCTATGGAGATGGACACGGAAACTAATAATTTTCCAAAGTGTGTTTTGTTGCAAAAGACATATTTGGTCACTCTTCATGTATTAGAATACCAGGGAAAAACGTCACCAGCTTGTTAACCAGCTTTAGAACAAAATCTTGACATTCAGATGAAACAAGAAAGAAAATTAAACCAGAATTAAATGTGCAACAAATTAAATCAACTGCATTAAACCGACTGCAGTTGTTATTGCAAGAATAAATAGCAGTGGGAGAGGCCCATTGTGGAGATGACACCAACACACATCACTATATCGCAGGATCAGCAAAAGTTCGAGAATTGGACTGAATCATGATTGTGATTTTTATTTATTTATTAGCTACTGTTGTTGCGTATGATCTGCATCCTAAAAGATAGTGCTGTCCCTGTTTCACTACTGCTCAAGCATAGCAGTAGGGAAGGGTTGGAGGGGAAACAGTGATACTATCTTGGCTGAGAACTACAATGAGTGTGGGGAGGAGAGTGGTGAGTGCGCTGCTTCAGTCTAGATTGGGGCCAGTGGCGTACTTCAGAATTTTATGAAGCAACTCTGTCTATGATGGGAACTGTGGTGTCACCGCCAGACACCACACTTGCTAGGTGGTAGCCTTTAAATCGGCCGTGGTCCATTAGTATACGTAGGACCCGTGTGTCGCCACTGTCAGTGATTGCAGACCGAGCGCCACCACACGGCAGGTCTAGAGAGACGTCCTAGCACTCGCCCCAGTTGTACAGCCGACTTTGCTAGGAAAGGTTCACTGACAAATACGCTCTCATTTGCCGAGACGATAGTTAGCATAGCCTTCAGCTACGTCATTTGCTACGACCTAGCAAGGCGCCATTACCAGTTTATATTGAGATTATTATTTATGTACCGTCAAGAGCGATGTACACCAATTATGGATTAAAGTTAAGTATTCCAACAGCTACATACTTTATTTGCTAGACTCAAATCCTTTAACAGTTCCAGACCTCACGCCAGCCTGCGTGAGCTTAAGCGCGTGCCTTTCGGCTACCTACGAGTGGCTTGGCTGTCTTGCCAAGTCACTACAGGAACAATGGAGGTTGTGTCAGCTGCTGGTTCTACACAACCAGTAAGAAAGCAGTGGGCAGATGATATGGTTGGAAGCATGAGATATTGTAACATTCTCACACCAGTAAAGAAGCAACATCCACCATGTGTTAAAAAAAACCACACAGCTGGGTTCTCAGGCCCCACCATAACCATAACCTCAGTAATCACATCATATTCAAAAGAAATGTAAGATATTTATGACAACAAAGATTTAAGTTTTACAGCTGTCCTATTCAGATGACACCAATGACACTAAAAACATATACTAGAGACGACAGTAAAAAAACAGCCAGTGAAGATAATAATTAATTAAAATATTCCTTTTTGACATTTCTTTTTGTTTATTTTATTTCTCCTTTTATTGTCAAAATGTAGACAATGAAGCAGTGGCATAATTTTAGAACAGATGCATTTTTAACTTTTTAGGCAGATGTCTTACATTTATAAAAGTAGGAAATTTTGGTTACCGTATTTACTCGAATCTAAGCCGCACTTTTTTTCCGGTTTTTGTAATCCAAAAAACCGCCTGCGGCTTAGAATCGAGTGCAAAGTAAGCGGAAGTTCTGAAAAATGTTGGTAGGTGCCGCCACAACTAACTTCTGCTGTCGAAAATATGTAGGGCTACACAGGCTTGCTCTGCAGGCACAAAGATAAATACTGGCGCCAAAACCTCTGCGTAGTTAAAAAAAAAAAGTAAATACAAATTCCGTATTGTTCACCTTCGAATGTAGCAGCATTTCAATATACTAAAAAAATCCGGTTGGCAAGACTGTTTGGGGTTTTTGTCAATATAGCTAACTCTATGCTCTGAATTTTTTCCTACCTGTGAGAAGAGATGGTTGCTAATAGGAACTTTTATGAATTGTGAATCACATGCAGTATTCTCTTCACCATAAGAATAATACGAATATAAACATTTTGCGATGTATTCTTTCGTGTTTGCTGCTATTTAATTTAAATCCTATCTGCCTAATAAACTACGAAACTAGAGTGAGACAACAGCGAACGCGGAAGAATATACATATCATGTCATGTTTATATTCGTATTATTCTTATGGCTAATAGTGATACAGTCAGAAATGAAGCACAGCAATTGACTAGATTTTTAAATCTAAGATGACTAATTTCTGTGCAACTGTAATGTAATGTACTAAAGCGGCGTCCGCAAAGATTTTCAAGCGGGGAAAAATTTTCGCTAAACTCTCGTTCAGAACATCTTCTACCATACGCAATCTATTATTTGGTTCTTGTTGATCATTATCAAAGAAATCAGCAGTGTAAATAACAACAAATAGCAGTCTCTTGCCATTGTTTCGCTAATGAGACAATTCCTCTTTTTTTTAAAAAAAAAAAAAGCTGAGGTAGCGCGCAGAAAAGCAAACCATGCTGCGAGGGGCGACAGGCCGTGAACACGCACTATCAGAATGCGACAAACAATGCATCACACAGTACAGTAATGCATTTTCAGCTTAGAGTGACGTTAACATCTATAGCAAAGAAAATGGCACTTATCAGATCAAAGAAAAATAAGCAATCAATTCAAACCAGACGAAGCACGTGAAAAAGGAAGTGTACCCGTATCAATACGGACGGAGGGCCTGACGCATAGCAATGGCTACCTTGTAAAGCTTAACTGGCTTAACTGCTAAGCTTACGACTCGAACCAAACTACTGTAGTTGTGTCCTCATTCATTCGACCTAAATTGTGTCTCATATTAAAATGGACCAACTTCGTTTCGATTTGGAGGTGCGGCCTAAAACTTTTCTCTCCTCGTGAATTTCGAGTCTCAAATTTCAGGTGCGGCTTAGATTCGGGAGATTTTTTTTTTCCTTGATTTCGAGTCTCATTTTTCAGGTGCGGCTTAGATTCGAGTGCGGCTTAGATTCGAGTAAATACGGTAGTCAGAATATATTAAAAAGTTTCTGTCAAGGAGCCTCTTAAAAAAAATGAGAGTTTGTCTTATATTCAGGGTCATCTTATACTTGGGTAAATATGGTCTTTGGTTTGTACGCAGTACACATAGTAACTACACTGTAGAATTTATTTCACATTTTGTGAAATTTCCAACTGTTATAGCTTTAAGTTCACCAAAAGAATTGACGAACGCCCAGTTTTCAACCACCTGCATTACATAACTGGAGGTTTCTTTCCATGTAGCATACATAGAAGCAGAACAGTCACGAAACTAAAAAAGACCAAGAAAATGAAGAAGAAAGCAGGCCAAGAAAGGAAACCCTATTCAAGTCTTATGTTTGAAATGTTAAATCAATGCAATATTAATGCACCTAAAACTTACACGCAGGACACAGATATACAACAAAAAGACAGACACATGCAATGAAAACCAAAGTGGCTTTCTTTCTGTAAGCAGCAAAATGAAACGGTACAGAAAATCTATACAAAATGTGGAAAATTTACGTTTTAGGATATATCAGTTATCACAGAACTTTATATTGGTTTCTCTAGGTATTTTGTATAACACAGTGACTAAAACATTACAGTACCATGAATACGGTGTTCTGAAATTTCTTTCCATAACCATAAAAGTGGCTTTGTATATCTGAGGATTAATTATACAATGGAAAATCCAGGATCGAATGTAACAATATTATGACAAGGAGAGTTGCTACTCACCATATAGCGGAGATGCTGAGGCACAGGAAAAAGACTATCACAAATAATGCTTTCAGCCATTAAGGTCTTCGTCAACAACACGTAAGAGGAAGTTGACATTAGGAAGAACAAAACTAGAGTTATATGTTGTGGAGAATGGAATTTTAGATCCTTTAATCAGGTAGGTAGGTTACATAATTTTAAAATGGAAATAAATAGTTAGTTATATACACTGGGCATTAGTGAAATATGGTGGCAGGAAGAATAGGAATATCATCAGATATACGAGACAGGCCTCAGCACTCGGACTTCAAGAAGAATGTAATACTTGCAACAACAAAATAGGTGTTAATAATAGATGTGAATATTACCAAGCTATCAGTTTAATAAGTCACAGCTACAAAATACTGACATGAATTATCCACACAAGAATGAAAAACTGGTTGAACCTGACATCCAGAGAAAAGGGGGGGGGGTTGTTATTTTGTTGCTTGTTCCTACAACTTTTAAGAGAAAGCAGAAGGTAGGTTACAGAAAGGCATATCTACATTTAGAGCATATGTAGATTCAGAGAATGCTTCTTTTGACAATACTAATTTTTATATTTTGAAAGTAGCAGTCATAAAATATGGATAGCCACAGGTTATCTACAAATTGTACAGAAACAGGATGCAGTTGTACGAGATGAAAAGAAAGGTAAGGGGAAACAGTAGTTGAGAAGGGAATTGGATGGGGCTGTACATTACCCCCATTTGTATTCCTTTTATACACTGAGCAAGCTTTAAGGGAAACCAAGGAGAAATTAAGAAAGGAGATTAAAAGTTTAGGATGAGAAACAAAAACTTTGAAGTTGCTGATTAACTGTAATTCTGTCAGAGACTGCAAAGGACTTGGAAGAGCAGTTAAATGGAAAGAGTAGGATCTTGAGAAGAGGTTATATGACGAAAATCAACAAACGTACAATAAGGGTAGCGGTATTAAATCAGGCGATACTGACGAATGTCTCATAAAATGAGACACTAAAAGTAGCAGTTTTGATATTTGGGCAGCAAACTACCTGACAGTAGCCAATTATTGGATACAGGTTTCCCACTTTAGGCAAAACACTGTTTTTCTTGTTACCTAAACATATTTCAACACCCCCTTCCCATCAACAGTGGGTTTTCTGTAAACGGTGAACATATTTTATGTTTTAACTGATCTAACAAAGTGGGGCCTAAAGACATTTTTCTTCATTTTTCCTTACCTTGATTCCACTTTACAAGGTTTTTGCACGACCATCTGCAATGACAGCTTCTCATCTGCAAACCGAATGATGTAAACGTAAATTTTGTCAGCGAGTTAATAGCTCCCTCGAATTTTAAAAAATGTCGTGGCAAAATATTTTGCATATATATTTGTTGTAACTCATGTTTTGTTATTACATTTTATTCTTGTTTTACATTCTAAGAACTCTGCACATGCACATATTAAATTTACTTTGTATAATTTTGGTTTAACTAATACCTTTTCACTTTGCACAGTGCAGTGTAAATGATAATGTGTGTCCTAACCCCATCGACAGTCATTTGTTTCTGAACGAGTTTGGCACTGAATTTTTGTTTTACTTTTATCTCTCTCTATTTGCATGTGTGGGTTTTGCCTTTTCTTTAAAAATACTTTAATGTGTTGGAATTATATGCCTTTGGAGAGTGCAGTGTATTCATTTAAAACTTGTTTTCTTTCTGTATGTAGAAATTCTCTTCTACTGTTAGTTTGCGGTATAGGCTGTGGCTGGATTTCAGTATTTTTAAATCTTTTGCTGTTGTAATTGGGTGTTGGGTATGGGCTCTTAGTTGGTCAGCAAATGTGCTGTGGGTGCCGTTACTTTTTAGGAGTCTAAGGTGTTCTGAGTATCTTGTACTAAAATTCCTGCATGTTTGTTCTATGTACACTGTTTGGCAAGTGTTGCATGCGAGTTCATATATTCCTGATCTGTTGGATTTATCTGTGTTCTGAGTTTTTACTGTGTTGTGTTGTCTATTCTTAATCCTATTTGAAGTTGAAGTCCCTGCTTCTTCTATATGTTGCCTATTCTGTGGACAATTTTGCTGTTGTAAGTGAGTATGTGCCATTTGTGTGTGTGTGTGGGGGGGGGGGGGGGGGCAGGGCGGGGGGGGGCAGGCATGTGCTGTTGCACTGTTGCGTCTTGCATAGGGTCATTGTTTCTGTGGTGTGTACGGTTTCAGGTGTGTGTAGTGCATTAATTCCTTTTCTGTTCACAAATTTGTTTTTTTAATTTCTCTATCATATTGGGTCTTGTAACCCTTTTCCACTGCTATTTGTTTTATTGTGTTTAGCTCCTGTATGCAATTCTATTTGCTTATGAGTGTTCTGCTCAGTCTGTGGAGCATTATTCTGAAGCTCGCTTGCTTATGTGCCATTGTGTGGTTTCTGGATCTCAACATCCAACAAACAAACAATACTCATGACTTCACAACATTCAGGAAAGTGACAACCACAAGTACCACCATTCCCAATCTATCAAACCACCTGGTGGCACACAAGCAAGTAAGCTTCAGATTCATGCTCCAAAATATTGAACAGAACACCCACAAGGAAACAAATTACAGACAGGGGGTAAACACAATAAAACAAATAGCAGTGGAAAATGGTTACAAGACCAATATGATGGAGAAATTAAAGCAACAAATTTGTAAACAGAAAAGGAGCGAACACACACACACACACACACACACACACACACACACACACACACACACACACACACACACACACACACAGAGAGAGAGAGAGAGAGAGAGAGAGAGAGAGAGAGAGAGAGAGAGAAGTAAACAAAATTCAAATTCAGTGCCAAATTCACTCGGGAACAAATGAGTGCCGATGGGGTTAGGACACGCAACATCATTTACACCGTATCGTGCAAAGTGAAAAGGTATTTGTTAAACCAAAATTATACAAAGTAAATTTAATATGTGCATGTGCAACACTCTCAGAATGAAAAACAAGAATGATGTGTAACAACAAAACATGAGTTACACCAAATATATACGCAAAATATTTTGCCACGACAAAATTACATTTTTAGAAACCACGTGAGGTGTTAACTTGCTGATAAAATTCACATTTACATCATCTGGTTTGCAGATGACAAGCTACCAGTGTGGGACTCCATACAGATGGTCCTGTAAAACTGATGTAAAATCAAAGCAAGAAAAAAACCAAATAAAAACTGTCTTTAGGTCTCATTTTGTTAGATCAGTTGCAACCTAAAATATGTTCACTTTTTACAGTTTTTCAAGAATCAAAATCCACTAACGATGGCACGAAAATACTGGGACATATTCAGGTATCAAGAAAAATAGTGTTTCGCATCAATGGCGGAACCTATATCCAATAATTTTAACTGCAAACATGTAAAAACTACAAGAGCTGCAAATCCAGGAGACGTCAACGGCCAAAGCACAGAGGTTATAAAATGCAGGCTTGTAATAGTAAGTAAAGTGTTCCTAAAAAGGAAATTTGTTAGTATCTAATGCAAATTTAAGTCTTTGAATTTCTGAGTGTATCATTATATAAGAGTGAAACATGGGTGATAAAAATTCCACAGAAGAAGAAAACAGATGTTATTGAAATGTAATGCTACAACAGAATGCTGAAGATGAGCTGGGTTGAGTGAGTAATAATGAGGAAATTAATGAACTAGGGGAACTAAATTTATGGCACAACTTCCCTTCATTTAGTCATCAGTTAACAGGACACAACCTGAAGCTTAAAGGAATTGTCAACTTGGTGATGCAGTGGGGGTATAGGCTTGACTGCATAAGAAATTCAGACAGGTGTAGAATGCAGTAGTTATGCAGAAATGACAGTAGCTGCAGGTGACAGGCTAGCACTGAGAGATGCACCAAATGAGTCTTCAGACCAAAGAAGACAAACAACAACAAAATGAAGTGAGTACCTTTTATGTTCTTGGTCACCTATAGAATTTTACACAGTAATTTTCCTTGTAGTGAAATTTCTGAGGAGCAAATACAGTTTTGACTTTAGTTACATACATTTACAAGCTTTTGATTTTTGGAAATGCAGAAAGCAGAATCATTTTATTCTGTAATATCTCTTCTTCCACTCTCTTTCTGTGTTTAACATAACACTGACAATTTACTGTTAACAATGTGAAGAAACTGATGTCTTTTACTTACCCATACAAGTAATAGAAAAATGATAATAAATAAAATGCGAGCTTAATCCAGCCTTCTTTCTGGCACCTGTTTAATACATCTGCATTCATTATGCTTGTGGGATCGTACAGCCCAGGGCCTGACATGACAGGACGAGTCCGGTACCTGAAAGTGATGAGTAACTGACTGTCAGTTTATATTTATGACTGTAACTAATTAAACAGAATAAAACAATTGCTACATAATACTGATAAAAGAGTAGCTAATCTTGAAACTTTTAATTTATTTAGCACTTATGTAAGAGCTTCAATTGCAGGAGTAATATTAGGGTTAGATCAGAAAACTTCGAAATCATTCTAAAGATCCAGGAGATGCTGCAAGTCCAAAAACTTCGGCTTAGCTATTCCAGTAGCTTCAGTGTTCTGAACACTGGTCACTAAAATGTAGAAATAACCTAAGAAGTTCAGAAGCAATCAGGTAGTACAGGTGTAAGATGCAAGCAAGTGGAGCAGAAACAAAAGCATTAAGAAGCCCAAGAAGCTCTTATTTCTGAGTAGCAGTCGCAGGGCAGGAATGTCAGAACTGAGAGATGACTAAATGAAATAAAGTAGGGGATGCAAGCAGTTTGGACCACAGCCTCAACTGAGGAAGACACTAGGCACATAGTTGGCAATGATTCTCACACTAATGTAAAATCTGTGTCACTCTTTGAGCATTATGATAACCTCTGGATGCTCTCAGTGGACTGTGTTAATTTGAAACTTCAAAAATCACACATGGGTGCAGCTGATGCATTCCCCCTGAATCAGTTGTGTCATACACAGCACAGATTACATCTGAATGTTCCTGGTAACAAGCTACTTGCTCAGCTAAGCACTACAGGAGCACCCAGTCTGGCCATAGAAATATCTGTCAATGATTTCCACTGTGATTCCAAGACCTTCTTAGGATAAATTCCTCCAACAGGACAGATCTACAAAACAATTATATTTACAGTTGAGACAGCCAATAGGGAGGGGGAACTGCAGCTTGGGCAAAGCGATAAATATTAAAGAATACTCATATTAGAAGCCTTATTAATGAATGTGATGAACTTCTAATATCCACACAAGAGAGCAGTGTCCAATGAATTTGGCTTAACAGAACATCACATTGAATTTACTGAAATAAAGTCAATACACCATGGTGGATAACAGCTAATATCACATTACTGTGTAACCTACAAGAAGAAAGTAGTAGTGCCTATACAGGGTGTCCCAAAATAATGTATACACTTCTTGAAATTGAATATCTCTTTAATTAAAGGAGATAAAATGCAGTTTTTGTGGGTAATTATTCAGAAGGCAATGAAAAACATAACATTTTCTTTTGTTCCAGGATTGTAAACATGGTGTTATGCTTGGCTCAACAGAAATGCTTGCTAAAGTGTTACAGGAAAACAGAGAATGTGAATGAGGTATGACGATGTTGGAGGGTAACAATTGCAAGAATCTGAGAAAACTTTGACATCAGAGGAACAGTACAAGATTTGAAGAAGGGACATTGCAGAGGAAAGAGATGTTCAGCAGTGATCCAGGCACACACACAATCCCAAATAAATCTGCAAGGCAATGCTCTCAAGGGATTGCGATATGCAAATGCAATGTTCACAGAATTCAGTGGGCTCAGACATTGAAGCCTTACATTCCAAGACTTTTCCATGCTCTTAATGAGGATGATTCCAATAGGTGAAGTGGATTTTGTGAGTGGTTCATTAACAGATGTGAAGAAGAGCAACATTTCCACCATCTAATTCTTTGGTCAGATGAAATGACTTTTAAACTAAATGGAACAATTAACTACCGTAAATGTGTGTACTGGGCCAGTAATAACCCATATGTAATAGAGGAAAGACGAGGAAAGACATGTTAATCTACCAGGAGTACGAGTGTAGTGCAGTCTGTCTTCTGGAAGGTTAATTGGACTGTACTACTTTGAAAACACTGTCACAGGTGACTCTTACTCAGAAATATTGCATACGATAACTCCTGGTCTTAATGACTTTTTTGAAAATGAAGATTATTGCTTTCAACAGGGGGGTGCACCACATCACACATTGATGTGAGGGTATTTGTCAGTTGTAAATTCCCTGCAAGATGGATAGGACAAAGAGGGAGTGTGGAATCTCCAGCTTGAGCCCCTGATTTAAATCCTCTAGACTTTTGTCGCTGGGGTACTCTCGAAAACAAAGTTTACACTGCAAGACCACAAACACTGGATGATATTAGAGAGCAAATTGAGGAGGCCTGTGATGCTATTCCATTATGAACAATTGGGACACCCTGTATATGCAACAAATGGAGCTAGGTCTAGTCCCTTCAGGACAATGCATGTTGACCTGTTCTTTCAATGCTGTGCTACATCAGGAAACAAACAAGCAAATATTACTATAGAGCACCAGTAGGCCATATCTTGTGCTTCATAAATCAGGTATAGAGGGTTTTATTAAGGTTTTATTAAAGTTACGCATATTCAACTAGAGAAGATAGTACTGATCCAGGATATGTGAAATTTTAATTCTTCATGGTATTTTGACAGCAGAACTTGCTGTCTTCTTCAGGTGCTACCCAAGAATGGACCTTGGGTGGATCGAGTCCAGTATTTATGCCTGGATGGTACTGGGCACTCCGTAACCAGATCGTGTCGCATCGGGTGTTCCGTCTGTGGTCCGCACCTGCCAGGAACGGCTCCAATGGTACTCTCTGGCTTCTGGTGTTCCAACTGCCATCCACATCCAGCTCAACCATCCTCTGGGGGTTGTGGCTGTTGTCTGAGGTGTACCAAATTCAACCTGTAATGTCTGCTGCTCTGTCTCATGACTGTTTTCTCAGTATGCCCTTCTGTTTCTTGCAAAATCTTGAAGTGTCCTACGTTGAGTTTTCAGAGGCTCAAGAGCCGGAGCACAGGCAGTGCCAATACTGACATCAACTGTCACGGTTGATGAGATTCTCTCAATGGATTCTTTTATGACTCTGTTCCAGTATCTTGGGGTCTGTGTGATAATCTTTGTGTCACTGCAGATCATTGAGTGACCAAGCTCTAAACAGTTATTGCCTGTCTGAGCATGGTGTGCCCCTGGTGTTCTTTACACCTGATGTCTGTGGCTCTGGTCGTCTGGTCGATGTATGACATCCCACACTGACATGGAATGTTGTGAATACCTAGCTTGCGTAGCCCCAGGTCATCCTTTACATTTCCCAGCACTGTCCCAATTTTAGTGGGCGGGCAAAATACACTCTTGATGTCATGTTTCATGAGATACTGATCTTGGCAGAGATTGGTCCAACACGTGGCAGGTATGCCGCCTTCTTCGCCTCTTCTGGATCCTATGGCTGACTGGCAGGTCAAAATGCATTTTGGATGTCTCTAGAGGAAAACCCATTTTTGCTGAATACTGACAAGAGTATGTGCGCAGTGGGCTAAAGTTTTGAGCACTCCATTCTTCTGTGCTGAACGGTGGCAGCTATAAGCCAGTGTGAGCAGGTCTGTGGTACACTGTGCCCAAATGTGCCATCTGCTTTCCTCTTGACTATTACATAGGAGTTGTCCATCCTTCTCCAGTTCCATCATTATATTTGGGTGGTATGAATTCAGATGTTCCAGAAAATCATATAGCTTCTCCCTACCATAAGGCCAAATAAACATCCACACATCTGAAATAGCACTTAGACTGATATGTGGCCAATGTAAGTGCATCCTCTTCAAACCCTTTCATCAACAGGTTGACCACCACAGGTGACGGAGGAATGCCCATCACCACCAATTCCATTAGCTCGCAAAATTGAGCTCCATATAGGAAGTACGTTGAGGTTAGTACATGACTGAATAAGGAGAGCCCCATCAAACTTCTCTCCAATAAAACTGAGTGAGTCATTGAGTGGCACTCATGTGGAGACACACACACCACACATTGAAACTGACTATGATGTCCGAGTCCAAAATGTGTAGTTGCCTCAGCCATTGTAGCAAGTCCTCCGATTCCAAAAGTGGTGTGCATACTTGCCCTTACGTGATGCCAACAACTTCTTCAGGTATTTTGCAGTAGGGTAGGTGTCCGTGCCAATATTGCCAAAGTAGGTTGAAGAGTAACCCCATTCTTGTGAACTTTGGAGAGTCCATACAGTCTGGGTGGTACTGGTGCTTTGGGATGCAGCTTCTTGATGACTTGCTCAGGCAGGCCCATCTACCTCAGCAGAGCACTGGTCTTTTTGTTCACTTTGTCCATGAGATCGCTTCCTATTGGTTTGTATCCAGGATCTTCCAGAAGTTGTTGCACCTTTCTGTCATACTCCATTTTCTTTAGGATGATTGTGGAGTTCCCCTTGCCTGCTGGCATCCCCACAATGCTGCCAACCTCCCGGAATTGCCTGATTGCAACCCTTTCATTGCCTGAGATGTTGGATTTGGGTGGCTTGATCTTGGTGAGCGTCCTGCAGGTCACTCAAAAAATCTTTTCAGCCACACTGGAAGGTAGCGTGTTGGCTGCTTGCTCAACTGCACTGATACAGGCTGCGACAGGAGTCACTGCGAAGTTGAGGCCCTTGCTGAGTGGGATCAGACTGCAGACAAAACACCCAACATGGTGTGGACCGGTTACAGAAGGCCCAGTAAGAAACAGAAGTGGACACCAAGGAAACAGCCATGTGACAGAGCACCAGACATTACACATTGGCTTTGACACACCTCAGGTAACGACAACCACACCTAGAGGATAGTCGACTTGTGTGAAGACAGCAGTCTTAACACTGGTGACCAGAGAGGACCACTGGAGTCATGCCTGGCAGGCGTGGACCATGGACAGAACACTCGATGCGGTGCCGACCAATTATGGAGTGCCCAGCATCATCGAGGTATAAATATTGGACTTGATCCACCCAAGGACCATTCTAAGGTAGCACTTAAAGAAGACAGTGAGTTATGGCACCGAAAGCAAGTTACGGCTTCAAAATACCATGTGAGAATGACGTGAACATCTGGCAGAGATCCTGATTATTCTACATGTGAAACTATTGATGTCTAGGTTTGGGTTATTTCCCCACAGTAAAATTCCTTTGGGGGACTGAATAATGACAACTCGCAATTTGTTTTTTGGACCCAACTATCGCCATTGTTTGAATATTAAAAACAATACTAAATTTTTTATCTCACTACAGTTGTTAAATGCCAGACAGCTGCTGCCCATTCAGGGCAGAGGAGGCAAGAAGACATGCTGCTAACCCCTCAATGGGCCCAAAATGCTGAGGTGCCCTCTCTTAGAGACAACAGCAAAACCATTCTTCACGAATAAACCATAAGACCAGATCAGTTGCAGAGACATTGTCCAGTAACGCAAGGGGTAGTGAGTCAGGAAGATTAAGAGTTCACTGCAGGGCGGCTATGTTTGGACAGTCCAGAAAAATGTGGAACACTGCCAAACAGGGACCACAATGACAGTGGGGCAGATCCTCGCTGCAGAGGTGATAACCATCAGTCAGTCAAGTATAGCCAATGTGGAACCAGCAAATGATGATTGAGTACTTTTGAGAGGTCCGCATGGAGGACCTCCACTAACTCAAAGTCTTCTTTATAGTCAGAAGTTCATTTGACGAAGTCAGAGTATGCCATTCCATAGTCCAAACCCTAAGAACTTGGCAGCATAATACCAATCAAAGGTTTGGTGCCAGAATATCAGTCCCAACAGGCAGCATGTCAGTAGCCAATTTGGCCAGCTTCTCAGCAAGTTCATTCCCCAGGATCCCAACATGACCCAGTGTCCAGAGCAAAACGGGATTCCTGGGTAGTTAGGAGCAAGTGGTGGCAAGGTTCACACTAGTAAAGAGCTTGAAAGCTGCTCCACGAGTCTCTACATGAGGATGGTCTCATTGGTGCAGGAACGGATATGCACAAGAGCACACGAGATGGCTACCGACTGCAGCCATCCGGCAAGGAGCGGAGTTCATTACATCCTGCATCAATGTAAGCAAAACCTGTGTGACCAGTAATCATCAACCAATCAGTACAGGCTTCTTCTGAACCCCAAAACAAGCCGAGAATGGAGAAGAATTGGCAGTGGAGGGCCATCAGGTGGTGCCGAGTCTTTCGGGCATTCTGATAGGTCAAGACAGAACTGTGGATGTGGGACACACCATGGAGGTGTGTGTGAACAGGCCTGGAGAAGAGGTGGTAGAGAGGAAGCTGGAGTTCTGGAAAATGGGATCAGATGCAGATGTTGATTGTAACCTCAAACTTGGGTCACTGGTGTTAGAAGTGGATCTCTGTACCTCAAAAGAGGAGACAGTACTTCAGGTGCTCCACAGAGCAGTGGATGTTTTATGCATAATCAATCAACTGTTGTTGGCACAGAACTTGCAATGGTGTGACACCTGCCTCTGCTAAGAGGCTGATAATGGGACTTGGTTGGTTGGTTTGTGGGAATGAAGGGACCAGATTACTACGGCCATTGGTCCCTTTTTCTACGGACACGAAACACCCATAAAGAATAAAAATGAACAATGGAGACGACACAGGACAATAAAGACTCAGACAGAGACCAGACAAAAGGAATTAAAATAACACAGAGTCTGACAGTGATCGGCCAACCATAGAGACAAAAAAGGAAAAGCCAACCACCAAGAAACGCACTGAACAACCCAGTCTAAAATCGTAGGCCAAAGGCCAGACTCGACACAAAGTAAGGACAAACACTTAGATCATGACAAAAGCCACTGCACAAATAAAATGCAAAACTAAGCCTGCCATGGCAGTGTCATCTGTTAAAAGTACAGGAAGCGTATCAGACAGCACAAACATCTGCCTGAGCGCAGTTAAAAGGGGACAGGCCAACAAAATGTGGACCACTGTCAAAGCTGACCTGCAACGACATAGAGGTGGGTCCTCACAGTGCAATAAGTAGCTGTGCGTCATCCGGGTGCGGCCAATGCGCGGCTGGCAGAGAACAATACACTCCTTGTGAGAGACCCACAAGGAAGTGCGCCACGCACCGGTAGCCTCCTTAATGGCCTGAAGTTTGTTGGGTGAAGGAAGGGTGCGCCATTCTTCACTCTAAGTGTGAAGTACCTTCTGCCGCAAAACTGACCTGAGGTCACTCTCCGCAAGGCCAATCGCCAAGGCTAGTGCACCGACGGCCTGTTTGGCCAGCATGTCAACTCGTTCATTTCCCACGATGCCGACATGACCCGGGGTCCACACAAAGACCACAGAGCGGTCACAATGGGCAAGAGTATAGAGGGACACCTGGATAGCCATCACCAGACAAGAGAGAGGGAAATACTGGACGATAGCTCATAAACCACTCAGGGAGTCACTACAGATAACGAAGGACTCACCTGAGCAGGAGTGGATATACTCTAGGGCGCGACAGATGGCGACCAGCTCGGCAGTGAAAACGCTGCAGCCAGCCGGCAATGAGTGTTGTTCATAATGATCCCCTAGAGTAAGAGCATAACCGACACAACCAGCAACCATCGAATCATCAGTATAGATGATGTCAGAGCATTGAAATGCGGCAAGGATTGAAAGAAAGCAGCGGCAGAGGGCCTCAGGAGGCACTGAGTCCTTCGGGCCCTGTGCCAAATCGAGCCGAAGGCATGGGCGGGGCACAAATCATGGGGGTGTATGCAGAGGGGCCCGGAAAAGAGGTGGAAGAGGGAAAACCTCAAGCCCACAGAGAAGAGCTCTGACGTGAACTGCGATCGTACAACCTGACTGGGGCCGCCATTCTGGAAGATGGACGGCGGACTGAGGGAACAGGAGACAATAATTGGGATGCCCGGGCAAGCTACAAACGTGTGTAATATAAGCAGCCAGTAATCGTTGGCGCTGGAACTGCAATGGAGGGATACCTGCCTCCACTAGTATGCTGTTGACAGGTCTTGTCCGGAAAGCTCCAGTGGCGAGTTGGATCCCACTGTTAAGGATGGGGTCCAGCAACCGCAATGCGGAAGGGGATGCCGACCTGTAAGCCAGGCTCCCATAATCGAGTCGGGACTGAATTAACGCTTGGTACAGCCGTAGAAGGGTAGACCGATCGGGACCCCAGCTGGTGTGGCTTAAGCAACGAAGGGTGTTAAGATGGCGCAGCACGTCTTTTTAAGCTGCTGAATATGCGGCAGCCAAGTCAACCAGGTATTGAAAACCAATCCCAAAAACCGATGCATCTCCACCACAGCAAGAGGATAGCCATCGAGATAAAGCAGTGGCTCAGGGTGAACAGTGCGCCGCTGGCAGAAATGCATAACGCGGGTCTTGGCAGCCCAAAACTGGAAGCCATGCTCTACAGACCAAGACTGCGCCTTATGGATAGCACCCTGCAGCTGCCGTTCAGCAGCTGCAATGCCAGTGGAGCTATAGTAAAGGCAGAGGTCATCAGCATACAAGGAAACTGAGACAGACATTCCCACCGCCGCAGCGAACCCATTAATTGCAATTAAAAAGAGGCAGACACTTAAGACAGATCCTTGCAGCACCCCATTCTCCTGAACTTGGGAGGAACTGTGGGAGGCTGCAACTTGCACGCGGAAGGTAAGAAGCGACAGAAAATTTTGTATGAAAATTGGTAGCGTACCCCGAAGACTCCAACCATGAAGCATAGAGAGGATGTGATGTCGCCATGTTGTATCGTATGCCTTCCGCATGTCAAAAAAGATAGCGATCACATTATCACGGCAGGCAAAGGCCATACAGATGGCAGACTCCAGGCTCAGCAGATTATCGGCAGCAGAGCGGCCCTTATGGAACCCACCCTCAGATGGAACCAGAAGGCCCCGAGACTTGAGTAGCCAACTCAACCGCCAGCTCACCAAGCGTTCGAGCAACTTGCAAAGAACGTTGATGAGGCTCATGGGGCGGTAACTGTCTACCTCCAGTGGGTTCTTGCCAGGTTTCAAAAAAGGGATTACGATGCTTTCCCGCCATGGTGACGGGAACTCACCCTCAACCCAGATACGGTTGAAAAGGTCTAGGAGGTGTCGTTGGCAGTCCACTGAGAGGTGCTTAAGCATCTGATAGTGGATGCGATCTGGCTCGGGAGCCATATCAGGGCAAGCGGCTAGGGCACTTCAGAATTCCCACTCACTGAACGGAGAATTGTAAGATTCAGGGTGGCGCATGTGAAATGAAAGGCTCCGACATTCCAACCGCTCTTTCAGCGCGTGAAAGGCCAGTGGGTAATTCACAGAAGCGGAACTCTGAGCAAAATGCTCCGCTAAGTGGTTTGCAAGTGTGGCGGAGTCAGTACAGACCGCTCCATTCAGCGAAAGCGCACAGGTACACTGACGGGGGTCCAATAGCCATAAATTATTCTGATCTTGGCCCAAACCTGCGATGGAGAGGTACAGAGGCCAATAGTGGAGATATACCTTTCCCAGCACTCCTGCTTGCATCGGTGAATGAGGAGGTGGGCTCGTGCACGGAGCCGTTTAAAGATGATGAGGTGTTCCAATGAGGGATGCCGCTTGTGACGTTGGAGGGCCCGCCTGCGATCTCTGGTGACCACCAACGCACAGTCCACCACTGAGGGGACCCAGAAGAACAGGGAATGGCAGATTCTGCAGCAGTAACGATGCCTGTGGTGACCAAGTGAACCACTGCATCAATGGCATCAGTGAAAAGAGACTCAATAGTGGCAATGGAGGTGCACAAGTCCCAGTCAGCCTTATTCACAGCCCATCTACAGGGACCCCCCCCCCCCCCCCCACCATGAATCATGGACCTTGCCGTTGGTGGGGAGGCTTGCGTGCCTCAGCGATACAGATGGCCGTACTGTAGGTGCAACCACAACGGAGGGGTATCTGTTAAGAGGCCAGACAAATATGTGGTTCCTGAAGAGGGGCAGCAGCCTTTTCAGTAGTTGCAGGGGCAACAGTCTGGATGATTGACTGATCTGGCCTTGTAACATTAACCAAAACGACCTTGCTCTGCTGGTACTGCGAACGGCTGAAAGCAAGGGGAAACTACAGCCGTAATTTTTCCCGAGGACATGCAGCTTTACTGTATGATTAAATGATGATGGCGTCCTCTTGGGTAAAATATTCCGGAGATAAAATAGTCCCCCATTCGGATCTCCAGGCGGGGACTACTCAAGAGGACGTCGTTATCAGGAGAAAGAAAACTGGCATTCTACGGATTGGAGCGTGGAATGTCAGATCCCTTAATCGGGCAGGTAGGTTAGAAAATTTAAAAAGGGAAATGGATAGGTTAAAGTTAGATATAGTGGGAATTAGTGAAGTTCAGTGTCAGGAGGAACAAGACTTTTGGTCAGGTGATTACAGGGTTATAAATACAAAATCAAATAGGGGTAATGCAGGAGTAGGTTTAATAATGAATAAAAAAATAGGAGTGCGGGTTAGCTACTACAAACAACATAGTGAACGCATTATTGTGGCCAAGATAGACACAAAGCCCATGCCTACTACAGTAGTACAAGTTTATATGCCAACTAGCTCTGCAGATGATGAAGAAATTGATGAAATGTATGACGAGATAAAAGAAATTATTCAGGTAGTGAAGGGAGACGAAAATTTAATAGTCATGGGTGACTGGAATTCGTCAGTAGGAAACGGGAGAGAAGGAAACATAGTAGGTGAATATGGATTGGGGGGAAGAAATGAAAGAGGAAGCCGCCTTGTAGAATTTTGCACAGAGCATAACTTAATCATAGCTAACACTTGGTTCAAGAATCATAAAAGAAGGTTGTATACCTGGAAGAATCCTGGAGATATTAAAAGGTATCAGATAGATTATATAATGGTAAGACAGAGATTTAGGAACCAGGTTTTAAATTTTAAGACATTTCCAGGGGCAGATGTGGATTCTGACCACAATCTATTGGTTATGAACTGCAGATTGAAACTGAAGAAACTGCAAAAAGGTGGGAATTTAAGGAGATGGGACCTGGATAAACTGAAAAAAACCAGAGGTTGTAGAGAGTTTCAGGGAGAGCATAAGGGAACAATTGACAGGAATGGGGGAAAGAAATACAGTAGAAGAAGAGTGGGTAGCTCTGAGGGATGAAGTAGTGAAGGCAGCAGATGATCAAGTAGGTAAAAAGACGAGGGCTAATAGAAATCCTTGGGTAACAGAAGAAATATTGAATTTAATTGATGAAAGGAGAAAATACAAAAATGCAGTAAATGAAGCAGGCAAAAAATGAGATCGACAGGAAGTGCAAAATTGCTAAGCAGAGATGGCTAGAGGACAATTGTAAGGATGTAGAGGCTTGTCTCACTAGGGGTAAGATAGATATTGCCTACAGGAAAATTAAAGAGACCTTTGGAGAGAAAAGAACCACTTGTATGAATATCAAGAGCTCAGATGGCAACCCAGTTCTAAGCAAAGAAGGGAAGGCAGAAAGGTGGAAGGAGTATATAGAGGGTTTATACAAGGGCAATGTACTTGAGGACAATATTATGGAAATGGAAGAGGATGTAGATGAAGATGAAATGGGAGATAAGATACTGCGTGAAGAGTTTGACAGAGCACTGAAAGACCTGAGTCGAAACAAGGCCCCGGGAGTAGACAACATTCCATTACAACTACTGATGGCCTTGGGAGAACCAGTCATGACAAAACTCTACCATCTGGTGAGCAAGATGTATGAGACAGGCGAAATACCCACAGACTTCAAGAAGAATATAATAATTCCAATCCCAAAGAAAGCAGGTGTTGACAGATGTGAAACTTACCGAACTATCAGTTTAATAAGTCACAGCTGCAAAATACTAACGCGAATTCTTTACAGATGAATGGAAAAACTGGTAGAAGCGGACCTCGGGGAAGATCAGTTTGGATTCCGTAGAAATGTTGGAACACGTGAGGCAATACTAGCCTTACAACTTATCTTAGAAGAAAGATTAAGAAAAGGCAAACCTACGTTTCTAGCATTTGTAGACTTAGACAAAGCTTTTGACAACGTTAACTGGAATACTCTCTTTCAAATTCTGAAGGTGGCAGGGGTAAAATACAGGGAGCGAAAGGCTATTTACAATTTGTACAGAAACCAGATGGCAGTTATAAGAGTCGAGGGGCATGAAAGGGAAGCAGTGGTTGGGAAAGGAGTGAGACAGGGTTGTAGCCTCTCCCCGATGTTATTCAATCTGTATATTGAGCAAGCAGTAAAGGAAACAAAAGAAAAATTCAGAGTAGGTATTAAAATTCATGGAGAAGAAGTAAAAACTTTGAGGTTCGCCGATGACATTGTAATTTTGTCAGAGACAGCAAAGGACTTGGAAGAGCAGTTGAACGGAATGGACAGTGTCTTGAAAGGAGGATATAAGATGAACATCAACAAAAGCAAAACAAGGATAATGGAATGTAGTCAAATTAAATCGGGTGATGCTGAGGGGATTAGATTAGGAAATGAGACACTTAAAGTAGTAAAGGAGTTTTGCTATTTAGGGAGTAAAATAACTGATGATGGTCGAAGTAGAGAGGATATAAAATGTAGACTGGCAATGGCAAGGAAATCGTTTCTTAAGAAGAGAAATTTGTTAATATCGAGTATAGATTTAAGTGTCAGGAAGTCGTTTCTGAAGGTATTTGTATGGGGTGTAGCCATGTATGGAAGTGAAACATGGACGATAAATAGTTTGGACAAGAAGAGAATAGAAGCTTTCGAAATGTGGTGCTACAGAAGAATGCTGAAGATAAGGTGGGTAGATCACGTAACTAATGAGGAGGTATTGAATAGGATTGTGGAGAAGAGAAGTTTGTGGCACAACTTGACTAGAAGAAGGGATCGGTTGGTAGGACATGTTTTGAGGCATCAAGGGATCACAAATTTAGCATTGGAGGGCAGCGTGGAGGGTAAAAATCGTAGAGGGAGACCAAGAGATGAATACACTAAGCAGATTCAGAAGGATGTAGGTTGCAGTAGGTACTGGGAGATGAAGAAGCTTGCACAGGATAGAGTAGCATGGAGAGCTGCATCAAACCAGTCTCAGGACTGAAGACCACAACAACAACAACAACAACAACAACTACAGGGGCACCCAGAAGAGTGACGCTGTGGCAGTGACAGAAAGATCGCAAAGTGGTCACCACCGCACAAGTTGTCGTGCACACTCCATTGGACAGATGGTAATAGGCTAGGGCTGCAAATCAAAAGGTCGACGGCTGAGTACGTGCCATGCGCCACACTGAAATGTGTGAAGGCACCATTATTTAAAAGGGAAAGGTTGAGCTGTGCCAACACTTGCTCAATGATGCTGCCTCGGCCTGTTGCCACTGATCCACCCCACAGAGGGTTATGGGCATTGAAGTCGTCAAGTAACAGAAAAGGTGGGGGCAACTGGGCTATCAGCACAGCCAGGACATGCTGCAGGACATCACCATCCCGGGGAAGACAGACAGCAACAGCCTGAGGTGTCCACACCCCAACAACAACTGCCCATAAAGGTGTTTGTTGAGGGACACTCTTCCTGTAAAGGGCATGAAGGATGTAGATGCAGACGCCACCAGATACCATCTCATAATCTGCCCGGTTCTTATAATAACTCCGATAGCCATGGAGGGCGGGGGTTCGCACTGCTGGAAACCAAGTGTCCTGAAGAGCAATGCAGAGGAAAGGGTGAAGGTTGGGAAGTTGTTGGAGCTCAGCAAGATGGTGGAATAAACCGTTGCAGTTCCACTGGAGGATGACTTTGTCCATGGCTGAGAAAGGCGTGAAGAGACAGGAGGCAGATTACGCAGCTGGGCCACCTGCCACCACTGATTGAGTACTCGTGTGAGTGACATCCATTGTGTCTGAGGATCCGGCAAGATCTAGGTCCTCAGCGGACGCCACAATCTCTACCTCATCCGCAGATGCTGAGCTGGTAGGGAATGGTGGGAGTGCTGCCACCGCAAGGTCTGGATTCTTGGGTGCCGCCTTCTTTTTCTGTTTTCCTCGCTGTGCCTTCGGTGGTTCTGGCTGGGAGGGCTTCACTGAGTCAGTCTCAGGGATGGACCATGAAGCCCTACAACCAGCGACCTGTGGTTGCTTCAGCCACTGGCAGGTGTCCGCTTTTCCACTTGTCAGAACCTGGGGAGGGAGGGCCCCAAGGGATCCCCCTCCTTCCTGGCGAGAGAAGCCGAAGAGGACTTACGCTTCTCCAGCTGGGAATTGGGAACTGATGTCCCTGAAGATTTGTGGGGTGGGGTGGGGTGGGGGTGGGGGAGGGGATGTTGCTCCAGAAGTAGATGAAGCATGAGCAACAGGGAGTGAAGTGACCCCCCCACCATCAAGAGGGCAGGTGGAGTCCGACAGATCAGAGAGCCAACTGTACGCGACGAAACAGAAGACGGTAGAACTGTTGGTGCAGCGGCAGTGTAGGTGGATGTCATTGGCACAGGATGTACCTCTCATATTTCCACTTAGCCTCAGTGTAGGTCAGGCGATCCAGGGTCTTATATTGCATTCTCTTTCATTCTTTCTGTAAAATCCTACAGTCCGGCGAGCAAGGGGAATGGTGTTCTCCGAAGTTAACACAGATAGGAGGCGGGGCACTTGGAAGGATGTCCACAATCTCGACAAGACATACGCCCAAACTTCCAGTATTTAAAACACCGCATTGGGGGAGGGATACATGGCTTCACATCACAGTGGTAAACCATCACCTTGACCTTTTCGGGTAAGGCGTCACCCTTGAAGGCCAAGATGAAGGCACTGGTGGCTACCTGATTATCCCCTGGACCCTGATGGATGCGCCAGACAAAGTGAACACCTCGTGATTCTAGGTTGGTGCGCAATTCATCGTCTGACTGCAAAAGAAGATCCCTGTGGAATATAACACCCGGGACCATGTTTAAACTCTTATGGGGCGTGATGGTAACTGAAACATTCCCCAACTTGTCACAAGCGAGTAGCCTCTGTGACTGGGCAGAGGATGCTGTTTTGATCAAAACTGACCCAGAGTGGATTTTGGACAAGCCCTCCACCTCGCCAAACTTGTCCTCTAAATGCTCCACAAAAAACTGAGACTTCATCGAAATAAATGATACGCCACCAACTCATCACATACAGACGAGATACCGGGGTGAATAAACTTCACTGCCTTCTTTCGCCACATGTTCCTCCCATGGAGTGGCCAGGGAGGGAAATGATCTCAGATCGTATTTCTTGCCATTGAGGTTAGACCTCGATCGCTTAGAGCCTGCTGGTGGAGGCTCACCAGCGAGGAGAGATGATGTACCATGCTTCACTGCGGGTCATCCGCCCTGATGCCACCCACTCCGACCAGGGCCTCTACCCACGGGCACCACCCAGCCGCAGCAAAGACCACCTGGCAGGATGGCCCTTGCTGGGAGTCCCGATGCCCCAGGGAGATAAGCATCTACTCCTTGGCATACGTGGGGAGGTAGCAGCTCAGGCATCAGCAGTGCGATCCCTGTGTAGTCAGGGGGCTACCACCAAGAGGGTACATGACAACCCCACCATAAAGGACTGGCTACCGGGCTGGATTTGGGGTGTCTAACATCCATTTGTATCGTGAGGGCGAAGATGGAAGCACACAATGGAGGGATGTATGCTACACACTGCAGCTGAAGTGCTCGGAAGCTCGGTGCAAGTCCAACTCCATGACAATATCGAGTGTGCCAGATCTTAGGGCAAGACTGATTTTTGATGCACCACATAAGGCATCCTTCCCCACATGGTACACACTAACAGAAAATTTTGAAATGTAGAGGTCAAACCCCTTAGGGGACCATCACATTAAGGCCGAAACGTTGGAGACTCCTTTTAGTCGCCTCGTACGACAGGCAGGAATACCACGGGCCTATTTTTTTTTTTGTGGTTTTAGGGCGCACAACTTCAATGGTCATTAGCGCCCTGACTACTCTAAGAATGCACCGCGAGGCACAAGTTGACCACAACAACTAAAAGGGAAAACACGATAAAAGACAGACTGACAGGCATAAGATTAAAAAACAGCATCATCAAATGTCCTTAGCGAGGTTTGTCAAATTGATAAAACGAAGAACACGAGCAGCTGCTCGTGGGTCATCCGCTAAAATGGCATCGAAAGTATTTGGCAGGTTAAGATCGAGGCGCAGTGTGTTAAGATCTGGACAGGACATTAAAATGTGTCTAACCGTCAGCAAGTGCCCACATGGGTAGAACGGCGCCGGCGCAGCCGTCAGCAGATGGCGATGGCTGAACCGGCAGTGTCCAATTCTTAACCTGGCTAAAACGACCTCCTCCCGCCGAGAAGGGCGTGAGGAGGACGTCCAAGCCACGGGAAGAGGTTTTAAGGCCCGAAGCTTGTTGTCGGTAAGTGCAGCCCAATCGGCATGCCACAGCGATAAGATGCGCCGACAAATGACCCCGCTAAAATCGGACGAAGGGACACAACAAGAAGCTGTCCGAGGCTGGAGGACCGCAGCCTTGGCCGCGGCATCTGCAGCTTCGTTCCCAGGGATACCGACATGGCCAGGAACCCACATAAAGCTAACTGGAGAACCGACGTCCACCAGCTGCTGAAGAGAGCGTTGGATCCGGTGTACGAAAGGGTGAACCGGGTACGGATCACTGAGGCTCTGGATGGCGCTCAGGGAATCTGAGCAGATGACATAAGCAGGATGTCGGTGGCGGCAGATGTAAAGAACAGCCTGGTAGAGGGCAAAGAGCTCAGCTGTGAAGACCGAACAATGGCCATGGAGCCGGTATTTGAAACTTTGTGCCCCGACAATAAAGGAACACCCGACCCCGTCATTGGTCTTTGAGCCATCTGTATAAATGAAGGTCCTATTGATGAACTTTGATCGAAGTTCAACAAAACGGGAGTGGTAGACTGAACTGGGGGTAACCTCTTTTGGGAGCGAGCTGAGGTCAAGGTGAACGCTGACCTGAGCCTGGAGCCAAGGTGGCGTGTGGCTCTCGCCCACTCGAAAGGTTGCAGGGAGTGAAAAATTAAGGTGGTGAAGGAGGCGACGAAAGCGAACTCCAGGGGGTAGCAGGGCAGAGACATACAACCCGTATTGACGGTCGAGAGAGCCGTCAAAAAAGGAGCGATAAGACGGGTGGTCGGGCATTGACAGTAGCCGGCAGGCATACCGACAAAGCAGTATATCGCGCCGGTAGGTGAGTGGCAATTCGCCAGCGTCAGCGTGAAGACTCTCTACGGGACTAGTATAAAATGCTCCAATCGCAAGTCGTAGACCCCGATGTTGTATGGAGTTGAGGCGGCGTAAGATGGATGGCCGTGCAGAGGAGTATACGAAGCTCCCATAATCCAGCTTGGAGCGGACGATCGACCGATATAGACGAAGCAGGACGGTTCGATCTGCTCCCCACGACATACCACTGAGAACACGGAGGACATTTAAAGAACAGGTACAACGGGCAGCCAAATATGACACATGTGGAGACCAGCTAAGTTTTCTGTCAAATGTAAGACCTAAAAATTTTGTTGTCTCCACGATTGGGAGAGCAACGGGACCGAGTCGTAAGGACGGTGGGAGAAACTCTCTGTAGCGCCAGAAGTTTATACAGACCGTCTTCTCGGCAGAAAAACGGAAGCCATTGGCGACACTCCAGGAGTAAAGACAGTCAAGAGAACGCTGAAGACAGTGCTCCAGAACACGTGTACACTGCGCACTGCAATAGATGGTAAAATCGTCCACGAAGAGGGAGCCTGATACATCAGCTGGGAGGCAATCCATTATTGGATTGATCGCGATGGCGAAGAGAGCGACGCTCAAAACTGAGCCCTGTGGCACCCCATTCTCCTGGCGAAAGGTGTCTGACAGGACAGAACCCACACGTACCCTGAACCGTCGATCCATTAAAAAAGAACGAATAAAAAGAGGGAGGCGACCGCAAAGGCCCCATGTATGCATGGTGCGGAGAATGCCCACCCTCCAACAGGTGTCGTAAGCCTTCTCCAAATCAAAGAACACAGCCGCAGTCGGGCGCTTCCGCAAGAAGTTATTCATAATGAAGGTCGACAAGGTAACCAGATGGTCAACAGCAGAGCGGCGCCTACGAAATCCACATTGTACATTGGTAAGTAGGCGTCGAGACTCGAGCAGCCAAACCAATCGAGAGTTAACCATTCGCTCCATCACTTTACAGACACAGCTGGTAAGTGAGATGGGTCGATAACTGGAAGGCAAATGCTTGTCCTTCCCCGGCTTAGGAATCGGAACAACAATAGACTCGCGCCAGCATGCGGGGACATGTCCCTCAATCCAGATGCGATTATAAGTACGAAGAAGAAAACCTTTACCCGCAGGAGAAAGGTTCTTCAGCATCTGAATATGAATAGAATCAAGCCCTGGAGCGGAGGACCGTGATCGACCAAGTGCGTTTTCGAGTTCCCGCATGGTGAATGGGGCATTATAATTTTCACGATTCGAGGAGCGGAAGTTAGGTGGCCTAGCCTCCTCTGCCTGTTTGCGGGGGAGGAAGGCAGGGTGGTAATGAGCGGAGCTCGAAACCTCGGCGAAAGAGCGGCCGAAGGCATTGGAGACATCCTCAGGGGCCACAAGGACGTCATTCGCGACCGTCAAGCCAGAAACTGGTGAGTGGACCTTAGTGCCAGATAGCCGGCGCAGGCCACCCCAGACAACAGAAGGAGGAGTAAAAGTGTTGAAGGTGCTTGTGAAAGCAGCCCAGCTGGCTTTCTTGCTTTCTTTAATAATACGACGACACTGAGCACGTAATCGTTTATAATTGATACAATTCGCCACTGTAGGGTGGCGTTTAAAGGTGTGTAAAGCACGTCGACGAGCACGTAAAGCGTCTCTACATGCTGCAGTCCACCAGGGGACCGGTACGCGACGTGGAGAAGAAGTAGGGTGAGGGATGGAATATTCAGCAGCAGCGAGAATGACTTCCGTGAGGTGTGCGACCTGACGATCGCAGCTCGTGAAGGTTTGATCCTGAAAGGTCACCCTGGAAGAGAAGAGCCCCCAGTCTGCCTTGGAGATCGTCCAACTAGAGGAGCATGGAGAGGGGGTATGCTGCAGGAGATGGATAACACACGGGAAGTGGTCGCTCGAATATGTATCTGAAAGTACATACCACTCAAACCGGCGTGCAAGTTGGGGAGTACATATAGAGAGGTCTAAATGGGAATAGGTGTGAGATGTGTCTGAAAGAAAAGTAGGGGCGCCAGCATTGAGGCAGACAAGGTTGAGCTGGTGAAAAAGGTCTGCTAACAGGGAGCCCCTCGGGCAGGATGCTGGAGAGCCCCAAAGGGGATGGTGGGCATTGAAGTCTCCAGTTAACAAAAATGGTGCAGGTAGCTGAGCAATAAGTTGCATCATGTCTGCCCTGGTAACGGCAGATGACGATGGAGTGTAAACGGTACAAATGGAAAATGTAAAAGTGGGGAGAGTAATGCGGATGGCAACTGCCTGCAGGCCGGTGTGCAACGTGATGGGATCATAGTAAATATCATCCCGGACCAGCAACATCACCCCTCCATGAGCCGGGATTCCTACCACAGGGGGTAGGTCAAAACGCACAGAGGTGTAGTGTGCCAAGGCAATTTGATCGCTTGGGTGTAGCTTCGTTTCCTGGAGGGCTACGACGAGCGGACGGTGCAAGCGGAGCAGCAACTTCAAGTCCTCTCGATTGGAGCGAATTCTGCGAATATTCCAGTGAATAAGTGCCATCGTAAGAAAGGGAAGGTAAAAAAAGGGGTCATCTCGAAGGCCGCGGAGGGCCTGGCTTCGAGCGAGCACTGCAGCCGCTATCAGTAGGCGGACAGTCTTCGTCCATTGGGTCTATAGGTTCATCGGCCATCTTGGGAAGATGGCCGGGAGGGGGAGCTTCCTCCGCCGGTGGACGGCCAGATGTTCGGCTTCCAGCGGTGCGGCCAGGCGAAACGGATGACGGCCTGGGGCGGCAACCGCTGGGTGGCGCAGGAGAAGAAATGCGCCGTGGTGGAGAAGGAGAACTGTGCTTCCTAGGAGCCTTCTTGGAAGTACGTTTGGTGGAAGTACCGGTCGAAGGCTGGGAGGTCGAGGTACGCAGGAAGTCTGCACGGGACGGTTCCTTCTTAAAGGCCCGTGCATCTGACTTCTGGGTCTTCGTCTTGGCAGAAGCTGACGAAGGTGCTTGTGTCTGAGGGGTGACGGGAGGGAGAGGAGACGTCGACCGGGCGATCTTAGCACTGGCCGAACGGACGACCGTGGTGCTGAAGGTCAGATCGCATGTCTGGGTTGCCACCTCCCTGGTAGTCCGAGGAGAGGCGAGGACAGTACTGTATTTCCCCGCTGGGAGCAGTGTGGGCTTCCTACTAGCTAATAGCTTGCGAGCAGCCGAGGTGGACACTTTCTCTTTGACCCGAATTTCTTGTATACAGCGTTCTTCCTTATAGACAGGACAGTCGCGGGAGGATGCGGCATGGTCACCCTGACAGTTCACACAACGAGGAGACGGAGGTGGACAGTCACCCTCATGGGCATCCCTGCCGCAAGTGACACATTTAGCCGCATTGGAACAAGACTGTCGAGTGTGATTGAAACGCTGACACTGGTAACAGCGCATAGGTGTCGGGACATAGGGGCGAACAGAAATAACCTCATAGCCTGCCTTGATGCGCGATGGCAGTTTAACACTATCGAAGGTCAAGAAAAGTGTCCGGGTCGGTACAAGGTCACTGTTGACCTTTTTCATGACCCTATGGACAGCCGTCACACCCTGCTCAGCGAGGAAAGATTGAATCTCCTCGTCAGTCAGTCCGTCGAGGGAGCTAGTATAGACCACACCACGAGACGAATTCAAAGTGCGGTGAGCCTCCACCCGCACAGGGAACGTGTACAGGAGTGTGGCCCGAAGCAGTTTTTGTGCCTGAAAGGCGCTCTCAGTTTCTAGTAATAAGGTACCGTTACGCAACCTGGTACAAGATTTGACAGATCCGGCTATGGCATCTACACCCTTCTGGATAACGAAAGGGTTGACAGACGAAAAATCCTTTCCGTCCTCAGATCGAGAAACGACGAGGAACTGTGGGGCAGGTGGTAGTACTTTAGTCACTGATGGCTGGTCACGTTTCCGTTTTTGGGCAGAAGTCGAGACAGATGGAGTGAAATCCATTGCGGAGGAATCCCCCATGATTGCCAGCGTCTCCGATGGCGGGCTCCTTCCTTATGGGGACCCTCTCAGAGGGCACTCCCGCCTTAGGTGAATGTTTACACCTCAGGTCACACCTCCCGAGAACCAGACGGAGGGACCAATCGGCATGGTCAGAAGGTATCAGCTCAGGCAATCACCCCTCCCCGGGCCTGGCCTTTACCAGGGGGTACGCGCGTGCCTTACATGTCTACCCAGGGCGGGGAATTACGCGTTACCCCGTCACCGGCTACACGTGCGAACGCGTGGGTCGGCCTTCAGGCACGCACAGGGAGGAAGGAAGAAGAGGAAAAGGAGGAGAGAAAGGGAGAGAGAGGACAGACTGTCTCAAACGCCGAGGCGGAGACCAGAGAAGGCAAGGAGAAGAAGGTAATGAGAAGGCAAGGAGAAGAAGGCAATGAGAAGGCAAGGAGAAGAAGGCACGGAAACAGTAAGGAAGACAGTGAGGTGGAAAAGAGCAAAGAAAGGAACCAACCAAAGGAAGGAAGAAACGAGAAGGGAAAAAGCAAAATGACCGCAAATAGAGGTCGTGGAACCGTCCGTCTCCGGACGCAGGCGCTAACGACCCCCTTGAGGGGGTGGGACTGCTTTTAGTCGCCTCTTACGACAGGCAGGAATACCTCGGGCCTATTCTAATCCCCGGACCCGCAGGGGGGGGGGGGGGGGGGGGGGGGGGGGGAGATAATGGGACTAGTCTGAAAGGTGCCAGTTGCCAGTTGTAACCGCTAATGACATATCAGGTCATGCATCTGTGCCATCGAAGGTGCCACCAAACTGTATTGCAAGACTCCCATAATCTAGATGGGACTGGACCAATGCATTGTAGAGATGTAGCAGAGTCAAGTGTTTCGTGCCCCAGTAGGTATTCCTGAGGCATCTAAGAGCGCTGACCAACATGTGTGCTTTAGTTGACAAATATGGGGAAGCCATGTCAACCAGGTATTGAAGACCAGTCTGAAAAAATTATGAAAGTCCACCACATTGAGAGGCTGACCATCAGAGTACGCATCTGGAAGGGGATGCACTGTACAGTGATAACAGAAATGCATAACACAGGTCTTGGCAGCAGAAAACTGGAAGCCATAAGTAAGAACCCACGATTGCACTCTGTGTACTGCTCCCTGCAGCCTGTGTTCAGCAACACCCATCACAGATGAACAAAAATAAATGCAGAAGTCATCAGCAGACAAAGAGGACACTGTAGGACCCACAGCCACCACAAGACCAATGACAGCCACTAAAAAGAGTGGGACAATGAAAATAGAAACCTGCAGAACCCATTCTCGTGCAGATGGAATGAGCTAAGGGAGGTGCCAAACCTATAACTGAAAAGTGAGACACGAAAGAAACTTCAGAATAAAAATCTGGAGTGGGCCATGGAGTCCTCGCTCACATAAGATGGCAAGGATGTGGCGATGCTATGTGGTATTATAAGCTTTATGCAGATCAAAGAAGATTGCAACAAGGTGTTGATGTCAGGCAAAAGCTGTTCGGATATCAGATTCCAGATGGATTAAATTATCTGCAGTATGGGTCAAAGCCAAAAGGTCCCGGGTTCTAGGATCCAATACAGCGTTCGACTCTCCATATAGTCAAGTAACTTGCAGAGGACACTGGTTAAACTGACTGGACAATGGCTGGCTATCTGAAGAGGTGGTTTATCCAATTTTGAAACTACAATAACAACACTTTCTTGCCACTAGGGAGGGAATTTCCCCTCACTCCACAGACAGTTGTAAAGGGCATGTATATGATCTGGCTAGTCACTGATAAGTGTTTAAGAATTTGGTTGTGCACCTGGTCCGGTCCAGGGGCCATGTCGCAGCAGTGCTTATTTCCACTCCTGGTCTTGGCCTGGATGAAATGCTGAGCAAAATGCTCAGCAATATTGTGTGGGCTGGTGAGGATAACACCATTTAGGAAAATTCCCGGGACAACTGTAGGAGGAGTGGTCAAAATTGCACCTGATCTTTGCTCATACCTTTGAAGAGGGAGTATGCAGCCCTGTGGTAGTGACATCATCCCCAACAAATCTGTTTCTGAAATTTCATTAGATAACGGGCCCATGCATGAAGCCATTTAAAGGAAAGGAGGTGGTTAAGAGATGGATGCCACAGTCAAATTCAGTGCTGTCTAATCAATACCATTGTGTGATGAAGTGGTTGGGATGGCAGCTAAGGAAAAGGCATCTCAATCGGCACTAGTAAAGACCCACCTGGAGGGGCGACCGGACAAAGGACTCTGAAGAAAAGCTAAGACAACTGGAAAATTATGGCTGTTGCACAACTTATCATGAACTACTTATTGAATGGGGGGGAGAAATCCAGGGCTACAAATGGAAAGTTGAATGGCCAAGAAAGTGCCATATGCCACACTAGAGTGTGTGTGGAAGTTCCAGTGTTGAGGAGGCAGAGATCAGGCCCCACCAGCAGGTCTTCAACAATCCCACCCCAATCAGTGGTCACAGTACCATTAAAATCCCTAAGGAGAAGAAACAGAGGCGACAGCTGTCTAAGGAGTGCAAGACGAGTAAGAAGCATAGGGAGAAGATAAAGATAAGGATTGCATATTGTTACCAGAGCCGCCACTTCCAGTGCAGTTTGAAGAGGAACCCAGAAACTAACAATGTCTGCATGGACCAACGTACAGACACCACAAGAGGCCCACAGAGGGAATGATACCTTGTTCTTAGAAGTATATCTCATTATTCTGACTTAAAGAGGAGAGTGTTGGATTACTTTTTATGTATTTTCTCTCTCTCTCTCTCTCTCTCTCTCTCTCTCTCTCTCTCTCTCTCTCTCTGGGGCAATGCAAATAAAGCATTTAAACAGTAGACGTCGGTAGTGTACAGTGTATCAACACATATCTTGGAGTTGTCTTTTTAATGATCTTTAAACTCTTACGTTTACTTCCTAGTACATTTACTCTGTAATTGTTTTCGTTGTTGTTGATAAAAATCAATTCCAACTCAACTGTGATTGGTACAATCACAATATAAAACACAATGAAGATTTCATTTAGACATTGTCTCCTTGTCTAGAGTTCAGCATCGAGTTATGTATCTTGGTACCAAGCATTCACCAAGCTCCCATTTAACATATTGCAAGGAACTGGGAGGTCTCACCAGTTCAATAGAAAATTAAAAAATACTTCATTACACTCTTTCTTGTGTGTTATCCGATTATCTAAATCGAGGCTAAAAAATTTTTATTAGCTACATGGCAATTTTCAGTGTCTGTTGTATAGCTATGTGACAGATAGCAATTAATTGTACACAGAGTTTTGTATTTACATATGTAGGCAACTTTTCTTGGAGTAATACTAATGTAACCAAGTCAACATTAAGCTATTAATAGGAGAGAAACTGCAGCTATTCAACAGAAATGAGAAATTCGCAGCTTTCTTTAAAGTAACACCTGTCTTTCTTATTTATCTGGTTAAATTTAGCTACTGTAGGAATCAAATGGTACCAAGCAATACTGTGACCATTTATTATTATTGCAGTGGACATACTAAGTCCTGTTTCTACATTTTGCTTGTCTTGTTAATGTATACCTTGATCTTTTCCTTCCACAAGCAAGAAGGAAAACCCTCGGATATGTAGGATGCAATGAATGACTGAATGGATGGATGGAGGAGTGATGACATTGGGTACACAGCTGAAAAAGCTCCTCAGTGAAGTGTGAAAATAGGATTACTCAGAGAAGTATGGGAAGCCTAGGGTGAAGTATTGTCTTGAAATTGTTAATGCAAAGCTTTGATAGTTCCTCTGGCGAGAAAGATATTCACACACGCCTGATTGATATATTGCCCATCATTCGGTCATATCACACTGGGCATATTTCGCATCTGAATGCTTCTGATAGGAGACTACTTTCACAGCTGACTGCCTGCAGCATCCTGACAAACCAAAGAAGTATCCACCTTATTCTTGTGAATTCATGTTTTCATCAGGTATTTTTAAGGTAAATTCTTCTGAAAGGCAGATGGAGAGCAAAACTAGTTATACTTGAAACAACTACTACTAAAGCAAAATACAGCAACTCGAACAACAATTTTCAGGTCTGGAAGATAATTCCATTTAGTATCTATCATAAACAGATAATAAATTTTATAATTAAAAAGGACTTTCTTATACAAAAATGAAGGAAAATGAAAAGGTAAGTAGAATATCAGAAATGTTATGGTATTATGAATGTCACTTGTAATTTTCTGAAACTGAAAAACATATCTAGTAAATGGATACAAGATACAATATTATATTACATTAGAAACTGTAACAAAAGAATATGAGGCTACACATACAAAAATTGATGTTAAGTCCCAGGCCTCAAGGTTAGTGAGTATTGTGATGAATATTGATTGTTGTAGCAGAGCAGTGGATCTGGACCCAAACAAACAAGTAGCGTTGACAGAATGAACATCACCAACAGGAAATATATCATGTTTCATTAAGCAGTTAGAGTGGTTGTAAGGCCATACTGGTATTACTGCTTACTTCTCATACTTGAAACCTTTCATATTCCCATAACTACTCCTCCTTTGAGGAGAAGATAGACAAACAAATATGTGGCATGGCATTAGGCATCCACACAGTACCCTCAAATGCCAACCTGTTTATGAGCTATCTGGCAAAAACCTTCCTAGCAAAACAGACCTATATTTTAGTGATTTCTTTGCAAGTGTAATAATGATACTGCATGACTAATGAACATCACAATACAGGGGGAACACACACACACACACACACACACACACACACACACACACAAAAAACGCTAACACCAGCATCTCAGGCCAGAAGCAACATCATGTGGGATGCAAGCAGTAATCTGGAGGGGCCTGTAGTAGTGTATGGGTGGGGAGAGAGACAAACACAATGTGGTGGACCGTGCAGGGACTAGACTGCCAACAGGAGCAGCATCAGGAGATTGTGGGGCAAGGAGGTGGGGGGGGGGGGGGGGGGGGAGAAAGAAAGGAGTGGAGGGGAAAGGTGAGCGGATGCATTGGGAGGGAGATGAAAATGGAGATATGATAGGACAGGAGGGTGGAAACTGTTGGGTGGAGGGTATGGGGACAGTATGTTACTGAAGATTGAAGCTGGGGTAATTATGGGAGTGGATAATGTGTTGTGAGGATAGCTCCCACATGTATAGTTCAGGGGAGGGAACGACCAATTTTTAATTAGACAATGGGATGTTGTGGTTTAGACTAGCCAACCAAAAACCCCTTCACTCGTATCTTCACGATCCAGCTGTAGGGCCAAGAGAAACTATCCTCTTTCCTCCACAGCTTCAGCACCTTCTCTCCTGTCTGCTTCACCTGGTCCTCCTCAGTTCAGCATGTCATTTTCCTGGGCATTGATCTCTATATCTCAGATGTCTCCATAAAAACCTCTGTGCATATCAAGCTCACTAACCATCAGAAGTACATCAATTTTAAGAGCTGTCATACCTATCACACTAGATTATCAATCCCCTAACCTCAAACTGAGCCCACAAATCAATCTCCTGTGCCACTTTTAGATACACTGATCAGCCAAAACATAACGACCATGACGTACTGTTGATATAAACCCATCCAGGCAATAAAGTCCCTATTACACGATGCGCATAAACCACACACCTATGTACCAATGCCCCAAGCATGCATATCTGTAACTACAGACTGGTTCATGTAGACCTATTACATCATCCACACCGCATGTACCTGGCGCACATGCGCAGTAGACAGTGATAATGTGTGAAATGCAAACGGAACTGTCTGATCTGTTGTAAAGCCTTTCGTTCTACAGTGTGAAACACAAGTGGGACCATGTGACATATAGGAAGGTAATTCTTTCAAATTATCAATTATAAAGGTTCATATTTGATAAGAAATTTTTTATCATTATTTATTAAGTAATTGTTATTCTGTTATGTAGGTTACTACTGTTCTGAATTACAGACTCAAAAGTTAGTTTTGTATTACGACACTTGGTTACATAGCTATAAGTATTTATACAGCATTCTGCACATGGAGGACCCACTTATTTTTTGGAGCTATTGTTGCCCTGGCAGTGACAGCAAATCTTTGGATTAGGGCAGAACGACAACGAAAACAAGAAACCAGGTGGTGTCGAGTTCAACCCTGGCTGAAAAGAAGGGACAAAGGCAGGGGATTATATTCACTGCTTATGAAAGAACTGAGGCTCGAAGATCCGCATGAACTTCGGAGCTTTGTGAGGATGGACATGGCCTGTTTCGAGTAGCTGCTGTCTATTACAGAAGATGGAATTAGCAAGTGTGACACAGTCATGATGGAAGCTGTCTCACATTCTCAAAAGTAAGAATTAAATCATATGTTTATATGTTTTGTGATCATACCAGCCTAGATCATGAATGAAATACCGATAAAT
The DNA here is from genome assembly GCF_023864345.2 of Schistocerca serialis cubense. NCBI lineage: Eukaryota > Metazoa > Arthropoda > Insecta > Orthoptera > Acrididae > Schistocerca > Schistocerca serialis. The sequence goes on along the minus strand of NC_064645.1, from coordinate 51,975,357 downwards.
TGCCTGTTACATTGCAGGCTGGTTGTAACATTATGTTTCCTCACAACTTTGTAATCTCTTAAGAATCTGGCTTTTAGGCACGGAATAGCACAGCCCACCATTTCAAAAGTTGATGTGGATACCCGCACTGCAATTTGCAACACTTTACAGGACCAGTACTTAAAGGTGCACTTTTGTTATTTTTCCAAGTTTGATGCTGCTCAGAGTTTCGCAATCCTCGTCTATTGCACTGGGCCAAATTGCATGGACTTTCTCCCCTATCACTGCCAGTTTCTCTTTTCTGATATGCTGAAATAAAGCAAGAGGTGCAAACAAATCAAACATGCACTTTCGTAAACTGAGGCATTATGATACAAATCAGAAACAACCGTTTAACATTACATGCATATTACTCAGAAAGAAACAATTACTGACATACCTTATTATATAGCGAGCCATACATGCACCTTTCCTCGCTGTATGCCTGAATTAAGATGCTTACCGCTTATTTCTAGAATAAAAAAAAATTAAAAAAAGTTTTTCTGAATTTATGAAATCTACTTAATGGGGGTGGGGGAGTGGAAAATCCTCAACACAAAAATCTGACATTAGTCACTAGCCACCTAACAATAAGCAAATAAGCAGAAAGCAGTGGTACCCCTTTCTAAGCATGGGCGAGTTACTGCAGCATACCGCTCAAGCGCGGATTGACGGCAGTTTAGAACTGTTCTCTACTCTGGCATGTGGATAATGTATCTGCTAATCGCACTGGATACTCGGCACGAGCATTTCCAAAACTACATGACTTTTCAGGTGTTTGAGGAGCACTGCAGCGAGTGTCTTCAACACGTGGCAAAACCAAGGTGAAACCACGTCCAGACATCGTAGGGTTGGGTGCCCACACCTCATCACAGATGTCGAGCAGGGTCACCAGATCTGAACCCTATTGAACACATCTTGGATGTGACTGAAAGAGGCATCAGAACTCATCACTCCCCTCCCCAGAATTTATGGGAATTACGTGACTTCTGTGAGCAGATGTAGTGCCAACTCCCTCTAGCGACCTACCGAGGCCTCACTGCTTCCATGCCACGACACGTTGCCGCTGTTGTCCATGACAAAGGTGGACATACTGTCTATTAGGTAAGTGGTCACAGTGTTCTGGCTGATCAGTGTATGTCCCTAATCCTCCACACACCCTACAATTCAGCTGCAAATGAGTACCCACCTCATTACACAATACGGTTGATGTCCATAATATGGAGCAGAACAACTGCTGATTAATAGATTTACCAAACAGTAAATGACAAATACATAAAAAAAGAATAAAAGATTACACAATGTTTCACACGATGAATAACCACAGGAATCCTTTGTGAAAGATGGGGAGGTGGGGCGCATTAACTGAATTCTGACAAAAAGCTAAAGTAAAAATGAATTTCTCAGGAACTTTGGACGATCTTAAAAGAATAAAACTGATAACTTATCTGCCAAACTGCTGTTTTAAGTGAGACATGAATCCACAGTTTTATGTCAGAAATGGGACAGCAGCCAGAGCAGCGAGAGGACACTGGTGGAAGCGTGTAGTTGATTCCAGCTGCTAGAAAGGCTTATAACCAATGTTTTCCACTGTGCAATAAAGTATCTTCTCACTCGTTACCTTTCTAATGGCAGAACTATAACCAGGGAACACTATGCAAGCAAGACTTGTGGATAAAAGGATGGAAAAATATGTCAGAAGCGAGCTTGGAATTCTAAAGAAAAAATATGGAGAAGACTACCTTTCCTTATAACAATGCACCTTCCACAGAACTCTTACAATGGGAAAATGGGGGTATGAAGTATGCATTGTTGCATCAACTACCCTATTCACCCAATTTGTCACTGTGAATTCCACCTTTCTTTTATCCCCACATCTAAAGAAAGTTTTTGGTTTTGTGTTCAATGAGTATGTTATGGCAGTCATAGAGGGCTAGGACATGTGCATACTTGCGGAATCACATTTCCGAAATGGAATTACTGGATGGGTTCGACCATGGCAAGAGGGAAAATGTAGAAGATATCTCATCAATTCAGATTCTGAGATTTGACAACGATATTTGAGAAAAAGGAGAGTACTGAAATGGGCTACAAAATTCCACAGAACAGTAGTTGTTTGACTTCATAGGTGCAAAGAGAAATATGGGGTCAGCAGTCCCACGCTATTTATCAATGGCAAAATTTGTTTAACACTAACATTTTATGGAAGAATGGGATAAATAATTTTGAGGCTAATGGTAAATTTTCCTGCATTATGTTTTTATACATGATGTTATGATGGCAGTTATCATCTAAGTATTGTGAGGATGTCTACAACTGCAACAAAACTACACTCATGATGTACATGGTGACCACGTGCACCATACAAATACGAGTCTCATACACTTTTCAAATATTAAAGTTATTCAGTTGAAGAACAGTTACTTTGTTTTATTGCCCATTCAGCAAGAAACACACTTTCCTAACAATGCATATGCTGATTCAGTCTCATTTTAATAGTTATGCTTGTTTCACAGTCCACTGATGGAGCCACTGCAACGTTACGTTTACACACTAATGAAACAAGTAATCACTAACTGAGGAAACCTTTTCATTTTACATTTTACAATTAATATGTTCCTCCATAATTACTGATGCACAAAGATGACACTATTTCAATCATAAAACTCATAATTAATCCCGCCTGCCTGTCTGTCTGTGAAATAACTGAATTACTTTTTTTCTACTAACCAATGTAAAACTTTCACATATTAATTATCTTTGTAACAAATTCTTCACAATAGCTATCTGCGACACGGCTGCACACGAGCGCTCCGTGCTGAAACCTGACGATGACTACTGCACACACCAAGATCGTGTGGAACCACAAGTGCTGGGGCACTGTTGTCATTATAAAGCAAGACAATGCTCCCTCCCTAAGAGAAAAGATACACTTGTTTTCGAAGGTCGCAGAAGGCAGCAATAAGTAAAGAGTATGACTTCGATCTGTTGTAACATCAAAGACAGCAGTACTCCTTACAACAGGCAAACATATGAGACTGAAGAGAGGTAGCAGTTTGTCCGAGACAGTAGTGCAGTCTTTGCATCACCAACAACAATTTATCAATCGATCCAAACAACTACTGATCAGTAAAGCACAAAAATAAGTGAGCATAGGAAGTCCACTAGAAGTTATCTACAAATGACTATCATCTCCTGTGAGAGTACTGAGGAATTAATTTGATTTCAAAACCCCTACAACAGCAGCTGACAATCTGTGTTGTGGTATCTGCTAACTGGCAGCCTTTTCTCAAAATTGATAATCACAGCTGCTTTACTCTTGTTATAAGCAAAACACGTAAAATGCAATACTATATATTTATTTTTACGATATTGAAAATTATTAAGTATGGTATAGAATAGGGGATTAGTGTTATTGGTCTCAAACAGAATGCAGTTGAGACCTTTAGAGGAAAAATTTGTAACAGTATGTCCAAATGTCTGCAAAGATAGAGCCATGAAACTCCTTTCAATGAAGATTTGGTGAAAAGACAAAGCAAAACTTCAACTTGTAGTGACAGTAATATCAGTGAAATGTTCGTTGTCCATGAGAAATCTCCACTGGTTATGTTAAGAAAACATTTAGGACATGGAACATATTTCATTTCTGTCACAAATACTAATATGTTGTCTCCCATACATTGTGCAACAAGATGGGAGAGTAAACTGATAGAGGCAACGATAGAAAATGCTGTCAATTGACGACTGATCGTTCTAAAATCTTTGGACAAACACAAAAGCAGAAACCTACAACAAGAGCAAACTTTAACATCTACAAGGAGAGTGCAGACAAATTTGTCCTTCATCACAGTGAAACAAATTTCTGTACGAAACAATGAAATTGGGAAATCACTCACAAGCAAGACTAAAGATGCATGTAAGTGACATAAAATTGATTGTAATGTTTGAATTTTCATTTTTCTAAAACAAACACACACACACACACACACACACACACACACACACACACACAGACACAGACACAGACACAGAGAGAGAGAGAGAGAGAGAGAGAGAGAGAGAGAGAGAGAGAGAATCTCATTGGCAGGATGAGAGTAGTACTGATTGGTGACTTGTTAGCATTAATATTGAGTTCACCACGGTTACAGGAAAAAATGAAGTTTTAAAACTGTCAAATCTGCTTCACCTGTTTTTCTCAACTCAGAAACATACATTTCTGGACATTTATCTCAGCCTATCTGATGACTTCGTAAAACCTTATGTCCAAATGAAATTCAGTAAAAACACACCATTTTTCCATTCTGACATTCATCAACTTCTTCTTCCCTCCCTGTCCCTTCAAAAAAATTTCCTTACAACCGCCGATGTCACCTCAACGTATATTATCTAACCAGATGGCAACCACACGAGAGCTTTATACTGCTATTTGTTTTGAAAAATTCAATCTCATCTAACCCTTTGCCAGAGATTCAGACACCTCTTATCATATGCTGAGAGGTATCCTGCTAAAAATTGTTAACTTGCCCTGCCCACTTAGCCAACTGTATATAATATCCGAGACTGTATCTATACTAATCCACTTCAATCCCTTGGTGCAGGCCAGTCACAGGCATTTCCTACATCCAACATATGAACGTGTGTGAACCTCCCCCCCCTCCCCCCCCCACCCCCCCCCCCCCCCACACACACACACACCTACATACCTTTCAGCTTTGTTACACACACAGCACAGTCTATCTGACTATGGCAACTTTAAAAACCATATTTTGAACTGAACCACATTTCTAGAAGCAGATATAGATTTTGACCATCATTTCTTACAAAATATAAGTTAAAGCTTAAGAAATTTCATGAAGATATGAAATTAAAGCAATGTCACGTGGATAAGTTGCAACAACCAGAGAGTTACAAAGAGACCATTAGGTAATGAATAACTAAGTAGGTGAAAGAAATGAAATAGGAGGTGAATGGATCACTTTGACAGATGGAATAAGAAATCAGCTGAGGAATAACTAGGCAAAATGATGAGGCCTGGTAGAAATCAATGGATACCTCCAGGAAACATTTAATGAAATTTTTGAAAGACAAAAATATAAAAATGCAGCAAACAATGAAATGGAAAAAAAAGACTGATATTCACAGAAAATTCAAAGTGGCAAAGTAGACATAATTAGATGGGGAATGCAAATCTGCAGAAGATACAGGGAAGATGTTGCATAAAGGTACTAGCACTATGAACCTCATAAGTTTAGATGGCAAGTCAGTGTTAAGCATGGAAGTAAATGCTAAACTGGTAAAGGAATATGTAGAATTACTATACAGGGTGTCCCATTTATCTTGACCACCTTAACTGTTTATCCAGGTGCAAATAACAAAATGTTTCAAGAAAATGTTCTTTAGCCATCAGGGGGACACCAATCAGCATAACTGCTGTCGTCGGAGCTTTGTTTTTTTTACAAAGATATGAACAGCAGTATGACTTTTTTAAATGGCACCCTGTATTTTTATTCAGTAATTCATTTCCTCTCCTAAAGACCTATTCAAAAATATATCACGGTGTACCATTCACTGAAACATGTTATTAATTACATAATGCAACACTGACTTTGAGCTCGGGAGCACAAACTCATCCACTTGCTGGAGTTGTCAAAACAACAAATGAAAACCAAGTAAAAACACAAAAAATTGACTTTCGACTCTCCTGTACCATTGCCCAGGAGGAGAACATTCAAAGGTGACCCTGGACACCGGTACACTGGTGCACTCGTTGAATGAAAGAACTATTTACTGCTTCCAGTGTTGCCTGGTGAAGAGAATTACAAGCATGATACATTCCTGCATGTCCTCTGGAGTTGTTGGAATACAGCGATAGACAACATCTTTAATGCATCCCCAAAGAAAAAAGTCCAGACGATTTAAATCAGGAGACCTAGCAGGCCAAGTAACTGTTCCTGCTCGATCAATCCATCTGACATGATACCTTCAGTTCAGAACACGACGTGCACGCAAGGCATTATGATTCTTAGTGACACTTCATCCAGAAGAGGAGGAAGAATTTGTCCGAGGAAGTTGGCATAAGCTGTGCCATTTAGACTACCATTGATGAAATAAGGACCAATAATTTTAGTACCAAGCATCCCACACCAGACGTTAACTCTCCATTAACGCTGATGTTCCACCTGTCTAACTCATCGTGGGTTGCCGCTGGACCAATAATGCATGTTCCTTGTATTTACCTGTCCTTTGTTTGTGAAGGAACATTCATCAGTAAATAGAACACTGGAGAAGTAGTTTTGGGTTGGCGAGGATTTGCTGCTGTGCCCACTAACAGAACTGTACACAATTCTGGAAATCATTCCCATGCAATTCCTGACGTAGGTGTACATGGTAAGGATGGAACCAGTGACGTGTAAGAATGAGATGTACACTGTTTTTAGGAATGCCAATCTCTTGTTCAAGCTGTCACGTGTTCACATGCGGATTCATAGCAACGGAAGCGAGAACAGTAACTTCAACAGCTTTGTCTATGCAAGAGCTACGACGATAGTGTTGTCGTGGGTTGAAAGCTCCCATGAAGCGTCACAACAAGACGAGAAAACATCTGTCAGGAAGGTGGGTTCTGTCAGGATATCACTCTCTGTACATTTGCGCTGCCTGCATAGCATTTCACCTGCCTTCAACAACAACAACAACAACAACAACAACAACAACAACAAAAGAAACATTATGTTGACTCATTTTTGAACGGGTCTTTAGGAGAGGAAATGAATTACCGAATAAAAAATACAGGGTGCCATTTAAAAAAGTCATACCGCTGTTCATATCTTTGTAAAAAAACAAAGCTACAATGAAGGCAATCATGCCAATTGATGTCCCCCTGACGGCTAAAGAACATTTGCATGCAACATTTTGTAATTTACATCTGGACAAACAGTTATTTAGGGTGGTCAAGATAAATGGGACACCATGTACAAGGCAATGAGCAATGGTAGATCTAAGTCAGCATGGAGTACCTGGAATTGATAACATTCCCTCAGAATTACTGATATCCTTGGGGAGAACCAACTACGACAAAACTGTTTCAACTGATATGGGGGTATATGAGCAGGTGAAATATCCTCAGACTTCAAGAAGTATCTTGTTATTTCAATACCAAAGAAGACAAGCGGTGACAGGTATCAGAACAAGAAGTGAAAGATTAAAAGTAGATGGGTTCTGATATAAGGATGTCAAAATTACTGAGTATAAGAAGAAAAGATGACAGAAAATGCAGTCTGGCAATATCCAGAAAAGTTTTTGGGTAATTCCATATCAATTCAATGCAGCATGCAACCCAACCCATTCTGATTTCTTTGAGAGATAGAGAACTAATAATTTGTAGAGGTATATGATCATTGTGAAGAAAGTGACAGGTCTGCAAAGTTTGGATATTGTAAGAAATTTACATGTATCGGCCTCAATATAAATGACTATAGCTCTGGTTCTAATCAAAAAGCAGAAGTGAAACTTCTATCATTGATAAGCTAATGGGTAGAGCTTTACGTTGATATGCAATGTGACGGGTTTCTAAGAATTTTCACTTTCCATGCTGTTATAAACCTAGAACCTACCAAGATGGCACACCAAATGCATCAAATGAAAAATTTATTTCGTCTACATCACTGCACTGTGTGTGTGTGTGTGTGTGTGTGTGTGTGTGTGTGTGTGTGTGTGTGTGTGTGTTTTCTCTCTCCAGCACAATTTCATCAAATCCTTAAAATGTCACTTCCAACTCCAAACCACATTTACCACTTTTCAGTTGGCTGTGCTATCCAACACAAAAACAGAAATGATTTCAGGTATGTATGTTACCATCAGGAAGATTGTGAATGGCATTTTTTGCTACAGCACATGGTAAAGGACCTCGTGATGGTGTTGCTGAGATTAATCACACTTGCCAGCCTTTAGTGATCGCATGGGAACTGTTTTTTGACACCATGGCAGTTGTTTCAGTGGTGCAACAAAAATATTTCTTCATGTGTCTTCAACAGTAATTCAATTCCCATCATGATTAAGACACTGTCCAGTTAAAGCAATGGTTCAAGAATACAAGTAGGATTCCAGATACCCAACAGCTTCATTGCTTTATACCTTTTTAACAAAGATATAGTAGAAGTGCAGGCATAGTCTGCTTCTTTAGTGAGCAAAGGAGAGTCGGTGGTTGCTATGTGTAAAGAAAAACTGTTAATAGACACACATGGATTTGTTGCCTGTATTATGACAGTCCATGTGTTGCATATGTCTTACAAACTTATGAAGAAACAGTTGAACTACAGGCCAACTACTTTCATCCACATGGACCACCTCCACCATTTGCGATTCCTGTCAAACCAGAATCTTGTGTTGTCAGAGCATGTGACATTTTCACAAGACCTGATCCAGTGACACACACCGGAAAGACATACTCTCTCTCCCCATGTCAGAGCTTGTGAACATTAACAATTTAATTGGAGACTTGTGAAGCAAGATGTAACCACTTTTTGTTACCATTTCATTGAAGCTACACTGTAAGTGTTCCATAATACCACTACAATAGTATAAACCTTGTTTTTGTGCATCATTACCTATGAACTGCATTTGTTTTAAAAATTGTGCTTCATACTTTTTAAGCTACCGTCTGCATTTTGATAGTGTTCTGATGCTGATAAAAGAAATGTGCTTTTGGTGTGCCATCTTGATATTTATCATGTTTACAGTAGCATATTGGAGCATTATAATAATTCTTTTTTTTTTAAATAAATAAATATAGGTGGGGTGTTTTGACAGGTTAAAGGTCAAAGACAATTACCTTGAATTTGAAAATTCTTGGAAAGCTGTCATGCTGCACATCAATGCAAAGCTCTATTCATTATATTTTCAATGATACAAGTTCCACTGCTGTATCTGGATTAGAAGCAGAATTATAGTCACTTATTTTGAGGCACACGCAAGTAAATTTCTTGCAACTTTGCGGACCTGTATCTTTCTTTACATTTGTCATATACCTCTGCAAATCCACAGTTTTCTGTCTCTTATTGGGATCATTGGACGCACCAAATTTGAAAGATTCTGAGATGGTTATGTTGAAAATGTTACTTTTGTGTGTTGAGCTGACATGTAACTATCCTTTTGTGAAAATGTTCATATCTAAAGTAGATTTACATCTTAGGCATTTTTTTCTGAAAGTATTTGGGGCATATATAACAGTGTGTCACACACATGCAATATGAATGGTGGTCCCTTATCTATTTGCACAAAACACAGAAAACTATTCTCTGGGACAACTAGACACTTTACTTACATTAATACGCAACAGGTCCAAATACAAAAAAAAATTCCTACAACAGGTCATTAAGTTCTCATTCTCTTCACTAAGTAGGAAAATCAGCAATTTAAACTATCAGTCTCCCCAGATATCTAGCAACTGAGTCAGCAGAAGACAGCTTCACCAGGTCAACAAACTTCCAATACAGAATGTTGGTTTTATCCTGTAATGTAATGACAATGTGGTGTGTGGCACCATGTATGTAAAAACAGAAAGAGGAAAAACACTGTTAATATTCCTTTTGCACCTGTAATAGGTTTTGGAATGTAGGTTGTGATGAAAGATTGACCTATAGTTTAGCCCGAGGTCTAGTTAGTTTGAAAGCGGACAGTCTTGTTTCATGTTCTCATAGCACTATTTAATACTTTAGTTAATCCAAATTATTACTACAAAATGCTGCTGGGAAGGAGGATTACAGTTTAGTGTCTGAGGGATGCAGGGATCATTCAAGATACAGCTCATGCTCAGATTGTACAAGGACAGGGAAGGAAGTCAGCCATGCCCTTGAAAGGGACCACCCTTGATATCACCTTAATCAAATAAGATGTTTGTTATCATCACATTTCCTTACTAATAAGACAGCTTTCTTGGTGTTATCAGATGTTACTGAACTGCTTTATCTGTGACAATATTGTGATAGCTGAATATAATGTCTAACTGTGACAAGAACACACACAATTAAAAAGTGAATAAGTAAAAGCTGAATACCAGAATTAATCTTTCAGTCTGCAGTGGACTGTATGCTACAGAGGAAAGATTCATTCTGGAAACAATTCCTTGGGTTGTTGCTAAGCCTTTTCTCCACCACACTAACCTTCCTTCCCAGAGTACTAGTCCTATGAGATAAGTAGGAGTTTCTCTGTGACATGTGAAAAGTAAGAGGAAGGTACTGCAGGTGTCAAGTAGTGAGTGCAGGTCTTGACTAATGCCAGGATAGGTTAGCAGATAAGATTATTGCCAGGGATGGGAAGCAACATCACGTACACTGAGTGTGTGCGCCTGGGGGTCTCATTCATCAGGCTGACGGGGCTATTCCGGCAGCAACTGAGGGAACAGGATGAAACCAAATGAAGATGGTGCTCACACTGGCACAAATGATGCCTATCGTCTGGACTCCAATGTCATACTAGGACCATTTAAGTGACCAGCTAGAAATCAACCTTACTGACAGTTTCACCAAAGAACACGATCTGCAGCACTGTCCTTAGAACAAATCATGGCCACCTGATTCTGAGTAAAGTGAGAGATTTGAATTAGAAACTGCGAAGGTCCATGACAAACTATTATCCATTGCATAATCATTGACCCCTGACTTTGAGCTCATAGTCGTCACAATACACGACGAACATTGATATGTCATACCTTGCAGGAATCATGGAAATATCTACTTTTATTCTGTGTATAAATATTACATTTTAGTTGAAAAGGAGCTGGCATATGTGGTAATATTTAAGAGAAAGTGTGCTTTTACGACCATTTTTTGTGAATGTCAAATTTAAGGAGTCATAGAAGTCGGACTGCAATTAGGACATAAATTTCTTTTGCACAGTTTGAAGATGCAGCCATACTCAACTTCCAGACAAATTGATTTTGCTTTCCGATTAGTCATTTTGTTCTAGTAACGGTGGGTGCAGATTGCTGCAATTCCCCTAACTGTGATACGCATTAATAAGACAAAAAGTGAAAATGCAGCTATGTTGTTTCCTTTCACAGCTGTTACGTTTTTACGCACTCTACATAAAGTGCTAATATCACACCTATAATTTACTTGCTTTTGCATTTCTATGCACCACATGCTTGCATGCGCTATGTTGCCAGACCTCAGTATTTCCTCTTCATTGTTCATTGTTGCAGGGTTTACATTGCGGCTTCCCATCAGATAGCAAACAGTTGTGCTCCCATTCGTTGTTGTATATTCATCTGAGACAGTGCATGTAACTTAATTAGTTGCCTTGTACTTGTATGAAACCATGCATCATTTACGGAGCTGAGGAAAGTCTATGGTGATCAGTGCACGTGCTTACTTTGAATCTGAAAAAGAACAGCACATGAGCAGTTCCATATCACAGCCAGTAAAGAGAACTTCTGTATGTCTCAGTGTTAGTGAAAATATGGTGAAGTGAATTTCAGCAGAATACTGAGAAACTTCATGTCTTCTGTTACCAAAAAAGTGATCTGGCAGGGGCAAGAAGTTTCTATTGAACATGTTTATACTGGGTGTCATAAAAAGGAAAAGTCCATGTCTTCTATGTGGAGAAGCAGTTTCCAAGAGTGGCAACCGTGTTGGTGGAAAAAATGATTATAATGTGCCACATTTAGAATGAAGATGGGTTCGAGCAAAATGTTGGCTATGTTTTGCTGGGAAAAAAGAAGTTGCAGACTATCATTCTGAAATGAATGTCAGATACTAGAAAGAGTGGTTTATGAGTGTTCCCGAAAAATTATCAAACAGATCTGTGATTGTGTTAGATCAGGATCTACATCACACAGAGATAAATCCAGTGTCACGAACTCCATGTACAAAATGGAGAAAGGATTCTATTATTGAGTGGATGGAAAGCAGTAACGTAGATCTGCCATCTGATGTGAAATCATAAGGGGAATTTGCTAAATCTAGCCTACTGGTACACGTGTGATTGCACTTCAGGGCGCAGGAATGCCTTTTGGAAAGTATACTGCGATCAATGGAGAAGAAAATTTAACTTCTGTGGTTGCCTGTAGTGCACTGCGAATAGAACGCCACTGAACTTGTATGAGCATTTGTCAAGAACAAGGTAGCAAACGAGAACAAGAATTTTAGAATAAATGATACTTTACAAATGTGTTGCTCCACTCTGGAAAGTGTCCCCAAAGCATATTGAATGTTTATTTACAATTTCACATAGTGTTTCCCTCTATTCCCAGCTAAAACTAAATGTTACTACAAAGGCGCCATTCTTTGCCGATGAACAGACACTTGTGGCGCATTACAACAGTGGCAACTGTGCTCCACAACAGTCTCACATATATTGCAGCTATTAAAACAACTGCTTTACAAACTCTTAACTAACAAACACGAGGAGTATTCATTAGTAAACATGTATGATTTAACCGACAAAAGTTCAAGTTTAATACCAGTGCCTTCTCTGACGAAATAACTCCAACAGTAAGCTCAATCGGAGCTAGCTTTTGACATTATGACAATGATATAGGAAATCAGAAAATAATGAAAATCCGCCTGTAAATAGAGCAAGGTTGTATCTTTAAACTGTGAAAAGGAAATCTTTCTCCTGATCACAGTCTGATTTTTACGCATCCTTATAGTTGACAATCACCAAAACAAAGCTAGAAAATGCACCGTTTGTCTTAAATATTACTGTTATCACCCCATTTCAACTAAGATGTAATATTCATACCCTAAATAAAAGTAGACATTTCCATGATTTCGCACAGTACAACATATCAATGTTTGTATTGCAGTGTGACCAGAATATGAGATCAATCACAATGAAATTTATAATGAGCTGTGATTTCCTACATTGGCACCACATGTTTGAGAGCTATAAGGTCCTCTTAACTGGGTCAGGCGAACACTACACATCTGTGGTAGCTAACTACGTGTGGGGTGTACATAATGGTTTGTAAAGTGCAGGTAATGACAGGTGTAAGAAATCTGGAAGCATCGGTGTAAGATCCAAAGAAACACAGCCCCCCCCCCCCTCCAAACACACACACACACACACACACACACACACACACACACACACACACACACACACACACACACACACAAGCAGTTGAGAATATTGAAATCCTAGTGGATAACTGACAAGAAATTTGTAAAAAAGTGTCAGAGTTTGAAGTAATACTAAAAAGCAGTGAAGTCACATAATATCAAGAACAGAAAGCCGGTTAAACATGAAGTTGGCAGCACTGAGACTTGGAGGAAACTTAAAAGTGTGTGACAAAAGGGTAGGCCAATGGCAAATGGAGGTGGTGTATTTGTCACAGAAGACAAGAAACTCAAATCCCCAACATAGAAATTGAGGCTGCATGGAAGTGTGTCCGGGCACGGCTCACTATCAACGGAGGGCACAAATTATAATTGTATCCTTCTACTGACCACCAAGCTCACCTCCTGGTGCAATCTAAAACTTTAGATGAAACCTAGTTCACTAGTACATGAGTACACCAATCTTACTATAATCAGTGGAACAGACATTAATAATCCAACTATTAGTTGAAATAGCTACAGTTTTGTTACTGGTGGGCATAAAAAAGACAGCCACTAAAACATTACTAAATTCCTTCTCTGGAAACCATGTAAAACAGATAGTTTGGAACCCTGCTCATGAGAAAATATTTTGGATTTAATGACAACAAACAGACCTAGTCACTTTCAGGATATCCACATTGAAACTAGAATCTGTGACCATGAGGAAGCTATAGCAACACTGAACACCAAGTGCAAAGGGTAGCTAAAACAAATAGCAAAATCTGCTGCTGTTGTTGTTTTCTTCAGTCCAGAGACTGGTTTGATGCAGCTCTCCATGCTACTCTATCTTGTGCAAGTTTCTTCATCTCCGAGTAACTACTGCAACCTACATCCTTCTGAATCTGTTTAGTGTATTCAGACCTTGGTCTCCCTCTACAATTTTTACCATCCATGCTTCCCTCCAATACTAAATTGATGATCCCTTGATGCCTCAGAATATGTCCTACCAACCGATTCCTTCTCCTAGTCAAGTTGTGCCACAAATTCCTCTTCTCCCCAATTCTATCCAGTACCTCCTCATTAGTTACGTGAACTACCCATCTCATCTTCAGCATTCTTCTGTAGCATCACATTTCCAAAGCTCCTATTCTCTTCTTGTGTAATGGCTACACTCCATACAAATACTTTCATAAAAGACTTTCTGACACACAAATTTATACTCGATGTTAACAAATTTCTCTTCTTCAGAAATGCTTTCCTTGCTGTAGCCAGTCCACATTTTATATCCTCTCTACTTTGACCATAATCAGTTACTTTGCTCCCCAAAAAGAGCAAAACTCGTCCGCTACTTTAAGTACATCATTTTCTATTCTAATTCCCTCAGTTCCTAATTTAATTCGATTAAATTCCATTATCTTCATTTTGCTTTTGTTGATGTTCATCTTATATCTTCCTTTCAAGACACTGTCCATTCCGTTCAACAGCTCTTCCAGGTCCTTTTCTGTCTCTGACAGAATTATAATCTCATCGGCAAACCTCGAAGTTTTTATTTCTTCTCCATGGATTTTAATTCCTAATCCAAATTTTTCATTTGTTTTCTTTATTGCTTGCTCAATATACAGATTGAATAACTTCCGAGATAGGCTACAACCCAGTCTCACTCCCTTCCCAATTGCTGCTTCCCTTTCATGCCCCTCGACTCATAACTGTCATCTGGTTTCTGTACAAATTGTAAATAGCCTTTCACTCCCTGTATTTGACACCTGCCACCTTCAGAATTTGGAAGATAGTATTCCAGTCAACATTGTCAAAAGCTTTCTCTAAGTCTACAAAGGTTCAAAATGTAGGTTTGCCTTTTCTTAATCTATCTTCTAAGATAAGTCACAGGGTCAGTATTTCCTCACGTGTTCCAACATTTCTACGGAATGCAAACTGATTTTCCCTGAGGTCGGCTTCTCCCAGTTTTTCCATTCATCTGTAAAGAATTCGTGTTAGTATTTTGCAGCTGTGACTTATTAAACTGATAGTTCGATAATTTTCACTAACACCTGCTTTCTTTGGGACTAGAATTATTATATTCTTCCTGAAGTCTGAGTGTATTTCGCCTGTCTCATACATCTTACTCACCACATGGTAGAGTTTTCTCATGGCTGGCTCTCCCAAGGCAATCAGTAGTTCTAATTGAATGTTGTCTACTCCTGGGGCCTTGTTTGGACTTCGGTCTTTAATTGCTCTTTCAAATCCTCCATGCAGTATCGTATCTCCCTTCTCACCTTCATCTGCATCCTCTTCTATTTCCATAATGTACATCCCCTTGTACAGAACCTCTATATACTCCTTCCACCTTTCTGCCTTCCCTTCTTTGCTTACAACTGGTCTTCCATCTGAGCTCTTGATATTCATACAAGTGGTTCTCTTTTCTCCAAAGGTCTCTTTAATTTTCCTGTAGGCAGCATCTATCTCACCCCTAGTGATATATGCCTCTATAGCCTTACATTTGTCCTCTAACCAACCCTGCTTAGCCATTTTGCACTTCCCGTCGATCTCATTTTTGAGACGTTTGTATTTCTTTTTACCTGCTTCATTTACTGCCTTCTTATATTTTCTCCTGTCATTAATTAAATTGAATATCTCTTCTGTTGCACAGGGATTTCTACTAGATCTCTACTTTTTACCTATTTGATCCTCTGAACCTTCACTATTTCGTCTCTCAAAACTACCCATTCATTGTTCGCTAATGCTCTCTCTGAAACACTCTACAACCTCTGGTTTTTTCAGCTTATCCAGTCCCCATCTCCTTAAATTCCCACCTTTTTGCAGTTTCTTCAGTTTTAATCTACAGTTCATAACCAATAGATTGTGGTCAGAGTCCACATCTGCCCCTGGAAATGTCATACAATTTAAAACCTGGTTCTGAAATCTCTGGCTTATCATTGTATAATCAAACTGAAAGCTTCTGGTATCTCCAGATCTATTCCATGCATACAAACTTCTTTTATGATTGTTAAACCAAGTGTTAGCTATGATTAAATTATGCTCTGTGTAAAATCCTACTAGGCAGCTTCCTCTTTTATTCCTTACCCCCATTCCATATGCACCTGCTACTTTTTCTTCTCTTCCTTTTCCTACTATCGAATTCCAGTCCCTATGACTATTGCTTTTTTCCCCCTCACTATCTGTGTAATTTCTTTTATTTCATCATACATTTCTTCAGTCTCTTCATCATCTGCGGAGCTACTTGGCATATAAACTTTTACTACTGTGGTAGGTGTGGGCTTCATGTCTATCTTTGCTACAATAATGCATCCACCACATTGTTCGTAGTAGCTTAACCGCACTCCTACTTTTATTCATTATTAAACCCAACTCTGCATTACCCCTATTTGATTTTGTATTTATAACCCTGTATTCACCTGACCAGAAGTCTTGTTCCTCCTACCACCAAATTTCATTAATTCCCACTACGAGGTGCATTCAAGTTCTAAGGCCTCCGATTTTTTTTCTCCGGACTGGAAAGAGATAGAAACAAGCGCATTGTTTTAAAATGAGGCCGCGTTCATTGTCAATACGTCCCAGAGATGGCAGCACCGTACGGCAGATGGAAATTTACCACCAGCGGCGAGAATGAGAACTGTTTTAAATACTTAAAATGGCAACGTTTTCCTTACTTGAACAGCGTGCAATCATTCGTTTTCTGAATTTGCGTGGTGTGAAACCAATTGAAATTCATCGACAGTTGAAGGAGACATGTGGTGATGGAGTTATGGATGTGTCGAAAGTGTGTCTTGGGTGCAACAGTTTAATGAAGGCAGAACATTGTGTGACAACAAACCGAAACAACCTCGGGCTCGCACAAGCCGGTCTGACGACATGATCGAAAAAGTGGAGAGAATTGTTTTGGGGGATCGCCGAATGACTGTCGAACAGATCGCCTCCAGAGTTGGCATTTCTGTGGGTTCTGTGCACACAATCCTGCATGACGACCTGAAAATGCGAAAAGCTCAATGGAAGCACACAGATTCACTGCCACCAAAAAAATTTCGGGTAACCGCCAGTGCTGAAAAAATGATGGTGTCCATGTTCTGGGACAGCGAGGGTGTAATCCTTACCCATTGCATTCCACAGGGCACTATGGTAACAGGTGCATCCTACGAAAATGTTTTGAAGAACAAATTCCTTCCTGCACTGCAACAAAAATGTCTGGGAAGGGCTGTGCGTGTGCTGTTTCACCAAGACAACGCACCCGCACATTGAGCTAACGTTACGCAGCAGTTTCTTCATGATAACAACTTTGAAGTGATTCCTCATGCTCCCTACTCACCTGACCTGGCTCCTAGTGACTTTTTGGCTTTTTCCAACAATGAAAGACACTCTCCGTGGCCACACATTCACCAGCCGTGCTGCTATTGCCTCAACGATTCCATGCTCCGATCCATAGAACGGCAGTTTTCATTCTCCTGACAATGATGTTCTCCTGGGTAGTCCCCACCTGGAGATCTGAATGGTGGACTATTTTACCTCTGGAATATGTTACCAAAGAAGACGCCATCATCATTTAACCATACAGTAAAGCTGCATACCCTCAGGAAAAATTAACGCTGTAGTTTCCCCTTGCTTTCAGCCGTTCGCAGTACCAGCACAGCAAGGCCATTTTGGTTAATGTTACTAGGCCAGATCCGTTAATCATCCAGACTGTTGCCCCTGCAACTACTGAAAAGACTGTTGCCCCTCTCTGGAACCAAACGTTTGTCTGGCCTCTCAACAGATACCCCTCCATTTTGGTTGCACCTACGGTATGGCTATCTGTATCGCTAAGGCACGCAAGCCTCCCCACCAAAGGCAAGGTCCATGGTTCATGGGAGGTGCAAAGCCTCTATGTTCAGTAAAGTAAACAAAGAAGCTGTAGTATAACATATCAACGAAGAACCTGAAACTTTTACATCCTAACAGTCAGGCTTTTAGTGACACCAGAGCTAGTGCCCAGTCACTCAAGGAAGAGATAGAGACAGGAATTGAAAGTAGCAAAGCATAAGCAGAAATGCTTCACTATATTTTCAAATGTTCTTTTACAAAAGAAAACCCTGAAGTAATGCCCCAATTTCTACATCTACATCAAAAGCCACTCTATGCTGTACCATCACTTTTTATCTCTCTTCCTGTTCCACGCGCAAATAGGGTGAGGGAAAAACGACTGTCAATATGTCTTTGTACAAGCCCTAATTTCTTTTATCTTACACTCATGATCGTTACGCGAAATGTTCATTGGAGACAGTACGATCGTTCTGCAGCAAGGTTCAAATGCTGGTTCTCTAAATTTTCTCAATAGCATTCTTCTAAAAGAACACCACCGCCTTCCCTTTAGGGATTGACATTTGTGTTCCTGAAGCAGCTCCATTATACTTGGCGTTGATCGAACCTACCGGTAAAAAATCTAGCAGCCCACCTATGATGTCTTTTTGATGTCTTCCTTTAAACTGATCTGGTGGAGATCCCAAACACTAAAGCAATACTCAAGAATGAGTTGCACTATGGTGTCTCCTTTGCTGATGAACCACATTTTCTTAGAACTCTCCCAATAAACCAAAGTTAACCATTCACTTTCCCACTATAATCCTTAGATGCTCATCCCGTTTCATATCAGTTTGCATGTTATGCCTAGATATTTAATCAGCCTGGCTGCATCAAGTAGCACACTACTAGTGCTGTATTTGAACGTTATAGGACTGTTTCTCCTACTCATCTACATCTAACCTACATATTTCTACATTTAGAGCTAGCTGCCATTCATCACACCAACAACTGGTTGAATTGAGATTTTTGAGGAACATTTAAGTGCATACTGAAAGGATACCCAAACAGGAAATGGAGGTGGTGTATTTGTAACAGTAGACAAGAACTCAATATCAGGGGTAGGCATAAAATGATAATTGGTTCCTTCTATTGCCCACCAGACTTCTCTCTTGATGTAACCAAAAACTTTGGAGAAAACTTCAGTTCCCCAATCATATTGTAATCACTGGCAGAAACTTTATTCATCCAACAATCAACTGGAAAAATTGCAGTTTTGTTAATGGTGGATGTGATAAGACATCACGCGATACATTACTAAATTCCTTCGCTGGAAATTACCCAGAACAGGTAATTCGCAACTTCACTCATGATGGAAATACATTGAATCTAATGGCAACAATAGACCCGAGCCGGCCGCGGTGGTCTCGCGGTTCTAGGCACACAGTCCGGAACCGTGCGACTGCTACGGTCGCAGGTTCGAATCCTGCCTCAGGCATGGATGTGTGTGATGTCCTTAGGTTAGTTAGGTTTAAGTAGTTCTAAGTTCTAGGGGACTGATGACCACAGCTGTTAAGTCCCATAGTGCTCAGAGCCATTTGAACCATTTTTTAGACCCGACTTCTTTGAGGGTGTCCAATCAAAACTGATATCATTGACCATGACACTACTGTGGCAACAATGATTACCAAAGTACAAAAGACAACTAAAACAAGCAGAAAGATATACAAGGTGCAGCAATAAAGTAACGAGTCTGGTGTTAAAAAAATGTTGCTTACTGTTCTAGTCAAGTTTAGTGTTGTCTCCTTCAAAGTAGTTCCCTTGTGATGGCATACACTTTTTCCAGCGCTTCTGCCATTGATGGTAACATTTCTGGAACTCATCTTCTGTAATATCCTCCAAGACACTTGTCACAGCTATTTGATCATCTTGTGTTGTTTGAAAATGGTGTCCCTGGACCGCCGTTTTGACTCTTTGAAATACAAAAAAGTCGCGTGGAGCGATATCTGGTGAATAGGGTGGCTGTGGTAGTACTGAAATTTGTTTTGAGGTTAAAAATTGCTGTACTGACAAGGCAGTATGTGATCGCGCATTATCGTGATGCAAAATTCAATTATCAGCAATGTTGGCAAGGACACGAAGAACTCTTTAAGACGTCTTTCTAAAATTTCTTTGTAGTAATATTGGTTAACTGTTTGTCCAGGAGGCACCCACTCTTTATGACAATTCCCTTGGAATCAATCAAAGAAGCACACAAGCATGCATTTCACTTTTGACTTTGACATGCATGCATTTTTTGGTCTGAGTGATCCCTTTGAGCACCATTGCGAACTTCAGCATTTTGTCTCTGGATCATACTGGAAAAAAAAAAAAAAAACCAACTTTCATCACCACCGATAGCATGGCTCAACAATTCTGGATTAATTCCGTTTGCTCTAACAGATCGGCTGCCACATTTTTCCGTGTGTCTCGCTGTTGTGGTGTGAGATTTTTGGCAACCATTTTTGCACAAATCTTTCTCATACCAAGATCTTCAGTTATTATCAGATGAACTGTTTCTCGAATGATGTTCAGTTATTCTGCAATCATTTTCAAGGATAATCTTCGATCAGATCATATGAGTTCAGGCACCCTGGCCAAGTTGATATCCGTCCGCGAGGTTGATGGTAATCCACTGCGGTCTGCATCTTCAATATTTGTTCTGCCTTCACTAAACATTTTATGCCAACAAAAAACTTGATCTCTTGACATAACTTCCTCTCCAAAAGCCTTCTGAAGCTTACCGTAAGTTGTCGTCGTGTCTTCACCTAATTTAAGACAAAAAGAACTGGCATACCGTTGCGCAATATTATGCAGTTCCATTTCCATGACCAGGGGGAACGTCAATATACAGAAATCCTCTGCTCCAGCAACAAAATCAGCTACAAGTCCAAATCAATACACATGAGCAACTTAATAAAACCTGAAATCAGGTTAATGAACTAGAGGGACCAACTTGGAGTACTGTGGTAGGGAGAAGCTGGTACAGAAGAAACCAGAGTAAAAATAAAACCATAATGGGTACAAAAAAAAAAAGACGAAGAAATTCAAGAAGCAGAAACAACAGTTTGGCTATATATCAGTAACTTAAAGAGAACCACCACAACTGATACAGTAGTGAAATACCTTAACAAGAACTGGGACCACTAGAATGTGAAGAACTGCGCACACTGGGCGACATAAAAGCTTTCAAAGTAGGCACTCCATTTGAAAAGCTACAAATCACACAAGAACCAGAATTCTGGCCAGAAAACATAAAAGAATGTCGATTTCGTTTCCCAAGACGATCAATGGAAGAGGTAACAGAGCTCAACTAAACTAAGAAGAAAACCAGAAGAACAAGAAATAAAAGCAGTCTTGTGGAATACAGAGGGAATAAAAAGTGCTCTTAACCTAACACCAACAGACATTCTGCAAAACTCGGATCTTGCAGTCCTAACAGAAACCTTCCTGATAGACAACTGGCAACATAAAGATTTCTACAACTATCACCTAATGGCAAAGAAGGGAGAAAGAGGACGACCCATGGGAGGAATATCTATCCTACTGCAACCCTGGATGATGCCCACCAAAAAAATCATAAAACAAGAAAATAGTATGCTAGTAGAAGCAGCAAACATAAATATAATTGCAGCTTATTTTAAACCACACACAAATGCTGTAGAAATAATCGACGAAATAGTCACACTCATCAAACAATGCGACAACAAACCCACCATTATTGCAGGTGATGTCAACTGCAAAATAGACACGGAGAACTATAAAACAAACTAGTCATTGAAACCCTAGAAGGAGATGGTTTCCCCTACTGAACAATAAACAGATACCTACATACATATGCCACAATGAGAAAAGCACCATTGATATCACATTAATAAGAGGAGAAAAAAAAGAAGGTATTCAACCAATATGGCATGACTCCATTACTCCTATACAAAAGCACATTCCAATGAAGATAAATATAAATAACATCACGTCACTACCAGCAAGAAAGACCCACCAAATCACACAAAGAAAAACAGATTTAGAAAAATTAACAAACCAGCAAGAACAAATAACACACATAGAA
This sequence comes from Schistocerca serialis cubense, assembly GCF_023864345.2. Taxonomy (NCBI): domain Eukaryota; kingdom Metazoa; phylum Arthropoda; class Insecta; order Orthoptera; family Acrididae; genus Schistocerca; species Schistocerca serialis. The sequence goes on along the minus strand of NC_064645.1, from coordinate 51,953,406 downwards.
ACTTTAATAGAAGGAGACCTTGAAAAAGCAACAGACCAAATAGAAGACCTCCTAAAAAATCCAGTGATACAAACAAACCCAAAAACAAGGACGACAAAAAGATGGTTCGATGCTGAATGCTACAGCAAAAAGAACACTGTTCTAAAAACGCTCCACAGATTAAGAAACCAGCACAACGAGGAAACATACAAATAGTATGCAAAAGAGAGGAGAATCTACAAAAAACTAATAGAAGAGAAGAAAAGAGAATACATAGAAAGAGAGGCAAAAAAGAGAAGCGGTTGAAGCAGAGAAAGACCGATACATAGCAGCACGACCAAGGAAACTGGCTCATACACCAAATATAGACATGAAGGAATGGGAAGACCACTTCAGTAAGATACTGAACAAATGAGGAATCAAAACACCCCCAAAGAAAGAGAAACATCATCAAATTAAGGAAAAAGACAATGTATGGGAACCTCTAAATGAAGAAGATGTAAAAGAAGTAATAGAAGCACTGAAGAACAAGAAAGCAGCAGGACCTGATGATATATACAATGAACATATAAAACATGCGAAAGAGGCTCTCCAACACATATGGATCAAACTATTTAACAAATGCCTGGAACTTGGAAGAATTCCGACACAATAGAGACACTCGACAATAAAAGTTCCCTACAAAGGTAAAGGAGACCCAACGGACCCAAACAAGTACAGAGGCATAGCCCTGGAAAATACTCAGTTCAAGATGTTTTCAAAGATAATTACACAAAAAATAAAAGCCTCCGTGGACAGTCATCTCCCAGAACAACAAATGGGTTTCAGATCTGGAAGATCAACACTTACGGCAGTCACGCTTCTTCTAAACAATGTCGACGAAGCGCTAAAAAAGAAACAAATGTTCTACACAGTGTTCATAGACTTTACCAAAGCCTTTGACCTACTGGAAGGAGATATCACAGTCCGAAAACTGGAAAACACAATGGGAGAAGATAGCGTATGGGCAAGAATAATCAAGTCAATCCCCGAATACAACTTAATCACAATACCAGACAACCTCTCTTTTTCGAACCTCATTCTGCAATTGAACGGAGTCTTACAGGGTGACCCAACGAGCCCTTTGCTGTACATTCTTGCCACTGAAGAAGTACTCCGAATTGGAGAAAATGAAGATGATGTATATGCATATGTTGACAACATATCATTAATTAAAACTTCCGGGCTGAATTGCCGTGATCCATATATAAAACTTTTCATCCTGACGTTTCGTTGCCGGCGACATCACGTCAGGAAGAAGAAGTAGTTTTATATATGGACCACGGCAATTCAGCCCGGAAGTTTTAATTAATGAAGACGCCGGCTGTGAAAGCTTACATGCTATGGTTGACGACATAGCCGTACGTTCAACAGATATACAGAAGCTGCAGAAAATCAATGAGAAAATAGACACATGGTGCAGTGGACACAAACTACACATAAACATAACAAAGACCGAAATGCTGGTTTTCAGAAAGGGAGCCAAAACACCCAAAATGCAGAAATCAACATCAGAGGACAAAAAATAAAAATCTCATCAGACTTTAAACACCTACGGGTGACATTGCAACCAACAGCCAAATGCTTCACAAAACATGCAACAGAATGTGCAGCCCAAGCAATAATAGCAATACAAGACATCAAAAACACCCGCCTACTCTCAGTCTAGAAACAGCCATGAAATTATTCAATGAAAAAATCTTGCCAATCCTGGCCTATGGGATGGAGGTTATATGGGACCACCTGACAGAAAAAAAAAATCTAGAAACACTACAAAAAGTGAAATCAACTTATCTAAAAAGAGCATTAGCTCTCTCAAAGACAACAAGATCTAGACTAGTGTACCTGCCAGCGAGAGAGACATTCCTAATTGAAGACATCAAACTTCGATATATGATGCCACACACCAGGGCTTCCAGAAAGCAATTGAAGATCATGGAGGACAAACGAGAAAAAGTATGGCCGGAGTTCTATGGCACCGAAGCAATGACGAACCGCTCATGGACAGCGCCAAACTTCGAGCTGCGACATGTCATAATTAGACTTTCTATTCACGGCTTTCATCATCTAATTTGAAAAAACAAAACTTATCATGACCCAACCACAACATGTGTATGTGAAATGTGTAATGAAGTCTGTGAACGATATCACATAGAACTGTGCAGTAAAAGAGTGAAATCGATAAATGAATATGCAAAAATGTAAAATGTAAATGTAAAATGTTAAGCTAAGTAACTGTATATGGCTATTTGGCTGCAGTTTTATTTTATTAATTTCCATGACGAGAGACACAAACATGTGTTCACTTATTACAGCACAACTCACGACTGAGCAGTGGCGTCAATGTGCCGCTTGGACTAGAAGCAGCTTATAGACCAAGGTCAAAGATATTGTGCCTACATAAGCCTGCAGGGTTACCACATCTTGCAAAGAAAATCAGTCTCATTACTTTATTGTCACACTTCGTGTATGTTCAGTAAACTAGATAAAAAATTGGTAGTGTCAGTTAGGAACATGAAATGTTCAACATAGAGCAGGAGTTGCCATTTTTAAATCGAGCAAACCACTCACACACGTTTTTCTCATAGCATCACCATGGTAAGATGTTTCCAACATTAAAATAGTTTCCCAAGTAAAAAACAAAATTTCACAGCTGCATGTTGTTCACTTAAACTTGCCATAACAAATGGAACAACACCAAAACCGTACTAGCAAAAACAGTCACTGCACATGCACAGAACAAGCCAGGTTGACAAGGCAGCACTGAACTGGTAATGAGTTGTGCTATAAAAGCCTAATGGCTAAAACACATACTACACAAGTTCTGTCCATGGCAATGTTATTCCAGTTTCTTGGGTACCTCCTCATATTTACCCAGTAGAACAGATCGTAACAGAAGGGAATTGGGGAAATAACTAAGGCTCATTGGTTATGTAGGATTTACGGCATAGACAGGAAGATCTGGAACAGGAGGAGAAGACTGCTGCCCTTCAGGCAGAACAAGATGGGGCAAAACAAGATCTGAAAAGGTTAAGGGGTGTGGGGGGAGGGAGAGAAGTGGGAAGTGATAAGAAATAGGAATAGGACTTTCTCAAACAGTTTTGTTGTCAATTTGGAAAACAGGTTTGATCTGTTGGCACAGTTTGAAACTGATGAGGCACAAGTAGATGTAAGAGTAGACAGGACACAACAAACTTTCAAAAAGTGTTTCAGAGATAAGACAACAGAAAAAGTTGTGAAGAAGAAAGTTATGTAGTTAGGTAGTTCACATGGTAGAGGTGTTGGCCAACTGTTGCAGGATGAAGTACGGTCAGGTTAGCAGGTCGTAAGTTCTTTTAAACCTAGTGCAAGTGTGGGTGAGGTGATAAGGGTGTAGGTTCAATCTGAAAAGGCTTCACAGAGGAAGGCACTATAGTGTATGGGCCAGGCCACAGTATAGACAGGGGCCACGATTATTTAAGTGAGAGTGGTCTCGTAAGGACAGCTTCAGCATCATGAGATACTGGAGTGGCTGCTTGGGTCAGGTATGGGGTCTTAGATCAGTGTGGTTCCTGTTGACTATCAGTGGGTGGGACAATACTAAGCATGGCCTTCACCTCAACAGGAAAGGGAAGGGAGAACTGTCTGGGGTAACAGCAAATAACTTGGGAGGGGGGGGGGGGGGGGACTAATCACAACTGGTAAATTATCAGTGGTTACAAGTGACTGAACAGTAGTTTTTTTAGGGCAAGGAAGAGCAGAAACAGAAGATGCTCAGAGACAGACTTGAATGACATTCACATTGATAAAACAAGCAGCTAGAAAGAAAATTTTAATGTACGAAATTCATGCAAAAAGCCCCTGTATTTGAAGCTGGATACATTCAAAACCTGACAGAAAAATTAGGTTCATCCAGCTGTAATTCAGGCAGTGCACAAAATCAATTACCCTTAGAGCATCAGAATATCCAAGGACTAAAAGGTATATTTAATGAGTAGCTTATTTATGTTGGAGAATCAGAGTTGATCACACCAGTTGACATAATCTGCTCCTCTGAACGTCATGTGACTACTGGTATAGATATGTTGAATGTTACAGGATTCAAGTTAGCTACTTACTTCTGCATAGAAAATATGGAGAAATGAGAGAGTTGCCACATTTGTCAGAAAGTGTTTCGATTTCAAGAATGTTGATATTAATAAATTTTGCTTGAAGCAGCACTTAGAAGATTGTACAACAGAAGTAGTACTTCATAATAAGTCCTTTATAATACAAAGTATATACAGAGCACTTTCAGGAAACTTTAACCTCTTCATAAAAAATCTGGAAGCTTTGTTGTCCCACCTTGCAGTAAAAATAAGGATCTAGTTCAAAAAATGGCTCTGAGCACTATTGGACTTAACATCTGACGTCATCAGTCCCCTAGAACTTAGAACTACTTAAAGCTAACTAACCTAAGGACATCACACTCATCCATGCCCAAGGCAGGATTCGAACCTGCAATCGTAGCAGTCGCGCGGTTCCGGACTGCAGCGCCTAGAACCGCGTGGCCACCGCGATCGCCAAGGTACTAGTGTTTGGTGGCCATTTTAATGTGGATTTATTGAAAAGCTCTGTTAGTGAATAATTATTGCAATCAGTAACAGTCATTTAGTTTCTACTGTGAACTTTACAACCATGATACGTAAATGCTAGGAGACTGCTATTGATAATATCTTTCTAGACAAATCTAGGGAAAAAAAATGTCATATAACAAAACCAATACTAAATAGGCTATCTGTGTTAAGTACTGAAACTTGTCAAGATTTTAAAAAAAACTACGTATGAGTACAGGAAGGTAATAAATAAGTCAAAAACTGATAATTTTAGGAGACAAGAACAGGATAGATGTTTACAATACTTCTGACTAAAATTAAAAATACAAAGCATTCATTAATAAAATTAACTCCTCTTTTGAAAATTGTTTTCCCCTAAAGGTAACTCAAATCAAACAAAAATCTAAAAATAAACCATGGATTACACAAAGACTAAAGATATTATAATGGGATAAACAGAAAACTGTACCTACTATCTCATACTGGGATAAACAGGAGACTGTATCTACCATCTAGGAAGAGCTCTTATGTTAGCATTGTAATGCATTAAAAAGAATACTGCAATATATTGAAGGAAGTAATCTAGAAATTTAAGCACTTCATTATGAGAAAAATACAATTACCTCAGCAACAAAAGAAAAACTATATGGAATATTGTGAATACAGACAGGTGAGGTCAAAAATGAAGAGTAACAGATAGCTCTAAAAATAAATGAGACATTGGTAACAAGTGCATGTAATGTCACAAATCTCTTAAACAAGTACTTTACTTCTGTTACTGACAGCTTGGTCTTATCAGTTTTGGTAAACAGTATAATGGAGTATCCGAGACCAGTCTTTACAACTAATTTCAGTAAAATGGAAATGAAACTCATGTCTCCGAAAGAAGTAGCACCAATCACAAAAAAATCTAATTATTCTAGTGGTTATGATAACATAGCAACGAAGTTAATCAAAGAGTGCTCATGCAAGCTCAGTTCTATCTTAAGTTATTTGTGTAATCGATCTCATATCAGTGGAACATTTCCAGACTTGTTAAAATATGCTGAAATTAAATCCTCTTTACAAGAAGAGGGATAAACACATACCATCAAACTACTGACATATTTTAATTTTGCCAGCTTTTTTCTAAAATACTTGAAAAGGTTGTGTTTAAGCATCTCCTTAAGTGTCTGACTGCAAGTAATATGTTGTCCAAGTCACAGTTTGGGTTCCTTCCAGGTTCCGATATAGAGAAAGCTATTGACACATACGGTGAGAGCATACTTAATTCATTAGATAACAAATTACAGGTTACTGGCATTTTCTGTGATGTGTCAAAATCCTTTGGCTGTGTGAATCACAACATTCTCTTAAATACATTAGAATATTATGGTGTGTAATAGGAAACAAGGGGTGGTGGTGTGAAATACCTGTGCAGGAAGCAGCCAGTCTTCATCTGATTGGGAATTAATTACATGTGGTGTTCCTCAAGGTTTCGTCTTGGGACCACTGCTTTTTCTTGTGTACATTAATGAACTCTAGTCTGTTACATTGCCAGATGCTAAGTTTAGTTTGTTTGCAGATGATACAAACATTGAAATAAAAAAGTCAAGTACGGACTTAGAAATGGCTGCTAATCAAACTTTCACCGACATTAATAAATGGTTTAAAGCTAATGCACTGTCATTAAACTTTGAAAAGGCCCACTATATGCATGTCAGAACTTGTAAGAGTGTTTCTTCCAGCATGTGTATAACATACAAAGACATGCGGGTCAAAGAGGTTGACAGTGTTAAATTCCTGGTATTGGAACTTAACAAATTCAGTTGCGAAGAGCACACCACACAACTGCTGAAGCACACTGACAAGTCTGTATTACAGGTTACTGGCATTTTCTGTGATGTGTCAAAATCCTTTGACTGTGTGATTCACAGCAGAGAGAACGATGTTAGATGGAGGAGATATAAATATGAAAGAACTTGAATAGTTTGCTCACTTTCATTCTATCATCTCTTACGGGATCATATTCTGGGATAACTCGTCAAACCAAGCAACGGTTTATAGCACGCAAAAGTGTGTAATAAGAATCATTTGTGGCGTAAATTCAAGAACATAATGCAGAAATGTGTTCAAGAAAACTGGCATTCTAACCAGTGCTTTGCAGTACATTTATTCCTTAATGAAATTTGTTGCAAGTAATATCGCTATTTCCAATCAATAGCTCAAAACACAATATCAATGCTAGAAATAATAACAACCTACATAGATACCTAAAATCACCTATCTTGGTCCAAAAGGGGGTCCAGTATTCAGGAACACGCATTTTCAACAAATTGCAGCAACCATTAAAAGCTTTGTTTTAGATAAAGCACAGTTGTAACAAAGTTTGAAAGACTTTTTGAAAGGCAACTCCTTCTACTCTATAAATGAATGTCTTAACAGGGACTGTTAGACCAGCTTAAGTAAAAATGTCTGTTAGATTTCAGTTTTGACAGCACTTGACCACAGCAGTCAAGATTATGTACTTTATGTATGATAAATTTATTAAAAGTGCATAGCTATGTTTCAGTCTGGCAGATTTTTAATTCTCCAAATATTATCAGTTCCTGTTTACTGTAATGTATTCAACTGTTTTGAAAGTCTCCTGACAAATGATCAGGGCAGTGAATATTTATTATATTCAAATGTTTTATGTTTTTTCTGTTACATTTTCTGATTTGTTCCAGACCCATGAGAACCATGTCATTTTTGGGTCTATGGAATGAAAACTGAATCTAATGTAACAGAGTAATGAAGAAACTGAACTGGCAGACTGTTTAACGTAGACATAAACTATTCCATGAAAGTCTACTAACAAAGTTTCAAGAACTGGCTTTAAATGACGACTCTAGAAATACATTACAAACCCCTATGTATTGCTCACATAGGGATCATGAGGATAAGATTAGAATAACTACAAGAATACACAGGGGCTTTCAAGCAATCATTCTTCCCATGCTCCATATGTAATTGAAAGGCAGAAGAAACCTTAGTGACTGGGGAAAACAATGGAAAATCCAGAATGAATTGTAACAATATCCTGAAAAGAAAAGTTGCTACTTGCCATATAGTGGAGATGCTGAGTCACAGATAGACACAACAAAAAGAATGTCACAAATAAAGCTTTTGGACAGTAAGGCCTTTGTTAGTCTCAGGCAACTGAAACTGTGGTTTCAGCAGTCATGTGTGTGCGAGTTGCATTTTGCATGTGCTTGCTGCCTATTGTTGATGAATGCCTTACTGTCCAAAAGCTTTATTTGTGACATTCTTTTTGTTGCGCCTATCTGCGACTCAGCATCTTCACTACAAGGCGAGTAGCAACTTCCCTTTTCATAATATTGTCAGTAACTGGAATAGTGAGGCATACGCTCTGCCATACACTTCACAGTGGTTTGCTGAGTGTAGATGTAGATCTAGAAATTTTGTGTAAGCCATCTTGCTTGCATCCTTTGGCAGTCACTCTAAGACAACAACTTCCCATATACTATGGCATCATCAGGAAACAACTGCAGATTGCTGCCCACCCTGTCCACCAAATCATGTATGTCTACGGTATATAGAATCCAAGTAGTCCTATCATACTTCCCTGAGCCACTTCTGGTGAATCCCTGTCTCTGATGAACACTTGATAAATCTTTTAGCCACTCATGTCTCTGGCAACTTGTTCCACATGCGTCTTCCTTTGTTAACATTCTACAGTGGGGCACCAAGTCAAACACTTTTCAGAAATCTTGAAATATAGTATCTGCCACTTGCCCTTCACCCACAGTTTGCAGACCATCATGATTTAACGGCAAACTGAGTTTCTTATAAACGATTCTTTCTGTAACCATGTCCTCTGTCATAAGGGAATTTATTACATTCAAACTGAGAGTACATTCAAAAATTCTGCAGAAAACTGATATTAAGGATATTGGTCTGCAATTTTGGGGGTCCGTTCTTTTACAATCATACACAGTAGTCATCCACACTTTTTTCAAGTTGCTTGGGACTTTGCATTGGGCAAGAGATTCAAGATAAATGCAAGCTAAGTAAGGGGCCAATGCCATACGGTACTCTGAAAAAAAAAAAAACGAACTGGAATTCCATCTGAACATGACTTATTTGTTTTCAACTATTTCAGTTGCATCTCTATGCCAGGGATGCCTCTTACCATGTGCTCCACATGAGAGCCTGTGCAATTGTCAAACAACGGTATATTTGTAAGCTGCTTCTGCACAAAAAATTTCTTAAAGGTGACATTTAAAACTTTGGATTTCTTTTTGTTACATTCTGTAGCCATATCAGATTCATCAATGAGCGACTTGACAAATGCCTTTGACAGGCTTGCCAATTTTACATAGGATCACAACTTTCTACTGTTCTCAGCTAGATCATTTGCAAAGGTACGATGATGACAGTAGTAATTGTATGCTTCGCACATTGAAATAGATGTTAGTGTCAGTGGATTGAGAAACATATAAAAATCATTAAAATTCAGCAAAGCCCCAGTGTCAGATGTAATCTTGGTCACATTCCATACTCAATTAGCGGCTGAGTTAGCTCAACTGTTACAATCTATCATAGAACCCTCTAAAAAAAACAGTGTCCGATAGTTGAAGAAAGCACAGTTTACATCTGTCCACAAGAAGGGTAGCAGAAGTGTTTTACAATACTAATGACCGATATTCTTCATATCCACTTGTTATAGAATCTTAGAACATTCTCTGCACTCAAATGTAATGAGGTGTCCCAAATAGAATGACCTCCTGTAGGCAAGCCACATCATATTCCAAAAATATTGGTCAAGTGAAACCCAACTCATGTGATTGTCACACAACATCCTGAAACAATGGATCAAGGCAGTGAATTTCACAAAAGCACTTGACTTGGTACCACACTTACATTTCTTATCGAATGTACAATCTCTGGGATTCTTCTTCTGCTTTTGTGTCTGCCTTTGTCCTGAAGTTTTCGGAGGGTCGGCAGTGTTATGAATGGATTTGGCATAGTTAATGGAAGGGGTGGCCGAATGCCCTTCCTGCCGCCATCCCATACCCCCTGGGAAGGAATCAGTGTACCCCAGCTGTCTGCGTCAAGTGTAAACCATGAAATAGTGTGAACGTGTTTCAAATGTCTGCGAGTCATGTAACTGAGGCAGGATGTGGGGACCAGCCCAGTATTCACCTAGCGGGATGTGGAAAACCACCTAAAAACCACATCCAGGCTGGCCGGCATACTGGCCCCCATCGTTAATCTACCAGGCAGATTCGATCCGGGACCAGTGCGCCTACCTGAGTCCAGGAAGCAGCGCGTTAGCGTTCTCCATTAACCTGGCAGGTCTACAGTCTCTGGGATACTGAACAAAATTTGTGACTGGGCTGATTTTCAGCAAGTTATCTTAGATGGAAAGTCATCGACAGATGTACTAGAAGTAATTTTTGACGTGTGTTGGGTTCCTTGCTGTTCATGTTGTATATTAATGACACTGCAGACAATATTAATAGTAACTTAAGACTTATCATTGATATTGCAGTTATCTATAATGAAGTAATGTCTGAAAGCAGCTGTATAAATATTCAGTAAGATCTTGATAAGATTTCAAATAGGTGTAAAGATGGGCCAACTAGCTGCAGACGTTCTGGAATGTAATTAACTGTTCATATATGAGTCACTGTTGGAATCAGTCAACTCGTACAAATACCTGGGTGTAACACTTTGTTGGGACAGGAAATGGAATGATCACATAGCTCAGTCATAGGTAAGGCAGGTAGCAGCCTTCAGTTTGTTGGTAGGATACTAGGGAAATGCAATCAGTCCACAAAGGAGATTGCTTGCAAATCACTTGTGACCCATTCTGAAATATTGCTAAAGGGTGTGGGATCCACATCAAATAGGACTAACTTGGAATATTGAACGTATACAGAGAAGGGCAGCATGAATTGCCACAAGATTGTCTGATTAAATGGTTCAAATGGCTCTGAGCACTATGGGACACAACACCTGAGGTCATCAGTCCCCTAGAACTTAGAACTACTTAAACCTAACTAACTTAAGGACATCACACACATCCATGCCCGAGGCAGCATTTGAACCTGCGACCGTAGCAGTCACGCGGTTCCGGACTGGAGCGCCTAGAACCGCTCGCCCACCACGGCTGGCGATTGATCTGTGGGAGCATGTAGCAGAGATGCTGACTTTACATTATGATGCAGGGAATATACTACAACCACTACGCAAGTATATCACATCCCTTAGGGATCATGACGACATGATTAGATTATTACAGCATGCCCAGAGGTATTTAAACAGTCATTCTTTGCACATTTCATACACGAACGGAAAAGGAAAAAGATGTAACAACTTAGTAAACATGACTTACCCTTTGTACCTCTGCAGTTCACAGTGGTTTACTGAATACAGATCTAGAAATTCAGCACACATTTTTAATCTGCTACAAAGTTTCAACAGACATTCTTAACAATTCATCACATTTCCAAACACATGAACTGTAGTAATATTTCTGTCGCTAATCTTGAACGTTACTTAATCATTATGTCATGAGCACTGACTTCTCATGCATATTGGATAGAGGAATTTGGATACTATATTAACTGAATTATTTACAAAGAGAAAACAAAGTGATTCAAAGAGCAAAAGGCCAAAGTCACATGGCTCAGTAAACAATGAAGAATATTATCTTGGAAGCATAGGTACCAAGAATATGAGGGAAGTGGCAGAAGATTTAAGTTCTGGGAAATGAGTGATGACATCTTTACTCATTGATACTACCAAATTCTTGTGGTCTTTACATCCCTGAGTATGAGATGCAAAGAGAGCTGCAGTGGGGACAGGGTTGGTAGAAACAAAATGCAACTGCATAAAACTCTCCACTGTTAGTGGAAAAAAGGACATGTAAAGCTCTGGCTTTCACTGTCAATTAAATTATAAAGTACTATTTAAAGAAAAAACGTGAAGATTACAGTAAAAATCAGAATGTTCTGAACGAAATCAAGATTTAAGAACCTGCCTTTTGGCCACTATCTGTCATATTAACACAAAGTGTACATCACAAACATGTCAGTTCAACCAGGGGCTCCAGCTCATAGTCTCAGATTTGACAAATTTAGTACACTAATTCTACCATATGTGGAACACTCTGTGTACAAAGTATTAGTTTCCCCTGCCAATTAGTTCCAGAATTATGGCTTGTGAAAGAAGGTGGCGTGACCCGGAAATTGCATCCCGCATCTGGCAACCTATCTTCAGACCCAACTTCAGGTCTTAATAACTTTGGAACTATTCCACACAGTCCAGTGAAATTTTTATAACCCAGTAACATCCATTTAAAGAACACACTCCATGAATCAAAACACCAACAACATATTTCTGAGGGAAAATAAAAAAATGTAATACATTAAAAGGTACATATTGTAGGTGCCCTGTATGCCAAATATAGTTCACAAAAAAAGGGTATAAATTTTTTGTGGTAAGCTTAATGTGGCCTAAACACACACAGAACTCATCATGCCCATATCAGTCACAAAAACTGAGTTACATGCACACGAAAATACAAAAATTTGAAAAATTACCTGAAAAACACGGATTTTCAAAGTGTGGTAGCACAAAAGGGACAAGTGGTATCCAAGCCAAGTTTCACACACTGCATAAGTAGAACATAATGATATACAGGGTGATTCAAAAAGAATACCACAACTTTAGGAACTTAAAACTCTGCAACGACAAAAGGCAGAGCTAAGCACTATCTGTCGGTGAATTAAGGGAGCTATAAAGTTTCATTTAGTTGTACATTTGTTCGCTTGAGGCGCTGTTGACTAGGCGTCAGCATCAGTCGATGCTAAGATGGTGACCGCTCAACAGAAAGCTTTTTGTGTTATTGAGTACGGCAGATGTGAATCGACGACAGTTGTTCAGCGTGCATTTCGAACGAAGTATGGTGTTAAACCTCCTGATAGGTGGTGTATTAAACATTGGTATAAACAGTTTACAGAGAATGGGTGTTTGTGCAAAGGGAAAAGTTCTGGACGGCCAAGAACGAGTGATGAAAATGAAGCACGCATCCAACAAGCATTTGTTCGCAGCACAGGAAAATCGACTCGCAGAGCTAGCAGAGAGCTGCAAATTCCACAATCAACTGTATGGAGAGTCCACATTGGCACTTATCTGTCCGTAACTACCTGAACGTCAACTACCCGAGGCGATGGATCGGCCGCCAGGCAGCCCGTGACAGAGCACTTCATCACTGGCCTCCAAGAAGCCCTGATCTTACCCCCTGCGATTTTTTCTTATGGGGGTATGTTAAGGATATGGTGTTTCGGCCACCTCTCCCAGCCACCATTGATGATTTGAAACGAGAAATAACAGCAGCTATCCAAACTGTTACGCCTGATATGCTACAGAGAGTGTGGAACGAGTTGGAGTATCGGGTTGATATTGCTCGAGTGTCTAGAGGGGGCCATATTGAACATCTCTGAACTTGTTTTTGAGTGAAAAAAAACCTTTTTAAATACTCTTTGTAATGATGTATAACAGAAGGTTATATTATGTTTCTTTCATTAAATACACATTTTTAAAGTTGTGGTATTCTTTTTGAATCACCCTGTATATCTTAAAATTTCAGCGTGTTATTGCAAGACATTTGTGTACAATGGAAGTTGACAGATGTATTTGGTGATGTGGCCATTGTTCCACAACACAAATTTGTAAAAACATATCGTAAACTGTTCTACCTCTTCTTATCCTCTCCCACAACTGTTTGATCACTAAGCAACAACATATAGACAGATTAACACAACCTATCATTAATGTTTACTGCACCTTAACTGCTAAAAACCAGTCGATTGTGCTTCGAACAGAAGTTCTCCCACACTTTAGCTACTGTACTCTGTACATTGAGTGGCAAATTGTACTGTCTTCCTGACACTGTGGTAGGAACTGGAACTATCATAAGAATATGTTCAAAAGGAATCCAACACCTGTCTGCCAAACGTGGCCACTGAAATGATCTTGCTGGTCCTGCTGGTGCCATGAAGTTCACAAATACACCACCTTCTGCTTCACAGCACTCTGCAACACATCCTAAGTACCATTTGCCATCATAAACAGCAATAACATAGCAACCTGGTTGTATTTTGCTGCTTTTGCTTCTGATTCCTGAGTCAGACACACTGTGAAGACACATGTTGTCCATGAACCTATAGTTATAACCGGATTGTCTGCTCATCTGCACATTGTCAGAGTCCGCTGGAGAGAAATGATGATGGCTCCTTGTGCCTGCAATAGTTTTAACGTGTTCTAGTCTGCTTTTTAGCAACTCTTTGACTGATTTCACCTCATCTTTCAAAATATAGAATGATTGTATGCCAGAGATATTTTTCTGTACCCAGGTAAATAATTGAAGAGGTGTTAGAATTGGACCTTCTGTAGGGTGCTGCAGACTAGCTCGTGATGCCGTGCACTTAATGGTAGCACCAATACCATCACATACATTTTTACCATGAATTGTTGCGAAAAAATTCCATTCTGCGTGAATCTGAAAATCATGGTAATGCAAGCATAAATTTTTGAGATTTTTACAGTTTTTGTACTGACTAGCTGCCCCATCAATGAAGTATTTTGCAAAATGTATGTGAGGCAGCTTGTTTTTCACATATGCCACGACAATGCGAATGTGGGCATGACCTGCAATGGCATCATGAATTAAACAGTCACTAAAAACGCACAGGTTCATGACAGACACATCACCTGATTCACCTCTATAGTAAATCGCAAATGGCTTGAGAGTTGCTTGACTGTTGTCCGAATGATATCCTTGGATGGCATCTTGAACTATAAATGCATAATTTTCAGAAAAGTCTATTATTACTGTAAGTTCATCTTGTTTCAAATTATCCTCACAAAACTAGAGATAAGCCGATTGTGCTATTGCTGTAAAGCTGTATGCAGTCAGTTTGTCCATTTTTTGACAACACATTTCATTTCAACAAAATCTTCCACTGTACTTTGCTTTGTTGCAAGACTTGTGCAATCCATGTGTGTCCATTGTTTATAAGAAACAAGTTCATCATCATCATTCATAAGGAGTTCACCATACAGTTTGTTATTCATGTGTTCTGCAAGATTTGCCTTACCAGGACACATTTCACACCTGCGTATCATGCACTGGTAGGAACTAATGTCACACGCTAGCAGCTTCACTGCACCTTTGTAATCCAGACCAGAATCCTTTATAGCAGCAAACATCAGCTTAGCATTTTGATGGGTCTCACATACACAAAAATTGTGTGTGCCCCTTGCACTTACAGGCACAACCCATTTTGGCTGAAGATTGAAAAAAAGATGATAAACCTGCTATGGTATTGGGATACTTTTCCTTGAATTCTACATATGGTTTTGATATGTTGCATAGCAACAGTCTTTTTTGCATCTGTACACGTACATTTCCCATTTTCACCATTACATAGTCTTTTTTCGCAGGCATTATTCAACTGTAGTCATTATTTTCATAAAACTCCGACACTAGGACCTTTATTTATTGCTTACCCTGAGCCTGCTGAAGTTGTGGAAGCACTCCTTGGGTTGCTTTTATTTTCCTTGCTTGCTTTACCATGTATGTAGAAACATTGAATTCCTTTCTAGTGTAGTCAATGGACCAGCTGGAAGGTGCAAGGGAAAGAATAACTACTTTTTTCTGGTGTGTGGATATGGCACATTTTCCTTTCAAATCGTGCACAATTTTGTCCAAATCAGAGCATTTCTGGCATGATTTCTGTTCCTTTGGAGCAGATAGTTCTTCCTCTTCCACCATGTGTGTGTCAGCTATTTTGTGCTTTAATTCCATTTGATCTTCTCGTAGTTTTCTTCTACCATAGCTGGGCTTATCTCTTTTCCCAACTTTGTGTGTCTTCATGGGAGACAAACCAAGAGCAGTCACTGAAGTATTTAATTGGTTGTAGGTGACTGATACTCTTTGTCACTGTCATATAAATTATCGGAATATTCTTCATTTTTTCATTTTTTAGAAGTGTAACACACATGGAACATAACTTTGGTCCTGGTTTCATGTGAAGTCCCATGCACTGATTCACTTTCAATACTGATTTTATATCAATTTCTCTGAGGCTACACTTCACTGTCTTCTTATGAATCCGAAATGGATCAAAACAACTTCTTTGTAGGTAATAATACTTATTCAGAAACACTTTCATATGATGATAACAAACACTAACGTTTCCTGGAACTGTACTTCTTGTGCCCACAGTGTGTATACCGGATCTCCGTAACAACAAATCTTGGTCTGATTCATCCAGATCATACAGTACAAAGCGAATGCCACATCTTGTTCCATATGTTGTCTTAGGACATTCAGATATTTGCGCTCTACCAATACTGCAACCTCTTTGAACAAAAGCACCACTAGTACAATCTTCTGCCTCCATACTGACTTTCCACAACAGTACTGACCAGTCTGAACTAGAATCTTAAAAACATGAGTAACCTGTAATTGTTGCTTGTTTCATTTGTTGTTCCTGCCTAACAATGACTCGTTCTATCCCTGAAAACTACCATTGTTTAACTTTCTGTTGCCTAATGGTTCCCAACAATTGCTGCAGCTTTATCTGAAACATGCTGTCTGCATCATCACTATTACTTGCTAAAGCGTGTTAAAAGAAACGTAACCAAACACATCTCTGTCAACTATTATTATACACAAATGCCTTGCAATAACAAGTTGAAATTTTGCCACATATTATATTATGGTCTACTTATTCAGTGTTTGAAATGTGGCTTGGATATCACTTGTCCATTTTGTGCTACCACACTTAGAAAATCCATATTTTTCAGGTAATTTTTCAAATTTTTGTACTTTCATGTGCATGTAACTCTGTTTGTGTGACTTATATGGGCAAGATGAGTTCTGCGTGTGTTTAGGCCACATTAAGCTTACCACAAAAAAAAATTTATACCCTTTTTGAGTGAATTATATTAGGCATACAGGGCACCTACAATATGTACCTTTTAACGTATTACATTTTTTAATCACATTTTGAAATTTTTTATTTTCCCTCCGTAATATGTTGTTGGTGTTTTGATTCACAGAGTAGGTTCTCTAAGTGGATGTTACTGGGTTGTAAAAATTTCAGTGGACTGTGTGGAACGGTTCCAAAGTTATTGAAGACCTGAAGTTGGGTCTGAACATAGGTTACCAGATGCGGGTTGCAATTTCCGGGTCACGCCACCTACTTTCACAAGCCATAATTCTGGAACTAATTGGCAGTGGAACTTAAAATTTTGTACGCGAGTGTTCCACACTTGGTAGTATTGGTGTGCTAAATTTCAGCCAAATCTGAGACTATCAGCTGGAACATTTTCTCAAATTGGTTGAATTGACATGGAATGACCCTATTCACAATCTTACGAACCTTCACCAAGTTGTTGCACTTGCTTTTGTCGTAAAGAAACTGAAGTGTCATACAAGACAGCTTGGTGCTACAGTAATAACATAGTTCCCACTGTCTTATTCAGTACACTTCAAGAATCGTGTCATACATAAGTATACATTTGATGAAAGCAGCTTACCTGTGAAAGTGATATGCAATGAGTGGAATATTCAGACACAGTGAAAACCATTCTCCAGCCGTGAGGAACAAAATATTAAAGAAAAGATGTACCAGGTATTCAGGTAAGACAAGCTGTAAAGAAACAAGACATTACTGCAGAGGCTCATGTTATTTTCAGGCAGCTAGGAGGCGTGGTTTGCCGAATACAGCTTACCGGATTCAAATTATTGCACTGATCGATGGGGTTTTTATAATCAGTCTTCAGTTCGTCGAAAGCTATAACCTAAAAAAATAAGTGAAATAAAGAAGGGACTTCCTTCTGAATAGTCCACCAAACGGACATAAGACTCACTAAGTCACTACTACGAAAAACGCATGTCACACAAACTTACATGAAATATAGCTGAGAATATTAAAAGAGCATCAATTATTAATGCAATAATGTATGTTAGAGCAGCATAGCTAAATGCCATTTCCGCAGCTTAAATGCCTACAACTGTATTTTCGAAATTTTGCACTGCACACCTTTTTTTATCTCCCTCTCTCTGTTTACTATCAAGGTATCGATATTGATACATCGATA
The DNA here is from genome assembly GCF_023864345.2 of Schistocerca serialis cubense. Classification (NCBI taxonomy): domain Eukaryota; kingdom Metazoa; phylum Arthropoda; class Insecta; order Orthoptera; family Acrididae; genus Schistocerca; species Schistocerca serialis. The sequence goes on along the minus strand of NC_064645.1, from coordinate 51,935,650 downwards.
GCGTACGGTGTACATTTCAGCAGTCCGCAATGCTTTATTGAATATTGCTGTGTAATCAAACATGGTATCTTCTCTAATGAACCTGTTTATAGTGCTTTGCTCTAAGCAAATGACCTACTACGGCTTATAGTTCGCCTAAACTTTTATCAGTGATAGATGTATAAGTCTGTTGAAATCTGATACTCGTTGTATTTACGGCAGATAAAATGTTATTCAAAGGCTTTCACTGCAAATTATTTTTCAGCTTTAAGTTTAAAACCTCCAGCTGGTGGCAGCAGTTCGTAATTATCCTGACAGTTTACAGAGCGTTTCGATGTTAAACATGATAAGAGACGAGTGTTTATTTTTCCCGACCTAAACTGCTTCCCATTCCAAAGATATTAGCTCGATATCGAAGTCAGCGATGATAGAATCAGCCAATCAAAACATTCTGTTTTGCGATAGTTGACAGGTGTAATGTGTAGGTAGATTTGTTTGGGATCACGAGGCTTAATTATAAATCGGATGTGTAGCATGTTGCGGTGTTTGCGGGTAGAGCTTTATTCACAAGCATAACTTGTGAAAAATATGTATTTTTTCCGCGGCAATAGTAAAGCAGAGAAAGGTCATGCCACATTTGTAGCGGCTGTCGACATACGCATGAGAACACACAGGCCTACAGCAGGACAGGTAAGGAAAGCATTAAATATAACATGACATACTATGATGTGTGTTAAGTTTCTGTAAGAATATGCTTACAATGTATCCGTTCCATTGTTGACTGGGACAGTGTGCGAAGGTTGATATGATTAGTATACTAGTTGGTTTCCTTTATGAAAATGCTTACCACATAGCCCATTTCTTTATTAAGATGTCGTGCACAAAGTTTAAAGGTTACAGATGCTGGAAATGGCAGGAATAAAAGGTGAAAATAAATGAGTTGGAGTGTATGGCAGGCAAGGAAACAGCTGTATTGTATTTGTATTGGTTTGTACTTTTGATGTAAGAAACTTCGACGTCGAACTATACTCCAGATCAATCTGTTACTAATATCGCAATCACAGACTCGTAACCGAGTTGCCCTCTTATCAACATAACCTAGACATCAGTGTACGCTATAGTCGGGTCAATCCATGTGAAGTGATCCAGTGACGGTTGAAGTTCAAAACAGTTTTTTAAAATAATTTATCTTCCACCTTTACTGGGTGGCGGGCATTTTTATTTGTAGGTGCGCGACGATTTTTCAGTCTGATGACATTAGCGAAAATTTTAATATGTCTGCACTGGGTTAAGTTTCATCATTGCAATTGACATAATTATTTTTAGATAAGTGTCCTCTACAGCGTTGTCTAGTACACAAAATACCCTAAACTCAAAAATAACCAGTCAAAATTATCTCGAAAGTTTGGGTTCCAAATTTTCAAAAACCCACTTTTTTAGGCCCAAAAATAACAAACAAGGAGTGATTTATGAGAGTCTATTTTTCCCTATAGTTAGATATCATACATACTAGCATAATACGGAGCAAGAACACTTAATAAATGTTTCCTTAATTTTTTAAATTTAAAGATCTTCATTCTTTGTAAAGATTGGGGTTAGGCTACCTATCTCAGGTGGGACTGAGTATTAAAAATACGATTTTTGCAGAGTTTCTACACTTATACGATAGCAACGTACTGTAAAAATTCCAATATTGATATCTGACTGTGAACAAAGATATGAATTTTTGAAAATGAGGAAATAATTCACATTACTCTACAACTGATCTTATGCCTGTTGCCTTTTTAAATGGTTTATTCTATCACTGTAATATAATTTAATTGTGACATATATTTAGTTAACAATATCACCCAATATTCATTCAGTTTATTTATTTGTAATAATGCAATATTAAACAATAGGAGCTTTCGATTTTGTTCTTTGATAATAAAAACGCCCATGTACATTTAGATTTATTGTCAGTAAAGTAAATTATTGCTGGGTGTGGCATTATTGTAGTCAGCCTGTTTATTTATATATATATATTTATTTGTTTGTTTTGATCCTCTGAATCATACATTGTACAGAAAGGCACATCATGATATAGGGCAGGTCATTTGATACATATTAGGCAGTTATAAGAAGAGGTACATGTCTATGAATCTATAAAATGATTACATATTTGTGTCACATGTGTAATGTACTTGTTGTTGTTGTGGTCTTCAGTCCTGAGACTGGTTTGATGCAGCTCTCGATGCTACTCTATCATGTGCAAGCTTCATCATCTCCCAGTACCTACTGCATCCTACATCCTTCTGTATCTGCTTGGTGCATTCATCTCTTGGTCTCCCTCTACGATTTTTACCCTCCACGCTGCCCTCCAATACCAAATTGGTGATCCCTTGATGCCTCAGAACATGTCCTACTAACCGATCCCTTATTCTAGTCAAGTTGTGCCGCAAACTTCTCTTCTCCCCAATCCTATTCAGTACTTCCTCATTAGTTATGTGATCTACCCATCTAATCTTCAGCATTCTTCTGTAGCACCACATTTCGAAAGCTTCTATTCTCTTCTTGTCCAAACTATTTATCGTCCATGTTTCACTCCCATACGTGGCTACACTCCATACAAATACTTTCAGAAACGACTTCCTGACTCTTAAATCTATACTTGATGTTAACAAATTTCTCTTCTTCAGAAATTCGTTTCTTGCCATTGCCAATCTACATTTTATATCCTCTCTACTTCGACCATCATCAGTTATTTTGGTCCCCAAATAGCAAAACTCCGTTACTACTTTAAGTGTCTCATTTCCTAATCTAATTCCCTCAGCATCACCCAACTTAATTCGACTACATTCCATTATCCTCGTTTTGCTTCTGTTGATGTTCATCTTATATCCTCCTTTCAAGACACTATCCATTCCGTTCAACTGCTCTTCCAAGTCCTTCGCTGTCTCTGACAGAATTACAATGTCATCGGCGAACCTTAAAGTTTTTATTTCTTCTCCATGGATTTTAATACCTACTCCGAATATTTCTTTTGATTCCTTCACTGCTTGCTCAATATAGAGATTGATTATCATCGGGGAGAGGCTACAACCCTGTCTCAATCCCTTCCCAACCACAGCTTCCCTTTGATGTCCCTCGACTCTTATAACTGCCATCTGGTTTCTGTACAACTTGTAAATAGCTTTTCGGTCCCTGTATTTTACCCCTGCCACCTTCAGAATTTGAAAGAGAGTATTCCAGTCAACATTGTCAAAAGCTTTCTCTAAGTCTACAAATGCTAGAAACGTACATATAGCTATGTTACATAGTCAATAGTTTGGGATCCTTTGTCTGATGTTTTTGTGGAGCAGTTGCTTAAAGCAGGTTCTTTTCAAGGAATTCCTGTATGCTATAGAGGCAGTGTCCAGTTTGGAGTGACCATAGTTTTACTTTAAAATCCTTCACTTGTGTAATGTTCTTCACTGCTATTGGGTGTAGTTTTATTCCCAAGCTTTCAAAATGTGGTGCTACAGAAGAATGCTGAAGATTAGACGGGTAGATCACATAACTAATGAGGAGGTGTTGAATAGGATTGGGGAGAAGAGAAGTTTGTGGCACAACGTGACTAGAAGAAGGGATCAGTTGGTAGGACATGTTCTGAGGCATCAAGGGATCACCAATTTAGTATTGGAGGGCAGCGTGGAGGGTAAAAATCGTAGAGGGAGACCAAGAGATGAATACACCAAGCAGATTCAGAAGGATGTAGGCTGCAGTAGGTACTGGGAGATGAAGAAGCTTGCACAGGATAGAGTAGCATGGAGAGCTGCATCAAACCAGTCTCAGGACTGAAGACCACAACAACAACATCATTTGACACCTTTGCTGTATAGTTTTGTTGAATGGGGAATTAGCCCTAGAGAGTTCTTTGACCTTGTATCATGTTGGTGCCAGTCTGAGTTTATATCTAAGTTGCTTTTACACAAAAAAAAAAAAAAAAAAAAAAACGTAGGTCTAGTATCTGGGTGCATATATGATCCGGGAAGAACCCGGGAATTTTTCATTGTTTTAGTTTTCAGTTAGGCCTAAGTTTTTGTAATTTTGAAGGTAAGAACCAATACTCCAACAAAGGATATTACCATATCCCGCTACTGCTGAATAATACTTCAACAATATAACATAAATGAGAGAAAAAAAAAACTAAAATAACTTAAACTGCAAAGGAAACGCAGCATATACAACAACACACAGTGCTCATGCAAGCATCTGCCAACAGCAAAGTGTGTCAAAGGCTTTGGGAAAACTGTGCAATGCTTCATAACAACAAATTGCCTCTAATGAACGTGTCGTCACAACTGTTTACATTATATTAGTTTTAGCAGTTACGAGCGGGCTCATGCGCATCCACAGTTGAGTTGCGTTTGAGCAGTAGATTCTCCTGCTTCTGGCTACAGGAATGTGGTTGTTGGCTGTGCAAGCAGCTAGATGCTACCGGGAAAAGGGGGCCGCCAACCTCGTTTTCTTGAGGGGGGGGGGGGGAAACTTGTTTCACAAAGCGCCTAGCATCCAGTGCATGTTTATCTTATTGATCACTCATATGAGTTTGAAACGCATTCCTGTTGGTTTTTGAACGTGGCTGAACACATTTCAAGTTTATTTACGAATGAATCATAAGTTGATTTTTGAATGTGTGCGTAATGTACGCAATGTCTCTGTCAGGAGGATCCTCGTTGCATCAAGAAATAAACTTTCCACAGGCAAAAGAGGCTGGGGCTATACAAGCTGAGCGGAGCATAGCCGAATGGATGAATGCTAATTGCTGTCTTATTATGTGGTTGATTGGGTTTGCTAATGATCAGCGTTGTTATAATTACTAGTCAAATCCATGGATTCAGAGTACCAGAATGGAAATAAATGACTAACGGGAATAACAGGTGTGAAAGGATAAAATGTATTATCTTCTCGGTGTTTCCAAGAAAATAAAATTTTGAGAGAGAATTTTTGGCCAGATCGCTACACTAGTAAGGAACAGTTGCACAGTTCCCGGCTAGCAGCCACTGAAGTTCTATTCTGGAAATAATGCGGAAAACATGTTGTACGAACACGTAACAACTCCTAACCAGAGAATAATCGTGGGATAACTAAACCTGTAATTTTGGCAAGGTTAGTTAAGTTAATCGGTGAACAAATTTTGACAATGGCACAAACAGCTACAGAATTGGTGATGACAAGATTGTTCGTTAGGGCGAGGAAGGAGAAAAAACGGGGGCATCACACAAATTATGGAAGAATAAAACGATACCAAGTTTATATAAAAATTTCGTAATACTACTTTTCGATCTCATGCTTGAGGAGCTGGTGCGTATGAATGTAATGTGAAACTATTTCCTAACAAAGCTTTTTGCTTGTATTAGGCCTAATAGGCATTTGATATTGGTACTTCGTGAATTATATTCTGTCGTGTTATAAAATGATCATTTGTGCCAAAACAGTCTCGTTTATTTCGTTGGTGTTAAAAAATTGCTGCAGTATTAGAAAGGCCTATTTTGTTTTGTCTAGCAGAGTGGCAGATCGAGAAACCACACCACTCTTGGGTATTATTTGTATTAACAGCTTTTTCAGTATTAGATAACTGAGCAATTGATATGGCATTTCTATTTTTCAGAAATGAATTTAGTCTGTCTGCCATAGTATATTCAAATATTTTGCTGAACACTGAGAGTACTGCTATTGACCTGTAATTGCTGATATCATCTTTACTTCCTCTTTTATGAATGGGTATGACTTCTGTGGTCTTGAATTTATTAGGAAATATGCCGTTTATGAATGAAGAGTTTATTGTGTGGGGCAGTGTTCACGTATGAGGTTGTTGCAGTTATGGAGAAGAAAGCAGCGGATCTGGTCTTGTCCTGCACATGATTTTTTGTTAATTTTTGTATGAATAATTTTTCCTATTTCTGCCTCTGTTGTTGGTAATAAGAATAGCATGTCAGTGCAGTTGTTTTGTTCTAAGTTTGGGAGGTGAGTATTTTTAAGGTGGTCTATGAGACTTTCAACATTTTAATAAAATATGAGTTAAATTCATCTATTTATTTTTTGTTTGTGACTGATTTCCCATTTATTTTTAGGTTCATATTACTTTTCAGCTGTTGATTTCTGCCACTGTGTGTATTAATGATTTTCCACTTGCATTTACTTTTGGTAACTGATAATTTGAGAGGTTATCATTTTGAAGTTTTTTGGCTGCATTAACTACATTTCTAAAGAATTTTTTATATTTGGTAAAGTAATTCTCAAATTCTTCAGTATTGTCTTGCTGAGATTGAAGAGTTCCCTTTTTCTTTTTGCTGAGGTGATAATACCAGGGGTCACACACTTGGGGGATTTACTGTTATTGGAAATATGTTTTGTTTTTAAGGGAAGTGGTAGTTGAAACAATAACTAAAAGTATTTAGAAAAGTCTCAGATTTGTCAACAACATTTTGAGACTGATATATATCCTGCCAGTTTTCTGTTTGCTTGTGGGACAGAAAGGTGTGGATATTGCTTTGACAGAAATTTCTAGTTTGTGTTGTAAACATTTTTTGAGGGAGGCTTGCTTACTGGTGTCGTATAATTAGGGCATTGTGGTCAGCGAATCCTAGCTTTACAGAGCATGCTGTGCAGTCTGTGTCAGTAGCTATTTGGTCGCGACAAGATTCACTGTGGTTCGTTATTCTGGTTGGGGATTTAACCTTTAGTTCCAGATTGTAGAGATTCATAAAGTTTTTGAAGTTTACATGGTCGCTATCTTCTACTAGGAAATCTGTGTTAAAATCGCCACAGATTACAATTCTGTAGGATATCCGTTTTATTAGTTTTCTAATACTATGGCCAAGTTCTTATAGAAACAGCTTAGGTTGCCTGAGGGTGATACATATACTGATATTAAGTAAATACAGTGTTCATTGAGTTCTATACCTGATAATTCTGTGTCTTTTTCAGTAGCTTTTTCCTCTTCAGTCCTGTCCATAAAAAATTGATGAATCTGGGAGGAGGAGGAACAGTTCTTCTGTTGATCACCGTTTTCTCTGCTGTAGGTGTCATCGTGTTTATCGCTGCTGGTGAGACTGGCGAAAGGTTGACTGATTTGGTTGCTGAAACTTCCTGGCAGATTAAAACTGTGTGCCCGACCGAGGCTCGAACTCGGGACCTTTGCCTTTCTTTCAGGAGTGCTAGTTCTGCAAGGTTCGCAGAAGAGCTTCTGTAAAGTTTGGAAGGTAGGAGACGAGATACTGGCAGAAGTAAAGCTGTGAGTACCGGGCGTGAGTCGTGCTTCGGTAGCTCATATGGTAGAGCACTTGCCCGCGAAAGGCAAAGGTCCCGAGTTCGAGTCTCGGTCCGGCACACGGTTAATCTCCCAGGAAGTTTCATATCAGCGCACACACTGCTGCAGAGAGAAAATCTCATTCTGGTTGAACATTTGTCGTGGTTTTGTTATGTGAGAGTTAAACAGCTTCACAAGTGAAACATAATATGATTCCTGGAAATTCCCTGTGCCCAAATTGTTACTCAAAACTATTTGTTGTGAATCCAGAACCAGAATCATGTAACCTTGTTAATGACATTTATATTCCTAATGAGGAAGCTGTTAGCATATTGGATTTTGCTTGTTCTAAGTTGACGTATCTCCTGCTTCAAAAGTAATTAAAATTAAGTATCAGAAAAAGAAGACGCTATTGAAAATAAGGTACAACAAATTTCAGACAAAATTAGAAAAGACTTGTAATCATTCTTTAATAACACAGATACCAACATTATTTCTACAGAAGAAGAAAACTCACCACCCGCATCATCTGACACTGAATATTTGAGCTTAATCGAGAAACTAAATGTTCAGTGACATATAAAGAGAGAAAAGTTAAAATTTTGAGTTTGTTCCCTGACTCATGGTCAAGAGAAAAAAATATTTCAGGAATTCTATGTTTCTCATCGTTTGGTTAAACTAACCCAAAAATTAGTGAAAGAGCACGGCATTCTTCCAGTTTCAGGAATGAAGAAAGGAGTAGGTATGAGTGAAGAAACAATTAAAAAATCCAGCGGTTTTTTGATGATGAAAACAGTAGAATGTGCACAGGTTGCAAAGATATCAAAAGAGTTGTTATAAATGGATTTAAAATAACAAAGCAGAAACGGCTAGTGCTGTCAAATTTAAATGAACTTTATGTAGCTTTGAAAAATTCTCATCTGGAATGCAAAATTAGGTCAAAATTTTGTGACCTCAGTCCTAAGTGGTGTATTTTGGCTGGATCCTCAGGGACACACTTCGTATGTGTTTGTCTATATCATCAAAATGTCAGACTGATGATTGCATGTGCAAAACTCTGTGATCTTAACTACAAAGAGTTACTAGATTTAATGGTCTGTGAGACTAATAGTTATGACTGCATGATGAGATTGTGTAATAAATGCCCTGGTAAGGAAACTGTTATTGAATTGTTTCACGAATATGATGAGGAAATGCCAGACAGTATTACCTTCAAACAATGTGTCACAATTGAAATGATAAATGTTTTTAAATCTCAGGAAGAGTATTTGGAGTTTCTCAAATCCAAAGTAAGTTTTTGGAGAACAAAAAAGCACAACTTCATGAAGCTGAATGCATAGCGCCAGCTGATTTTGCAGAAAATTTTACATTTGTGATTCAGGATTAAATACAAGGGTACCACTGGGTCGGTGACCAGGGAATAGTGCATCCATTTATTCTCAACTTTTAAAATGAGAAAACTGAAGTTTGCAGTTCAACTTTCATTCTAAGCAATTACTTGGAGCTCAACACTTTGGCTGTACATGTGTTTCAAAAGTATGTAATAAATTACATAAAAGAAAATTTTCCCAAGGTTGAGAAGCTGATATACTTTTCATATGGAAGTGGTGGTCAGTATAAGAACAAAAAGAATTTTCAAATCTGTGCAACCACAAAGTAGACTGTGGGTTGGAGGCTGAATGGCACTTTTTTTTTGCATCTTGCAAGGTAAAAATGCATGTGATGGAGCAGGAGGTACAACAAAATGTGAAGTAAGTAAATTCAGCCCACAAAGACCAACCAAAGACCAAATTCTCACAGTACAGGACATGTATGTCTTCTGTGAGGATAATATTGAAGGCAATACCAATTTTCTGATCAAGAAAGAAGTGGTTCTGCATATGAAAACAACACTTCAAACCAGATTTGAAAACTGTATAGCAATGAAAGGAACAAGGCATTTCCACAAATTCCTTGGCATTGCAGGAAACTTAGTTTGATGCTATGTAACATCAAAAAACTGAAATTTATGAGGATCATTGTGTCAGTAAAATTACATCTCTGTCTTTAATGTTGAATGACATAGTTGCGTGTGTGTATGATCGACAAGTTAAAAGAATAAGTTTGGAAAACAATGTTTTTGTGCATTTTTACCACCCTGCTGGCCCAAGAACATCATTCAAGAAATCTACTAGTGACAAATAATTGATTATATCCCGCCAGTATCACACATGAATAAGCAACAGCCATATGATGAGTTGTAGAGTAATGTGGATTTTCTCATTTTCAAAAATTCATATCTTTGTTGACAGTCAGATATCGTTGTTGAAATTTTTACAGTACATTGCTATTATATACGTGTACAAACTGTGCAAAAATCATATTTTTATATTCAGTCCCACCTGAGATAACTAACGCCAAACTTTACAAAATTTTTCAAATTTCAAAAATTCATAAAAAATAAGGAAACATTTGTAAGTGTTCTTACTCCATATGAGGCTAGTAGTGTATGATATCTAACGATACAAAAAAAATAGACACTCATAAATCACTCCTAGTTTACTATTTTTGGGCCTAAAAAGTCGATTTTTGAAAATTTGGATACCAAACTTTGGAGGTAATTTTGACTTATTTTTGAATTTAGGGTATTTTGCGTGCTAGACAAAGTTGTAGGGGACACTTTTATAAAAACAATCATGTTAATTGCAATGTTGTAACGTAACCCACTGCAGAGATATTCATATTTTTGCTAACGTCTCTAAACTGAAACATCGTTGTGCGCTTGCAAATGACAATGGCCACCATTCAGTAAAGGTGAAAGGTAATTTTTTAAAATTGTTTTGAATTTCTCAATTATAGGGCAATCACATATAAAATATTTCAAAATGGTCAAGCAACCAACCAACTTAATTTTTATTGAACCACTTCATTTGGACTGACCCATCAAGTAAACATGTTTTTTAATGTTAATTCAGATACATTACGATATTGCTGAGTGTACACTGATACCAAGCCTACTGTCTTTATTGCATGAAACAACAAGTTTATCATCAGTCATAGTTTATTTACATTCACAATGCATTTCAGAGGTTTAAACCGTCATCTGTTAGTATGATGCGTGTGTTTTGGGGTAACTTGTGGCACTGCCTCCAGTGTTCACAGGTTCCTTTCTCTGTCTTTACAACGTATGGTAGTTTACATGTGCCTTTGACCGTTTGGGGCAGTGCCACAGGTAACCTCAAATTCGTAACAATGCGCGCGCACACACAAACATCGTACTAACACGTGTAAATTCACCAAATGATGGAGATTCAATGTTCAAAATGTGTTGTGGATGTAAATGTGGTGTTCCATTTCATGTCAGTAAGTCATGGTAAAGTCAAACCTAAAATATTCCACTGTCTTTAACAAGAACATTTTTGCTGTTGTTTCTGTTTTGTGTGTTTCAGATATATTGCATATGCAGCTTCTTCCAGAAGAGAGACTGATAATGACATTTCGTGAATGAAGTCAATTGCAGATGGTTTTTGTAATTATTGAAATTGTGCTATTCAACATGTGCTCTTGTGCTTGTCATACGTGTTCAGTGCATTGGACACAAATCAAATTTTGGACTTCCTAAATCACTAAAACACTGTAATGGTAACATCGAGGCCTTGGTGAGTTTGTTCAGTCTGACAGGATATTATTTTCTAATCAGTTTTTATGCAGATGTTGATATGTAAACATAATTTTGTACAGAGACAAATAAAAAAGGTTAATTAAATTTTCTATGGTTTTATTTATTTAGTGTACAGATGATTACACTGTTTCCTTTCTTTATAAGGAGTAGTAATGAAATGCTCTTCACATAGTTTATCCATTTTTCTAATCCCAGGGGTATTTTTGAGCCTTACTTTGGTAATGTTTGTGTAAGTTAAATTTAAGAACTTCTGTGCTTGTCGAATTCTTTTGTAAATTTGCAGTCCATCCTTGTATAATGATTTTTCGTACTGAAAAAGTAGTACATAGGTACTCAGGCTAGAGTTTTCTTAAAAGGATTATTATGGTATGAAGCACACTGGACCCGCATTTGAGAGGATTATGGTTCAATCCCGCATCTGACCATCCAGATTTACGTTTTCTGCGATTTTCCTAAATTGCTCCAGGCAAATGCCGAAATGGTTCCTTTGAAAGAGCACGGCCGACTTCCTTCCCCGTCCTTCCCTAATCTGATGAGACCGATGACCTCGCTGTCTGGTCTCTTCTCCCAAACAACCCAACCTATAAAAACTCCTGAAAAATTGTTTTTGTGTGTTTCAGAGAATGAGAAGATATGTAAAAATTGGTTGCACTGTACCGACAATGACAGAGTTCCATTACTTGATTAATAATATTTGCACTCTGAAGTTAACATTAATTGACCTCATATATGAGCTTTCCTACTGTTATGAAGATGGATAGTGCCAGTTGATGAAATTAAATTCTTAATAAAGATCATCATTACACCCACTTACACACCATTGATAGATCAGTTGGTAGAGCAGGGGATTGACGAGTATTGAGAGGTGAACTCCATAGGTGACTGGTTCGAATACAGTCAGCAACAATATTTTAACTTATTTGTAAAATAAATTGACAGTCCTTTCATATGAAAACGAAATCACAGAATTTTACTGCGCCAATTAGGATATAGAAAATAGAGTAATTATTGTGTCTTCCTTGGTGTATACATGTGCAATAGATGTTCACACACAAGATATTTTCTAGTTAGTGTGACCACACACTTTACCGTATTAAAAACAGTAATCTTTGTACTCTCCAACTAGGATCCTTTTTGTTTAAACTTTTGAAGTTTCATCATCTTACGTAAGATGAAGTTAAGTCTGCTTCAGTCATTGACAGTTTACACTCACAGCCCTTATTTTTGCGTTACCTGCATGCTGTACATGCTTTTTCTCTCTCCACATACAAACCCTTACCATCCTAAATCTCTTAGGTAATTAAAGATTTTGCCTGAAATTTAGCAACTTCACTAATATGAAGCCATCACAAAACTGTATGAGGTTAAAGTAAAGCATGGTTTCCATATATTTTGTTAATTTAATAAAACATGTCGTAGATGTGTATCTGCAGTAGTTTTCCAGAACATCCAGAGAAGTGAAGAAGTAATTTCATAAAATTTTTGGTTTATTAACTACTAGGCCCAATTTGTTTTTTAAATTCCAGACAATTGCACAAAGTTTTCAACCGGAGTTGTAGAGAATTTAATTTTGGAAAAAATGATGGTAATAACGTTAACTGAAACTGTATGAATGTCTCAGATAATCTGCTTTTATTAATTCCATAGCACATGTGAATTCATGTTAAACCAGAAAAAAAGAAAGCTCAGTGTTAAGGAAGTTGTACAGAGTACATAAAATTTCAAAATAAAAACCATATTGGCATATTCCTTTGTCATAAATTTAAAAGGCATCCCCATTTCATAAATAATCTATTAACTAAGTAAGTAATCAAGTGATTTAACGTAAATACACTGTTGTTATGTTCTTTCACTGAACAATACGTAAAACTTAATTCATCTCAAGGTTAGGAAATTACAAACAGCTGACTAATGGTTGCCAACAATATTCTTAATGGAAAGTAAACAAATGTACTTGTATAATAACCTTTGCTTTTCTGGATGTTCTGAAAAACTACTGCAGATACACGTCTGGGACACATTTTATTGCATTCATCACACCAGTAACAACAAAATAAATGGAAATCATGCTTTACTTTAACATCGTACAGTTTTGCGATGGCTTCATAGTAGGAAAGTTGCTAAATTTCAGGCAAAATCTATTATTAGCCATAACTAAACATTTGTGGAACTATGTTTATATCAATTTTTTCCTTTAGTTTTACCTGTAGAATAACATAATAAAATACTTGCATATCTTCATGAATCACCCTGTATACGAGGTGCATTCAAGTTCTAAGGCCTCCGATTTTTTTCTAACTAACTACTCACCCAAAATCGATGAAGCTGGCGTTACTTCTCGACGTAATCGCCCTGCAGATGTACTCATTTTTCACAACGCTTACGCCATGATTCCATGGCAGCGGCGAAGGCTTCTTTAGGAGTCTGTTTTGACCATTGGAAAATCGCTGAGGCAATAGCAACACAGCTGGTGAATGTGTGGGCATGGGGAGTGTCTTTCATTGTTGGAAAAAGCCAAAAGTCACTAGGAGCCAGGTCAGGTGATTAGGGAGCATGAGGAATCACTTCAAAGTTGTCATCATGAAGAAACTGTTGCGTAACGTTAGCTCGATGTGCAGGTGCGTTGTCTTGGTGAAACAGCACACGCACAGCCCTTCCCAGACGTTTTTGTTGCAGTGCAGGAAGGAATTTGTTCTTCAGAACATTTTCGTAGGATGCACCTGTTACCATAGTGCCCTTTGGAACGCAATGGGTAGGGATTACGCCCTCGCTGTCCCAGAACATGGACACCATCATTTTTTCAGCACTGGCGGTTACCCGAAATTTTTTTGGTGGCAGTGAATCTGTGTGCTTCCATTGAGCTGACTGGCGCTTTGTTTCTGGATTGAAAAATGGCATCCACATCTCATCCATTGTCACAACCGACGAAAAGAAAGTCCCATTCATGCTATCGTTGCACATCAACATTGCTTGGCAACATGCCACATGGGCAGCCATGTGGTCGTCCGTCAGCATTCGTGGCACCCACCTGGATGACACTTTTCGCATTTTCAGGTCGTCATGCAGGATTGTGTGCACAGAACCCACAGAAATGCCAACTCTGGAAGCGATCTGTTCAACAGTCATTCGGCGATCCCCCAAAACAATTCTCTCCACTTTCTCGATCATGTCGTCAGACCGGCTTGTACGAGCCCGAGGTTGTTTCGGTTTGTTGTCACACAATGTTCTGTCTTCATTAAACTGTCGCACCCATGAACGCACTTTCGACACATCCATAACTCCATCACCACATGTCTCCTTCAACTGTCGATGAATTTCAATTTGTTTCACACCACACAAATTCAGGAAACGAATGATTGCACGCTGTTCAAGTAAGGAAAACATCGCCATTTTAAGTATTTAAAACAGTTCTCATTCTCGCCGCTAGCAGTAAATTTCCATCTGCCGTACGGTGCTGCCATCTCTGGGACGTATTGACAATGAACGCGGCCTCATTTTAAAACAATGCGCATGTTTCTATCTCTTTCCAGTCCGCAGAAAAAAAATCGGAGGCCTTAGAACTTGAATGCACCTCGTAGATACAAGATACAGACCCTTTTCCAGAAGTTACACAATACCTTAGTTTTGAATGGGCTTAAATGATGTAGCAAGGAGCAGGAAAAAGAATGAGTGTCCTTGCACTTATCGCCACTGTAGGTCATGGAGCATAAATGCATCAATTTTCTTATGGTTTCCACTATCAGTGTACACAAAAATTCCTTTCTATTGTTACTTAACCCTCCAGCAGGCGCGTCAACTTTCATAACGCCATTAGTCGGCTGTATCTCGTGGATACATGCAACGATTTTTGTGGTTTTTTGTTTGTTTACAGGTTCTTTTTTTTGTTTTTGTTTTAAATTGCAGTTACCTTTATTGTTACAGATTTTACAAATACAGAAGTGAACACCAGGCTCATTACACTTTCTAATTGACAGAAATGTTTGACATTTTGTAATGGAGAAGTACATGAAATTCTTTTAAAAATTGATTTTATTATAGATACAAATAAATTATTGAACTAATCAAAGCATGTGTCTTTTTACTGATTGCCCTCTACAGAAAGACATTGTTCACAAATTATTTTTACATGCTTTTGCAAACAAAGATGTGTACCGCGTTTTTCACATGTATACTTGCTGAGACAAGTCTTTTTTGTCTCCCTGTAGCATGACTGGCACCTTTTTCTTTTCTTGTTTTCTGATTCCAAGGATTGTTCAGCGTTTTCTTGCTCTTTTCCTTTAGGTTTGTACTTTACTAGCATTGACTTTATATCATCAGGTAGAGTCATAATAAGAGCTCTTCTTTTGAGATGATCTTGCAGTAGAGTCAGAGCCAAAGTTTTGAGGTGCTCGTGCCGATTTGAGTATTTATTCTTGTTGCACAAGAAAATTACTCTTGAGTTGATGCCTGCAATGTTCAACAGGTGGGAAGAAATCACTATAGGCCATCTTCTTGTTGACCTAGCTACAATGTAGGTTGCACAGAGTTTGTCAACTACTACAACTCCAGATTTGGTGTCATTATAGTGAAGAATAATTGCTGGTTTTTTTCTCTAAACCTTCCAAAACCTCACTTGACGATACATGCATACTCTAAAGGAGGATTACAGTTTTCCCTTTTTTCGGGACATACGACACAAGGGTTTCATTCTTGCTGTAGCCAAATACGCTATCATATTGCTGTCTACTTTTTGGTGCTACGAAATTCGATGGCAGTTCCTTCTTGTTTTTTCTAATTGTGCCTACAAACGACAGTCTCCTTTCATGCAGTTCTCATACTAACTCCAAACCAGTGAACCAGTTATTTGCTGTAATGTTTCTACACGCCCCATATATTGGTTCGGCAAGTCTCAGAACTACTTCTTTGGCAGAGTTGTTATTCTGAAAGGGTCCTTCTGGTTGTAATCCACAATATATTTCCATGTTGTAAGTATAATAAAGCTTGGCATCACATAGGCAGAAAATTTTGATGCCATATTTAGATGGTTTGGATGGTATGAACTGGCAAAATCCACACCGGCGTCGAAATGCTGGTAGCTGCTCATCAACTGACGTTCTGACCGAGGGAGTAATGTGTCTTGCAGTTATTCAAACACATGGCGAACATTTCCCTCACGGCTGCTAATTTGTCTGTATTGCGCTGTTCTTGTCTTGTGGCCCCATCATCAAAACGAACACATCTTATTAGGAACAGGAAACGTTTTTCGGACATGGTCGTTCTAAAAATATTCAGATCAAGGTCATCTGCTGTCCAGAAGTCATGAACATTCTGTCGCCCACCACGGAACACACCAGCAAGATATAACAAGCCAAGAAAGGCTTTTATTTCTATTGCGTCTGTGTCCTTGCAGTCACTCTCGCGAGCAAAGTTTCCTTTTAGATCAGCTATACGCCTGTTAGTGTTGACCACAATTAGATCTAGGATATCATTACTGATGAATAGACTCCAGCAGTCAATTTCAGTTACCATTTTCTTTGCGCCTCCAACTACCCCAGGCAGTTTGGTTAGTATATTATGAGGCCGTGTCTGTGTTGCTTTCCAAGGCACTTT
Organism: Schistocerca serialis cubense; assembly: GCF_023864345.2. Classification (NCBI taxonomy): domain Eukaryota; kingdom Metazoa; phylum Arthropoda; class Insecta; order Orthoptera; family Acrididae; genus Schistocerca; species Schistocerca serialis. The sequence continues at coordinate 51,919,148 of NC_064645.1, read as the reverse complement.
CCTCCATTTAGTTCCATCCTTACCTAAAATAAAAAATAAGTACATTACACCATTATAGATATTGTTATTATTACATCTGAAAGCATATTTATTGTCTTTTCTATTCACCAAAATAGTAATGTTCATCAGTTTCCTGCACTTCATTATTTTCTTCTTCATCAAATTCATGATCTGTGTCTGAGTCTACAGATCGTGTTTCGAGTATATCTTCGGTTTCTGAATCAGTTTCTGCAAGATCATCTTCATCTTCAATGGATACCTCATCGTCGAGAAGAAGGCGATGTACTACTTCCAAATCTTTAGGATTTTCTAGATCATATCGTTTACTCATTTTGAAAGAGAGTACACGTAGCCACAACGAAACGTTGCTTCGTTTAGAAGACAACAACGCAACTGCTGACTTGCGTACGCTGCAGTCATTAGCGGCGACAAACCGTTACCTGAGTAGGCGCGCTGTATCAGAGATACAGGCAGTACACCTTCCCACACATGACTCATTTATGACCTTGTCAGTATCGGAGTAAGACTGAAATTCCTGTGAAGCAATAAGAAAGGTATGACACAAGATGTCGTGGGCCAGCAAACCATTACCACTGTTCATTGCGGTAATATTAGAGAAAAAGTAGGCCATGTATCTCACAGATACATGCGCGACTGTCGGAGGGTTAAAAGTTATAAAGGCATTTTTCCATCACTAAACAGCTAAAGTATGTAAAAACCTAGTAACTTTGGCTAATACTCGTGTAACAAATGTATAGCTTCATCTTAACTCATGCCTGTGATGTCAACAGAGCTACAGCCAAAGAATGGCTTTCAAAATAACTTAGAATATTTGTAATCAAAGATTTCATAGCTTCATTGGTGGTTAGAGTTCTACATAGCTGCTCTTTCATGATATATTGTGACCTTAGATATTAGGGCAATGAGGAATAGTGACCCTTAACTGTTAAATGTCTCCTTTGTTATAAATGGAACAACTATTGTGGATTTAAAGGCATCAGGAAGTTTTCTGGCTTGAAACACGCAGTTTATAACATAAATCAGAGGAGACACTAATATAAATTATACACTCCTGGAAATGGAAAAAAGAACACATTGACACCGGTGTGTCAGACCCACCATACTTGCTCCGGACACTGCGAGAGGGCTGTACAAGCAATGATCACACGCACGGCACAGCGGACACACCAGGAACCGCGGTGTTGGCCGTCGAATGGCGCTAGCTGCGCAGCATTTGTGCACCGCCGCCGTCAGTGTCAGCCAGTTTGCCGTGGCATACGGAGCTCCATCGCAGTCTTTAACACTGGTAGCATGCCGCGACAGCGTGGACGTGAACCGTATGTGCAGTTGACGGACTTTGAGCGAGGGCGTATAGTGGGCATGCGGGAGGCCGGGTGGACGTACCGCCGAATTGCTCAACACGTGGGGCGTGAGGTCTCCACAGTACATCGATGTTGTCGCCAGTGGTCGGCGGAAGGTGCACGTGCCCGTCGACCTGGGACCGGACCGCAGCGACGCACGGATGCACGCCAAGACCGTAGGATCCTACGCAGTGCCGTAGGGGACCGCACCGCCACTTCCCAGCAAATTAGGGACACTGTTGCTCCTGGGGTATCGGCGAGGACCATTCGCAACCGTCTCCATGAAGCTGGGCTACGGTCCTGCACACCGTTAGGCCGTCTTTCGCTCACGCCCCAACATCGTGCAGCCCGCCTCCAGTGGTGTCGCGACAGGCGTGAATGGAGGGACGAATGGAGACGTGTCGTCTTCAGCGATGAGAGTCGCTTCTGCCTTGGTGCCAGTGATGGTCGTATGCGTGTTTGGCGCCGTGCAGGTGAGCGCCACAATCAGGACTGCATACGACCGAGGCACACAGGGCCAACACCCGGCATCATGGTGTGGGGAGCGATCTCCTACACTGGCCGTACACCACTGGTGATCGTCGAGGGGACACTGAATAGTGCACGGTACATCCAAACCGTCATCGAACCCATCGTTCTACCATTCCTAGACCGGCAATGGAACTTGCTGTTCCAACAGGACAATGCACGTCCGCATGTATCCCGTGCCACCCAACGTGCTCTAGAAGGTGTAAGTCAACTACCCCGGCCAGCAAGATCCCCGGATCTGTCCCCCATTGAACATGTTTCGGACTGGATGAAGTGTCGTCTCACGCGGTCTGCACGTCCAGCACGAACGCTGGTCCAACTGAGGCGCCAGGTGGAAATGGCATGGCAAGCCGTTCCACAGGACTACATCCAGCATCTCTACGATCGTCTCCATGGGGGAATAGCAGCCTGCATTGCTGCGAAAGGTGGATATACACTGTACTAGTGCCGACATTGTGCATGCTCTGTTGCCTGTGTCTATGTGCCTGTGGTTCTGTCAGTGTGATCATGTGATGTATCTGACCCCAGGAATGTGTCAATACAGTTTCCCCTTCCTGGGACAATGAATTCACGGTGTTCTTATTTCAATTTCCAGGAGTGTATATTTTAGGATGTAACTTGATAAGTAATTGATATACGCTCACTATATCTTTTGGTACAACCCAGGACATACTGGCATATTGTTGTGGGTACAATCCTGGGCATATTTTTGAAATTAGTTGAAATGGTTTACTGAAAATTTCATTCAGTTCTGTTTTTCACTAGATACGCTTTTTTCAGAAATAGTGTGTGTCTGGAAGTGCTGTGTGAAAATGTACCGTATTTACTCGAATGTAAGCCGCACCTGAAAAATGAGACTCGAAATCAAGGAAAAAATTTTTTCCCGAATCTAAGCCGCACCTGAAATTTGAGACTCGAAAATCAAGGGGAGAGAAAAGTTTTAGGTCGCACCTCCAGATCGAAACAAAGTTCGCCTAGTTGTAATATGAGACACAATTTAGGTCGAATGAATGACGATACAGCTGCAGTGGTTTGGTTCGAGTCGTAAGCTTAGCAGTTAAGCCAGTTAAGCTTTACAAGGTAGCCTTTGCTATGCGTCAGGCGCTCCGTCCGTATTGATACGGGTATCCTTCCTTCTTCACGTGCTTCGTCTGGTTTGAATTGATTGCTTATTTTTCTTTGATCTGATAAGTGCCGTTCTCTTTGTTATAGGTGTTAACGTCACTCTAAGCTGAAAATGCATTACTGTACTGTGTCATGCATTGTTTGTCGCATTCTGATAGTGCGTGTTTACGGCCTGTCGCCGCTCGCGGCATGGCTTGCTTTTGTGCGCGCTACCGCCGCTTACTAATAAAAAATAGAGAGGAGTCGTCTCATTAGCGAAACATTTGTTGTTACTTACACTACTTCTTTCTTTGATAATGATCAACAAGAACCAAATAATAGACTGCGTATGATAGATGATGTTCTGAACGAAATTTTAGCGAAAATTTTTCTCCGTTTGAAAATCTTTGCAGGCGCCTCTTTAGTTCATTACATTCTGCACAGAAATTAGAGTCATCTTAGATTTAAAAATCTAGTCAGTTGCCGTGCTTCATTTCTGACTGTATCACTATCAGGCATAAGAATAATACGAATATAAACATGACATGATATGTATATTCTTCCGCGTTTGCTGTTGTCTCACTCTAATTTCGTAGTTTATTAGGCAGACAGGATTTAAATGAGATAGTAGCAAACACGAAACAATACATGGCAAAATGTTTATATTCGTATTAATCTTATGGCGAAGAGAATACTACATGTGATTCACAATTCATAAAAGCTCCTATTAGCAACCATCTCTTCTCACAGGTAGGAAAAAATTCAGAACGTAGAGTTGGCCATATTGACAAACATCCCAAACAGTCTTGCCAGTCGGATTTTCGTAGTACATTGAAATGCTGCTACATTCGAAGATCAACAATACAGAATTTGTATTTACTTCGTTGGATAATGTACCAAAACGCAGTGGTCGAAATTCTGGGCGGAGGAAAAAGGCTCGTCTTCCCCTTTTTTTTTATTTACTGACGCAGAGATTTTGGTACCAGTATTTATCTTTGTGCCTACAAAGCATGCCTGTCTGGCGCTACATATATTCGACGGCAGAAGTTAGTTGTGGCGGCACCCACCAACATTTTTCAGAACTCCCGCTTGCTTTGCACTCGATTCTAAGCCGCAGGCGGTTTTTTGGATTACAAAAACCGGAAAAAAAGTGCGGCTTAGATTCGAGTAAATACGGTAGGCTTTTTGATCACCAATATTCCCACCTTTAGCTGTAAAACAATCTCTTATTTATGGTGAAGCAGTAGCACTCCCACATTTAGCTGTTTTCTTGTGACTTTTATATAACACTTTCTTTTATGTACAACAGAAAATTCTCCAGTTCCTAGTGTACAATAAAAATGTTTGTTACTGTCATTACACAATTTCAAAAATTTGTATTGCTGTTGCATGTTAATGTTAAGCTCACATTATTTTGTCCATTGCTAAGTGATGAAAGAAAAAAATACAGATAAAATTATCAAAAACATGTGGCTGAGTTGCTTCCTTCACAAAAGCTAGGTAAACATGTTGCCTATGTTGTTTCGTAATTGGGTACCCAATTACAGCCAGAAGAGAATGTTTGAAAATGTCATGTCGAACCTGTAGGTCTAAGTTAAAAAAAATGTTCTAGGCAGCACTAAAAAAACCTGGGCTGTCCAGGCTAATGAGTAATTATGTCTCCACTTTTCAATGTACATAGTTTTAATACATTCTGGGAACTAACCTGACTCCACTTGAAACTGGTGTCTCAAATCTGCTAGGCATATATTTTCCAAAGTACTTTCAGAATTATTTTAATCAATTTCTGAGGTAGCAAATTGTCCATGAATGCAAAGTTTGAGTCCTTGATAAAGTGATAACAATGGATCTGCAATACTACAATCTAACTCGGTTTCGTCTAGAATGGAAGTTATATTGTCCTAACATGCTAGTTGTCTTATTGGATGTTCATTAACACAATACAAATGCAAAGCTTTTAAATAGATAAAAAAAATGGCCGCAGTTTCACACATAATGTCAAGATGTCTCCAATAAACGCAAGCTTGTCATATTTCATCTCCAGATAATTGGTGATAATCTCAACATGTTCAGCAATTACACTAATATCATGTTGTGGGTTACACTATTCAGACAAGTATTAGCATGATACTACTTAATCTTGAGAAAACATTTCAGTATATAGTAAGTCACAGCTAATGTTAAGCACTTTATAAACAAAATTAGCTACTGTTGTATGGCTACCTGTAGTCCTAGGGAAAGTACTTCGTGGAACATATCCTTTGGGAATGTACAAGGCAGATTCGGCGTGAGAGAGCGAGTGGTCATTTATACAGAAGATATGATAGGTTTGTACCATATTTGCCTGATAAGACCAGGTTTTTCCCCAGATTGGTCATTCAAAAAATATGGGGTCATATTATATCCATAGATTAAACTATTGCTGCTGAGGTAAACGTTTTTACAGTGTTTTTGTTTTACATTGACAGATGAAACTTTGATTGTTGGGGTTTCATAGAAATTTGATTTGCAGAGCTCGGGAACTTAGAGCTTATTAAACACTACATTCATTCGAGTAGGCTCTAGATTTCCAAATACGCAGAAGCCCTCGATCCATTATTGATCTCATTCGATTAGTCACGTCGGATTTGACTCGTGGTGCTAGGGGAATGGATGGATATGTGAGAAACTATGAATTAGGCACAACAGTCCAATGAACTGGCTAAAAGATCGACAATTTTTGTGAAAAACAGGAGGATACAGCATTAAATTCTATCAACTCTCAAACTTCTGTTGTATTTGAATAGGTTTGTATGGATGCCATACATGTATACTGCTTTTTAGGTAAAGGTAACATGCAAAGGCTAAAATCTTGTCCAAAAACCATTATATGAATCTGAACCCTAGTCAGTATTTTATTTGGTTATGAGAAAGTAATGATTTGTGAAGTGTATTGCAAATAAAAATTCGATTGATCACGTATTAGAATACTGGGAGAAAATGTTGCCAGCTTTTAATCAGCTTTAGAACAAGATGGTGACATTCAGATGAAACAAGAAAGAAAATTACCCCAGAATTATAGGTCTAACAAATCACAGTAAATTGTCTCCAATTGTTATTGCAAGAAAAAATTATAGCGCAATGAACCATTTTGGACATGGTACCAAAACACAGCACTAAGGCGCAGTGATGCCAGCCTCTAAAGCTCAAAAACCCCAACTGGGTACTCAAAATGTCCCTTTTCTGTATAAAGTGCCCAACGGTAAAGAAAAAGTGATGCCCAGAAAAAGACATACATTAGATATAAAAAAGCTAGGATTTCACTTGCAGGAAGATATAGTAATGGAGTTTAGGGTACACAACCTCAATATTTACCAGCGTCTTTGCATTTCCTTTTTAGAAATATTACTCCCCAAACACATACTCCTCCCTATTTTAGCTCCCATCACACACATAAACTTTCACTAAATACAAGTTTTTCTTGTGAAGATTTTGATGTTTTTGTTCCTCATAACTTGTACAGTCTATTCCATTTTCATGAAATGAAGATCTCAGCTCGTATGGAATTTAAATTCTTACCTCCAATTCTGTTCCACTTTCTTGTTTTTACATAACTTAAAATAGAAAATATTCTTTCGACTTCAGCATTAGAATGTTCAAGTGAAAGAACTAGTTAAGCAAGTTTACCGATAATTTGAAAACGCAGCTGATCCTGGAAGGATTTCAAATTTGGGATGTAACTCCTCGTACAATCCAAGTCTATTTTTGAACGTTCGTTCTCCCTATCCTCAGACACAAGTGGAAGACTTCTCTATTCAGTTGCTAAGGTAATTTGATCTAAATACCTTTGATGCAATACACGATACATCACTTATCTAGGGCCTTCCGTGAGCTGTTAATGCAATAGTTTATTCTATGAATTTTAAGTTTCCAAAGAATTCATCATGTATAGGTCGGTGTTTCTTTGGTTGCTGCGACTTAGAAATAAAGGCATTTAAGTCTTAGTTAATGTCCGACCCGGTAGCTGAGTGGTCAGCACGACAGACTGTCAATCCTAAGGGCCCGGGTTTGATTCCCGGCTGGGTCGGAGATTTTCTCCACTCAGGGGCTGGGTGTTGTGTTGTCCTAATCGTTGCCATTTCATCCCCATTGATGCGCAAGTCGCCAAAGAGGTGTCAAATCGAAATACTTGCACCCGGCGAATGGTCTACCCGCCGGGAGGCCCTAGTCACACGACATTTACATTAAGTTTTAGTTAATGAATTCCCTTTTCACATTCTCTCGGTATAGTTTGTAATAACTGTTCACGTTCGGTACCAAGATGTTAGTCTAATGCGAGGTAATTACATGGTGGAAGTGTACTAATCTTGTGCATTTCAGGCGGAACACCAAGGTTTAGAAAGTTTCGATCAATGTTTTGAACCAGACGCAAAGAATCTTCTGAAAGTTTGTGAATTAATATTTTACTCGATTGGCAAAGGACTTCAAAACGGTCGAAATAAACCAAAATATAATTTAGAAATAACATGTAGGCTTTATTTAGTGCAGAAATATTCTAATTCGCAAAGAACCAGTTCCGCAGACTTTAACGTCAACAGTTGCTAATAGAAAGTAGTGCGAAAATACATCCCAGTTATCCAGCACACGAATAACACATGCATGTAAACAAGCCATCGTGTACCCCATAATTTAAGCACCTATTTCACTATGTGATCAAAAGTATCTGGACACTCCCCAAAAGATACGTTTTTCATATTAGGTGCATTGTGCTGCCACCTACTGCCAGGTACTCCATAACATCTACCTCGGCAGTCACTAGACATCATTAGAGAGCAGAATGTGGCACACCGTGGAACTCACGGACTTCGAACATGGTCAGGTGATTGGGTGTCACTAGGGTCATACGTCTGTACAAGAGATTTCCACACTCCCAAATATCCCTAGGTCCACTGTTTCCGATGTGCTAGTGAAATGAAATGGAAACGTGAAGGGTCATGTACAGCACAAAAGCGTACAGGCCGACCTTGCGTGTTGACTGACAGAAACCACTGACAGTTAAAGAGGGTCGTAATGTGTAATAGGCAGACATCTCTCCAGACCACCACACTGGAATTCCAAACTGTATCAGGATCCACTGCAAGTACTAGGACTGTGGTGTCACCGCCAGACACCACACTTGCTAGGTGGTAGCCTTTAAATCGGCCGCGGTCCGTTAGTATACGTCGGACCCGCGTGTCGCCACCGACAGTGATTGCAGACCGAGCGCCGCCACACGGCAGGTCTAGAGAGACTTCCTAGCACTCGCCCAGTTGTACAACCGACTTTGCTAGCTATGATTCACTGACAAAATACGCTCTAATTTGCCGAGACGATAGTTAGGCGGGAGGTGAGAAAATGGATTTCATGGTTGAGCGGCTGCTCATAAGGCACACATCACGCCAGTATGATTGAACGTATGCCTGCAAGAATGGAAGCTGTCATCAAGGCTAAGGGTGGGCCAACGCCATACTGAATTCCAGCATTACCGATGGAGGGTGCCACGAACTTTTAAGTCATTTTCAGCCATGTGTCTGGATACTTTTGATGACATAGTGTGCATTCATCTCCAAAACATTCTTGTAAAACACCGCAGCACTTGACACTGCTGGATATATAGCTAGCCATCGAACTCTTCACAGGATCTAGCTAGCTTCTCACAAACACTGCTTGCAACTAAAGTAGATGAATGGTATATACCGTAGCAATCAGATGTGGTACAACATTTCCAAGTCTTGTTATTACAGAATTACGGCTTCCCACCTTTACCGATGCATTTTCACAAGCCATACCACTTCTGCAATTGGATTACATTTCTCTTTCAACATACTCTGCAGAGCCATGAACAGGTTTCCTGCCGAGCAGTCTTTGGCATCCAGAGGGATCAATTCCAGAAGTTATGTTTTCAGACATCCATCAATTGGCGACACGAAATGGTTCAAATGGCTCTAAGCACTATGAGACTTAACATCTGAGGTCATCAGTCCCCTAGACTTAGAACTACGTAAACCTAACTAACCTAAGGACATCACACACATTCATGTCAGAGATTCGAACCTGCGACTGTAGCAGCTGCGTGGTTCTGGACTGAAGTGCCTAGAACCGCTCGACCACAGCGGCCAGCAATTGGTGACACTTATTTCACTAAACCTGACATATGTTTGCTATCAGGTATGTCCATACTCTTGTCCACCAGAATAGAAAATTTAATGTCGTTTAGTAACTGAATCATTTTGTCAGTTTCCATCTTTACAATAGCACCTTTCACTATATTGGTACACTTTGTGCGATCTAAAGTCACCTCAGAAGCAGTTTCCAAGTCAGGGTAAACATCTTAACACAGGAGCAAGGTGGTCCACTGTGATTTATCACTTTCGTCAGTTTCCACCACCAGCGGCGCCACTGAAATTCTTCGTTTGGCAGGGGGCAGCTCTTCCGCTTCTCGCACAGTGGCTGTCACCGGCGTATAAAGGAGCCACCGTTTCTGGTGTTGATTCGCCAGACCTGCCTGGCTATCGGCCCCGCCTCCAAATTCTATAAGTCCCTTCAGATCCTCGAGTGCCATGCACTCGGCCTCACCTTCCGTATACGCCTCCCGCCCCCCCCCCCCCCCCACGCAGATCCTCTAACCTGATTCCTTTCCCTCCATCTGCTCCTATTCCCCGAACATATTGGCATACTTGGCATACTCTACACCTCCCGCCGCCTTGATCCCCCTCATCCCCTGGTTGCTCCTCTCCTCTCCTGTCCTCTCCAACCCCTGCCCTCCGCTGCGCCTTCACTGTTGTGTCCCCTACCCTCCATCTCTACACCCTTCATATCCTTTCCCAAGATAGCTCCTGTCGACTCCCCCACCCAGATGATGCCCTCTCCCCCTCCCTTCCCCTGTCCTTTTCTTGGGCTCCCTCTCCCCCTTTCCAGCCTGTTTTTTCCCCGCCTACCCTCTCTCTGCCTCCCTTCTCTCCCCCGAGTCCTTTTGCGTTTTCCTCCTCTGCCTTTCCCAATTTCCTCTCACGTCTACCCTGCCTCCCCTTGTGAGTCCTCTTCCTCTGTCAGTTCCTGCCCGCCCTTTTTCTCCCCTCATCTGCCCTCCTCCCCCCCCACCCCCCAATTTGCTCTTGGCAGTGGTGTCTTCGTACCGACTATTTAGTGCAGTGTTTCCAGGGAGTGTTCAGTGTTGTGTGTCTTTTCCGAAGTGTTGCAAACGTAAATCATACTGTCGCTGGGTGTGATTTTTGTATCTCTTGCGAAGAGAAACCAGACTGTCGCCGTGTTTTTTATTAGAATCGCCAACCCTTTGTTTTATGTTGTAACTTTCCACAATTTTCTGCAGTTTTACAATTTAAGTCACCATTTTATCGCTTGCTTTTATTGTTTCTTATGTCATGTCTTAAAAATTCTGCAGGCTGAAGACCAGGATACTAAGCTGCTGCTAGCCCACCCCCTTCGGGAGGGAATCGAAATTCAATAAAGGAAAAAAAAAAGTTGATTCAGTTCCAGCGTCATTTTGTACTCAGCGATAGCACCTGAAGATGGCGGCCAGATGGATCGCCGAAATATCGTGCAGTGAAGACGATCATATCTGGCAGCATACCCGTGAAGAGTGTAAACATGTAAGACGCTAGGAAAATCCACGGACTCAAGGTGGTCCACTGTTAAAAACGCAACGTTATGCTTTGCGACAAAAGTTGCTTATCGTATTTCAGCTGTTTTCACTTTTTCCGCGTAGCAAGTTTGCTTTCATTATAACTTTTCGAAAAACAACAGTTCTGTAACTTTACACAGTTTTAATATCTTTAATGTGCGTATGCGCAAGTGCGCCTCTAATACGGCCAAGAAAGCAAGACAGACATCCAGGAAGGAGAAAAAGTAGCTGGAAGACCTGCTAGAGGTCAAAGAAGTGCCAGCATATGCAGCAGGAAGTTTTAAAATTTGTTACTGATAGTTAATTAAAAGTTTTTTCTTTAAAGTCAATTTCCCGCAAACAAAAATTTTCAGTACATATGCCCCATCATATCAGAAACTATCATAGATAAATGAATGAAATTTTCAGAGACTCTGCATAAAATAAAAAGCCACCTCTGGGTCTACATTCATTAATATTCCCCATTAGGAAGTTCACAAAAAATATTTTGTGCAGAAAAAACTTATTATTTTTTGTTAATTTAAGTATTTCTAAGAAACTATAAAATGGATAAAGTAGATTTTAGTACAGTTGACTATTAGCATCATGTAACATACAGTAATAATATTAAGGTCCTGCATCATTTTTTATTTTATTTTTTTCAGAAATGGGTCAAATCTTGCCTAAATTAACATGGGTTAGATAGGCAGGGTGTGGTCCCTGTAAGCAACTCTGTCGAATCTTGCTGCAAATATAACCACAGGTTGCACTTTGTGCTCAGAAAAACTTGCTCGAAGTCTGAAAACTGGCAAAAATTGACCATAGCAATTTCTACTGAAGCTTTTTTAACTGTAACAGTTTTTTTTTCTTCATGACATACAATTCATTCTCTTTGTTCACAACAAATGAAGTATCACTGCACCCTTCATTCCAGAGGAAACGTAAGAAAAAACATGAAAGTTGTAGAATGGCAATTTTACCAACTTTTTATTAATCAATGAGAACTAAAAGTAATCTGCAAAGAATATACTCTGGTTTCGAATTTTGCACTCAAATACCTCGTAATGCTTCCCAACCTATGTGATATGCAGGAAAAGAGCCCTGGCTAGCACTGTCCCCAATCTAGATTTTAGTAAATTAACAAACAAACGGAGAAATAAAAATTTCCTCGCAGATTAAAACTGTGTGCCGGACTGAGACTCCAACTTGGGACCTTTCTTTCATGAGTGCTTGTTCTGCAAGGTTCGCAGGAGAGCTTCAGTTAAGTTTGGAAGGTAGGAGACGAGGTACTGGCAGAAGTAAAGCTGTGAGGACGGGGCGTGAGTCGTGCCTGGGTAGCTCAGTCGGTAGAGCACTTTCCCGCAAAAGGCAAAGGTCACGAGTTCGAGTCTCAGTCCGGCACATAGTTTTAATCTGCCAGGAAGTTTCATATCAGCGCACACTCCACTGCAGAGTGAAAATCTCATTCTGGAAACTGAGAAAATATTTTGTAGTTTTACTCGTGTCACATTACTGTTAGTACTTTATTGCATTTTTCCGCGTGTAGCAACCAACTGACGACAGCGTTGCCACAGGTCCTGGTAATCAGGGAATTGCAAACACGTCAGGGAATTTGAAAGAAAGAAAGAAAAGAAATTGGAAAACTGTCGTTTTTGTCTCAGTGAATGAAATGGTTTGTTTACTGAGACGTCATGCATCGTCGCTGGCTGGGTGCAACTGACCGCGTGTGCCGCTTCCCTGCTCCCCCATTCTTACTGCCTCTTCCCTTCCCTTCCCGCCACCTTGCAGTCAGTCCTGCCGCTAGCCTACCAGCTGCCGACGAGAGGCAGGGAGGACTGTAGAGGTGGGTCGAACTCGTTCATTCCCGTGAAGTACTTCATTCATTTCACTCTTTGCCGTGAAGCGTTCAAATGAAGTAGTTCATTCATGAAGTACGGAAGCCTGGCGAAATTGTCCAGTTCGCCGCTCAGCCGCGGCTACGCTCTCTTCGCCTCGCTCGTACAATAAAGCTTCGTAATACTTCATAATTTTACCAACAGATGGCCGAACTATGAAGTAACGTCCACGTAACGTTTTGCGTCTTACAGCGTCTGAGGTAACTTAAATACAGCATGGTCGAAGGGGACAAAGGAAAGATAAATAGAGAAGCCTGTCACATATAAAGAAGGTATTACGTTTAACCTTGCTCGACATTTTTTCATGAAGCGCCAAAAAGAGTCTTCATCTGCCAAGTGAAACCTTATTTGTTGTGTTTATGGACTGAAAACTAGGGCTACTAACGAAATTAAGTCCAATTTTATGTTCCTTTTAAAATTTAATCCAAAATAGAATGAGTATGTCTACCACTGTCACAAAGTTTATATACCTACGTTAAGTAATTATTCAGAAGTTTTCCTGTAGATTTTATTTTTGTTGAGAATAATAACCCTCTAAATTCAAAACGTAAACTGTCACCTGTAGTCATTGGTACGATTTCAGGTAAAATCCCTCTTTATTTTATTCGGAAAGCAATTTTTGTGTCTGTTCACGCTTATACAATGGCTAGCAACTCGCGATCGCGTAGAAGTAGTGAAATTTGGGGTTTCTTCGCCGATTTAGGTGATGGGAAAGCAAAGTGCAACTGTTGTTGTAAGTGTATTTCACCGCGCGATTCGTCGACAGGCAGTAGAGGGAGGACTGAAGTGAAGGGAGAATGAGTGACGTAGCGCCAATGTAGTGGGAGAGGGAGAGGGGAAGAGAGTGAGTGAACGAACTAGAAAAAAAGTGTGGAGTGTGCTATCTGTGGAGAGTCTGAAGTACCAGTTCATTGAAATTGAGTGGTTAGTTCACACTTCACTGGAGTGAAGCGTTCATTTGAACGACTCATTCACGAGCTCCCCACCACTAGGGAGGAGCGGTTTGTTTGGATCTAATTCTCAGAGACAGCGGCCGGAGGCTGCATTCATGTGTGCACGAGTTGTGTTTGAGTGATTGTGTAAACGTGTGTCCGCCTGCTTAGCTGCGTGGTAACGTTTGCCTCCCATGCAAGCGGACCCGGGTTTGATTCCCGGTCAGGTTGGAGATTTTCTCCGCTCGTATTGCCTTCATCATTTCATCCTCATCACCGGCGCGCGAGTCGCCCAATGTGGCGTCCAATGAAATAAGACTTGCACTTGGCGGCCGAACTTCCCCGAATGGGGGCCTGAGCGGCCAATGACGCCATACGCTCCTTTCACTTCATGTGCGTGTGCGCTCGTTTTCTGAACCAATACACTGCAAATCTCCCACAATACGCTCCTTAGACGATAACCACCACACGTTATCGTTCAGCTCACGTACTATTGTAATTAAGAACAAGAATGACTAGAATTCCTGACTTAACCACACAGTAATTTTTCTGTATAAGCTGTGTCCGAAGTAAGAGTATTGAAGGATTTCACTTTATTGTTAAATACGGTATGTTTATAATTGAATATCGGGGTTTTATCGCTTTATAATATTTATTACATTAAACTTACAGCTATAAACGATATGTCAAATGAAAGAGCAACTGAAACAGTTTTACCAAGAACCTTATAAATGTTCAATGTGAGCACCATATGTCACACTGCACACATATCTATAGCAGAGTTCTTCACAAACGTTCATAAGCGTGTCTTCAGTGATTGTAGCAACAGCTGCTTCAATTCGGTTTCTTAATTCAGGGAGGTCTGCTGGTAGCGGAGGCACGTACACACGATCCTTGAAGCCCCAGAGGAAAAAATAGCATGGCGTTAAGGCCTGGCCAGACAGAATGCGGCCTGGCCGTCCGGCCTGTGGCCTTGAACCGCAGCCGGCAGGCCGCACTGTTGAATCGCTCGTTACTGTATGGCGGCGGTCACTCAGAGTGCGGCTCTGACGCACCGGCCGACGCCGGGTTGTCACAGGTCACAGATTCGCCGCAAGCCGGAGCGGCTGCCTGCCACTGTTGGCGCACCCCTGTCGGCCCACTCAACTGTTCTGTTGTCAGACTGGAAGCAGCGTCGTGAGACGGTTTTTGTCTTGCAGCTCGTAGTGCATGCACACAGAAAGACTTATGGAGGAGGTGAGAGAATACTTTTGTATGATACGTGCGATCCTGATTTGGAGGGTAGAATACTTTTGTCCTCGATATACTCTTGATAGAAAGCTGAATAGTGTTTTCACTGTGACGTCCATAACTTCCAATATCAACTACTGTAAACTCGGTAGTATGGATCAACGATCGCCAGGAGAACTAGCGAAAAGAACTGTTTGTAACAGAAGAACTGGGATCCACTATCCTTCGGGCATTTTAACCTGATAGCCTTTCCGTCTGTGCTTCCAAGGCAGTTCGGAAACCCCCAGTTCTATAAATCCTCCTTCAGATTTCTTCCACATCTCTGTTGTAGGAGTAGGTAAATACTTGGGCTGTAGAACAGTCCATATTGCCTGGCACACTTGTTTCACAATATCTGAGACTGTTGAACGTACTAACCGAAAAGAAAAAGCTATGGTCTGGTGACTGTCGCCTGTAGTCAAGTATCTGGAAAAGATTAAAATCAATTATGCCGATAGAACGAATAGATAAGTTAACGACCAAAGATATGTTTGTTTAAATTCAATGACAATGTTATGAATACAATGTCTGTAGCGGGACATACGGAACTAGATGTTACTATCGTTTGCTGTATTCGTAAACAATGTAGATAAATTTAGCACTCCACTCGTAACTACGTTGAGAGATAGCACTTTCTTCCGCCGAACCTTTCATATGATACAGCAAAACTGAAATGGAATAATTTATATGACTTCTATTTCCAGCACAAAGAGGCCACAAACGATAAAACTTACCTCAAACAAACGGCTTGTCTGTGCCTTGTATCAATTGGCTTTCTCCGGTTCGTTGTGCACTTCTCGGTGCTACCTTTTTATCAGGCGATGCATTTCCTCGAAACATTCTCGCGACATACGAAAATATTTGAAGAACCTATCTTCGTCAGACTCTAGATCAATACACAGACGATGGTATTCTCCTAAGCTTTCTCTCTTGCTATCAATGTCGTGCACCCAACATCTCCTCTTCTTGGTGCCATTTCGTATCGCTAGTGCAAGCTACTCATTTCTGCAATTAAAAAAAAATGAATTCGCACAAAGATAACGTGTCCCGCGTGAAGATTCCAAATCGTCTAACGCAAGACAATCGCGCTACGCATGCAAGCTTCGTAATGGGTTTCGGCCCCTTCCACAGTGTAACAACTGACGCATGAAGAGTCGCTGCGGCCGGCCGGCCTGTGTGGCGAAGGCCGGCCGGCCGGCCTTCGCCCGTGTGGCGTCCCTGGCCGCTGACGGGCCCGGTCCGTCGCAGCGGCAGGCCGGATTCTGTCTGGCCAGGCCTTGGTCGGGTGAACGTGAAGGTCACGCAAAGCAAGCCCTGTCATTGGGCCCCTTCCGGCCTTATCCAGCGCTTGGGTACAGTGAAGTTCAATCGCGTACTTCGCTATGTCAGTGGTCACATTGAACATTTATAAGGTTCTTGGTAAAACTGTGAGTTGCTCTTTCATTTGACATATCCTTTATAACGGTAAGTTTAATATAATAAATATTATAAAGCGTTAAAACCCCGATATTCATTTATAAACACCCTGTAGTGAAGCCACTGAAGGTATTACTTAGTCAGTCGCCTGGTAATCTCTTAGCCCCTTCCTTATCCGAATCCGAGAAATACATTTGATTTCTGGAAGTGTCACTTGCTACGTTGATAACGAGCCTATCAACAACAGAATCCACGAAGCCAACCAGACGCAGCATTTCCTTCTTTTATGACGAACCGTGCTATTTCCCACCAGCATTAGGCAGTGGCCTGTTGAAAAGCTGCGTTAGTTCCAGTACGTCTGGCAGCTTGTTACTTCTCGGGCCAAATCCCGCAGCTTTGTTCCAGATTAGTTCTGTTGGGTTCATATTGTAATGGTACAGTAGCAAATGTAAAAATGCAGCATTTGTATGATGTGTTAGATGCTGTGAAAATGATTGGTTTTCAAGTTTCTGCTGTACCTATCTACCTCTGTGGTATAAAATGATGGACGCAGTCCAAATAAAGAGGATTTGGTTCTTTCATTGTTGCCTTGAATTATGTTTTCTTAATTTAAACGACTTTTATGAGCTGTCTTTCATAAAAGATCTATAAGTAAAAATTTGTATTTGAAATGGGAACAGGAATTTCGCGTCCAAAATGTAATTAGAAACAAGAAGACATGCATTATTAGTAAAAAAATTATGAGTTTTATAATTGCGAGTTGTAGGTATTTCAAATTGAACGAGAAAATAAAATGATACTGGGGAGATCTGATCCAACGCACGCTGAACAGCATTTTGTTTTCAGGCTAGTTTACACTACGACACTAGGTTACAGGCAACTGCGCTATCGGCCACTGAGCATGCGCACCGCGCGTTTGCACAACTCGTTGGTGAAACTAAACATTTTCGGCGTGTTCCAACTTCGCCGACACTAGTTTCATGAGTTCTGAGGTTGTGTGTGTTCGTAGAATGTAGGCAAAGTGAAATATGATGTGGGGAACGGGGAATAATGTTCGCTTTTAGGATATCCATGCTTTGCGTAGGTGTGTGTGGGATTTCAGTGGTGCTGATTACAAAAATGAGCGACATATTGCTGCCGCTGAGAACGTCATGTGCGATCATAACAGATGGTCTGGCAGTATCTGAGCTGCAGGGCAGAATTTGAGTTAGGAACACATATACAACTGAATTAAGAAAACTACAAGCAAGTGTAATTCTAGCTTTGGCGATAGCCACATCTTTGTTTAGGAATATTGTTAACAGGAGGAAAGGCATACAAATTCAAGAAATCTGAAGTGCTGTTAATAATTATTAGTGTTGATGAAAAAGCGTTACCACCAACTAAAACCGCATCTTATAGCAGGGCTTCCCAACTTGTGGTCCGCGGACCCCTTAGGAGCCCGCTGTCACCCTTCGCCAACTCGTGTAAAATAATGAGTAAAATTATTGAATAAAAATGTGAAAATCAAATTCATCACTATTTTTTTTCGTGTGAAAAACGTGTGTACTTTTACTTCAGGTCGCATTCCCACGCAGCTTTTGCGGTTCCTAAGTGAGAACGTATACACAGTTTAGTGCCGGAGAATGTGGCTTCACTGATCAACTGTTTCGCAACAATACGGGAGTCGTTCGTGCGCCGGCTCATGGCGGTAGATGCGCTGAAACATTTTACGCATGCGCGGAGCGAGCTTTGTCGACCAATCACAGTGCTCGCTGGTACGTAAGCGGCCCCAGGGATCAGTGCTTTGTCAGTGCACTACTTATTTCATAAGTCGATTTTTGACCTTCAAGTTGCTTTCATTCATCTCTAAACCAAAGGCTACTGACACTTTGGGGAGGGGGGTTATTGGGAATATGGAATTTGCATTAAGAAGCTTTCAGTTCCCATGGGTTTCGCTCTAAAATTTAAAGTTACTGTGCTCTTGACTGACTAGGGGTCCACCAGCGGAAAAGGTTGGGAAACCCTGTCTTATAGCATAGCGAGTGTTCTCGATTGTAATGCAAGCAATATGATCTGTAAGTTCTGTCGACAGTGCTTCGTGCATTACAGTACTATTATTCCTTATCGCATAACTATTTAGAAGAAACGTGAACAGTTCTGGTGACATTCTAAGATAATTAAAAGAATTACTTGGATCTTCCGTTATGAATTATTTCAGCAAGGATGCTGAGCAACCGAGCTGACATCTTTTCTTTATCCAGTCACGAATCTAAACAGAGTTTCTAACTTTTTTCTTTTGCAGCGATTCCACGCCACAAGCTTTAACTCCACCACAATTCGTGCGACGTGCAGCTGCCAAAAGTTTCATTTCAGACACGACTCAGGGACGCACGAACCGACGAAACTGAAATGTATCCGGGGTGTCGCCGTGTCTACAGTCCTATATGGAAACACTTGCGTACAACTCATTCCACGCAACGAGTGGCACAACCCACTGTCGTGTAAACTAGGCTTTACACTATCGACTGCACTACACGTTTAATGTGGACTTTATCAACTGCTTTATATAGAAGCATGGGAAAACTTCAAAGCCGATTACCTCCGTAAATTTATGAAAAACGTGAAGAGTAGACTATTTCTCGGTACTTTTTAACCGGGTTCCACGCGCATGTTTCACTACGGAACAGAAAGCAGCCTCAGCCGTTTTCGTACTGCCCGACAATCCGTACAACGCTGCAGTGGCTGTGGCAGTACATGGTTTTTGAAATAAAAACCACGTAGCTAAAGTGTGATTAAGAAAAACGTTGATGGTTGTTAATATATTTGAATATCCAAAAGTTTAATTTAACGTAACGTAGTAATAAGACATCTAATACATAAGTTGGACCTACTTCCAAGAGCGTACCACCACCAGTGTACATGTGCTACAGCTTCTCACCAATCATCGCGTTTGTGTTTGTTTATATTAAGTTTATTCTTATGATGAACGTATTATAGTCTCGCCGATCTGCCCTCAGGCCGGGTTAGTTTGTATGTAGCATAGTGCAGTGGATTTTAATGGTTCATCTGTGGATCAGGACTGTGGTGCTCCTCAACAGGCCAAAGTCCCTGGGCGATGGATTTCAGGAATTGTGACTATGTCACCGCAAGTACGTTGAACATTGTGGCGTTTTATAGACATTTTATTTGTTCTAGTACATTTTGGTACTTCAAAATGTAGTTTATATCTTAGAAAGTGGACGGGAAGAAGAAAACTGTCAGTCGCTGGCAATTTGTGTGCTATGTATTCATATATTTCTCGAAAGAGTAATCGTACAATACCTGTAAAATAATAGATATAACACAGTGGGTAATAACCGACACTAACGATCATAGTAAAACCAACATTTTATTGGCAGTCACCAACAGTGTTTTTTTTTTTACACAATTCTTCCCTGCCTTATACACTTCTTTAAAGAGACCAGTTTTTCTGAAGTTATTTCAGAAACCAGTGAAGGTACTTTAAATCTCCCGCAACTCCAAGGAAATGCATATTTTGTCGCAAAATGTGTTGTTATATCGAAATAAAAATAACGACAGTGCTCTTAATGAAACATACCATTTGGTTTGCTTTCCCATCTTAAAACAGTCCATTACAAAAGACGTCGATGTTAGTACTTAAGATTTTTTGCTCACATGAGGAAACGCCAACCTTTGTTTTTAGATATTTCCTCGTTTGTGCTATTATTTCTTGTACAGTAGCCGCAAAGATATTGTCAACTCACGTCTTAACTTACCCTTGCGATCTCAAAATTTGTCAGGGTAAAATGGTAAAACTTGGCTGGAAAACAGGTAACTTCACTTGGAGAAACTTGTTGCAACCCTAGATAACTATTGCAAACCTCATAGCAAGTTATTTTATATTTTAAAAGTTTGTTCAAACAGTAGATGCAATAGAATTTACTATTTTTGTGTAAAACACACACACACACACACTCACTCACTCACTCACTCACTCACTCACTCACTCTCTACTTGGACTACAGAGTTCGATATTACATCATAATTGCTACGAATGTTAAGATTTGATGTAACAGAACTAAAATTTCAGTTTAGTTTAATATATATTAATTTCTTTCTTTCTTTCTTTCTTTCTTTGCATATCAGAGCATGTGGCTGATTTGTTTTTCTGCCACAAAACTGTAAATAATTTGCAAAGATACAGGGTTACACAATGAGGTATTTGATATACAAAGATTTACTTGCAGGAGTCTTCATACCCCATGCCATGAATAGTCCTGGTTGCTCTTTCTGCAGGGTTACTATTCTGTTTTATGTTAGCGCCATGGCCCACATCTCTGACCCAAAATTAATCTGTCCAAAAATCGCCCCATAGTAAATTGTTTGTCTGGAAACTGCTTTTGATAATTGGCTAATTAGAAGTGAACTGCTGATGCTATTACTTAGGAAATCGATTTGTAGATTTTGATCTAGGTAAATACTGAGAAATTTGGTCTTTTGTACTTGGTTGTTGTTGTGATCTTCAGTCCTGAGACTGGTTTGATGCAGTTCTCCATGCTACACTATCCTGTGCAAGCTACTTCATCTCGCAGTACATACTGCAGCCTACATCCTTCTGAATCTGCTTAATGTATTCATCTCTTGGTCTCCCTCTACGATTTTTACCCTCTACGCTGCCCTCCAATACTAAATGGGTGATCCCTTGATGCCTCAGAACATGTCCTACCCTTCTCCCCAATTCTATTCAATACCTCCTCATTAGTTATGTGATCTGCCCATCTAATCTTCAGCATTCTTCTGTAGCACCACATTTCAAAAGCTTCTATTCTCTTCTTGTCCAAACTATTTATCATCCATGTTTCACTTCCATACATGGCTACACTCCATACAAATACTTTGAGAAACAACTTAATGACAAATCTATACTCGATGTTAAATTTCTCTTCTTTAGAAACGCTTTCCTTGCCATTTCCAGTCTACATTTTATATCCTCTATACTTCGACCATCATCAGTTATTTTGCTCCCCAAATAGCAAAACTCCTTTGCTACTCTTAAGTGCCTAATTTCCTAATCTTAATTCCGTCAGCATCATCCAACTGAAGTCGGCTCCATTCCATTATCCTTGTTTTGCTTTTGTTGACGTTCATCTTATATCCTCCTTTCAAGACACTGTCCATTCCATTCAACTGCTCTTCCACGTCCTTTGCTGTCTCCGACAGAATAACAAATGTCATTGGCGAACTTCAAAGTTTTTATTTCTTCCCCATGGATTTGAATGCATACTCCAAACTTTTCTTTTGTTTCCTTTACTGCTTGCTCAATATATGGATTGAATAACATCGAGGAAAGGCTAAAACCCTGTCTCACTCCCTTCCCAACCACTGCTTCCCTTTCATGTCCCTCGACTCTTATAACTGCCATCTGGTTTCTGTACAAACTGTAAATAGCCTTTCGCTACCTGTATTTTACCCCTGCCACCTTCAGAATTTGAAAGAGCGTATTCCAGTCAACATTGTCAAAAGCTTTCTCTAAGTCTACAAATGCTAGAAACGTAGGTTTGCCTTTCATAATCTAGCTCCTGACATCAGCTGTCTTGTTTCTACTGGTTCAATTTCACCTATATTTCTGACACGTTTGGTGTGAATTTGTAAGTTTAAATGATTATAATTGGCTTGTTGGTATTAATCTTCAACCCTTGATCCTGGAAATAGTTATTTGATCTAGTCCCTCAGTTGTAATCAGTGCTGACTTATTTGTTTGCCAACAAATAAGATTGATATTGTAGGTGTTGAGTTTACCCAAGAGTAACTCCTGGTTTACTCAGTAAATGCGTTACCAAGGGCTAGAAGTATGCCCACTTTTTGCATACCTTGCTCAAAGACATCATACACTTTATGGAGAAACTAATGCTGTGTCTCTGTTAGCAACTTATTTGTGAAGAAATAATCACTGAGTTGTGACAGCAATACAGCTTCAGATATTTTACTGAATGTAGTATTAATATGGCCCTTGAAACTACTTCCTTGGATCCTTTTTCATGTACTGGTTTAACTGTGCTTCATGTCAATGCCTTTGGAAAGTTGTGTTCCACGAATAGTACCATTGATCTGATGAGTAAGTATTTTAACTAATTTTTTATTACAGATGTGTTCAAATTATTAGACTAAACGATTATTCTTGATACTCTTAATTTTTCTGGTGTAAAAATAGTAGAGAACACTATAGTAATTGATTTGTTTTAATGATTTGATTGATGCGATGAGATTTCCCTTCCAAGCAACTCAGACAGTTGAATTTTTCACAGTAACATTTGTTATTTTCCCTCCAAATTAAGTTTGTGCATTGAAACTGTGTTTACAGTAATGTTGTGTGTTTCTGTAGGTTGTTATTTATTCGATCAACTTCTTGCTAGATTGACATTATAAAACATGCAAATTCACAAGCTTTTAGTTATAGGAATAAATCGTGGAGTTTCCAAAGAAAGTGAGGTTATATGGAAGACAAAAGATGTTTCACCTCGGCAAGTTACAGCTATAGTAGCACTTGTTGTGGAAAATCGTTATATACAGCAAGAAATTGCTGACAGAATGAGAATATCACAGAAAACTCAGCAGAATCAACATTTCAGTGCAGAAAGGTGCTAAACACAAGCCAAACAGGGAAGGAAAATGTGGACATAAAAGTCAGTCCTAGAACAATGCGAAGACTTATAAACATGGCAACAATGAATTGTAAACTTGCTTCTACACAAATGAGCCATCAGCTGAAAGGTTAGGATGTTTAAGTTTCACCTGTCACAATCCAGTAACAGCACAAATAGTATAATCCCAACCAACACTACAACCAGCTTCATCTACAGTACCGCAAACAGTGTCAGCAATGAATACTCCAGGAACTACAACAACAGTATTAGCGAAAACATGAGAAGCCCAACCAACACCACAACCAACTTCAGCAACCACTTCATTAGAACCAACACCAGCAATGATTTCTGGGCTACCAATTAGAAGTAGTGTGAGGCAGCCAAATGACATCAAGGATTTTTTTTAGTGCCAAAGAGCCTCAAGAAAGCAGCTTTAAGATAAGTAATAATTTATTTAACTTTGTATGTCATAATCAGTTTTCTGTCCTATATCAAAATGTACACAGTCTATGTAATAAGTTTGGTGAACTTTAAGCCTTGTTAAGTGACTGTTTTAACCAAATATCTGTTTTGTGTGTCAGTGGACACTGGCTACAAAACTCAGATATGTAAATCAGCCCATCCCAAATTTAAAATCCTAAGCAGTTTTTGCAGAGAAATATACGGATGTGGAGGTGGATGTATTTATGTTAGAATTTTAATTCTAAAGAAATAAAGTTAAGCAATGTAGAATGTGTAGAAAAAGAATTTGAATACTTTGTGATCTGCCTGCATCTTGTTTGGCAATTGTATATACGTTACCTTCTGGGAATATTCCTTTATTTTTAAACAATCTTGATCTAATGAATGAATTGAGACGTAGGCCAAAATCAACAATTGTACTGGGAGATTTCAATGTCATTTTTAGAAGTAATAGTAATGCACACAAGGATCAATTGTTAAATCTCCTGACCTCCTACAATTTAGAATTTCCTGAACGAACTGATGTCACCAGGTATGGAGATGGGTGGGAGACAACAGTTTATCAGGTGTTTATTAACAAAGATATCTGTAGTTATGAAGTTGAAGTAACAGATACTGGTTTCTCTGACTGCATGGCAATCAAGCTCTTACTAAACAATATGGTTAGGAAAAAACACAGCAGTGGAAACTACATAAAAACAAGATACATTAATGAAAGTAGCCTTTGATATTTTCATATGTTCTGTAGTGTTGAATGGGACAGACCCAAACAAAGCTGTAGACTCTAAATATGAGTCATTTTTCTCTGATTATAAATACTGCTTTGATGTCACTTTCCCCCTTAGAAAAGTAAAAATCTCAAACTTACTTCATGGTTAACTGCGGGAATTAAGGAATCTGCAGGTACTGTTAGAAATCTGGATTGGTATTCACAGCATACTGCAGCATTAAAGCCACATCTTATATGCTACAGAACAGTCTACTGGAAACTTATTCATGCAGAAAAAACGGAACAATGATTTAACTATGAAAAATGACAGCAATAAAACCAAATCAGTTTGGAAGGTCATAAACCATAACAATGATAAATCGAAAGTGACAAACAATAATCTTATCATAAAAAAGGGAGGAAAAGTTGAAGACTATGCATTTCCTATGTGTTTGACACTGCTCAAAATCTCAACAACCTGGGGAAGTCAAAAGTTCACATGAATAAACATGTTTTTGTACCCAGTTACGCATTCAGAGGTAAGAAATGCAATTAATAAGCTGAAAAAACGTCTTGTGGATGCAGTGGTATTCCTGATAAGGTCATAAAACATAGTGCAAACATAATAACTGAAATAGTTGGTACTATTAATACATCATTTAAAACTGGGGAATTCCTTAAAAATCAATAAAAGTCACTTTATAAAAAAAGTCTGTCTATATACCATACGAAATTATAGACCATTGTCACAACTGTCAGGTTTTGCTAAAGTAATTGAGAGGATTATGTATGAGACTTGAGTTTCCTAAACAAATGCAAAATTCTAGCCAATGCACAGAATGGGTTCAGGAAAAACAGGTCTATAGAGATAGCTGTAAATCACTTCTTGGAACAGGTTTTAGCAGCAACTGATAATGAGGACTTAAACTGTGGAATATTTTTATATCTATCCAAAGCATTTGACCTCATCAGCCACAACATTATATTAGAGAAACTGTATTGCTATAGAGTCTGTGGAAAAGCATATAACTGGTTTTAATCATGTCTGTCCAACAGATATCAGTGCTGAAATATTAGTTAACATATCAAAGTCAACTGTGGTGTACCTCAGGGTTCTGTTCTAGGCCCTCTGCTCTTCTTAAGGGGCTCCGGAACGCCCTATACTTGCAATGTTAAAATAACGCTTATAAATTACATCTTTCCTCACAAAGTATTTGAGGTAGGAAGTTGAACTTTTTACAGATTATTTATTGGAATATGGGCTACAACTTAACACAGGGATTTTACAAAATTTTAGTTCAGTTATTAAAGATGATTTTTTTCAATTGTAAGGAAAATTCACAGCATTTTTTGCAATCTTTTATATATATATTCAAAAATACAGTTTTTTGGAAAAAGGCTGTGTTAAATTATGCAGAAGGTACTGTGTAACATTTACTGAAAGTTTGAAACAAATGTTTGAAGATCCTTAGAAAACATGTAATTAGTATGAGAAAATAAAAGTTTTGGGAATCGAGCGACAAAGATTGGATTCACTTTTTAGTGCATTCCAGGTCCATACGGTGGATTATCTTCATCCTCTGCAAACTCCTCCTCCAGCTTCCTCTTGTTCTTCCTCCTGTTTATTCTTGCTTGTATTTCTAGACTCTTTACAGCCCTGTCTGCAGCCCGAAGGCGTTCCTTGTCTAAAGCAAGCATTGCTCGTTGTTGTGTTCGTAGATTTTGCTACCATTTTCTTCAGTTGCAGTTACTGCAATACTGTTCCAAAAGGTGGTCATGTATGAACACTTATCACATTTCAGTTGTATTTCACTAGCAAGTCCTACGTGCTTTATTATGGAGAGTTCCAGACCAACTTCACTACAATGAATACATCTTACACAGTTTGAAAAAATTCCTTTGAGAACCAACATATGAAATATTTCATTCACATCCGATTCGCCCATAAAACATTCATAGTTTTCACTCATTGAACCAAGCTTCTTCTGTGAAATATTTTCTTTCCCACTTTGACTGCTATGGGCAGGTGTACTTGAGAGGTTAGGTTCACTCACTTGGTTATCGTCTTTATTGTTTACAGTAGTAACACATAGCTTTGGCTTTCCAACATTTCTCCTTTTCTTAAAAGCCTTCAGAGGATTTCTAATAACTTTACTTTTACTCATTATTATACTTCAACAAAACAGAGACTGAAGAAACAGAATTACGAATATTTTCGAGATAACAACAGAGTAAATAAACATGAAACAATCGACAATCACACCAGCGATATATATTGAACCATCACAGGTTAGCCACAACACATACTTTATCTCACATCACTAAAATGTACCTGATGAACACGGACGTTAATAATAACACCATTTGACAGCAGTTTAACAGCGCCACAGTGGGTCACGCCCATGTAGAACACATTTCAAAAAAAATTTAAGAATAGTTGTAGTCTTCGGAATTGAATAAATTATATATCCATTAAAAGATTCAGAAAACACAAAAAAGTAAAAATTGAACTTTTCATGATTTTGAGCCTTTCCAGAGCCCCTTAATTTTTATTAATGATTTTCCTAACCATCTAATGAGCAGAGTCAGTACTTTTTGCAGATGAGAGCCTTTTTATCAAGTGAGTTAGTGAAGCTGACCTACAAGAAAAAAATTGAACAACGAATGAGGCAGGTGAATAGTTCAAGGACAATTAATTATAAATGACAAAAAACCACTTCGATGAATTTTAGGCATATAAGGAACAAAGTAAAAAGTAATATAACAGTAGAGACTGGGAAAAGTGTAATAGCACAAACTTCTTTTACAAAATTTTTGGGTGTATGGCTGGACAATAACTTAATGGGAGAAACATGTTTAACTATTGAATAAAAAACTTAGTAAATACTGTAATATACTAAGAAAGCAGAAAGCTGCAATTTCGAAACAGTACTATTTGCCTGCTACTATTACATACATAGTAATCCAAGATGATATATTTTGGGGGAATACAGGTTTCACAAAAAGTTGTTTTAAGCTCCAAAAGAGCTATTTGTATTCTGAAGGGTGTTGCCTACAGAGATCCATGTAGAGGACTCTAAGGAGTTGAAAATTTTGACCCTCCATAGTTTATTTATCTATGAATCAATATGTTTCCAGAAGTCAAATCAAGAATTCTCTTCTCTAAACAGTGAAGGACAACTATCAAACCAGAAACAGGCATGATTTTCATAGAAACACACATTCAAAAGCCCTGTACCAAAATAACAAGCATACAGAACTTATATTTAAAAAAAGTTAAAGAGACTACTATTAGGTCAAAGTTACTAAAATGTTGATGAATTTCTTTGCTATCTAAACAGATAGTGCTAATCTTTATTTTCTATATAAACCTTCGTTTTTTTCAGCTTGCATGTAAAAAGAAAACAAAATGTTAAAGTAATTAAGAAACTTATTTCCCATAATTGTTAAAAATTTGAATCATGTTCTCTCTCTCTCTCTCTCTCTCTCTCTCTCTCTCTCTCTCTCTCTCTCTCTCTCTCTCTCTCTCTCTCTCTACTATATCATGTATATGATAAAATGGATGATGATAAATTGAATTGGTAAGTACTTGCTTTTTAGGTTATTTATTACCTGCCTATTTCCTGTTCAGTTACTCCTTTGAATTCAAGAGGTGGCTCTTCAATGGGGCACAGCTTTTCCTAGCTGCCCAAGTTTGTGGGATTAAATGTACTGACAGCTGCAGATATAAAATATTTATTAATAGGATTCCAGATCCCATTGGGATATTTATGTTTCCTTCATATCTGATGTTTACAATTTCAGTTTCTAGCTTTGCAAAGTTTATTTACTATTTTCTTTGAGGTCTTCGCTATACTGACTGATTGAGCTATTTCTCTGCTGTATATATTCTTAGGTTTGAAAGTTTTTTCCAGAAGATTTTCTTGGCTTCGTTATATTTATTGTTTAAAATCTGCTGCTTTGATTTCTCTAGCACATCCCAGCCCCAGGTATTTTGCCTGAGTTTTGTCATATTTGTTAGAGGTATGGTATATCTGCACCTTTTTTATGGGTTGCTACAGTGAATTTCCTTAACACGACAGAAAAAGTTGAAATGTCTTAGCATAATATCATAATTTGGACAGTTTGTCTTCTGACTCATCACAATCCTCTGTAGTTATCTTCACAATGTCATTTTTGGGATGCTTGTGATTACATACTCTGCTAGCTGCGTATACCTCAGATATATTCCAAGATTTTTCCTCAACTGGCAGATGACTGGGACCATAACATCCCAATATCTAACTAAATATATGCATGAAGCTCCCCACCTCATCCTTTGGTGGATGATAAATCCGAATAACTGTGGTTTTTATAACCTTTCTGCACCGTGCAGTAGCATTATTCTTGAGTTACAGTGCTTTGACTCTAATGTTGGATTGCTGATACAATCAAATCTATATCTGCTGCTAGAGAAACAACATTTTGGCATTTTTAAGACCTTTCCAACCACTGACAAACCATACATTCCTGCAGCTCACAAAGAACGTTAGTGAGGCTGATGCGCCAATAGCTATCTACACAAATCCAGTTTTTACCGGGTTTGAGCACCAGAATGATGGTGCTCTCCCGCCATTGCAATGGAAAGACACTATCACACCTGATCCAGTTGATAAGATGTCGCTTGTAGTCAGATGAGAGACGTTCAAACATCTGACCATGGATCCGATCTGGCCAAGAAGCTGTTTTGGGACAATGTGCAAGGGCACTGATGAGCTCCCATTCTGTAAATGGGGCGTTATAGGATTCACTGTGGCGTGTGATAAACGAGAGGACTTTACTTTCCATCCGCCATTTGAGGGTGCAAAATGGCTGGGGGTAGTTCTCCGATGTAGAGACTCAAGCATAGCACTCAGCAATCGCACTTGTGTCTGTAGATAACTCGCATTGATGTTAATGCTAAGGACACCTGTAGTGGTCTGATACCCAAAAAGACGTCCGATCTTTGTCCAAACTTGGGAAGGTGATGTATGGCACCCAGTGGTCGACACATACACCTCCCAACAAGCCAGCTTCCGTCTTTTGATAAGACGGCGAACACGGGCACGGAGCCCCTTAAAGGCTATGAGGTGCTCCAGGGAAAGATGCCACTGTAGAGCTTGCCGATGCTCTCTAATTGCCTCAGCTACTTCCGGCGACCACCAAGGGACTGCCTTACGCCAGGTACACCCTGAAGAGCGAGGGATCTCGTTTTCCACCGCAGTAACGATTGTTGTAGTCACTTGCTCAACCATCACATCGATGTTACCGTGTGGGGGAGAGTCAAAGGTCACCACAGAGGTGAAAGTTTCCCAGTCTGCCTTGTTTAGAGACCATCTGGACAGGTGTCTGTGGGCCTGACGCCAGGGCAGCGACAGGTAGATGCGGAAATGGACACTACCACACTGGTCGTCATGTGCTCTCCAGTGGATAGATGGGAGAAGTCCTGGGCTGCAAATGGGTAAATCAATAGCCGAGTAGCTACCACAAGCCACACACAAATGTGTAAGAGGCGGAGGTCAAGCTGAAACAGTAAAGTTTCGACACCTCTGCTAGTAAGCACGGTGCCACCCCACAAGGGGTTATGGGCATTAAAATCTCCCAGAAGTAGGAAAGGTTTACGGAGTTGATCAATCAGTGTGGATAATATATTCAGGTGCACTGCTCCATCTAGAGGAAGATATACATTGCAGATAGTTATTTCCTGCATTGCCTTATTCTGACAGCCACAGCTTCAAGAAGGGTTTGAAGGGGCACAGATTCACTACACACTGAGTTTAGGAATTAACGCAAACTCCACCTGACACTATTATAGTCACTATGGTTCCTGTAATAGCCCTTATAGCTGCAGAGGGCAGGGGTCTGCATTTCCAAGAACCAGGTTTTCTAGATGGCAATGCAGAAAGCAGGTGTAAAGCTTAACAGTTGCCATAGCTCAGCCAGGTGGTGGAAAAAAACGCCACAATTCCACTAGAGGATGTCATCGTGAGACTGGGAAGGCATGGAACATTCAATGAGGCAGTTTATGCTGCAGTCACCTGTTGCCACTGCCTTATTGCCTGAGCCATCTCTATCCATTGTGTCTGAGGGTCCAGCGAGATCTAGGTCCTCATTGGACGACAGAATTTCTTCCTTATCCCCAGATGCACAGTTTGTAGGTAGCAGTTGTGTGGGTGCCACCACAACTCCCTTGGTCTTAAAGGTCTTCTTTTTAGACTTTTCTCGCAGCTCCTTGGGTTTCTTTGGTTGGGAGGGCCTGGTCTCCAGGATTGAGGATGATCATGAAGACCTACGACCAGCTGCTTTTGGGGACTTCGGTCACTGACAGGCATCATCTTTCCTTTTAGCAGAAACCTGGGAATGCAGTGACCCAAGGGACCCCTTCCTGCCAAGAGGAGCTGAAGAAGGCTTATGCCTCTCTGTCTGGTGTCCCAGATGGTTGGGGGGCGTTGCTCCTGAGGTAGGTGAAGTGGGAGCAACAGGGGTGGGTGGGGCGGGAGAGTGTCCCCACCATCAAGGGGGCAGATGTAGCCTTCTGGCTCAGAGTTGACTGGAATTTGTGGAACTCATGGGGCTACAACTGTTCTCATAGCAGTGGCGTATGAGGTGGTCATAGCCACAGGATGTAAGTGCTTATATTTTCTCTTAGACTCATTGTAGGTCAGTCAGTCCAGGGTCTTGTATTCCATAATTTTCCTCTCTTTTTATAAAATCCTGCAGTCTTGTGAGCAAGGTGAATGATGTTCTCCACAGCTGACACAAATGTGAGGCTGGGCACACGGATTATTGGGCTGTGATGGATGTCCAGAATCTCGACATGTGACACTGGAAGTACAGTGGGAAGACATGTGGCCGAAATTCCAGGACTTACAGCATCACATTGGGGGAGTAGAGTGGTAGACCATCACATTGACCTTCTCGAGTAAGGTGTCACCTTCAAAGGCCTAGTTGAAGGCACCGGTGGCAACTTTATTATCCCTCAGACCCCAGTGGATGCACCAAACGAAATAAACATCTCGGCACTCTAAATTGGCGTGCAGCTCGTCGTCAGACTGCAAAAGAAGGTCCCTGTGGAAGGTAATACCCTGGACAATATTTAAGCTCTTATATGGCATGACGGCAACAAAAACATCTCCCAACTTGTTAGAAGCAAGTCAAGTCCGTGACTGGGCAGACAATGCTGTTTTTATCAGGACTGACCCAGATCGCATGTTGGACAAGCCCTCCAACTCTCCAAACTTGTCCTCTAAATGCTCTACAAAAAAACTGTGGCTTCATCAAAACAAAGTAGTCCCCATCAGTTCTCATACATACGAGGTACCGGAGTGAATAGAGTTTGCTGCTATCCTTATGCTGGCATTTATCCCATGGTATGGTCAGGGAGGGGAATTTTTTTAGGGTTGTACTGTTTTGCATTGTACTGTGTCTTGGAATGCTGAGAGACTGCTGGTGTCTGATCACCAGAAAGTGATGGTGTTTACACTTCATCACACATCATCCATACTGATGCCACCCATTCTGAGCAGGGGCCTTCCTCTTAGGCGCCACCCAGCCACAGCCAAGACCACCTGGCAGGATGGCCATTGCTTGGAGTCCCGATGCCCCAGGATGACTGGCATCTAGTCCTTGGCATATGTGGGGAGTTAACGGCGCAAGCATTAGCAGAGCGATCCCTGTTTTCAGGGAGCTACATTCAACAGGATACATGGTGGCCCCACCACAATGGACTGACTACCGTGCTGGATATGTGGTGCAAGGAAGTCCATGGTCATAGTCGGGACAAAAAGAGACACTGCATAGTGCATGCTGGAGAATGAGCTGGGCTGCAGTGCAACAACGAGAAAGTGGGCTAAAGATCTCAAGGCACGATGGGAATGATGCACCATGTAAGGTGCCCTTACCCAATTGGCTCGCTGTTCGGGAAAATTTTGAAAAATGGAGGTCAGACCCTCCAAGGGACCATCACATGAGGGCCAAAACACTTGAGACTCCTTTTAGTCGCCTCTTGCGACAGGCAGGAATACCTCGGGCCTATTCTTATCCCTGGATCAGCAGAGTGGGGGGGTTTCTTTAGAGACTAATGTCTATTAAAGTGACACTATAATATGCACTATGTATTTTTCTGCAGTGACCATCCCTACATTCTAGTAAATCTGAAGCTTTTTAACTGGCAAAAAATGAATGGTAATAACCTTTCTCTAGCAAAATTATATTCTTTTTCTCCATATCAATGTATGATCTTTCCAAGAAACTTAATTCACTATGATTGTGTGTTCTTAAGCACATGCTACCTACCGCAGAACAACCATCACACTAGGTATGTTGCCAGTATACATAAAAAACAGCATACATTTACATTATTGGGTCATAGACCTCAACAAAATATAATTTAAAGGCGTACATAAGAAACTGCAGTGTGATGAACTGAAAAACTTCCTAGTTACCTGCTTTTATAGATAAAATTACTTCACTACTGCAGCTGTTGTCTCACTGTAACCAGCATAAATATTCTGTACTTTAAGTAAGTAGCCACTCAACTTATCTCACAAGATTAAATGCATCCCATTCCAGTCTCCTCCCGTTCCTCACCAAGGACGAACTCCTAGCAGTACCCAGACTCAGAATCCTTCAGATGTGCTGACCACTTAGCCATGGAAGCAGATTACACTATCAATGAAAAGTTCATTATGTCAGATGCAAGTCTTTTTCATGTAGTTAGCAATGTACACAGAAACTGTCTTTAAGAACTTTAAGAGTGTCAGGGAATGTAACATGGCTGGAAATGTAAAACTCAGTTTCCAATTCCACAGAAAGATGGGACATGCATAGAACACTTTTTAGACTAACATAAAAATATGAGAAACAAGTTAAAGTTACATATTGGTCTTGTATACTGCATACTGATGAAACAATTAACAGGTATTTCTATTTTCCTAGATCATAGTGAATAAAGGAGAAGACAAAGCAAGAGGAATATTTAACCAGCGATTTAATGTTAATGGCTGCTGTCACATTACCTTTTGGCAAATATATTCACAATTTTGTTGTTAGTTGGCGAAGCCAACAAATGTGAAAGTGTTGTGGTTATATGCTTATCAATAGGTTATAGCTCAAGCTAAAGCTTAGATTAGAAGGTTGATGAAACCAAAAAATGTGATACATAAGACACCTGGTCGCCTAGTCCATTCAGAAAAGTTGCGAGTAACATCACGTTATAGGCGTCATTGTTTACAGCATCTGTCGCCTGTTTCGTATGTCACTGGTCAAAGCCGACACCTCTGTATCTGACATATCCAGCTGACACTCAAATGTCACACTAACGTTACTCATAAAAGCATTGTACAAACAAACAGTACACTCAAGATATATATAAACTTAGATTACTGTTAAATATTTTGAGTAATGTCTCAAAAGCAATGCATAAAAGAAGTATATAAATGTGGGAAAACTAAACAGCTTAAAAATTACAATTTGAAGAAGTGTTACGTAAATGAGAACATTTTAAACTCTGAAATTAACTGCAGTCAAGAAAGTACAGTCCGAGTTGACTAATAATCTGAATATTTTCTCAATTGTGCTAATGCGAGTACTGATGCTGCTATGACACTAACAACTACAGGACAAATTTTAAGATCTCAAAAAATAGGGGAAAAACAAGACAAGTCACTGGTGTCAAGGCAACAAATTGTGCATTAAACACAAGCAACTGCAGAAATTATATTTAAAGTTGAAATGTCTGAACATAGGTTGTATAAAGAATGGGAGACGTGGAAGGGTGACCCAGGCTGAGCAAATCATTTTTACTTAAGAAAAATTTATTTTAAAATATATCAATCACAATAATTAAAATCACAATCTTCTCTTGCATCTGATGTGTAATAATGAACAGCAATTTTCTCTTCCATAAGTAGTCTTTAAGACAAGAGAAGCAAGCAAATTTAAAACAAAGAAAAATTGAAATCGCTACTGTTATATCAGAATACATAGGCCGAAGCCATCCTCGGCGGCACACGTAAAATTCAGTGGACAATAAATTACAGTAACCCAAAATTTTGAACGGTCGTAAGGCCCTTAAATAAGGCCCACACCAGTATAAAAGTGGAATTAAGTAAAGGTTCCTAAAACTACACAGCCACGAAGAACAAGAACCAGTCCTCCGAGAAAGAGGGTAAATTTACAACTTTAGGTCTGGTAATCTTCCAGTGAGTTACAAGAAGGGTGCAACCAAGTCAGTCCAACGTATGGAGAGCAGTGAATTACAGGTAGAATTTAAACTTCAAAAACTGAAGTACAGTAAATGTTCTTGAACTCAAGTACAGAAAATACTCTCTAAGGTTCGTTATCTTAGATCACAAGACAGAGTATGGCAGGCTCGGAAAGGCAGTTACTTGAAACCACCCATAAAATGGTAAACTTAACCGGTAATCTTAACTTGTTTAGCAGCTGGAATCAAAACTCAAGCGAGAACTAACGGCCACCGGAGACGCCGGCCGTGTACCGAAATACACGAGTGCGTACACGCGGGCAAGTGCCGCGTCAATAACGATGTCACGGCTCAAAAGCTGTCAACAAATAGCAGACATTGCGACCCAAGACAAGAGTTCCGGCAATAAGATCTTAGGTCTTTCAAGACCTGTGAAGACCATTAAAGTAACGTAACGTTCGTTAAGGAATTGCTTAACTAAGTTAATAAGGCTGAACCTTTTAATTATAAGCAGAAATTTCTGTCGCTGCACTTAAACTGCTAATACGAAAGGATAAGACGCTTGCGATAAACAGTAACAGATTTACGAACGGACATGTAACGTTCTTTCTGAAACTGCAGAATAATGGATACAAGCGTACCCTCCTGGCACGGATTTTATGCTTAACATTTACCGATAAGGTTGAGACTGCAGACCTTTAAGATTTAAACCCATCTAACACAAAATTACAAGAACTTTAGTTTAAAACTTCAAACGCAATTCAACATTGCTCAAAACTTAAGACAGGGAATGACAAAGCTAAGGAACAACAAATGGAAACACCAGCGCAAATTATGTACAGCCGACAGCATCGGAGCAGAACAGTTCAAAAGACAAATTTACCACTTCAGTCGGTGGCCGATCTAAATTTATATTCGGTAACCCGAGACTAACAGATTGTAACAGCCCAGTTGCCCGTACAACACTTATAAACACACAAACAGAAATCACTAATCAAATCAGCAAAGTTACACTCGCGGTTTCAAATAGGTTACAGCAATTGCAAGAAAATATCTAACTCCACAGGCGAGGTGCAGTGAAGGAGTAAACATAATAAGCACCCTATTTTCTTTAGTACACCATATACCATCACTGAGAGCACCATTCCGGCCGCCAAAATCCAAACTGCACATAGCGAGAACAGTCCATAACCCAGAGTGCCGGTGCTCTCTCCGCAAAATCCACAAATCAGCCACAATGAATGCATACGGCTCCGAATACAGCAAGACGCCCGGGCGGCCACCATGTCAACAGTCGGCTTCCTCAGTCTGTACCTGCTGCCACATTGTACCACCGACCAATTCGCCAAACGTAGCACCGGTCCCGCCTTTGCCTCACTGCGAGAACGGAAACTACACAGGGTTTTGCTCTATCCCTACAACGTCGTGCCAGCTCTAACCACGTGACCAACGAAACGTCAGAACTGGACGGCCGATCGGAAAGAGCTGTGTTTTATCCGTGTGCAGAATTTTCCATATAAGCGTTTATCCTCTGCGAAAATAATGCACTGCATAAAATTTATTTGGTGCCCATTTGATAGCATTCGTGATATAGGGCTTATTTTTACCACTGCACTAACGTTCAGCTGTAAGGTACACCGAACATTTCTAGTGGAAGCTATTCTATAAGCTTCACATTGCACTTCATACACGCAAAGTGTATCTGATTTCCCTATTTAAAACAGCAATACCAAAAAAATTCTAATTTTCACAAACAGGTACTATTATCGCAAATATAATTTTGTTCGGAAACAATTATCACAAAGAAGTAGGCAAATTTTCAAAGAAGCGGCAGTGCTATTGACGATAAACAAAGATCAACTATTTAAACATGCACACAGGTGAAACTTAACATTTTCCTATTGGTCTTCCAGTTGCGACTCTTCATTGGTCGATTGGTAAGAGCTGGGACGACATGTTGGGGATAGTGCTAAACACTGTCATTTCCGTTCTCACTTTCCTCACTCGCAAGCAGCTATAAACACAGCATCAGTGTGGCATTCGCGATCCCTACCGGGACGCTAGTCAGAGGATCCAAACATAGCACAACGCCGCCCTGGCTCAAAAGTTGAGTTAACCAAAACTGAAAATGAAACAGTGAAATTTATGAGACACTCTTGCAAAACTCACATTAGCTGAGCAACAAAATAACCCGTGTATTTTTTAATTAATCATGAAATATTTCCTACTCTACCATTTCATCTGCAGTGGGCAATGTAGCCGTGGGGAGGGGCTAAGTGTGCTTTAAGGCGGAGAGAGAGATCAAATGCACACTAGGGTTAGAACCCATGGCGTTCTGCAGAAACCACTCATATCATTCAATATGACAACACCTAGTCGAAATATAAGTGTTTAACGTATGCTTGGGAAAATGTGCAGATATTTAACAAGAGATGTAATGTGCATTCACAGAGTGCTAGGAACAGCTGCTATCTGAATTTGCCTTCATTAAAACTCTCCCTGGGCTACAATAACTGCAAGTAAAATTATCTACGCACATTTTTAACGTTTGACACACTGCTTAGTGAGTGTCATTAAATCAATATAAGAAAGTACTAAAAATATGACGAGTTTAATGAATTCTATTCAAATGAATTCTTCAAAACTAATGATCTTAATGGTATGGATATATGATGAGAATGGGACTTTATACGATTGTTGCAAAGCTGTGGTTATTGTATGACACTAACTCCTTTCCATACTTTGGATAGGACAGTTTTTGCACTCATGTGGATGTCTTCTCACTTTTCATGATTTAAGACTAATTGCTACTTCTTGCACCATACAGAGATGTCAATCATTTTGTAATTGGTTTTGATTCTCTGGTGACTATTGGACAGTACTTCTTAGGGGGAACGCCAGATGCCACTTGTTTAACACTATGACTTTGCGTCAATTACTAAGAACCGTGATCTGACAGGAAATCACGAATCGAGTCGCAGAACAGACGATAGTCCATTGACAAGCAATTTGATTAGAAGTCTTTTGTAAGGCTCAGTGTCAAAATTCTTCTGGGAATCAAAGTATGGAATCAGTTTGACATCACTTTAAGTAGCACCCATTACTTCACAAGGATGAAGAGTGTACAAGAACGTTGTTTTCTGAATCCCTGCTTACTTTGAATCAACATAGGATATGTTCCAGCATCCTATTCCAAAGCAACGTTAGTGATATGGATCAGTAATTCATCAGATTACTCCTATTCCCTTTCTTTAGTAGGAATGTGACCAGTGCAACTTAGTACCTAAAGACTACGAATCTTTCGTCCAGTGACCGGTTGTGTACGATTGTTAAATTATTGAATTGTTATATCAGCATACTTTGAAAGGAATCGGACTGTCATAAAATTAAGCTGCTTTGCTACACTGGAGATATCTACTAAGTTAGGCCGTGTCCTAACTGAATGACAGAAGCGAGCGACATCTGGATAGTACGCGACAATCCAGCGACAAGCAGCAACATCTGGCGAAAACTTTGGGTATCCTGTGTGCGAGCGACCATGTCACGCTACAAAATGGCTGCTTAGAGCTAACCAGCTGTTTCTATAAAACGGCGTCCTTAACCTATAGAATACTGTAGCTATAGAGTAAGGCTACAGAATTAGTTTTACTTAAGACAATAAAGCGAAAAGAAAAGCTGCACATGAAATATACAAAGGGAGGAATCTCCGTGGAGAATATCAAATATCAACTATGAAGATCACCAGACAAATTATTCTAATACATTCGACTATTTCATCAATAAATTAAATACGAATGTTTTTTTTACATGATCAAGAACTTTTAAATGTGGAGGAATGAAAACTACATGACTAACTGTGCTAAATACTAACACGTAGACAGGTTGGTACAAGGGTATGAAACCTATCTGTGATGTAGGGGTAGCATACATAATTCGTAGTTACGCGATGGGAAGAGATCGTGGGTTCGATTCCCAGCTGTTCTTGTATTTTCACTGACTCAGTTACAATCTGTATACTATGTTTTATGTATACTGTATACACTGCATCGCTAAGTGTATTTGTAAGGTCTTGCCAAAGAGCTTTATCTGCAAATCTATCCCAGTATATCACACACATTTAATTCCTAATAAATTACAATGAACCACAATTTGATGTTGCGAACATAATTCATCAGCAGTCAATGTTAAGGCCAAGCGCTCTTCAATTACTCTAAATAGTCTGTAAAAGTAAAGCTTACAAAATTTTTGAGAAGAGGGTCAAACGCTTTGTGTTGTGATTTGTCTAAAAGTATGAAATAAAAAAACATTAAGGAAATGTTTCGTGCACCTTATTTTCTGTTCATGATTTCGAGCATCATTCAAAGGCACGTAGACCGTTTCTCTGATCTACTTATTTCTTTTACACAAATCATTTCATAAAATATGATTTCATTTTTTAATTTCAAGTTTCATTCACAAAGCATGATCTTACTGACTCCTCGTTTGCCTTCCTAACGTACTTTATCCAAGGAAGCCTTTTTGACTTTTAAATACTGCACCAATGTATCTTTTTATGTGCAAAATAGCTAGGTCTTTAACAGATGACATTTTAGAAGCTTCATTTACAGCAGCTTTTCGTGAAATATTTCAATTTTTCCTCAGCTTATTAATTAAGTTTTCGTTCATTACTCTGATTACTTTCAAGTAGTTAAATATTTTCATGCCAAACTAGACCTCATGCTGGTCACTTTGATAACCCGTTTACCTGTTTCTCTCCCTTTGTTTGGCTATGAAAATTTGGACAAAACCTCATGGTGTAAGTTATAGGGAGTCTTATTTTCGGCTCTGCTCACGCGTTTACAAAAACGTATCGAGTGTTAATATATGATAAAATAGTCCTTTCTGCGGGCTGTCATTTCCAAAATTCTTCGTTTCGATATCCTGAACCTTTTATGAGATACGATTTTTACTACCACTTGATTCCAGAAACGCAGAAAAGGTTCGGACGCACCGCGAGCGACCAGTCCGCGGATATAACAACCAATATCTCAAGAATGAAAAAGAGATATGCCGGTCTCAATGTTAAATAAAATTTAGATATATTGGTTACATTTCATACGCAATAATGTATGGCCTTAAATGAACTATACGGAAAATCTACACAATGTGATTTTACTTCTGCAAATTTTTAAAAATTTTATGCAGGTTTGTACTCAATTTCGTGCAGCACAGTAACTATGACGAATAACGAAAATAAATTCATACCTTTACCGTTTAAAGTTATCAAGCTATAGGTTGCGGAAGAATCAAATTTTTTCACCGAATAGTTTTCTTAAAATCGGATGTTCAGTAATTCATAGCTGCCGTCGCGTCCGCATCACTGTTTTGCCGAAGAGAGACGTGGCGGTCGCTCTGTCGCGCGTGCCGCACTGACAAGACTCAAACAAGT
The DNA here is from genome assembly GCF_023864345.2 of Schistocerca serialis cubense. Taxonomy (NCBI): domain Eukaryota; kingdom Metazoa; phylum Arthropoda; class Insecta; order Orthoptera; family Acrididae; genus Schistocerca; species Schistocerca serialis. The sequence goes on along the minus strand of NC_064645.1, from coordinate 51,879,557 downwards.
TTGCATTCAAACGTCGCCAGTTGCACATGTCGCTCGCGTAGGACCCTTCCGTAACTACACCCGCGGTTGTGTTTTGTCGCCTGAAGCTGAAACTCACGTAGGGCACGGCCTTACTCAAGTTCGCAGCGGTTCTTATTTGAATTCTGAAATATTTTCTTCGCGGTTTTTTTTTCGAAGGAATTTCGAAAAACCGTATTAATAATTCCGTCTTAGTCGCCCCATAATCGGTAACATTAGCATCGCTATTATGCAGTGAAGGTAACGCCTGTGTACTTCATATATACTTTAATCCCTTAGTGCTTTTGTTAGATTTCGAGACATTTTCATCGTGGACACTATTAAATGCTTCTCGCATTGAAGTTCGCACTAAATTTTGTGTTTCTCGAGACTTGGCCAATCTTGAGTATTTTGCGTTCATTTAAATTTGCCATGCATTTTTCGTTGCTTCTGTAACAGTGTTCTGACCTATTGTGTGTACCATGGGAAGGCAGTTCCGTCTATTTCATATAAATCTCTCCATTACTGTCAATACTGTTTCTCAGAATTTAAGCTGCGTCTCGTATAGGCTTATATATTTAGTAGGGAAGAAATGGAAGCGGTCTCTTAGGAATAAGTATGAATTTTTATTTTTAAGTAGATACTTTATACTTGTTCTTGTACGATTTTGACGCTACGGTATTAAGTCTCGCTACAACACACTTGGGGTCACTACACTCCATGAGGATAAATAGATGTAAACACAAACACGGTTATTAGTCAGAAACCGTAGCACACGTACACTAGTGTTACACTCTTGGAAGTAGGTCCCATTTGTATGTATGAGATTTATTACTAAGTTACGCTAAACGAAACTATGTTCAAATTTATTAACAGCCATCAACGTTTTTCTTAATTACGCTTTGGTTACGTAGTTTTATTTCAAAAATCGTGTACAGTCACAGCCTCTGCACTGTTGTGCTCTGATTGTCGCGCTGTTAATACGCAATATGAAAATGGCTGAGGCTGCTTCCTGTTCCGTAGTGAAACGCGTGTGGAATACAGTTAAGAACTGCCACAAAATAGACTGTTCTTTATGTTTGTCAATAATTTACAGAGATAATCGGCTTGTAAGTTTCCCATGGCACTATATTAGATACACTTGCAATGCAAAAGCAAGTTAATGTATAGCAGAATCAGTAGCATAACAATGTGGAAACTTGTTGCAATCTAAATAGCCTCTTCCTTCACATTCATTAGAATTTTTCAATATTTCGTTGGAGTCTACGTTCATTACTTTGAAATAATAGCAATAAAACACCGACAGCCGGTTATTTTAGAAACTTTATTTTGAACGGTTTTAACAGTCAGGTTAAGCTGGAGACGAAAAAAACCGGTATAACCGAAAACTGGTTTGAGCGATAACCGCCATGCCTTCCTCTGGGTACCTACGAGACACACAGTGTTAATGTAGTGGATATCGGCTGCTGGTCCCAGAATGTTTTCACTCTGCAGCGGAGCCTGGCTGCCTGGGGACGGCCACTCTAACCCGGAAGCTTCATCTTTGGTGGCCAAGTGCTGCACCGACTGCGCTAGCGAAATACGCCTAGCGACCTGTCCTCACAACTTTACTTCCGACTGTATTTCCTCTCCTACCTTCAAACTTCGCAGAAGTTCTGCTACACACTTCGATAGACTTGCCTGCGAAAGGCGGAGGTTCCAGGTTCGAGTACCGACCCTGCGCACAGTTTTAGCCTGCCAGGAAGTTTCTAACAGTGCGACTTCCGCTGCAGAGGGAAAATTAAATCTGAAAACATTTCCTGAAGCATCAGCTAGCGCCGGTGACGACGGGCGGCCAATATAAAGTGAACTTTCATTCCTTTGAGATACGCGACGGCAGCTCAATGTCCGAATGACGTCGCGTGCGCCGCTGTGGCAGAAACAACCTCTGCCGCAGAGAGGCAATGCGTGCATGGTCTAAGTTCGCAAGGAACGTCCTTGACACTGACAGTGACGGTGCCGCATCGATACACTCTACTGGACTATACGGAGAAAGACTTACCTCCATGACACGGGTGTCTACACACTAGCCATTTTCTGTGATTAAATGAGAATTGAGATTTACGTTTCCGAATGAAAAGTGGACTGTGTGTCATGAGGGCAATGAAAAATATCCTTTCAAGCAGTAGCGTAGTCGCAGATGAGGACACACTGTTACACTGGAAGTACATATTACTGTACAACCTTTTTCTTTTTACGAGAAAATTCTATGTTTCCCACGTTTCCTTACACGTTCGATATTAACAGGAATTGGATTTTTGTATTTATGTTTGTGGGAGATGAAGTTCGCAATGGAAATGTCAGTCTCTGATATCCTACGAAATATGACAGGTGCTGTGGCTCTGTGATAAAATGCTAGCCTGTGTTGTTGATGACCAGGTTTCGATTCCCAGTTTTGGTAAACTTTTAAGGGTCCCTGTCCCACCAGTATTTCCGAGAAGGGTGAAATACATAAACAATTTATTGGCAATGTATTGGCAATGTTTTACAAAATATCCGCAATTTATATTTGCGATGAAAACTGGATTTTGTGGACATGTATGCTAATTAGCATGTATTTGATTTTCTATTTAAATAAGTATGGACTAACTGAATGAAAAATGCCCAGCGATTACAAGTTTCGTGTAGTACTGATTTTTTCCATTTTTATATACTTTACGCTTCACGGAAATTCTCATAGAACACGCACTTCTCTTTAAAATCTGCAGCGGTTGGGAACCGAACCCAGTACCCAACGCTGTAGGCATGGACCTTACCGGAGGCATGCTAGCTATCCAAAAACATACCTTCATTTATTTTCTCGAGAAGTTTTGAGATTGCATCGAATGGCTGTGGCAGATTGATATTTGAGTTCTGCTGTCCACTTATCAAATATAAAGAAGAGTTCCGTTTGCAGAGACTGTTTTGTTCGCTACTGGAACCAATCTCCAAGTGTTTTTTTTTTTTTTTTTTTTTTTTTTGTGGTTTTCGGGCGCACAACTTCAATGGTCATTAGCGCCCTGACTACTCTAAGAATGCACCGCGAGGCACAAGTTGACAACAACAACTAAAAGGGAAAACACAATAAAAGACAGACTGACAGGCATAGGATTAAAAAACATCATCAAATGTCCTTAGCGAGGTGTGTCAAATTGATAAAACAAAGAACACGAGCAGCTGCTCGTGGGTCATCCGCTAAAATGGCATCGAAAGTATTAGGCAGGTTAAGATCGAGGCGCAGTGTGTTAAGATCAGGACAGGACATTAAAATGTGTCTAACCGTCAGCAAGTGCCCACATGGGCAGAACGGCGCCGGCGCAGCCGTCAGCAGATGGCGATGGCTGAACCGGCAGTGTCCAAGTCTTAACCTTGCTAAAACGACCTCCTCCCGCCGAGAAGGGCGTGAGGAGGACGTCCAAGCCACGGGAAGAGGTTTTAAGGCCCGAAGCTTGTTGTCGGTAAGTGCAGCCCAATCGGCATGCCACAGCGACACAACGCGCCGACAAATGACCCTGCTAAAATCGGACGAAGGGACACAACAAGAAGCTGTCCGAGGCTGGAGGACCGCAGCCTTGGCCGCGGCATCTGCAGCTTCGTTCCCAGGGATACCGACATGGCCAGGAACCCACATAAAGCTAACCGGCGTACCGACGTCCACCAGCTGCTGAAGAGAGCGTTGGATCCGGTGTACGAAAGGGTGAACCGGGTACGGATCACTGAGGCTCTGGATGGCGCTCAGGGAATCTGAGCAGATGACATAAGCAGAATGTCGGTGGCGGCAGATGTAAAGAACAGCCTGGTAGAGGGCAAAGAGCTCAGCTGTGAAGACCGAACAATGGCCATGGAGTCGGTATTGGAAACTTTGTGCCCCGACAATAAAGGAACACCCGACCCCGTCATTGGTCTTAGAGCCATCTGTATAAATGAAAGTCATGTTGTTGAACTTCGAACGAAGTTCCAAAAAACGGGAGTGGTAGACCGAACCGGGGGTGACCTCTTTTGGGAGCGAGCTGAGGTCGAGGTGAACGCGGACCTGAGCCTGGAGCCAAGGTGGCGTGCGGCTCTCGCCCACTCGAAAGGTTGCAGGGAGTGAAAAATGAAGGTGTTGAAGGAGGCGACGAAAGCGAACTCCAGGGGGTAGCAAGGCAGAGACATACAACCCGTATTGAAGGTCAAGAGAGTCGTCAAAAAAGGAACGATAAGACGGATGGTCGGGCATTGACAGTAGCCGACAGGCATACCGACAAAGCAGTATATCGCGCCGGTAGGTGAGTGGCAATTCGCCAGCGTCAGCATGAAGACTCTCTACGGGACTGGTATAAAAATGCTCCGATCGCAAGTCGTAAACCCCGATGTTGTATGGAGTTGAGGCGGCGTAAGATGGATGGCCGTGCAGAGGAGTATACGAAGCTCCCATAATCCAGCTTGGAGCGGACGATCGACCGATATAGACGAAGTAGGACGGTTCGATCCGCTCCCCACGACATACCACTGAGAACACGGAGGACATTTAAAGAACGGGTACAACGGGCGGCCAAATATGACACATGTGGAGACCAGCTAAGTTTCCTGTCAAAGGTAAGGCCTAAAAATTTGATTGTCTCCACGAGTGGGAGAGCAACGGGACCGAGTCGTAAGGACGGTGGGAGAAACTCTTTGTAGCGCCAGAAGTTAATACAGACCGTCTTCTCGGCAGAAAAACGGAAGCCATTGGCGACACTCCAGGAGTAAAGACGGTCAAGAGAACGCTGAAGACAGCGCTCCAGGACACGTGCACACTGCGCGCTGCAATAGATGGTAAAATCGTCCACGAAAAGGGAGCCTGATACATCAGCTGGGAGGCAATCCATTATTGGATTGATCGCGATGGCGAAGAGAGCGACGCTCAAAACTGAGCCCTGTGGCACCCCATTCTCCTGGCGAAAGGTGTCGGACAGGACAGAACCCACACGTACCCGAAACTGTCGATCCATTAAAAAGGAATGAATAAAAAGAGGGAGGCGACCGCGAAAGCCCCATGTATGCATGGTGCGGAGAATGCCCGCCCTCCAACAGGTGTCGTAAGCCTTCTCCAAATCAAAGAACACAGCCGCGGTCGGGCGCTTCCGCAAGAAGTTATTCATAATGAAGGTCGACAAGGTAACCAGATGGTCAACAGCAGAGCGGCGCCTTCGAAATCCACATTGTACATTGGTAAGTAGGCGTCGAGACTCGAGCAGCCAAACCAATCGAGAGTTAACCATTCGCTCCATCACTTTACAGACACAGCTGGTAAGCGAGATAGGTCGATAACTGGAAGGCAAGTGCTTGTCCTTCCCCGGCTTAGGAATCGGGACAACAATAGACTCGCGCCAGCATGCGGGAACATGTCCCTCAATCCAGATGCGATTGTATGTACGAAGAAGAAAACCTTTACCCGCAGGAGAAAGGTTCTTCAGCATCTGAATATGAATAGAATCAGGCCCTGGAGCGGAGGACCGTGATCGGCCAAGTGCGGTTTCGAGTTCCCGCATGGTGAATGGGGCATTATAACTTTCACAATTCGAGGAGCGGAAGTCAGGTGGCCTAGCCTCCTCTGCCTGTTTGCGGGGGAGGAAGGCAGGGTGGTAATGAGCGGAGCTCGAAACCTCGGCGAAAAAGCGGCCGAAGGCATTGGAGACAGCCTCAGGGGCCACAAGGACTCCATTCGCGACCTTCAAGCCAGAAACTGGGGAGTGGACCTTAGTGCCAGATAGCCGGCGCAGGCTACCCCAGACAACAGAAGAAGGGGTAGAACTGTTGAAGGTGCTTGTGAAAGCAGCCCAGCTGGCTTTCTTGCTTTCTTTAATAATACGACGACACTGAGCACGTAATCGTTTATAATTAATACAATTCGCCACTGTAGGGTGGCGCTTAAAGGTGCGTAAAGCACGTCGACGAGCACGTAAAGCATCTCTACATGCTGCGGTCCACCAGGGGACCGGTACGCGACGTGGAGAAGAAGTAGGGTGAGGGATGGAATATTCAGCAGCAGCGAGAATGACTTCCGTGAGGTGTGCGACCTGACGATCGCAGCTTGTGAAGGTTTGATCCTGAAAGGTAGCCCTGGAAGAGAAGAGCTCCCAGTCTGCCTTGGAGATGGTCCAACGAGAGGAGCACGGAGAGGGAGTATGCTGCAGGAGATGGATAACACACGGGAAATGGTCGCTCGAATATGTATCAGAAAGTGCATACCACTCAAACCGGCGTGCAAGTTGGGGAGTACATATAGAGAGGTCTAAATGGGAATAGGTGTGAGATGTGTCCGAAAGAAAAGTAGGGGCGCCAGTATTGAGGCAGACAAGATCGAGCTGGTTGAAAAGGTCTGCTAACAAGGAGCCCCTCGGGCAGGATGCTGGAGAGCCCCAAAGGGGATGGTGGGCATTGAAGTCTCCAGTTAACAAAAATGGTGCAGGTAGCTGAGCAATAAGTTGCATCACGTCTGCCCTGGTAACGGCAGATGACGATGGAGTGTAAACGGTACAAAAGGAAAACGTAAAAGTGGGGAGAGTAATGCGGATGGCAACTGCCTGCAGGCCGGTGTGCAACGTGATGGGATCGTAGTAAATATCATCCCGGACCAGCAACATAACCCCTCCATGAGCTGGGATACCTACCACAGGGGGTAGGTCAAAACGCACAGAGGTGTAGTGTGCCAAGGCAATTTGATCGCATGGGCGTAGCTTCGTTTCCTGGAGGGCTACGACAAGCGGACGGTGCAAGCGGAGCAGCAACTTCAAGTCCTCTCGGTTGGAGCGAATGCTGCGAATATTCCAGTGAATAAGTGCCATCGTAAGAAAAGAAAGATGAGAGAAGTGGTCACCTCGAAGGCCGCTTAGGGCCTGGCTTCGAGCGAGCACTGCCGCCGCTATCAGTAGGCGGACAGTCATCGTCCATTGGGTCTATAGGGTCATCGGCCATCTCGGGAGGATGGCCGGGAGGGGGAGCTTCCTCCGCCAGTGAACGGCCAGATGTACGGCGACCAGCGGTGCGGCCAGGCGAAACGGATGACGGCCTGGGGCGGCAGCCGCTGGGTGGCGCAAGAGAAGAAATGCGCCGTGGCGGGGAAGGAGAACTGTGCTTCCTATGCGCCTTTTTGGAAGGACGTGTGGTGGAAGTACCGGTCGAAGGCTGTGAGGTCGAGGTACGGAGGAAGTCTGCACGGGATGGTTCCTTCTTGAAGGCCCGTGCATCTGACTTCGGTGTCTTCGTTTTAGCAGAAGCTGAAGAAGGTGCTCGTGTCTGTGGGGTGATGGGAGGAAGAGGAGACGTCGACCGCGCGATCTTAGCACTGGCCGAACGGACGACCGTGGTGCTGAAGGTCAGATCGCATGTCTGGGTTGCTACCTCCCGGGTAGTCCAAGGAGAGGCGAGGACAGTACTGTATTTCCCCGCTGGGAGCAGCGTGGGCTTCCTACTAGCGAATAGCTTGCGAGCAGCCGAGGTGGACACTTTCTCTTTGACCCGAATTTCCTGGATACAGCGTTCTTCCTTATAGACAGGACAGTCGCGGGAGGATGCTGCATGGTCACCCTGACAGTTCACACAACGAGGAGACGGAGGTGGACAGTCACCCTCATGGGCATCCCTGCCACAGGTGACACATTTAGCCGCATTGGAACAAGACTGTCGAGTGTGATTGAAACGCTGACACTGGTAGCAGCGCGTAGGTGTCGGGATATAGGGGCGAACAGAAATAACCTCGTAGCCCGCCTTGATGCGCGATGGCAGCTTAACACTATCGAAGGTCAAGAAAATTGTCCGGGTCGGTACAAGGTCATTGTTGACCTTTTTCATGACCCTATGGACAGCCGTCACGCCCTGCTCAGCGAGGAATGATTGAAGCTCCTCGTCAGTCAATCCGTCGAGGGAGCCAGTATAGACCACACCACGAGACGAATTCAAAGTTCGGTGGGCCTCCACCCGGACAGGGAACGTGTACAGGAGGGTGGCCCGAAGCAGTTTTTGTGCCTGAAAGGCGTTCTCAGTTTCCAGTAATAAGGTGCCGTTACGCAACCTGGTACAGGATTTGACAGATCCGGCTATGGCATCTACGCCCTTCTGAATAACGAAAGGGTTGACAGAGGAAAAATCCTTTCCGTCCTCAGTTCGAGAAACTACGAGGAACTGTGGGGCAGGCGGTAGTACTTTTGTCACTGTTGGCTGGTCACGTTTCCGTTTTTGGGTCGAAGTCGAAAGAGATGGAGTAGAATCCATTGCGGAGGAATCCCCCATGATTGCCAGCGTCTCCGATGGCGCGCTCCTTCCTTGTGGGGACCCTCTCAGAGGGCACTCCCGCCTTAGGTGAATGTTTACACCTCAGGTCACACCTCCCGAGAAACAGACGGAGGGACCAATCGGCATGGTCAGAAGGTATCAGCTCAGGCAATCACCCCTCCCCGGGCCTGGCCTTTACCAGGGGGTACGCGCGTGCCTTACATGTCTACCCAGGGCGGGGACTTACGCGTTACCCCGTCACCGGCTACGCGTGCGAACGCGTGGGTCGGCCTTCAGACACGCACAGGGAGGAAGGAAGAAGAGGAAAAAGAAGAGAGAGAGGGAGAAAGAGGACAGACTGTCTCAAACGCCGAGGCGGAGACCAGAGAAGGCAAGGAGAAGAAGGCAATGAGAAAGCAAGGGGAAGAAGGCAATGAGAAAGCAAGGGGAAGAAGGCAATAAGAAGGCAAGGAGAAGAAGGCAATGAGAAGGCAAGGAGAAAAAGGCAATGAGAAGGCAAGGAGAAAAAGGCAATGAGAAGGCAAGGAGAAGGCAAGGGAAAGAGTAAGGAAGACAGTGAGGTGGAGAAGAGCAAAGAAAGGAACCAACAAAAGGAAGGAAGAAACGAGAAGTGAAAAAACCAAAAGGACCACGATGATAGGTCGTGGAACCGTCCGTCTCCGGACGCAGGCGCGAACTACCCCCGTGAGGGGGATGGACTCCTTTTAGTCGCCTCTTACGACAGGCAGGAATACCGCGGGCCTATTCTAATCCCCGGACCCGCAGGGGGGATCTCCAAGTGTGTATTCGTGCCTTAACTTTATAAGGCTTCAACGTCCATTTTTACTATAGGGGAAAACTCTGGTGTTCTTAATATATATACAGGGCTATTACAAATGATTGAAGCGATTTCATAAATTCACTGTAGCTCCATTCATTGACATATGGTCACGACACACTACAGATACGTAGAAAAAGTTTTGTTCGGCTGAAGCCGCACTTCAGGTTTCTGCCGCCAGAGCGCTCGAGAGCGCACTGAGACAAAATGCGACAGGAGCCGAGAACATAACAGTGCAACGACACTTCAGGACGAAGTTCAACAAAGATCCACCAACTGCTAACTCCATTCGGCGATGGTACGCGCAGTTTAAAGCTTCTGGATGCCTCTGTAAGGGGAAATCAACGGGTCGGCCTGCAGTGAGCGAAGAAACGGTTGAACGCGTGCGGGCAAGTTTCACGTGTAGCCCGCAGAAGTCTACGAATAAAGCAAGCAGGGAGCTGAACGTACCACAGCCGACGGTTCGGAAAATCTTACGGAAAAGGCTAAAGCAGAAGCCTTACCGTTTACAATTGCTACAAGCCCTGACACCCGATGACGAAGTCAAACGCTTTGAATTTTCGGCGCGGTTGCAACAGCTCATGGAAGAGGATGCGTTCAGTGCGAAACTTGTTTTCAGTGATGAAGCAACATTTTTTCTTAATGGTCCAAGCAGCTGGACCATACAATTGCAGAGCCCACAGTGAACAGACACAATGTGCGAATCTGGGCGGTAGAGAATCCTCACGCATTCATGCAGCAAATTCGCAATTCACCAAAAGTTAACGTGTTTTGTGCAATCTCACGGTTTAAAGTTTACGGCCCCATTTTCTTCTGCGAAAAAAACTTTATAGGACACGTGTATCTGGACATGCTGGAAAATTGGCTCATGCCACAACTGGAGACCGACAGCGCCGACTTCATCTTTCAACAGGATGGTGCTCCACCGCACTTCCATCATGATGTTCGGCATTTCTTAAACAGAAGATTGGAAAACCGATGGATCGGTCATGGTGGAGATCATGATCAGCAATTCGTGTCATGGCCTCCACGCTCTCCCGACTTAACCCCATGCGATTTCTTTCTGTAGGGTTATGTGAAAGATTCAGTGTTTAAACCTCCTCTACCAAGAAACGTGCCAGAACTGCGAGCTCGCATCAACGATGCTTTCGAACTCATTGATGGGGACATGCTGCGCCGAGTGTGGGAGGAACTTGATTATCGGCTTGATGTCTGCCGAATCACTAAAGCGGCACATATCGAACATTTGTGAATGCCTAAAAAACTGAGTTTTTATATGTGTGTGCAAAGCATTGTGAAAATATCTCAAATAATAAAGTTATTGTAGAGCTGTGAAATCGCTTCAATCATTTGTAATAACCCTGTATATTAATGACTTGCCATTCGATATTCACGAAGATGCAAAGCTGGTACTTTTTGCCGATGATACAAGTATAGCTATCACACCCGACAGACAAGAATTAACTGGTGAAATTGTAAACGATGTTTTTCAGAAAATGAGTAAGTGGTTCTCTGCAAATCGGCTCTCATTAAACTTTGACAAAACACAGTATATTCAGTTCCACACAGTAAATGGAATGACCCCATTAATAAACATAGACGTAGGTCAGAAATCGGTAGCTGAGGTAGAATATTCAAAATTTCTAGGTGTATGCATTGATGAGGGGTTGAACTGGAAAAAACACTGAGGATCTGTTGAAACGTTTGAGTTCAGCTATTAGGGTCATTACAAATTTTGGCGATATACATCTGAGTAAATTAGCTTACCACACCTATTTTCATTCTCTGCTTTCGTATGGCATCATATTCTGGGGTAACTCATCGTTGAGTAAAAGTGTGTTCATTGCACAAAAGCGTGTAATCAGGATAATTACTGGAGCTCATCCAAGATCCCTCCACAAAAAAAATTGAGTGTCATGTAATATTTTATCTAATGTAATATCTTGTATAGACACCTTTTATTAACCTGACACATTCCACATCATTACGAAGTGTCATATTCATGATCTATGGAACAAGTACTAATCTAATCTACGGTGACGATTTACTTAAAACAAGAAACATCAATGATTTCCTAAAATAACAGGTAACATCCATTTCCACAGATACATCAGACATACCTAAAAGCTTTATTTTAAGCCAAAAAGACTGATTGCAATACAGGGACAATTATTTTCCTTAAAATGTTTTCAACTTTTCATTAAAATTATTCAGTCAGTTTGGCTTAAAGTATACGTCGTTCTTATATTTGACATCTCATCACTAAAACTTGGATGAAGTGTGAAAGTGTATTGATACCTTGTACCAAATATCAAGAGTAAAGTTACATTTCCAATACCAGTGGTTCTGAAACTAAACCTCTGGATGTCACATGCTGAAAGATCTGCTCACACAATCTACGTTCTCTCTTCTGTTGAAAATTTCATTTCACGGCAGAAGTTGCCGAGTGCATCTACCCATGCACAACCGAGTTCTGTGACGAGTCCTGTCCAACGTCACACTTGCAAGCCTTTAACTGCAACGCTACATGCAGTACCTCATCACCTGGCCACGCCTCCAACAGATCCACGGTTTGCATTCACTGTTTTCCAGGCGACTAGTTGTCGCACCTGCAGAGGAGTCCCCTGGAAGCGGTGCTACTGGCTCAGGGATGTCCCGGCTGCGGCGCTGGACGCGCTCTGCTGGCTGCCGGAGCTGGCGGCTGCCTGGACTCCAGAGTCGCTGGACAGCGCCGCCGGCGAGGCGGCCCGGCCCTCTACGGCCGCCTCCATCTGCTGGAGCCACGCTGCTACGCGCTCGTTCACGGCCTGTCTGCTCTGGTGGGGCTCACGCTGGGTGGTGTCCCGGTCCGTGCGTGGCAGAGACTGCCACAGCCTCTGAGTCGGGGGGGCGTAGCACACGAACGTCGGTGTGATCCATGTCGGCTGCACGGGAGGGGCGTAGTAGACAGGTGGAGTGGGGAATCTCACAGGTGGAGCGGGGAATCTCTCAGGTGGAGTGGGGAATCTCACAGGTGACGCTACGACGGTATACGGTAAGATAATGTCGGCACGATATTGTATCCACGGTGCATTTAGTAGCCTGGGAACGTCTGGATATCGTGGGTACAGCGGCACATAACGTGGAGGGACCTGAAATGACGCTGGGGCGTGGTATGTCGGTTGCCAGACAGCACGCTGTGTGTGTATCGGCGCTGGAAACCTCTGGGGAACGGGATACACTCCTCTGGGTGGCCAGTGAGCCGTGCTCTGCACCAGGTTTAGTGCTCTTAAATCGTTCGGAATGGTGTTTACGGCTGAGGCGGGGGTCGACTCACATCGGAAATACTGTTGGGTCTGTTGCGAATTACACACTGGAGGCGCTGTCGACACTGTTCGTGAACAGCCAGGAGAGGTGGAAACTGACAAGATTGTTTGTGTACCCGCTTCTGCTGTTCCAAAGTTTCTCCCACCAAACTCTGGTAATGCACAAAAATCGGACTGTCTGACGCCGTTCAAAGAAGTCATTCCGAGATGAAAGTTTTGGATAGCAGGCAGGGTTTGCAGCCTCTGTGCATTATCTACGAAGAATCCAGGTAGTGCCACACTCGTACCATCACCGGATCCTCGAGGCTGTCGTAGCTCAGTTTCTCCATCCCGCGTGGGTACTTCATCTGAAAGTAGTATCCCGGGAGGACCGTTCGCGCCCGACACAGTTCTCTGCTCGACTGGTTCCTGGTGCTGTGAGTAACTGACTGGAATCAGTGTTCTCGTGCCACTGTCACAGAACTGTCGAGACTGTTCCTCAGTGAGTAACACAGGTGATGAGTATCTCTGCTGTGACAGTATTCTGCTTGTCATCGAATCTGGAACAGTTCTGTTACTGTCCCATTCTAGACCCGTTACTGGACTTGATACACCAGTCGCCTGGTGTCTGTTAGCACAGGAGTTCCATCCAGTATTGTCCTGTCTGGGCGTAACAAATTCATGTAAGCTGTGCCTTGTGTCTTGTACTGACTGCTGCTGTTGTGTCATTCTCTGCTGCAACTTTGTTTTTGTGGGCTGTGCTGGGGCTCCTTGTTGAATTGATGAAAGTTTAGAGTGAAATTGTTGGTGAAACAAAGACTCAGATGCAGTTGCTTCATTTTTGTATGCTGTTGCAGGGTTGTACTCAGAAGTGAGAGGAAATGGAACTCTGTGACAACTTTGTGATGGCGATAATTGAACATTGTGAAGCTGTGCTGTCACGTCGGCCAGAGGCAGTGCCGATGTGTCGCCTGAGCGGTGCTGTGCTGTCTGAACTCTGTTTCTGTCCAAATCCCCAGCTTTCACTCTCTCACTGGTGTCTTGGGGCCCCAGTTCTAGTCTGAACTGCACGTGTTGTGGATCCATAACTGCTCCGCTGCCTTGAAGTGGATCAAGCCTTACTCTAGCCTGCAATGTTTCTGCTGTACTGCTAACCCTTTTATTGACCAACACTGATTGAGGAGCATCTGGATTCATCTTCCTGGTATCCGATTCAAACTCTTCTACTTGCAACTGCCAGCCTTTTCTTGACAAAGTCTGTGGATTACATTTGGAATCAAAGCTGGTAGTGCCATACACATTACTGTCACTTGTAGATGTGGTTTCTGATAGTTCCTCGAATCCAGACAACCCCACTTCCTCAGGAGGCGTCTGCGCATCAGTAGAGGTGGAGACACTTGCAACCTCTTCCTCGATCATTTTATTTTTATCTGCAATGGATGAATGGCTGCGTCGCTGCCTCCTCATATCCTCTTCCATACCTGGCAGACATTTCGCGAAGTTAGAACCAAAGTCACTAGTTTTTTTACATTTAAATTCGGCATTTGCTATCTTACAGCCAGAGTCTACACACAATTTGGATGGTGACAGGTCGAGACACTGATAATACGAACCACTGACTCGCGACAGATCCTGGAGAGGGTCTTGCTCTCCTTTCTGTCCATTGTAAGTTGTGGCAGCCGACCGCAGATGCCCAGCACGTGGAGCCCACACCACCGACGTCACAGTGCAGCCCAGACAGCAAGGCCCTGCCGCCATTTGGGGCTGAGCTCCAGACACTTCACCACCTCCGCCTGTGCATCCCCAGGACCTGGGCCGCTGACCGTCCGTGCGCTTTACAGGGCTGGACGAGCACTGTGGAGGACCCAGTGTGCCCGGTTCCAGGTACTCGCCACTTCCAGTCCCCATCGGCTCCCCGGACCATGCTTGCCGACTGTCACGTTCAGTCCCATCATCCAGTGTTATTCTCCTGGGAAACAACATCTAAGATATTTCACTTTTGTTGGGCGTTTTTCCTAAAAACATACAATCTTTATACTGGAAATTATCTAAACATACATTTCAAAAATCCATAGAGATAAATATTCAAGAATTACTTAAAATGATACAGTATGTGAAAGAAAAGATCTTTTTACAGTGTTTATAAATGTTCTATTTATCCAACCATGACAGATCAGCTGATCTGTAGTCCAATCGTCATCAGACTTGATCCAGAGCATCAGGAGTGGCTGTAAGAACAGGTGCTGTGATGTGTCGTCTAGTCTTCGAGTTTCTGTGGTAGATACGGAACATTAACGCTGTCCTTGATGTAATTCGTGAGACGCCGTCGGGCGGCTGTGGTAGGCACTAGTTCCACTAACAAGAGGAGGCCGCCAATTGTGAAATTCAGATTCGATTCATACTGCGCATAATAAAAGCTCATGGCCAGAGTTGTAATGTGGCAAAGCACCAAGATGCACTTCTCAGCCGTTGTCGAGAAAATCGACAGTTAAAAGAAACCGTTGCGGTGAAATACTCTCTACGATTAATAATTTTCTACAGCGTCGTGGCGCAGCGGTAAGCGCTCGGGTTCGTAATCCGAAGGTCGCCGGATCGACTCTCGCGCCATGCAACATTATTTTTAATTATTAGTTTTTTGTATTTCGTTTATATATAAATTTCGTATATATATAAACTATTAATGAATTGCTTATGCATGTTGGTGAAGGCGGATCGCTCTCCAATTGTACCGCCTCCATTTTTCCGTTTGTTTAACAGGGTGTACCAAAGCTCTCACGTCCGCACTGCTTTTCGACGATGACATAACTTGCGCTAGGGACCGCATCTACCTTCTTTCGAAGTTAGCAGGCAACTACGCTGTTATGCAGCGGCTCGTTTCGGCCCAATCAACATCTGCCCAAATGTAACGAGTTTATATTTCATACCTGCCACAGCAAATTTGCGTTCGTGGGGTTTCTATTCTAATTCGAACGTTTGACTTACGCTATACGTATTCGTTTCGGAATATCGTTTCTACGTCTTCCGTTAACTATACGTGGTTAACATTATGAAGACAATAACATTTGTGAAATACAACTTTGTTTGCGGAAAACATAATGATGTTCGAAGTCGCCAGTTTTTCCACGACAAACGACTTTCAACAACTTATTATATGCATAATTGTTGCAACTGATTGCCGGGAATATATATATATATATATATATATATATATATATATATATATGTATGTATATGTGTATGTGTGTGTGTGTGTGTGTGTGTGTGTGTGTGTGTGTGTGTGTGTGTGTGTGTGTGTGTGTGTGTGTGTGTACACATTTGAATTACAAAAACAAATACAAAAAAAAAGTTGCATGGCGGGAGATTCGACCTGGTGACCTTCGGATTACGAAACCGAGCGCTTACCGCTGCGCCACGACGCTGTAGAGACATAGCAATCGTAGAGAGTATTTCACCGCAACGGTTTCTTTTAACTGTCGATTTTCTCGACAACGGCTGAGAAGTGCATCTTGGTGCTTGGCCACATTACACCTCTGGCCATGAGCTTTTATTATGCGCAGTATGAATCGAATCTGAATTTCACAATTGGCGGCCTCCCCTTGTAAGACAGCGGCCTGCAACACGGTCTATTCAGCGATAGGCCAGATTCTCCCTCAGGCAATGATTTAGATAGTTGTAACAATTAAAGTTTAAATCACAACTCTCAGTTTGAATTCATGACCTGAGCCACAACTGCAGCACACGATAACATTGACAGTTTTCTCAGTGAAAAGGGAAGGGCCCATTGACTTGGACACTGAACTGGCAATGTGTGTGTGTGTGTGTGTGTGTGTGTGTGTGTGTGTGTGTGTGTGTGTCACTGCATCGTTTATTACATGATGCTTAGCCATTACCTATACCGACAGTTCATAATTAAGATTTTTTTACGCATGCACACGCACACCTTCTTGCATCGAGCACCACTGTACTAGCAAATGTTAATTTTAGAATTGCTCCACTAATTATGAGTTAAGTAGGTCTGTAACAAACCTGCAGCGTGGAGAGCTGGAATTCCAAAAGGATCGTTCTGTGGCCTGAATCACTGGGTCGTTGTCCTCTGCTGGATAAATCGACTGCAGAGCTGGGTACTCACTGTCACCAGATCCTGTGGGCACACAACAGCTTATGTTAGTGGCACCCTAGCTGGAGGGGACTACTACTACTACTACTACTACTACTACTACTACTACATCAGCAGTAGATCAGAACTGTTTTAAGTCAATTCTTGATGTATGCAAAACGGAAAGATTGCATAGGTCAGTTGTTACAACAGGTGGCAGACTTCTATTCATTCTTAGGATACTAGTTACAAAGGAGATTCCTTACAACACACACTTCCCACCCATCCTAGAATTTGAGTCAAATGTGGTTTAATTTTTCCAAATGTACTCCACACAGTGAAGCTTCTCGTGTGTAAATCCTTATGAGGGCCGTGTTCCTTTGAAGTGCATAACCTCACTGCTTTTGCACTTTGATGTACGTCTGAGATGGACTTAGCTTTGAAGCTGAGTACCGCCACGACCTGACCACCCAACCACTGATAATTTCAGTCATATCGCTCAAGACAGTCATTTTCACCTTTGTATGCTGACGGCGTAAATAGAGAAGACTTCCTGAAGCAAACATTCTGGAAGTGGACAGAATGCTAGATTCACAGCAGTAAGCTGCTGGAGAGGAAGAGTGATAAAGTTCTGAAGAAAACCATGGGCTGAAGTCTGCTGGAATGTGTATCCTTGGCGAGAGAAAAAAAAAACGATTTATTTATTTTACATTTTAACACGTGCAGTATAGCCTGCTTGCCTATAGCTAAGGAGCCACATCTGTCTTGCTGTGGTACATGCACTCTTGATGGCGGTCTATCTATATGAGCCCTCTCAGTCTTTTACCAGCGAAGGCTTGAGGATGGCCATGCAAGAGCTGTGAATCATCTGCTTCATGGCTGCTATGAGAATTTACCAGTGTTGAATATTGCTTTGAGCAGACGTGCGATTGCTGCGTTCTACAAACTTGTATGCCCTAGGAGGAAGTTTGGATTTGATGGACGACGGCCTCCACTACTTGGTGTCCACACGAATCTCAGGCAAAATGGGATTGCTAAACGTTTAAGGAATTAGTTTTGTGAGCGTCTTAATGTGTAGACCGTACTAGCTGTTATTCGGAGCTACCCATTGTGCTGTAGG
Source organism: Schistocerca serialis cubense (assembly GCF_023864345.2). NCBI lineage: Eukaryota > Metazoa > Arthropoda > Insecta > Orthoptera > Acrididae > Schistocerca > Schistocerca serialis. The sequence goes on along the minus strand of NC_064645.1, from coordinate 51,861,969 downwards.
GTTCACCATAGTATGTACTTTATGCATGAGTTAATCCTAGTTTTATCTAAAGCGTTTACTAGCAAGACTAACTTACATTGGTGAAATTATGTCAGTTTGAGCCCTGTTGATAATTTAAGAGTATTGTTTGACTTGCTTCCTTCATCTGTTTACTCAGGATGAACCAGAGTCCAGTTTTACTGTCTGCTGTTTATTTGAAGCCATGTGAGCTCATTTTATTTAGCTCGTCTTTAATGAAAGTAGCTTCAGTAATCTCAGTTTAAAATCACGCTATTAACATTGCAGAAGTTTTCTGTCTGTACCACAATTACTCCTGTCTGTCAGGCTGAGCACAGTTTGTAAACTACCAGTATTATTTGGGCTGGTTTTGTCAAATCACTTTTACTGCTTGTTGAAACCAGTTGGGTGTTTACTTTAAAATTTATTTATGCATTTTTACCGTTGCCCATTTATTTCAATGTTTTTGTAGCAGGTCATTCCCTGTTGAGATCTGATCACTGAATTTTATTGATATTTCTCTCCTTTCTCAGACGTTATGTCTGGTTAAAAATGGAAAGTGAAGCAGATCTTAATCAAGCGTGACTTCCTTTTAACTGTACGGTATATGTTACATTGCATTTAGGAACTTTCTGGTAATTGAACATGTATCAATAATAACAGATTTCTGTAGTTGTATATATGTGTTTGGATGCAGCTGTATTGCGTTGATGTACTGATGGATATTGTGTGGTATGACTCCTGTAGTTGATAGTATAATTGGTATAATGTCAACTTTATCCTGATGCCACATGTCCTTGACTTCCTCAGCCAGTTGGATGTATTTTTCAATTTTTTTTCCTGTTTTCTTTTGTATATTTGTTGTATTGGGTATGGATATTTCGATTAGTTGTGTTAATTTCTTATTTTTATTGGTGAGTATGATGTCAGGTTTGTTATGTGGTGGTGTTTTATCTGTTATAATGGTTCTGTTCCAGGATAATTTGTATTCATCATTCTCCAGTACATTTTGTGGTGCATACTTCTATGTGGGAACATGTTTTATAAGTTTATGTTGTAAGGCAAGCTGTTGATGTATTATTTTTGCTACATTGTCATGTCTTCTGGGGTATTCTTTATTTGCTAGTATTGTACATCCGCTAGTGATGTGATCTACTGTTTCTATTTGTTGTTTGCAAAGTCTGCATTTATCTGTTGTTGTGTTGGGATCTTTAATTATATGCTTGCTGTAATATCTGGTGTTCATTGTTTGATCCTGTATTGCAATCATGAATCCTTCCGTCTCACTGTATATATTGCCTTTTTTTAGCCATGTGTTGGATGCGTCTTGATCGATGTGTGGCTGTGTTAGATGATACGGGTGCATGCCATGTAGTGTTTTCTTTTTCCAATTTACTTTCTTTGTATCTGTTGATGTTATGTGATCTAAAGGGTTGTAGAAGTGGTTATGAAACTGCAGTGGTGTAGCCGATGTACACTCCTGGAAATTGAAATAAGAACACCGTGAATTCATTGTCCCAGGAAGGGGAAACTTTATTGACACATTCCTGGGGTCAGATACATCACATGATCACACTGACAGAACCACAGGCACATAGACACAGGCAACAGAGCATGCACAATGTCGGCACTAGTACAGTGTATATCCACCTTTCGCAGCAATGCAGGCTGCTATTCTCCCATGGAGACGATCGTAGAGATGCTGGATGTAGTCCTGTGGAACGGCTTGCCATGCCATTTCCACCTGGCGCCTCAGTTGGACCAGCGTTCGTGCTGGACGCGCAGACCGCGTGAGACGACGCTTCATCCAGTCCCAAACATGCTCAATGGGGGACAGATCCGGAGATCTTGCTGGCCAGGGTAGTTGACTTACACCTTCTAGAGCACGTTGGGTGGCACGGGATACATGCGGACGTGCATTGTCCTGTTGGAACAGCAAGTTCCCTTGCCGGTCTAGGAATGGTAGAACGATGGGTTCGATGACGGTTTGGATGTACCGTGCACTATTCAGTGTCCCCTCGACGATCAACAGTGGTGTACGGCCAGTGTAGGAGATCGCTCTCCACACCATGATGCCGGGTGTTGGCCCTGTGTGCCTCGGTCGTATGCAGTCCTGATTGTGGTGCTCACCTTCACGGCGCCAAACACGCATACGACCATCATTGGCACCAAGGCAGAAGCGACTCTCATCGCTGAAGACGACACGTCTCCATTCGTCCCTCCATTCACGCCAGTCGCGACACCACTGGAGGCGGGCTGCACGATGTTGGGGCGTGAGCGGAAGACGGCCTAACGGTGTGCGGGACCGTAGCCCAGCTTCATGGAGAATGTTGCGAATGGTCCTCGCCAATACCCCAGGAGCAACCGTGTGCCTAATTTGCTGGGAAGTGGCGGTGCGGTCCCCTACGGCACTGCGTAGGATCCTACGGTCTTGGCGTGCATCCGTGCGTCGCTGCGGTCCGGTCCCAGGTCGACGGGCACATGCACCTTCCGCCGACCACTGGCGACAACATCGATGTACTGTGGAGACCTCACGCCCCACGTGTTGAGCAATTCGGCGGTACGTCCACCCGGCCTCCCGCATGCCCACTATACGCCCTCGCTCAAAGTCCGTCAACTGCACATACGGTTCACGTCCACGCTGTCGCGGCATGCTACCAGTGTTAAAGACTGCGATGGAGCTCCGTATGCCACGGCAAACTGGCTGACACTGACGGCGGCGGTGCACAAATGCTGCGCAGCTAGCGCCATTCGACGGCCAACACCGCGGTTCCTGGTGTGTCCGCTGTGCCGTGCATGTGATCATTGCTTGTACAGCCCTCTCGCAGTGTCCGGAGCAAGTATGGTGGGTCTGACACACCGGTGTCAATGTGTTATTTTTTCCATTTCCAGGAGTGTATTTATATGAGTGATTGCTTTGTGTATTTTGCTAGTTTCTGCTCGTTCTATAAAGAATTTTGTTAAATTGTCTACCTGTCCATAATGTAGGTTTTTTATGTCGATAAATCCCCTTCCTCCTTCCTTTCTGCTTAATGTGAATCTTTCAGTTGCTGAATGTATGTGATGTATTCTGTATTTGTGGCATTGTGATCGTGTAAATGTATTGAGTGCTTCTAGGTCTGTGTTACTCCATTTCACTACTCCAAATGAGTAGCTCAATATTGGTATAGCTTAAGTATTTACAGCTTTTGTCCTGTTTCGTCCTGTTTCTTCCTGTCAATTCTGTTTTCAGTGTTTTTATTAGTCTTTGTCTATATTTTTCTTTTAGTTCTTCTTTAATATTTGTATTATCTATTCCTATGTTTTGTCTGTATCCTAGATATTTATAGGCATCTGTTTTTTCCATCGCTTCTATGCAGTCGCTGTGGTTATCCAATCTGTAATCTTGTTTAGTGTTTTCCCTTGACTATGCTATTTTTCTTACATTTGTCTGTTCCAAAAGCCATACTTATATCATTGCTGAATACTTCTGTTATCTTTAGTAATTGGTTGAGTTGTTGATTTGTTGCTGCCAGTAGCTTTAGATCATCCATGTATAGCAAATGTGTGATTTTGTGTGGGTATGTTCCAGTAATATTGTATCCATAATTTGTATTATTTAGCATGTTGGATAGTGGGTTCAGAGCAAGGCAGAACCAGAAAGGACTTAATGAGTCTCCTTGGTATATTCCACGCTTAATCTGTATTGGCTGTGATGTGATATTATTTAAATTTGTTTGGATATTAAGTGTGGTTTTCCAATTTTTCATTACTATGTTTAGGAACTGTATCAATTTAGGATCTACTTTGTATATTTCCAATATTTGTAGTAACCATGAGTGGGGTACACTATCAAAAGCTTTTTGGTAATCAATGTATGCGTAGTGTAGTGACCTTTGTTTAGTTTTAGCTTGATATGTCACCTCTGCATCTATTATCAGTTGCTCTTTACATCCTCGTGCTCCTTTGCAACAGCCTTTTTGTTCTTCATTTATAATTTTGTTCTGTGTTGTATGTGTCATTAATTTCTGTTTAACGACTGAAGTTAATATTTTGTATATTGTTGGTAGGCATGTTATGGGGCGATATTTAGCTGGGTTCGCTGTGTCTGCTTGATCTTTAGGTTTCAGATATGTTATTCCGTGTGTAAGTGTATCAGGGAATGTGTATGGGTCTGCAATGTAACTGTTAAATAATTTAGTTAGATGTGAATGTGTTGAGGTGAACTTCTTTAACCAGAAATTTGCTATTTTATCTTTTCCAGGGGCTTTCCAATTTTGAGTAGAATTAATTGCTTGGGTGACTTCATGTTGCAAAATTATCACTTCAGGCATTTGTGGTATCATCTTGTATGTGTCTGTTTCTGCTTGTATCCACCGTGCATGCCTGTTATGTTGTACCGGGTTTGACCATATGTTGCTCCAGAAGTGTTCCATGTCTGTTATGTTTGGTGGATTGTTTATTTTAATGTGTGTGTGTTATCTATTGTCTGGTAAAATTTCTTTTGGTTGGTGTTGAATGTTTGGTTTTGTTTCCTTCTATTTTCACTTTTTTTGTATCTTCTGAGTCGTTTGGCTAATGCTTGTAATTTCTGCTTCTTTTCGTCTAATTGCTCTGTCGCTTCTCGTTGTGAGATTTTACCTAACTTTTTTCGTTTTTTTTCCGAGATTTCATTTCTTATAAATTGTGTTAGCTGTCCGATGTCTTTTCTCAGTTTTTCTATTCTGATCTGTAGCCTGTGTTGCCATGCTGGTTTTGTGGGTTTCTTCTGTGAGTTGGTTGGTTCTGATCTCTGCCTAGTGTGTATATTTAGTGTAGTGAGTGCTCCTACATAAACCAGTAGTTGTAACTCTTCCATAGTTGTATTTTCATTTATTTTGTTGTGTATGATTGTGTTGATAGTTTTTATTGTTGTTTCGACTTGTGGGTTATTTGGTGGTCTACGCAAGAATGGTCTAATGTCTGTATTTGTGTCTTTGTATTCTATATATGTTAGCTGAAATTTTTCTTCTATATCTAACATCTGTGTCACTTCGTGTTCTATTTGTGCTTGTTCTGGTGGCTGTCTTAAGATTTCTTTTTCCTCTGATTGTTTAATTGATGCGTGTTGTTCTTTGTTTGTTTGCTCTGGGATGTTTGAGTCCATTACTGTATTTTCTTCTTCTTCTTCTAATTGCACATTATTTTGTTCCCGTATTTGTTGTACTTGTTGTTTGATGTTTTCTAATTCTGACTGGGGTATCCTGTTATTTTTTATTATTACACGAATCTGATCAGCTAGACGTTGTTCTGTTAAAAATTTTAATTCTGGGTATCTGGTAATAAATGTTGTGTATACTTGTCATCTGTATCCAGTTGTGTTGGTTCCTAGGTTTGTTGCTTGGTAATAACAGAACATGAGGTGTCGATTGACTTCATCTGACCATCTCATCCTCTGTCTGTTTTCCTTCTAGGGTGGTTGCAGGAAGCATATCCTGCAAAACACCTCTATTTGGATTTAAATCATTTTCCGTGTGGCTAGTAGTGTCGTTACCAAATCATCACCACCACCACCACCACCACCACCACCACCACGAGAAGGGCTAAACTCTACATAATGTTATCAAGATAAATCTAAGGTTAAATTGTTCTGTCGCTAATTCTAAATCTCTCTGTACAGGGAGAACTATCATAAACAAGCAAAGAGGGAGCCACTCAGCCTCGAAGAGGAGCATCTCGCACTAAAGCACTGGCATTCGCACCTACCACAGCCTGGAAACTGACAAAAATTCTACTTTGCTGATGGTACCCACGAGCCGAAACATTTCGTTTAAAACCGCATTTTGAATGTAATCAAGGATTAACGAAGCGATGAAATAAGTTTTTCCTCACGCTGCATTGTCTTTACGTGCTGTGAAGACAGGTCAGGACTAAATGTGCAACGAATCTGCCTGTGCGGACTAACGTGACAAAGTCACCGCAGTTTCGTCGAAACATTGCCAGCTAAAATGATTCAGAATCGTTTTATCTGATTACCCTAGTGTAGACCAGTTCGACAACTGTTAAAGGATAATGCCAAGTCAGATATCTCTGTGCTATGCAGTGTCTATATGACAGAAACTGTAGGAATCGAACTTTCAAATATGCAGGCGCATTTGTCTCTACCCGTTAAAGATGGACGGCAAAAATTCTAGCCGTGAGGAAGGCAGATGCACGACGATCTAACGGGAGAATCCTTAGGAAGCGGAGAATCACCCACGAAATATAAAATGGTCGTCCATTAATTATCGAATATTGCCTGTAACCACTGCTAATTTTTTTTTCTTTTTTGGTAGGGTTTAAGGGCGCTCAACTGCTGAGGTCATTAGCGCCCAGTCACTGGTGTTAGAGAACATGGAATCTGCTAAAACTCAAGGGGATGGGGGGACACCAGAAGGACCTGACAAAGATGCAGATAAAATAAGTAAAAAGGTTAAATGTCTTTGGACAAGCCAGTTAAAGTTATAAAACGCAGAATACGAGCAGCTGCTCGAGCGTCATCACCTAAAACATCCGGTAAAGTAGATGGCAGGGACAGGACAACACGAAATTGACTAAAACGGGGACACGACAATAAAACATGGTGCACTGTTAATGCCTGACCACAAGGGCACTGCGGGGCTGGGTTACCGGAGAGCAGGTAGTGGTGGCTAAACCGGCAATGCCCAATCCGCAACCTGGTCAGAAGGATTTCCTCGCGCCGAGATGGTCGGGAGGATGTTGTCCAAGCAGTTGGGAGCGGTTTTACTGCCCGGAGCTTGTTTCCTTGGAGGGATGACCAAGCATCCCACCACAACGACACAAGCCTCTTACATAAATCCCCACGAACGTCAGATGACGGGACACAATGGGAGGCTGGCCGAGGCAGGAGGACTGCAGCCTTGGCTGCAGCATCCGCAGCCTCATTCCCAGGCACTCCTACATGTCCGGGAACCCACAGAAAGCTGACAGAACCACCAGTATCAGCGAAAGAATGGAGGGACTGCTGTATCCGTTGAATCAAGGGATGGACCGGATTGGGAGCTCCATGGCTCTGAAGAGCACTGAGTGAGTCAGAGCAGAGTACATACGATGAATGGTGGTGGCAGCGAGCATACTGAACGGCCTGATGGAGAGCAAAAAGCTCGGCCGTAAAGCTGGAACATTGGTCGAGGAGCCGGTATTTAAAGGTGGCGGCCCCGACGACAAAGGCACAGCCGACACCGTCATCAGTTTTGGAGCCATCGGTGTAAATAAAGGTGTGACCGGCAAGTCGAGCACGAAGTTCGACAAACCATGAGCAATACACTGCAGCCGGAGTACCCTCCTTCGGGAGTGAGCTGAGGTGGTGTCGGGCTCTCACCCTCTCTGAAGGTGGTAGGGAGGGCAAAATCCAATTGTCGAAGCAGGCGACGGAAGCGGACTCCGGGGGGCAGCAGGGCAGACACATACAACCCGTACTGACGGTCGAGAGAATCGGCGAAGAAGGACTCGTAAGAGGGGTGGTCTGGCATAGACAACAGCCGGCAGGCATACCGACACAGCAGTACGTCGCGCCGGTAGGTCAATGGTAACTCGGCAGCTTCAGCATAAAGACTCTCGACAGGACTAGTGTAGAAGGCTCCGGTCGCAAGACGTATCCCCCGATGGTGGATGGAGTTGAGCCGGCGTAAGAGGGATGGCCGAGCGGACGAGTAGACGAAGCTCCCATAATCCAGCTTCGATCGGACTATGGACCGATACAAGCGAAGCAGGACAGTGCGATCCGCTCCCCAAGATGAACCGCTAAGAACTCTGAGGATATTAAGGGAACGTGTACAACGGGCCGCCAAATAAGAGACATGTGGAGACCAGCACAGTTTCCTGTCCAACGTGAGCCCTAGAAACTTAGTTGTGTCCACGAATGGGAGAACAACGGGACCGAGATGTAAGGATGGCGGAAGGAACGCTTTATATCGCCAGAAGTTGATACAAACCGTCTTCTCTTCAGAGAACCGGAAGCCATTTGCCACGCTCCAAGAGTAGAGGCTGTCTAGACAACGCTGAAGGCAGCGCTCCAGGAGGCATGTTCTCTGGGCACTGCAGTGGATCGCGAAGTCATCGACAAAGAGAGAGCCTGAGATAGTAGGTGGAATGCAATCCATAATTGGATTGATCGCGATGGCAAAAAGGGCTACACTCAAGACGGAGCCCTGAGGCACTCCGTTCTCCTGGAGGAAGACGTCGGACAATACGGAACCCACACATACCCTAAACCTTCGATCCGTTAAGGGGCAGGCGACCGCGTAGGCCCCACCTGTGCATAGTGCGGAGGATACCTCCTCTCCAACAGGTATCATAAGCCTTCTCCAAGTCGAAGAACACGGCTACCGTTTGGCGCCTTCGCAGAAAGTTGTTCATGATGAATGTCGACAAGGTCACAAGGTGGTCAACAGTGGAGCGGCGGCGAAGTAAGCCGCATTGGACATTAGTAAGTAGTCGTCGAGATTCAAGAATCCAGACTAACCGAGCATTAACCATGCGCTCCATCACCTTACAGAGACAGCTTGTAAGAGAAATGGGGCGGTAACTAGAAGGAAGGTGTCTATCCTTCCCGGGTTTGGGTATAGGAACAACAACGGCGTCACGCCAACGCATAGGGACTTGACCTTCGGTCCAGACGCGATTGTAGGTACGAAGAAGGAAGCTTTTGCCCGCCGGAGAAAGGTGTGCCAGCATCTGAACGTGAATGGCATCTGGCCCCGGAGCAGAGGACCGGGACAGTGGAAGCGCACGTTCGAGTTCCCGCATAGTAAAGGGGGTATTATAAGTTTCCAGATTCAGCGAGTGGAAGGAAGGTCGCCGAGCTGCTTCTGCCTCTTTCCTGGGAAGGAAGGCAGGGTGGTAATGGGCGGAGCTTGAAACCTCTGCGAAAAAGCGGCCAAAGGCGTTGGAGACAGCCACAGGATCAACAAGGACCTCATTACCTGAGGTCAGGCCCGGTACTGAGGAGTGGGCCTTAATGCCCGACAGCCGGCGCAGGCTACCCCAAACGACGGAAGAGGGAGTAAAACTGTTAAAGGAGCTGGTGAAAGAGGCCCAACAAGCTTTTTTGCTATCTTTGATGACTCTACGGCATTGCGCTCGGAGTCGTTTGTATTCAATACAATTCGCCAACGTAGGATGGCGGCGAAAGGTGCGTAAAGCACGTCGTCGAGCACGGACAGCGTCCCTACAAGCCTCGTTCCACCAGGGGACGGAAACGCGACGTGAAGAAGAAGAAGTAGTACGAGGAATGGAACGTTCGGCAGGATTGATGATAACAGCCGTGAGGTATTCGACCCGACTGTCACAATTGGGAAAATCAAGGTAAAGAATTTTAAAAGACGTTGGTTCCAGATATATTAAGAAATTTTTTTAGGTAACAGACGTGACGTAGGTGCAGCATGAACTATATCAAATATAAAGATCCACGATACAACAGAAGGAGGTAGTTCAACAGTGTGTTACCTTGATGAAACATGGGTCTATTAGAATCATTCCAATAAGATCTGTTGGAAAATGAGTGATTGTACTGGCGGGTTTAAAGTTCTCACAGGGATAGGTTCTCTATTATTCTGCATGCTGATTCTTCTTCTGGTTTTATTTCCGAGAATAAACTTGTATTTACGTGCAAGAAAAAAGCAGTGATTACCACTTGGCAATGAACGTTGTGAGTTTCGTGACTTTATTCACAATTCTTGTCATACTTTGCATAGAAGACGGCGATTGCCAGTTATAATTCGACTATTACAGAGAAAAGTACAAACGCCAGGAAAGAGGATATTTTCCCCCAGCTAAAAAATAAAAATATTAAGCACCGTAGAAACCAGACTCGTGGCGATCTCCGGCCGCTCGTTAATTTATACGACACAAGTCACGTACAAACTTGACCTCCTTGCACTTAAATGAGATCACTCATGTTTGCGTTTACCCACGAGTCACCGTCATTGTAGCCCCATGAAAATTTGGGCAAAGGGTTTTAAGGCTATAAGGGAGCAAAAAAAAAAAAAAAAAACAGAACATTCAAGATAACACAGTGAATCGCTTATGCATGAGGCAATAATGACGCAACAGACAACGTACGACCTGTAGCGTGTGCGGAGTGTGGGGCATGCTGAAAAGCTTCAGAAAGAAGAATTTGACAGGGAAGTGATTATGGACATAAGCCTTGAACCTGTCATCGTAAATCGAGCGAGGTGTTACAGTGGTTAGCACACTGGACTCTCATTCGGGAGGACAACGGTTCAATCCCGCGTCCGGCACTCCTGATGTAGGTTTTCCGTGATTTCCCTAAATTGCTTCAGGCAAACGTCAGGATGGTTCCTTTGAAAGGGCACGGCCGACTTCCTTTCCCATCCTTCCCTAATCCGATTAGACCAATGACCTCGCTGTTCGGTCTCTCGTAAATTTAAAATCAGATTGTTCGGAAACAGACAAATAGAAGTGACGATGGTATTACGATGTAGACTTTCGAACAAAGTAATGATATTTGAGTTTTAAGGACTCGTGGTTTAAAAATGTGTGTCAACATATCAGTTGCATACATAATAATGACAACTTCCTAGCCTTTTTGATTAGGAATTTGTATCCTTTTCATTTTGCAGACTGTAATGTTCAACATATTGCCCAAGGAGAAATTAAGCTTCTTCCACCATGTTGTAAACCCCTGTCATTTTCGAGGAACGCACTGAGTAAGGCCCTAAAATGACTGACTTGTCGAGATATCGGTGGTTTTCAATGTTATCGGTCAGACTCCCTGGAGTTATTCGCAAATGATTGTTAGTTGTTCGCTTGTTCAATGGATTATAAATGCGGTCTCTCACTAATATCGAACGTGTTAGTTTACCCTCATAATGCCCATTAACAATGAAAAATATGACAACTTGCTGACCATTTTTACGACAGTCTTTTACATTAGTCTTTTTACCACTAATTCTTTTTTACACCCAGTCATTACACTTAATCGTTAAATACCCACACACAAAAATGAGATTTTCACTCTACAGCGGAGTGTGCGCTGATATGAAACTTCCTGGCAGATTAAAACTGTCTGCCAGACCGAGACTCGAACTCGGGACCTTTGCCTTTCGCGGGCAAGTGCTCTACCAACTGAGCTACCCAAGCACGACTCACGACCCGTCCTCACAGCTTTACTTCTGCCAGTACCAGAGAGATGATAAAGATATTAGAATACAGTTAAATAGTTTCAATATGTATAAAAAATTATCTAAGATTGGAGGCAACACCTAATGGGAATACCAGGTCACAGAATTTCCCAAAAGATCCCGAACTAGAAGCCAACTGATAAAAATATTGGCAGACCTCGGAAAAGAGGGGTATGTTTGTGATTTCGAAACAGCGACAACCTAGTTTTTTAAAGGGAGGAGGTTGTGTTGGTTTATCAAGGACCATCGCGCGTGTACTGTTTTCGTAAAGTAAAGGCACTGTTGCAACATGAGGTTTGAGCTGAGCAGTGAGGCTAATATACTTTTGTTGCCCTGGTGAGGGGGGATGACTGAAGACTCTATATGTAAAAGATATTTTTTGTGAGAACTGGAACTGGTCGTTGGGATTCGATAGAGAATGAATGTGGAAGCAATCAACATTAATTAGAAAGTGTTGAGTGTACACTATTAGAAATTCTCGAAATCAGTTTACAGTAATTTTAAGAACTTTCTTCAATGAGACACCTAGTGCAGTATTTAATTTGCACATGGACGCAGTATCACAAGCCGTGTGGCTACTTGTAGACTACAAGTGATGGCACGCTGTTCATGAAGTCCAATAACGGAGGATCCAAGTTACAACACACTACAATTGTTTTCATATACTCACCGGAAGTATAACTCTTGTCATCAGCAAGTTCGTTGTCGCTGGTCTGGGAGACGGCGATTTCCTCTTCATCTGAGCAAGACTGTAAACAAAGAAAGGTGGCATTATTCAGTACCTGAGTTACAGCTATAGTTGCATCAACTTTGTACCATTGTCATTTACACACAGGAAAGGAAGCCCCTATGTAAAAGAAGAGCTAAATACATAATGTCAACTGAACACTTCTTATCAAAGTACTTATGTAATGCTGTATTGCACTACCAGATCTTTTTTATTATGGTTTGAGGGCGCAAAATTGCTACGGTCATAAGTGCCCATTCTGTGAATTAGTGAAGAGTAAAAAAACCGAATTTTAAATCGGCTGTAATGGGATCGAAATTCTCGAAGGAGGGAAACTAAAAACGAAAGGCAATCTGGGACAACTGCTGTTGAAGGGAGGTTGTTTTCCCCAAAAAAGAGCTTCAAATGACCGATGTCATCTCACAGACACAAACTGAAGGACGTGATCGGCTGAGTGCGTGTCATCCGCTAGAAGGGAAGACAGATCAGGCTACAGCTGTAAACGGGCACGTAGCGGATTAAAATAGGGTTGGTTGGTTGATTGATTGGGGTTGAAGGGACCAAACAGCAAGGTCATCAGTCACTTGTTTCAAATGTGGTCCAGTCAGACAGTTTAACATCTCAAAAGTCAGAACGATAAAAGGGAAAAGGCTAAAAATCGTAAAAGTGCAGTCGTGTCGTGAATGGTAAAAACAAAATGAGGGAAGTCAGCAAGAGAGTTACCTCAAAGCTGTGCTAGAGGTAGGAAATATGCCACCTCTGAAGCAGTAGAGGCAAGACCACCTGCTATTTAAAAGCGTTCAACCTCTAAAATATAGAAGTGCATATGGGAAAAGGAGACTAACCAATTCTAAAAAGTGATAAAAACAGAAAAAGAGAAAGAAAAGAAGATCTTGGCCAGGGAGGAGAGTCAGGGATCTCCAAACACAGCTTACAGTGGGAGACACCCCAACTCTCACCGCCCTGCCCCAACACCAGAGATTAAAAACCTTAAAACAGAGAATAAAAACCACTTTCACGGAGGAAACTGAGAACTAGTTCGACCATCCAGGAATCGTCAGCCAACATTCAAGGTAAAGTGTGAGGAAGTCTGTACTTAGTACGTAGAGCCAAAGGAAGGGGGCATTCCATCAAAATGTGGGCTACTGACCGGAAGGCTCCACAACCACAAAGTGGGGGTGGATCATTACACAAAAGGAAACGATGGGTCAGCATGGTATGGCCAATGCAGAGACGACACAGGGTGGTCGAGTCCTTTCGGGAGAAGCGGAAGGAAGAACGCCACAGGACTTGTGTCACCTTAATCGCACAAAGTTTGTTAGACAGGGAGGTAGCCCCAACCAAACGATCAGCAAGATCATTACTTGGGATACCCACATGGGCAGAGACCCAAAGGAAGTCAACGGAAAAGCAGCGCAGTGAAGATCAGCGAGATAGTGATGGATGGCAGAGACCAAGGGATAGTGGGAAAAACACCGGTCAATAACCAGAAGGTCACTCATTGAGTCTGTACATAACGAAACACGGTTGTCTTGGGACTGTTTAATAAAGGTAAGGGCCTGGGAAATTGCCATCAATTCCGGGGTAAACACCCCACATGTAGGTGGCAGGAGATGATTTTCCGTGCCAACAGAGGACTTGAAGGCATATCCCACACAATCAGCAGATTTATACCCATTGGTGTAAAAACAACAACATCCCGAAACTACCATAAAATTCGGCGGTAGAAACAATGGAAGACCATCGGGGGAATGGAAACTTTCAGACCTCAGCGGAGATCCATCCGAATTCGGGGCCGAGGAACAAACCAAGGGGGGCGGGGGGGGGGGAGGGTGTGGGAGGCAAGACAAAGAAGGAAGCTGAAAATCACGGCAAAGAGATGCAAGGCGGAGCCCAACCGGTAAACCCACCCGAGCGCGGGAATCAGGTGGGTGACGTCCTTAGTCTGGGAACAGGATAGAATAGAATAGGAAGGATGAGTGGGAGAGGAACAGACAGCGATTGCATGAGAAACCAGAAGCAGGGAGCGCCGAACAGAAAGAGGGGATGGGGGGAGATCCCAGCTTCAACCAGGAGACTATCAACAGGGCTAGTAGGGAAGGCTCCAGTGGCCAAACGGATACCACTATGGTGGACCAGATCCAGCAGGTGCAGCGTGGAAGGAGCAACCCAACCATGAACTTGACAAGCATAGTCCGAGTGCTTCTGACGATGTCCAGCAAAGTCCTGGACGAAACGTCAGGAACAGAGCAGTTTCTTAGACCACGACCTCACATCCCGAAAGGTTTACCAGCAGCTATGCCATTTGGTCGTGAAAGCCTTTTTTCAAAGCCTATAGGAAACAAGTGCTAGGCACAGTTGTTAGGTTGGTTACTGCTGCTACAACAGCAGGTTATCAAGAGTTGAGTTTGATCGTGGTGTTATAGTCGGCGCACGAGCGATGGGACATCTCCGAGGTAGCGATGAAGTGAAGTGGGGATTTTCCCGTACGACCTTTTCACGAGTGTACCGTGAATATCAGGAATCTCATAAAACATAAAATCTCCGACATCGCTGCGGCCGGAAAAAGATCCTGCAAGAATGGGGCCAACGACAACTGAAGAGAATCGTTCAACGTGACAGAAGTGCAATCCTTTTGCAAATTTCTGCAGATTTCAGTGCTAGGCCATCAACAAGTGTCAGCGTGCGAACCATTCAACGAAACATTGTCGATATACCCTTGACTGCATGAAAATGCTTTATACCTCGCCTGAGCTTGTCAACACCGACATTGGACTGTTTATGACTGGAAATATGTCGTGTGGTCGAACGAGTCTCATATTGCATCGAACGGATGGACGTGCACGAGTATGAAGACAGCGTCATGAATTCATGGGCCCTGAATCTCAACAGGGGCTGTGAAAGCTGGTGGAGGCTAATGCTGTGGGGCGTGTGCAGTTTGAGTGATATGGGACCCATGATACGACCAGATATGACACTGACAGGTGACACGCACATAAGCGTCCTGTCTGATCAACTGCATCAATTTATGCCCATTGTGAATTCCGACGGACTTGGGAAATTCCAGCAGAACAGTGCCACACCCCACACATCCAGAAATGCTACAGAGTGGCTCCAGGAACACATTTCTGGATTTAAATACTTCCGCTGGCCACCAAACTCCCCAGACATGAATATTATTGAGCATATCTGGGATGAATCTGTAACGTGCTGTTCAGAAGAGATCTTCACCCCCTTCTTACTCTTACGGATTTACGGACAGCCATGCAAGATTCATGGTATCAATACCCTACAGCACTACTTCAGATAGTTTGAATCCATGCCATGTCATGCTGCGGCACTTCCGCTTGCTCACGGGGGCCCTACACTATATTTGGCAGGTGTACCAGTTTCTTTGGCTCTTTGTGTACGTATCGTGTACGAGTGCAGACTGTGACGCGGGAACAACGAAATACGGCACTGTGTATGGCCGTGGATTTGGCACGGATAATCAAAACCGTTAAGGCGACCGCTCGCGTAAATCGAGAAATCCGGGTTCGTGTCCGGTCTGGCACTAATTTTCACTGTCATTCCATTATATAGCTGATAGTTGTTCGTATTCGCAACCGTGAATATATTTCATGAATTACGTTATGACTGTCCGTAGGATTTACTTATAAATAATGCCTGATGCATGCTGCCTTGCTGAAAGCATCTTAAATGGAACGTGAAAAAGTGAACGAATGTTTCAATGCGAAATATGTATTTCTATTGTAGGGAAAAAGGATATGCAAACTAACTTTATACCGACAGAACATGCAATTGGGTAACATTATACTACTTTTCCACCAGAAAATACGAAGGTTAGGGAGTCAGTAACGACATTTTGAGAGTGTAATCTGGACGTATAATCGAGGATACCCCAGAAAGAGAGAGAGTACCACAGGGACACCGCCGTACAGTATCTACATACTACTCATTCTTTGTCTTATGGAACGCTCTCTATAACCAGAAGATAAAGTGTGGTAATTAGATGTCAACAGGATGCTAAGGCGTGTAGCTCTGGTACCCAACATACATGATCAGGGCTTTCGCTACATCTATGACCTTTCTACTAGTCGACACATGTCTCAGCGTTAAAATTATTCCGGGTTCTGGGACATGCTGCAGATTCACCAATAAATTCGCACAAAGTTGTCGTATGTTTGGTTCCGGAAAGAAGCACGATCGTGTAGCACAAAACTGGTGCATGTCCGCATTTAAAATAAAGCTGATTGAAGACAAACTGCCTCAGTAATAGAATTTTCTATGTTATCTGAAGTCTGAAAAATTATTTCCTGTACTGCGAGTAACGCTGTTTTCTAGCTAAGCAGTGTAGAAACTGTGTGGAAAGTCCTTAGTGTCTTAGTCTTTAAAGGAATCCCTTCATAGCGAGGTTGCAAGTTCAGTCTTTAGCACGGATCAGTTGAAAGTACTGCGTTAACAATTATGAAAAAAATATGTTAGCTGCTAATGACCATGTGCACCAGGAGGGCGACAAAATGAGTACCCTGGCAGTGCAGAGATCAACGTTTTATGGGATGTATGTATTACACTTCACAAAATGGACATCGTCAACTTTCAAAAACGCTCTAAACAAACCATTAACTTGCCCCATGGACGCTCAATGAAAAACAGCGTCACACGGTGATAAAGACTCGCACCGTCAAGATGGAAGGCGAACTTCTTGGAAGTTACAAACTGTGCAAGATGTTCGGCAAGGTATCCAATATTAAAGAAGCCACAGAGAATAATGTTGGTGTAACATGGTGATGAAAGGGTGACGACTTGAGACCGAGTGCGAAACAATCTGTCTCAGAGCTTATCGTGACGCTAGCTATCCAGGCGAAGCTGCAGATAGTGCGATATTATGTATTATACGCACGGAGAAAATATCCAGAGGCTGAATGTATCCAGTTGTTTCAGGTGGTATACATTGCAATGGCAGACGCTTCAGGAGGGATAGTTTGCTCTAAAGTGCATGATTTTTATAGGCAGACCAGGAATCAAGGAAATTCAAGTTATTTTGACTAGCCACTGGCCAAACGCAGTGCTCACACCATAGTTTTTCTCTTACGCCCATTATCCCACTCTTGGTTGCTGTGGCGTAAATATTGCCTACTGCCGCTGCAAGGTGACGCACACGAGAAAGAATCGCAAAGGGGCAGAGCACCTCGAACTTTTATCAGCACAGTAACTTCCCAGCCAATTTACCATCCATATTAACAGTCGGCATAATATTGCATATGAAAGCGCTAAGGCATTTACGCGAGCTTATCTTGATACAACTCTTGGTGCCTTTAATTTCCAGGGTTCCTGTCATATGCATTTCTTCTCCAAATTCCAATTGGTCGGAGTTGACAAATTCCTTACTGAACGATGGGATGAGTTTGTCTCACCTACAAATTTTCGGTCCGATCCTGGGGTCTGCTGTGCATCATCAAGATGACGTTTTGTTTGAAATTTCGTTATCTTACACATTCCTGATCTGTAGCACTGAAGCTATGCAACCATTCTCTGCTTCCCTTGAAATCACTGTAATTCATGCCACGCGCAGTTTGATATGCGTAACGTAGTAGGCCACCACCACGCACGTCCTGTGAACTGTGTCTAGCATCTTTGGAACATGCAAGTACCGGTTTTCGTGGGGAGTGCCCCTTGTCCTCCCTTGAATATCCGTTGTTTGTCTTTTGCGCTACACAGTCATATTGCTGCAGGCTGATTCGAAGTCTGTTCCTATGCTGCGGTTGATCTTCCATTTACGCAATTATATTAAGTTTCGCTCCTTTAACTAAGTTTCATTGGAGCCTGTATTTGTGGCCCCCTGTCCGACAAGGATGATGAAGTACTTGGTTCGACACCTGTTTTAATATCACTTTCACTTGTTATGCACGTGTCGTCATTTCACTCGTGCATTGTCCGCACAGTCGAGCATATACGACAACACGTTCCAGTGACTCATTTTGCAAAAACGCTAATATTTCATCTGCCACTTCTTTCTCACTCGGCGAAATTGCTTAGGTCACTTCTGACGAAATGTAAACTTCGGCAACTCTTGTACATATAATGCAATGTATCGATACCACTAGCACTGTGGCACTTTTGAGTTATTCGTCAACTAAGCAGATCAACTACGTTGCGTAGCCCCATGCTGTGCTCGCCATTGGATACCTCTAGTCCCCTCGTCTGTTGCCATTAGCAGCAAATATTATGGCTGCATGTTAAACATGTAGGGTGTCGAATGCCGTAAACATCATTGGCGTTTTGCGACCTCGCACTAGAGGGGTCGCTTGTTAGTGAGAATTAAAAGGAACCAACCAGTGTAGATACTAATGTAGAACCCAGCCGCTCACGCCATGAGGTGACTACCTCTATGGACGGTATGTCCACTGTGCAGATAGGATGGTCAACAAAGTACACTTCCTTCTAGGACAAACTTATTACTGGTGAAAATGTCGAGACGATGTTTATTGAAGACTTAAGGACCCTGCTCGTTTGGAACCTAGGCTCTAGAGTCAGAAGATGTCATATTTGGGTCGACACACCTGCGATTTTTAGCTCCGCCTTAGGTTTACCACCCTTCACAGGTCTTGCATCGCACTCGGCAGGGTATTTCTTTAGTCTCCTTGCAGCTGAGCTGTATTTTAATTTTCACCACTCTCGAGTATTACAAAGTTTCCATTGCCACGAGAAAAGAAATTAAAATGTTTTTTTTTTTTGTTTGTTTGTGGTTTTAGGGCGCAAAACTTCTATGGTCATTAGCGCCCAGCCCGTGACGTATAAAACAGGAAAAAAACGAAATTTAAAATCAGCAGCAATGGAAACAAAGTCAGAAAATTTGAGAAACTAAAGGCAGAAGGAATGCTTAAAAGTCCACTATAAAAAGGGGTTGGTTGTCCCCAAAAAAAAGCTTCAAATGACTGACGTCATTTCACTGTCACTAATAAACTTGAGAATGCGGTCGGCTGAGCGCGTGTCATCTGCTAAAATCGACGATATATCAAGCGATAGCTGTAGACGGGAGCGTAACGGATTAAAATAGGGGCACTCAATTAAAAGGTGTCTTACCGTCCACAGCTGAGAGCAGTGGGGACAGAGTGGGGGAGGATCGCCGCTTAAAAGATGTCGATGGCAAAAAAGACAGTGCCCTATCCGGAGTCTAGTTAAAATTACCTCCTCCCGACGACGCGTTCGGGAGGAAGAGGTCCAAGCACAAGGAAGAGCTTTCACGTCCCGCAATTTATTATGGGGAAGTGTTGACCAATGCGCGTGCCATAAATGAACAACACGACGACATAAAACGCTCCGTAGATCGGCGAAGGGAATCGATTGAATAGCTGGCCGAAGAAGAGAGACTGCAGCCTTGGCTGCAATATCGGCCGCCTCATTTCCACAGATACCAACGTGTCCCGGGAGCCAGAGGAACGCCACCGAGACGCCCCTCAGGTGGAGCAAGCGCAGACAGTCCTGAATCCGGTGGACCAGAGGGTGCACAGGATAAAGAGCTTGGAGACTGAGGAGAGAGCTGAGGGAATCTGAGCAGATAACGTATTGTATCCGCTGATGGCGGAGGATATAGTGGACAGCCTGGAGAACAGCGTAAAGCTCCGCAGTATAAACCGAACACTGGTCGGGAAGCCGAATGTGATTTGGGGTGTCGCCAACAATATAGGCACACCCTACACCTAACGATGTTTTCTAGCCGTCGGTGTAAATAAATGTGGCGTCCGTCATTTGTGCACATAGAGCAGCAAATGCCCGACGATAAACAAGTGAAGGGGTACAATCCTTGGGAAATCGACAAAGGTCACGGAGCAGGCAGATCCGGGGTCGGAGCCAAGGCGGTGCTGTACCCAAGTTGTCAAGAAGGTTTTAGGAAAGCGGAAGGAAAGAGAATGGAGCAGTTGACGGAAGCGGACTCCCGGGGGTAGTAGGGAGGAGGAGCGGCCTGCATACCCGACATCAAAGGAGGCGTCGAAAAAAATGTCATGGGCTGGATTAGCAGGCATGGAAGACAGATGGCTAGCATAACGACTCAGAAGGACTGCTCGCCGATTGGACAGCGGAGGTTCAGCAGTCTCAGCATAAAGGCTTTACACAGGACTGGTGTAAAAAGCTCCAGACACTAAACGTAATCCACGGTGGTGGATAGAGTCGAGACGCCGAAGAATAGACGGCCGAGCAGAGGAGTAGACTATGCTTCCATAGTCCAATTTCGAGCGCACTAAGGCGCGATAGAGGCGGAGAAGGACCACTCGGTCCGCTCCCCAGGAGGTACCATTCAGGACACGGAGGGTGTTGAGGGATCGCAGACAGCGAGCCGAGAGATAGGAAACGTGGGAGGACCAGCACAGTTTTGTCAAACATAAGACCCAAGAATATAGCGACGTCTGAAAACGGAAAGTTGACAGGACCTATATGTAAGGAGGGCGGAAGAAACTCCTTACGTCACCAAAAATTAACACAAACGGTCTTACTGGGGAAGCCGGTTTCGATGCTCCAAGAGTGGAGGCGATCGAGACATCCTTGAAGACGTCGTTCAAGAAGGCTGGTCCGTTGAGAGCTGTAGTAGATCGCAAAATCGTCCACAAAGAGGGAGCCCGAGACAGGAAGGAGACAATCCATAATGGGATTTATGGTAATGGCAAACAGTACAACACTCAGCAAGGAGCCCTGGGGTACCCCGTTTTCTTGGGAGAAATTACGGGGGAGAGTAGTGTTCACCCGCACCCTAAATGAGCGCTCCGTCATAAATTCGCGAAGAAAGAGGGGGAGCCGACCTCGAAAGCCCCAAGAGAACAGTGTGCGGAGGATGCCTGTCCTCCAACAGGTATCGTATGCTCTCTCCAGATCAAAAAATATTGCTACTGTTTGGCGTTCCCGGAGAAAATTGTTCATGATATAAATGGAGAGAGCAACAAGATGGTCAACTGCAGAACGATGCTTTCGGAATCCGCATTGGGCAGGTGTTAAAAGACTGCGGGATTCCAGCCACCACGCTAAACGGTAATTCACCATACGCTCCAACTCCTTACAGACACTACTCGTGAGAGAAATGGGGCGATAGCTAGAGGGGAGATGTTTGTCCTTTCCAGGTTTCGGAACAGGAACGACGATAGCTTCCCGCCATCGTCTGGGAAAGTACTGTCGGTCCAAATTCGATTATAAAGGCGAAGGAGGTAACGCAGACTATGGGTTGATAAATGCAGCAACATTTGGACGTGGATACCATCCGGTACTGGGGGCGGAGGAGCGAGAAGAAGAGAGTGCATGTTGGAGTTCCCGCATGGAGAAAACAGTATTGTAGCTTTCGCGATTTTGAGAGGAGAAAGCAAGAGGTCGCACTTCCGCTGCACGTTTCTTCGGGAGAAACGCTGGCGGGTAATGTGAAGAGCTCGAAATCTCAGAACAGTGCTTTCCCAACGAGTTAGAAATTGCGACGGGGTCCACGAATGTATCATGCGCGACAGTGAGCCCAGAGACCGGGGAAAAACTAGGCGCGCCTGAGAACCGTCGAAGCCGACTCCAAACTTCCGAGGAGGGAGTGAAGGTGTTAAATGAGCTAATAAAGAATTTCCAGCTTGCCTTCTTGCTATCGCGGATGACACGACGGCATCGCGCACGGAACTGCTTGTAGCGGATACAGTTGGCCAAAGTAGGAAGTTGACGGAAAATGCGAAGAGCACGTCGCCGCTCACGTAGTGCATCACGGCATGCCTCGTTCCACCAAGGAACTGGGGGGCGCCGGGGCAATTCGGAGGTGCGTGGTATTGAACGTTCCGCAGCTGTAAGAATAACGTCGGTATTATGTGTGACCTCATCGTCGACGCTGGGAAAGTGATGGTCATCGAATGTCGCTAGAGACGAAAAAAGTGTCCAATCAGCTTGGGCAAACTTCCATCGTCACGGGCGCATATGTGGCAATTGAGGCTGCAGTCGAAGGACACATGGAAAGTGGTCACTCGAGTGTGTGTCATCAAGGGCGAATCATTCGAAGCGCCGAGCTAGCGGAACAGTACCGACCGCAAGGTCCAAATGAGAAATTTGTCGTGGAGGCAGACAAAAATGTAGGGACTCCAGTGTTGAGGCAAACTAGATCCGCTTGGTGGAAGACGTCTAGCAATAGTGAGCCATGTGGACAAGGATGTGGAGATCCCCAAAGCGGGTGGTGGTCATTGAAGTCCCCAACCAGCAAATATGGGGGTGGAAGCTGACCAACAAGATTAAGGAGATCAGCTCGTGCCATTGGTGTGGACGATGGAATGTATACAGTACAAAGAGAGAACGTGTATTCGGAAAGGGAAAGACGGACGGCGACAGCTTGGAAGGAAGTGTTTAAGTGGATTGGGTGATAATGGAGAGCATGGAGAAGAATCATGAGTCCTCCATGAGCTGGAGTGCCTTCAACAGAGGGGAGATCAAATCGGACAGACTGATAATGGGGGAGAACAAACCGGTCATGGGGCCGCAGCTTTGTTTCCTGAAGACACAAGATTACCGGCGAGTAGGATCGTAAGAGGATCGACAATTCATCCCGATTGGCTCGAATGCCGTGGATATTCCTGTGGATAATGGACATAGGGTGAACAGAAAATCGGGGAATGTGACCAAGGTTGCTGTCAACGACTGCTCAGAGCTTGTGACCGACAGCATGGAATGGCATTCAGCCGTAGGCAGAAGATCCTGATCCATAGGTTGTTCAGGAGCAGCTCCTGCCACCAGCGATCGGCCGGTTGATCGGCCGCCAGCAGTGCGCCTCGGTGACACAGAAGACGGCCGAGGGCGATGTCCGCCAGGTGGTGCTGTAGATGGGACACGCCTTGGCGGAGAAGGAGATGAACTGGGTTTCTTAGTAGCCTTCTTGGAAATATGTTTAGATGGAGGAACCGATGGTTGGGAAGTTGCCGTACGTAAAAACTCTTCAGGAGTATGCTCTTTTTTCGAAGTCTTGGTGTCTGACTTTTGGGCTCGAGATTTAGCAGAATCTGATGAAGGGTGGGCAGGCGAAAGTGGTGAGGTTGAACGGGCGATCTTTGCGCTGGCCGATCGGACGACCGTGGCACTAAAGGTGAGGTCGCAAGTCTGCGTGGTCGCCTCCTTTGTTGGCCGAGGAGAAGCAAGGACAGTGCTGTATTTTCCTGTCTGAGGCACGGTGGGCTGTCGACTGGCGAATAATTTTCGAGCAGCAAAGGTCGAAACCTTTTCCTTTAATTTCCTGGATGAGCTTTTCGTCCTTAAAAACGGGACAATCTCGAGAGGAAGCAGCGTGGTCACCCATACAGTTGATGCAGCGAGGGGATGGAGGTGGACAAGCACCCTCATGGGCATCCTTGCCACACGTAACACATTTGGCCGGATTGGAGCAGGACTGGCTGGTGTGATTGAACTGCTGACACCGATAGCAACGCGTAGGGTTTGGGATGTAAGGGCGAATGGAAATTATCTCATAGCCTGTTTTGATTTTCGATGGGAGTTGAACTTCGTCAAATGTCAAGAAGACAGTGCGGGTTGGAATGATGTTCGTGTCAACCCTTTTCATAACTTTGTACAGCCGTTACTCCCTGGTCAGACAGGTAGTGCTGAATTTCTTCGTCAGACAATCAATCGAGGGAGCGTGTATAAACGACTCTATGTGAGGAATTTAAAGTGCAGTGCACTTCAACCCAGACAGGGAAGGTGTGGAGCAGTGAAGTACGCAGCAATTTTTGTGCCTGGAGGGCACTGACTATTTCTAACAACAAGGTACCATTCCGTAATCTGGAACAAGACTTTACAGGACCTGCAATTGCGTCGACACCTTTCTGAATAATGAAAGGGTTGACCGTGGAGAAGAAGTGACCATCAGACCGAGAAACAACAAGGAACTGTGGCAACGGTGGAAGAACCGTCTGTGGCTGAGACTCAGTGAACTTACGTTTGTGAACAGACATAGTGGAAGGTGAGGAAACCATTGCGGAAGAATCCCCCATGATTACCGGCGTCTCCGATGGCGCGCTCCTCCCTTGTGGGGGCCCTCACCGAGGGCACACCCGCCTTAGGTGATTGTTCACACCTCAGGTCACACCTCCTGACAAACGGACAGAGGGACCAATCGGCACTTTCGGAAGGTATCAGCTCGGGTAATCACCCCTCCCTGGGCCTGGCCGTTACCAGGGGGTACGTACGTATGCTACCTGTCTACCCGGGGCGGGGAATTACGCGTTACCCCGTCACTGGCTATGCACAAAATACGTGGGTAGGCCTTCAGACACGCACAGGGAGGAAGAAAGAGAAAGGGGAAGGTGAAGGGGAAGGGGAAAAAGAAAAGAAAAGGAAAGGAAAGGAAAGAAGAGAAGAGAGGTCTCAAACGCCACAGCGGAGAAAAGGGTAAGGAGAAGAGTTAAGGAAAAGAGAAGGACAAATGAAGGATGAAGACATACAAGCAGAGAAGGTGAAGAATGCGTTACATTTACGAGCGTCCGTCTCTGGATGTAGGCACAAACCGTACTCCCAGATGGGGAGAAAGGGAAGGAAAGAGCCAGAGGTTAGGGGTGGGGGGGGGGTGAAGATGGGGAATAGCGAAGGATGCGGAAAGGGAAGATATGCAGCCCGGAAAGGAAGGAAGGCCACATTAGCTCGGGGTCCCGTGCTCGCTACGCACGTATCCACAAAAGTGTTGTGGACCCCCTGGGGGGGGGGGGGGGAGAATAAGAGTGTTCCCACGTCAAAAATCTTTGTCAAAGAAAACTGACAGTGTTATAATCGGGCAGCGGCGTCGGCAATTGGGTGTGCGCGATCTTAACGACAACGTGCGTACAACGCATGATCAAAATGTTGCAGTCTTATTATCGACGCAGCTCTTTGAAGAGGAATCTCGATTCAAGGCTTTGTCATAAACGTAAGCCATTATTAGCGTTTAGCAGTACCTTCTTTTACCTAGAAAGGAAGGTTGGGAATCATCGTTTTAACTATTTTGAACTCTAAAAAATAGTTTGTACGAGCAATGAAGTGACGCGCACCCAGTGAATTTCTCTGCAGTAGAGGAAGAACAGATGCCAACTGAAGTCATCTGCAGAAAACACCCTATGATTATGTGGAGTGGGAAATGGAGGTTACACTTTTAAACGAGCGTGTAAATTGTGTAGACATTTGGTTAGGAATGGCAGAAGTACTCAGTGATACAGACTGCAAATCCAATGGCAACAGGGGAAAAAACAATGTAGTTTTACTCCTGAATAATTTGTCGTATTGCCACATTTCATTAAAAATCATTCTCGAAAGAAAAGTGAGAAACTTAAATATTCGTTTGAGTCATACATAAAGTGGTGGTACGTATGATTCAGGTGGTGGTTACAGATGCAAAGAATAAGATCGGTGTTTTTAGTGAGTCTTGCCCGCACATTCGCAGATGATAATTTTGAAAGTGAAATCCAGGTAAAAGTCAGAGGTGAAAACCATTTTACACTTCACGAGAAAAGGAGCAAGTTCTGCACAAAGTCTTGTGGCAGATAAGAGGGGAACGAAAATTTTACGTTTTTCACCTCTCACGTTTATCCTCCATTTAGTGGTAACAGATCCCACCCAGATGCTTGTTTAAGCCATAAAAATTCTCAATCATTATTAGCCGCACCAGCGAAATATACCAATTGACTGTGAAAGCTATCGTACAATAAAATTGGCATCGCAAACCTGTAGGAAACAGTGCTCGCAAATAGATTAAATAAGGTAATAAAAACTACATCCAGTCAGTGCGGTTTCATCAGTGGTGTAAGCACTTATACGGTATTCATATCGTTACAATGAAAAAAACAGACGTCAATCAAGACCATCTTGTGTTTATTGATCTCTAAGAAACATTCGGCAGAGTGGCGCCGAAAAATTCGAGGTAAGAGCTCGGGTTGACGAAGGATCTGCTTTGAGAACACTTATTTAATCTGGTCAGGAACTATGCCACAGAAAATCATCTGAGTGTCCCATGAGAAATGGTCAATGTTTACAGATGACAGCAACGATCATTCGAAGCAAAATTTCCAGAAAACATGCGCTCTTAAGTGCAGACCTTAAGAGCTACAAGCACTTTCAGTAGAAAGTTCCATAGCAGCCAAAATGAAAAAGTGCTCATAGACAATGTTTGCACTTTAGAGCCCATGTTTACTGGCCTTTGTTGTTTTGGTCTTTACTACCAGCTCTGAAAATGTTGGGAAAAAAGGCCTTGCAGTAGAAGAGATTGTTTTACAGTATTTAAGAAAGTTCTCATGGCTCTTTAAGTGTGCGTTTTAGAGTCCATGTTTACTAGACTTTTACGCTCTAAATCATTTCTGTTATATCCCTGAATATTTACCATTCCTCCTGGGACTTCTTATATAGAACACTTAAAACTCTGAGGTCATAGTTCTGATCTGTACCAGATTAGATTAGTGCTTGTTCCATAGATCATGAATACAACATTTCGTAATGATGTGGAACGTGTCAGGTTAATAAAAGGTGTCTATACAAGATATTACATTAGACAAAATATTACATGACACTCAATATTTTTTGTGGAGGCTGGGAAATTACCCACTTACTGTATCCAAAAATCCATCTAATGAGTAGGAGTTGCCATTAAGAAATTCTTTTAATTTCCTTTTAAATGCTATATGGCTATCTGTCAGACTTTTGATGCTATTAGGTAAGTGACCAAAGATTTTTGTGGCAGCATAATTTACCCCCTTCTGAGCCAAAGTTAGATATTTAACCTTGAGTAGTGAAGATCATCCTTTCTCCTAGTGTTGTATCCATGTACACTGCTATTACTTTTGAATTTGTTGGGATTGTTAATAACAAATTTCATAATATATATATATATATATATATATATATATATATATATATATATATATATATATATATATACAGGGTGTTTCAAAAATGACCGGTATATTTGAAATGCCAATAAGAACTAAACGAGCAGCGATAGAAATACGCCGTTTGTTGCAATATGCTTGGGACAACAGTACATTTTCAGGCAGACAAACTTTCGAAATTACAGTAGTTACAATTTTCAACAACAGATGGCGCTGCGGTCTGGGAAACTCTATAGTACGATATTTTCCACATATCCACCGTACGTAGCAATAATATGGCGTAGTCTCTGAATGAAATTACCCGAAACCTTTGACAACGTGTCTGGCGGAATGGCTTCACACTCAGATGAGAGGTACTGCTTCAGCTGTTCAATTGTTTCTGGATTCTGGCGGTACACCTGGTCTTTCAAGTGTCCCCACAGAAGTCACAGGGGTTCATGTCTGGCGAATAGGGAGGCCAATCCACGCCGCCTCCTGTATGTTTCGGATAGCCCAAAGCAATCACACGATCATCGAAATATTCATTCAGGAAATTAAAGACGTCGGCCGTGCGATGTGGCCGGGCACCATCTTGCATAAACCACGAGGTGTTCGCAGTGTCGTCTAAGGCAGTTTGTACCGCCACAAATTCACGAAGAATGTCCAGATAGCGTGATGCAGTAATCGTTTCGGATCTGAAAAATGGGCCAATGATTCCTTTGGAAGAACTGGCGGCCCAGACCAGTACTTTTTGAGGATGCAGGGACGATGGGACTGCAACATGGGGCTTTTCGGTTCCCCATATGCGCCAGTTCCGTTTATTGACAAAGCCGTCCAGGTAAAAATAAGCTTCATCAGTAAACCAAATGCTGCCCACATGCATATCGCCGTCATCAATCCTGTACACTATATCATTAGCGAATGTCTCTCGTGCAGCAATGATAGCGGCGCTGAGGGGTTGCCGCGTTTGAATTTTGTGTGGATAGAGGTGTAAACTCTGGCGCATGAGACAATACGTGGACGTTGGCGTCATTTGGACCGCAGCTGCAACACGGTGAACGGAAACCCAAGGCCGCTGTTGGATCACCTGCTGCACTAGCTGCGCGTTGCCCTCTGTGGTTGCCGTACGCGGTCGCCCTACCTTTCCAGCACATTCATCCGTCACGTTCCCAGTCCGTTGAAATTTTTCAAACAGATCCTTTATTGTATCGCTTTTCGGTCCTTTGGTTACATTAAACCTCCGTTGAAAACTTTGTCTTGTTGCAACAACACTGTTCTAGGCGGTGGACTTCCAACACCAGAAAAATCCTCTGTTCTAAGGAATAAACCATGTTGTCTAGAGCACACTTGCACGTTGTGAACAGCACACGTTTACAGCAGAAAGACGACGTACAGAATGGCGCACCCACAGACTGCATTGTCTTCTATATCTTTCACATCACTTGCAGCGCCATCTGTTGTTGAAAATTGTAACTACTGTAATTTCGAAAGTTTGTTTGCCTGAAAATGTACTGTTGTCCAAAGCATATTGCAACAAACGGTGTATTTCTATCGCTGCTCGTTTAGTTTTTATTGCCGTTTCAAATATACCGGTCATTTTTGAAACACCCTGTATGTATGTATGTGTATATATATATAAATTTATTGAGGCTACAGTGAAGATTTCTAGCTCTTTAAATAAGTGTCAGCAGGATGATCTTAGATGAGCTCCAGCAATTATTCTGATTACACGCTTTTGTGCAATGAACACTTTTACTCAATGATGAGTTACCCCATAATATGATGCCATATGAAAGCAGAGAATGAAAATAGGCGTGGTAAGCTAATTTTCTCAGATGCATATCGCCAAAATTTGCAATGACCCTAGTAGCGTGCGTGGCTGATCTCAAACGTTTCAACCCCTCATCAATTTATACACCTAGAAATTTTGAATATTCTACCTTGGCTACCGATTTCTGATCGAAGTCTGTATTTATTAATGGTGTCATTCCATTTACTGTGTGGGACTGTGTATACTGTGCTTTGTCAAAGTTTAATGAGAGCCCATTTGCAGAAAACCACTTAATGATTTTCTGAAAAACATCATTTACAATTTCACCAGTTAATTCTTGTCTGTCAGGTGTGATAGCTATACTTGTATCATCGGCAAAAAGTACCAGCTTTGCATCTTCGTGAATATAGAATCGCAAGTCATTAATATATATTAATGAACAGCAGAGGACCCAAAACCGAACCTTGCGGCACCCCATTCTTGATTGTTCCCGAGTTTGAGAAATCACCAGTTTTTGCGTATTATGTGAACTGTTTATTTCAACTTTCTGCACTCTTCCAGTTAGGTATATTTTAAACTACACTCCTGGAAATGGAAAAAAGAACACATTGACACTGGTGTGTCAGACCCACCATACTTGCTCCGGACACTGCGAGAGGGCTGTACAAGCAATGATCACACGCACGGCACAGTGGACACACCAGGAACCGCGGTGTTGGCCGTCGAATGGCGCTAGCTGCGCAGCATTTGTGCACCGCCGCCGTCAGTGTCAGCCAGTTTGCTGTGGCATATGGAGCTCCATCGCAGTCTTTAACACTGGTAGCATGCCGCGACAGCGTGGACGTGAACCGTATGTGCAGTTGACGGACTTTGAGCGAGGGCGTATAGTGGGCATGCGGGAGGCCGGGTGGACGTACCGCCGAATTGCTCAACACGTGGGGCGTGAGGTCTCCACAGTACATCGATGTTGTCGCCAGTGGTCGGCGGAAGGTGCACGTGCCCGTCGACCTGGGACCGGACCGCAGCGACGCACGGATGCACGCCAAGACCGTAGGATCCTACGCAGTGCCGTAGGGGACCGCACCGCCACTTCCCAGCAAATTAGGGACACTGTTGCTCCTGGGGTATCGGCGAGGACCATTCGCAACCGTCTCCATGAAGCTGGGCTACGGTCCCGCACACCGTTAGGCCGTCTTCCGCTCACGCCCCAACATCGTGCAGCCCGCCTCCAGTGGTGTCGCGACAGGCGTGAATGGAGGGACGAATGGAGACGTGTCGTCTTCAGCGATGAGAGTCGCTTCTGCCTTGGTGCCAATGATGGTCGTATGCGTGTTTGGCGCCGTGCAGGTGAGCGCCACAATCAGGACTGCATACGACCGAGGCACACAGGGCCAACACCCGGCATCATGGTGTGGAGAGCGATCTCCTACACTGGCCGTACACCACTGTTGATCGTCGAGGGGACACTGAATAGTGCACGGTACATCCAAACCGTCATCGAACCCATCGTTCTACCATTCCTAGACCGGCAAGGGAACTTGCTGTTCCAACAGGACAATGCACGTCCGCATGTATCCCGTGCCACCCAACGTGCTCTAGAAGGTGTAAGTCAACTACCCTGGCCAGCAAGATCTCCGGATCTGTCCCCCATTGAGCATGTTTGGGACTGGATGAAGCGTCGTCTCACGCGGTCTGCGCGTCCAGCACGAACGCTGGTCCAACTGAGGCGCCAGGTGGAAATGGCATGGCAAGCCGTTCCACAGGACTACATCCAGCATCTCTACGATCGTCTCCATGGGAGAATAGCAGCCTGCATTGCTGCGAAAGGTGGATATACACTGTACTAGTGCCGACATTGTGCATGCTCTGTTGCCTGTGTCTATGTGCCTGTGGTTCTGTCAGTGTGATCATGTGATGTATCTGACCCCAGGAATGTGTCAATAAAGTTTCCCCTTCACGGTGTTCTTATTTCAATTTCCAGGAGTGTATTTGAGCACCGTCCCATTCATACCACAGTACTTGAGCTTATCTAGAAGTATTCCATGATTTACGCAATCAAAAGCCTTTGAGAGATCACAAAAATCCCAAAGGGTGACTACAGGTTACTCAGAGCATTTAATATTTCAAATAGTGAAAGTATATATAGCATTTTCCGTTGAAAAACCCTTCTGGAAACCAAACTGACATTTTGTTAAAACTTTATTTTTACAAAGGTGTGAAGCTACTCTACAATACATCAGAAATACAAGAGGACCTTAAGACTTTGTGCACAACGCTAGAACGTAGACGACTTCAATTGAAACCAAAACTGAGCTAATTGCAGCTTCTCAAGAACGGCCATAGGTTTGATAACGACAACTGCATATGGAAAACGCCCTTGTAATACCGATCGAACAGTGTACTTACCTTTGACTGGTAATATATACAGCTTCCACAGACAGACATCAGAAACAGTATAAAAATTTAGTGGCTGAAATGGAGATCACTGACAGGCATCTTCTGCCGTGTGGAAACGCTTATCGAAGTCAAAGGGAAGGTATACAAACAAGCGATAAGATCAGCTCTAACGTACGGTCCAGAACGCTGGAGCAGGCAGGCACGCACAACACGAAAGGAACTCCAGGTTTACATGCAGCCGCTCGACGCGCACTCAAATCTAGTAATCGATTCTGAGCAGAAAGTCCTTGTAAAACGGGTTTGAAAGGATTCTGTGTTGTCTGAAAGAGTGACCCTAAAAGAGAGGAGTAATAAAGATAGCGGAAAAGCTTGAAATGGTGTCAAGCTATTAGTGTATGCTGGGACAACATATTGTCCGTTTAAATATGTTATTTTGTTACCTGCAGATTTTTCCTGCCACGTTTTATTTGACGCGTCACACTATGTGACTTCCAGTATTTTAACAAGGCTGTACAACTAACTTTTACAGGATCCGATGACAGCGTAGATCTGTCCAAAGTAGTAATGAAAATTGCTAGAGATCTCGGCTAACTTGATTCTTCAAGAACAATAGAAACACCTGTGCTGATACGTGCATGTCATGTACCGTGAATCTAATCGTATGACAAGAACGGTACCTAGCATAAAAGAATCAGAGGCCCATAACGCCCACCGAAGACATGGATAACCACGACTAAGAACCACCTCAATACGATGGGGCTACGCCTTGAAATGACGCAGGTATGTTCCGAATGCCGTAAGAAGGGTAGGAGGGCGTCTCCAATAGTCGTGGCAAATAAAGCACGGAAGACGAGAAAGCTTATCATTCCTGTTTAGATTTCACTCCGGCAAATACGACCAGATACTTCAGATACTTGCGTGGTAAGACTAATGTACTTCATCCGGCAGACTTTTTTTTACATTGGAACGCATTTACGGAACACAGGACAGTATTTTAAACAGATCACTGCAGTTTTCAATCTACCACTATGATAATACTGTTAAGTAGCAATCACTAGTGCGGTATTTTCCTCTCCTCTCTTTCAAAATTTTATTGAGTATGCAGAGCACTCTTCAGAATATATCGATATTAGGCATAACTGCAGCGTAGTGTTTTTGTAAAAGCTAAGTCCTCCACTCATAAAATTCAAAGGCGCCGCGACGGAAGGACATCGGGGCACCTCTTAAATTAACCCCGCAAACGCAATACTACAATGACCCGGCGTATTTGCGAAATCGAGGCAACGTCACTCGATATGTTGGACACACTTGCTACTTCTGAGTTCGACGGCTCTGAACGAACTTGTGTGTAGATGGAAGCAGAAAACCAACAAAAATGAAATCCTGTTGGTTCCGTTTAAAGATCGTCCCAAAAAGGAAAAGTATAATAGTATTTTTCTAGTGTTATCCTAAATGATCTGTTGACTCAGCATATAGGAAAGTCAAGACAGACTTCGGTGAAATTAAAAGCAACGGTGGTAACATTAAGAGTGCAACGGGAATTCCGCTGTTAAATGCAGAGGAGATAACGAATAGGGGGAAGGAGTATATTGAAGGTCTCTGAGTGGGAAGATTTGTCTTATGTATAGATGAAGAAACAGGAGTCGATTTAGAAAAGATGAGGATCCAGTATTAGACACAGACAATTTAAGAGAGCTTTGAAGGAGCAAGCTCAATTATGGCAGAAGGGATAGCTAACATTTCATCATAATTTCTAATATCATTATTCAAGTTAGTGTGTAAAATCAAAATCTGGCGACATACCATCCGACTTTCGGAAAAATGTGATCCACACAGTTCCGAAGACTGCAAGAGCTGACAAGTGCGAGAACTATCGCACAATCAGCTAAACAGCTCATGCATCCAAGTTGCTTACAAGAATATTATACAGAAGGGAAAAGAAAATTGAGAGTATGTTAGATAATCAGTTTGGCTTTAGGAAAGGTAAAGGCACCAGAGATGCAATTTTGACATTGCGGTTGATAATGGAAGCAAGATTGAAGAAAAATTAGGGCACGTTCATAGGAACGTCGAAATGGAAAACGCGTTCGATAATCTAAAATGGTGCAAGATGTTCTAAATTCCGAGAAAAATAGGAGTAAGTTACAGGGAGAGACGGGTAATTTACAGTACGTACAATAGCCAATAGGAAATAATCAGAGTAGACGACCAAGAACGAAGTGTTCTAATTAAAAAGCGTGTAAGACAGGGATGTAGTCTTTCACCCCTACTGTTCAATCTGTACGTCGGAGAAGCAATGATGGAAATAAAGTTTCAGGAGCGAAATCAAAATTCACGGTGAAAGGATATCAATGATACGATTCACTGATTACATTGCTGTCCTGAGGGAAAGTGAATTACATGATCTGCCGAATGGAATGAACAGTCTTATGACTGGCCAAGATAAGTCTACTAGTATCAAACATAGGCCTTAATTTGAGGTAGAAATTTTCTAAGTACGTTTGGAGCACAGCATTGTATGGTAGTGAAACGGACTGTGGGAAAACCGGAACAGAAGAGAATCGAAGCATTTGAGATGTAGTGCTACAGACGAATGTTGAAAATTAGGTGGACTGATAAGGTGAGGAATGAGGAGTTTCTGCGCAGAACCGGAGACGTAGGGAATATGTGGAAAACACAGACAAGGAGAAGGGACAGGATAATAGGACACGTATTAAGACATCAGGGAATGACTTCCACGATACTAGAGGGAGCTGTGAAGGGCAAAATCTGTAGAGGAAGGCAGACTATAATACAGCCAGCAAATAACTGCAAGAGCTCTTATGAGATAAATAGGTTGGCACAGGACAAATTCGTGGCGGGCCGCATCAAACCAGTCAGAAGACTGATAATTCAAAAAATCCTGAATGAGCACGCCCACAAAAAACTCTTTCAGGCGGTCGGCAAATGCGGAGGAAAAGTGCCTTTCTGTTGTATTTCAAATGTTTCAAACGATCAGCGAAACTTTTGGTTGATGGACGAAACTCTTAGTATTCGAATGTATCGACGTTTATATTTTCCTTGCGTGTTAGGCGGAACCTTGCAATTACTTCCGATGAGTATAATTCCTGTCTGCTGTACATAATTTTCCCAAACGCCACTTTCGTGCGTAATGCTGATCGAATATTTGGTTTACGGGATACATGGATGATTCTCGCGTTGTTATGGAGCTACTTATATTTTAACGTTTTTACTAATAAAGTAGAAACCAACGACGGTCTAGAGAATAAAGGACATTAAGAGCGTCGTTGCTAAAATGTTTTGCGCACGAACTTCGACATGCAACCATAGCAGTGAAGTACCACAAACGATTTTGTACTTTTCCAGCCGTGTTTAGTGTTATATAGGGGAGCATAAGTGAATATACCAGACGTAGCTGACACTGCGTGGAAGTGACTTTCGCAGTTGGTATTCCTCATTAGGTCAGTTTTGTTCCAAAATCTGAATGGAAATTTCGTCACTAGTTACGAGGAAGTAGCAGCCACGTATCATCGTACAATAGGAAGTCCGTAAATGAACAGATTGTGAACCAGACAACTCTACTTCGTTGCCTGTCCAACTTTTTGCCCACCCCCAAAATTAAACTTCAGCTAACGTGTATTCGTTTTATGGCCGTCCTCTACCTAAGGAACGAGAAACTGTCTCGCACACCATCAGTATTTGATAATGTGTTTTGCGATTAGTTATGCCCTATTAACCTGTTTAGAACTTTCTGTACGTCATTGCTGTACTTGTAGGATTGTATTTCGAGCAGCTTTGTGATTACATATCAGCCCAGAAGTATCTGAAATAATTTGCCTCTTACTTCTCTATAGTTGGATCTGGAAACTCCACCGAAAAATTTCAGTTTATAATTGTTCCTTGTGTAACGTGCAAATACATTACCAACAGAGTAAAGTTAAAATTTTTAATAGTTACCCATATGTGACTTACAGACAGGCCTTACATAAATTATCATGTAGTGTACACACCACATGTAAGACTATGTAGGCGTGTGTTCACATAGCGTTACTGGTTCTACAATCTTGTCTACTTTGCCTTTCATGACAGCCATCTACCCATCATCTACCAGAACTGTCAGAGAAGGTACTTTTGTCCACATGTACGTAACTACTATTCAATTCACACTTAATTGCCTAGAGGAGGGGAAGGGGGTCATCGAACCACTTAACACTATTTCCCCACCGTTCCACAAGCGCACAGAAAAAGAAAGGAACACCTAAAACTTTCCGTGCGAACTCTCATTTTATTCCAATGATCATTTGTTCCTACGTAGGTAGGGGGGTCAACAATATTTTCGCATTCGTAGGAGGAAGTTTGTGATTGATATTTCGTGAAAAGATCTCTTAACGAAAAACTGCCTTTGTTTTAATGTGTGCCACCCCAACTGGCGGGTCACGTCCGTGACTGCTGTTTCGTAATAGTACAGAACGAGCTGCCCGTCTGAACCTTCTCGATATGCTCTGACAATCCTGTCTGGTGAGGATCCCACACCACACACCAATACTCTAGCAGAAGACGGGCAAGCGTAGTATAAGAAGTCTCTCTAGCGGGTTCGTTGCATCTTCTAGGTATTCTGCCAATAAAGCGGTGTGTTTGGTTTCAGTCCCCCCACAACATTATCTATGTGATGATTTCAATTTAAGATGGTCCTAATTGTAATCCTAGGTATTAAGCTGAATTGACAGCCTTTCGATTTGTGCTTTTTACTGTGTAACCGAAATTTAACGGATTCCTTTTAGTACTCATATGGATGACCTCACTTCTTTATTTAGGGTCAACTGCCACTTTTGGCACCATGTGAGTGCCTTGTGTAGATTTACAATTTGTTTTGACTCTCTCAGATCTTTACTGAACGATAAAGACAGCATCATCTGCAAGCAACCTAAGATGGCTGCTCTCCTAAATCATGTATATAGACTAGAAATAGCAGAGGGTCTATAATACGAAGGTTGGAACTTCAATAGTGGCAACTATTTATTTACAGCTCGTAAAAAATAGATACGGTTTCAAAGTTTTACTGACCTTCAAAGTAGTCACTAGCATTG
Organism: Schistocerca serialis cubense; assembly: GCF_023864345.2. NCBI lineage: Eukaryota > Metazoa > Arthropoda > Insecta > Orthoptera > Acrididae > Schistocerca > Schistocerca serialis. Next base: position 51,826,006 of record NC_064645.1, on the reverse strand, counting down.
TGTATAACCTGTTGCCAGTGATGTGGAAGTCGTAGGTTACTCTTATTGTTAGCAGTGCCAGTTGTGTTGACAGAGCGGCGCGGTCTATTGCCCGACGAATTTTTAGCAGTTCTGAAGCGAATGCCGTGAAGTGCTTTCTTCTGTTTAGAAATCTGAGTTGCACTCACGAAGTCTTAAGTCAGGGGAGTGCAGTAGGTGGTATAGCACTTAGCAGCCTCATCAGTCAAACGAATCAGTAACAGCTTGCACTGTAGGTGCTTGAGCATTGTCCTGCGAAATGGTCAGGTCCTGCAGAAAGTGTCATCACTTCTGTCTCTGTGCTGTTGATTTTTGGAACGCAACCTACGACCACTGTGTCTCGAGCAGTTGCGGTGAGACTGGAGTCGCCACAGACTATGCACAATGTCATATCAGTGATTCCGACGACAGAGCATTATGGAAAGTAGTGAAATTAAACAGTACAACCAGCAACAGAATAAGATATCACTATTGAACTGAATGAAAGCGCTAGAGTCACAGGTAGTAAATGTATTTAATAGTTTCTGAAATACAGTAGATAACATCGGAACAAAGTGTCCAAGAGAAAAATCACAGCGATATCTTGAAAAAGTAACTCAAAATTCAAGTGAATGAATGCATCACCAACTTTTCCTTCTGAAATGAAAACTATATATTTTCTCAAAAATAAAAGCTCATCTGGTTTTGATTGAGTTTCTAATAGAGTACTAAAGATTTGTTCCCATATAATAAACCCACTGTTATCCAAAATATGTAATCAGCATTAAGTAAAGGCATTTTCCCCACAGAGAAAAAATGCCGTTGTTAAATCCCCTTTAAGAACAGTGAGGTGTCAGCAACTACCGGCCTGTTTCACTGCTGACTATTCCAAAATTTTGGAAGGTGATATAGTCTAGGACAGTATCTCACTTTGGCGACCGTAATACCCTCAGCAAATCGCAGTTTGTGTTTCAGAAGTGTTGCTCTACTGAAAATGCCATTTACATGTTCACTCACCAGATTTTACAAGCATGAAGCAGCACCTGTTAGCATCATTCCACATAAATTGAAGTTTTGTGGAACTGATGGTACAGCCAACCAACGGACGTCACATCTAACCAAAACAATGCAGAAAGTTGTACTTAGTAATGCAATCAATATAGCACAGGGACGGAGGGAAACCAAGTATGGGGATCCCATAGCTTAATCTTAGGTCCACGTTCCTCATAGTATGTAAACGGTCTTCGGATTACTATACAAGAGGTAGAATTAGCTCTCTTTGCAGGAAACACTAGAATTGTAATCACTTCAGGCACACAAACATACAGAAGGAATTTTACACAAAGTTATTAAAAGCATCATTGGTTTTCTGCGAATGGTTGTTTTAAGAAGACAACATTAAGTTCTGCACATCTAGGGCTACTACACCATGGTAACACATGGCGAGGCGATAATAAACAGGTGGAAGCTTCAAAATTCTTGTGTCAATACTGATGAAAAGTTAAACCAGAAAACTTGTCACATTTGCATTTAGAATCATTGCAAATCTTTGGGAGAGAAATCAGTACGTCGACGTATTTTGCGTTGTTCAGTAATGCCATGTGGAATAATGTTCTGTGGGTGACATTTTCAAGAAAAATCTTCATAGCGCAAAAACACGCAGTGAGAAAACTTAGTGCTCTCCCAGATTCATCTTTTAGACTTCTGTTTAAGGAGTTCGGCATGCCGACTGCTGCTTCACAGTATATTTATTCCCTCTAAGTTTCTCGTAAGTAATCCATTACAGTCAAATGGTAAAGTGATATAAATAATTACAATACCAGGAGGAGGATGACATTCATTACTCCACATTAAGGTTGCCTTTAGCAGAAAAAGGGATGCGCTATGTTGTAACAAAACTTTGTGATCACTCACCCAATGATGTAAAATGTCAGGAAAGCAAATTTTGTAAAGTTTCTCCTTCACAACTATTCCGTATAATAACTTGTTACACTGATGTGCAAATGGTGGGAATTACTACATCTGTGTATCTTTTTTATAAAATTTATGTATACACATACAAAACAAGCACATGTAAAAAATGTGATATGAATGTAAAGTGACTCGTTCCACACGATTATGATCTAGCGTGGAAAATGCTTAACTGAACACGAAGCGAACGCTCGACTGTTGTGGCAATGTGTTTCCACATGTAAGGCCGACATTCCCGACTGTATGAACAGCCCATCTTTAAGCAAATGTATCGCCCTCGCGGGACGGTGCTTCGCCACTTAATTTTTCGCATCACGTACACACACTCAAAACTGACGGCAGGAAGTGCCTCAGACGATTACGGCACAACGTTGCAGTGCACTGAAATGTTTAATTATACGCACTTTCAGACACCAGAGGCTGGACTATAAATAAATCACAGTGAATATATTTGTGGCCGAAATCTATTTTCAACGGCAGTATTACTATGAGAACTTGCATCAGCTTGCTGGAATCCCTCAAATATATCCGTGTTACTAATGAAGAGAACGTTTTACAGCGTACTGTACACATGAAAAGCAGCCCAGCCGTCAACACGCAGGCGGAGCGCAAACGGAAGAGAAACTGTGGTGTTCTATGCGTACACGAACGGCAGTCACACGCTTCCGACGCTGAGGGCTCTTCACATGGCTTGTGAATTTTTATTCTGTTCTTGTCACCTTGACTGTTGCACGTTCTCCCTTGTGTAAATCACGTTGGCAAATATGGGGCCCCTCTTGTTGCACGCACTTGCGAGGTCATTCCCCCAACTAATGTATGTTCTCGTTCCTTTATCACAACAAATGCTGAAATTTAGTTTCAGTCGACATCAGATTCACGAAGAGAAATTTATAGCACTGACAATTTCCAGTTGCAGGGCATGACCGACAAGACAGTCACGTGACAAATCCTGCAACTAAAAAGTCCCACACTCTCACCTACCGACCGACAAACCGACGAGCTTTCCTTGTTAGGACGTGGGCGCGTGGAATCACCCGACAGCCGAGGCTTTAAATATCTGACAATAGTGAAGCCATTGAGACAGTACACAATTTTATTTTTTCAACGAACTACGTAATTTTCAAATGTAGGACGTCGGTTGGAGAATATACACTGGGAATTATAACCATACATCTGAATCACGAGAATTAATGATACGAGGCAACCGAGGCAATGGTCACTCTTGTGCCACCATTGCCTCGGACCATTTCTCGTGATGGTCAGATGTATGGTCATAATTCCCACTATATATTCTCCAACTGATTTTCTACAATTTAAAATGACAGTTCGTTGAGACCGGTAATGTCACCCCCCCCTTTTTTTTTTTTAAAAAAAAAGAAAATATATATATACGCTATGGCTTTAGTATTGTCTGACATAAATATTTAAAATGCACTGAAAAACATTAGCGACAGTCATGCAATGACATGCATTCCTACTCTAGGCCAACAAAATTGGGACTTTATGCTGGTAAAAGCATCATGGAGAGAGGCAGGTTGTAAATCCAAATTTCCAAAGATGCAGGAACTAAAGGAAAATGGCCTGTTGCATAACCAAAAATTACATCAAATTCACATTATATGCAGTTGCGTAGCACATATGACAAAAATATATTTAACGGCAATAAAATCAGCTGTTCCATAATCCTGCTTACAAAAGTAATGATCCACTATGGTGAATAAAAGGTGTCACTCTTACAACATGTGCCCAAGTTTATGATTAAAAGTAAAATAACAAGCCCAAGCAGCCTGGCGAGAGACGTCAGAACTATGAAACTGATTATTGTGACACTGAATTATCAATGTCACTGTGCAATGCCGGACACAGTGATCGTGCATGAAATCTTTCAATTTTCACTTAGGCAGTTGAAAGGGGACGTGTCCAGTATTGTGAATCATAAATAAATTGCAGCGAAAGCGCAAGGGTGAATTAAATACATTTACTTTCCTTCACCACATAGCTTAGCAGTGTAGACACCACGCTTAGAGTTCCTCAACACACAAGGAAGCAAACACCTGTCTGGGCTACAATACCGTACCATGGCCGGGCGGGCGGACGGACCGTCGATCGCTGGGGCCACACTGCACCACACCACGGACTGACTGAGACGCGGCCAGAGCAGTAGAGCGACCCCTGCCGGACCGTCACTGAACCAAAAAGACAGCACTCCACCGTCTGCGAGCGCACCGCCACACACGGAACTGCAGACTTGACAAGCACGCGCGTCCGAGCAGTTTGTGCAAGTGTGCACAGATGGCATCTGCACCTTACGAGGATGCTTGTACAGGCACCAGTTCGTGTTTCGATTATGTGGAGCTCTGACGACGTTTTGGTCTGTTTTGTTGTTACCTGAACACTGTCCAGGGGCAGCTCACGACATTACCCAGTCCTGTGCAAGCCTATTCATCCCTGTCTTACTACTGCGACCTACCTCCATTTCAACTTGTTTGCTGTGTTCGATCCCCCATCTCCATCTACAATTGTTACCTCGCACACTTACCTCCATTTCTGTCCGCCCCCGGTAGATGAGTGGTCAATTGTGTGCAGCTCGTGGTCTAGTGGATAGCGTTGCTGCTTCTGGATCACGGGGTTCCGGGTTCGATTCCCGATCGGGTTGGGGAATTCCTCTGCCTGGGGCCTGGGTCTTTGTTTTGTCCTCATAATTTCAAGCCGGCACGGTAGCTCAGCGTGTTCGGTCAGAGGGTTAGCTGCCCTCTGTAAAAAAAAAAAAAGAGTTAATGGATCAAGTACGAACTTGAATAAGCGTCATGGGACGTCAGCCCCGAACAAATACAACGACCATTAACGAGAAAAATGAGATATCACAAAAAAAAAGAGAAAGAAAGAGTGCGCAACAGAACTTCAATCCTAAGGGCCCGAGTTCGATTCCCGGCTGGGTCGGAGATTTTCTCCGCTCAGTGACTGGGAGTTGTGTCGTCGTAAACATCATCATTTCATCCCCATCGACGCGCAAGTCGCCGAAGTGGTGTCAAAACGAGAGACTTGCGGCGAACGGTCTACCCGACGGGAGGACCTAGTCACACGACATTTTTTACCTCACTTATTAAATTGTCTACTCATTAACACTTCAGTACACGTCAAATCAACCGCTTCTTTCTTGAAGTCAAGTTGCGCTACGAGCTACTTTTCTTCCCAACTCGATTTAGTACAATTCTATTAATCATCCCTATCTACCCATCTAATTTTCGGCATTATTCCGTAACACCATATTTCAAAAGCTTCCGTTCTCCTCACGTTCGTAATACGAGGAGACTTCAAACAGTAAGTAACACATGTCCACCAACGCTAACACGGGGTCGTCGCCTACTCGTTATCACCGATTTCGTTCAAATTTATGGTATATGCTGATCTTTGCCCGAAATGAAAGTGACACAAGTCGGATTTGCAGATGGCCAAGCGTTTAGCAGCTATGATTCGGCGCTGGCTTGTTGAGGCACGACACACTCGTGTTGGCGTAGTTTACATGTAGAGGCTGGTGCAGCGGAAGGACTACAGGACTAAAATCCGAGGGTCGTGGGGTCGAGTCCCTATGTGGAAACATTTCTTTATATTTTTATGTTACTTACACTGCAAATAAGCAGCAATATGAAAAAAAGTGAATCACTCGTATACAGTCATAACCTTTTGTGACAAATTACAGCCAAATGTCGTACGCTTGCTTACAAGAGAGTACTGGCTCTATTGGGCTGAAGGTTCATAATGAGGTGGGCGAATACACGGAAAAATGCAGAAAAGTCATTAATTCGTCAAAATCTTGGTAACTTACAACAGCCGTACACAAAATAATTTTTGGGTGATGTGATGAAGCCGTAAATGCAACAGAACAAATGTCTTCTGTTGTTTGAGTCGAGGGAAAGGCAAACAAAGCCACAATTATACGGCTAGATTTTTCAGTATTAAGATAGATTCACAAACAGATGCCTCCAGATGCTCTCCGCTAGTGCAACTTTGCAATGACTATTTGTATGGTCAGGTAAAGAATTTTATCACAACCTTCAAAACTGCTCTTATACCATCGAGAGAGAAAAGGAAATCACATCCCGAGAAGACTACATCGGAGTACACTCCACTGCATATCAGCAGTTTTCCTCGCCTATATTTGGCGCGCTACGAGTGCATTAAGCCACCAAACCTTGCCACGACAGCGAGTCTTTTATGAATGTAAACCAATTGGGTTTTTCTATAGAAACTTTAAATAAACCATGTACTTGTAAAAATACGCCGTTTATAAAGCGTCCAAGATGAAGAGAAAGTTACAGCTTCCCCTATTTCTACGATGAATAACATCGACTATACGATAATAAAAGTATCTAATTTATATATGAAGTTCACGTGTACGCTTTATAATGTATAGCGCCACCAGTGAAATAATAAGAAAAGACTTAAAAAACAGTATTTATAAAAAAGAGACATTTAAAAACTGAATAATAAGTGGACACCAGCCGCTCAGGCGTACATATATTTTTCTCATGTATCCGTATTATAATAATTTCTCTGTGTAAGTTTCGAGGGCAAAGAAATACAACAAAATGATCGAAAGAGACGACGAGATACGCTCTTTTGTTAATTTTTTAGTCGTCCTCACTTCTTCTCTTGGTTGCGTGTAGGCGGACATCTTGCGAATGCTGGCAAATGTAAGCGTATTTGTACCAATTAAGCAGATAATATGTTGATTTAATATTATTATTCACCTGTAATTTGTAAGAGGTGATCCCGGTTTCATGTCCGCCTTCCTTGAATTAACCTGCATTCGAATAATTTACAGTGCAACAACCGTAGCGGCCGATGCAGTCAACGACGCCATTACGTGGTGATATTAACTTATAAAACTTAGCGGAAGCGAAAACTCGCCCGCTATTAACATAATATACATTTTTCTCCACAGCCGCCCGACGTTGCAGGAAATACGTAGCTTTAAGACTCTTATTTTCAGTACAACAGCCGAGAGCCAGAGCCAGGACTCTGACTACAATGCAATGGCTAACGTAGGTAAGAAAAAATACTCTCACGCGTGTGTGGGCCGCAACTGTAATTAATAACTAAAGATTTTTTGCTTTAAAGTGAACTTGGTTCAAATGGCTCTGAGCACTATGGGACTCAACTGCTGAGGTCATTAGTCCCCTAGAACTTAGAACTAGTTAAACCTAACTAACTTAAGGACATCACACACATCCATGCCCGAGGCAGTATTCGAACCTGCGACCGTAGCGGTCACGCGGTTCCAAACTGAAGCGCTTAGAAGCGCACGGCCACACTGGCCGGCCACTGAAGATTAGTATTGTTAATAAAGAGAACTTCACAAAAGCATTTAATTGTAAATCAAAATTGAATGAAATATCATTTTGATTACGGCCCACCACGTAAGTCTCCAACAATCACCATTACCAATCAAATTCTGTAGTAAAAAATTAAATTACGACGGCCGACGGACGCGAGAAATGCCTTCCTGGAAATTTATTTACAATCCCAAACTTCTTTTTTGCCTTTTCTTTTCTCGCTTTTATGAAAATATTAATGCATATGATGTATTGAACATTATTTCGGTTTATTATCGGTGTAAATAATGTAAAAATAGAAAATTAAAAAAAAATGTTTCTGCATAAAGACTGGACCTCTGACGCCCGGCGGGTTGCCATTACGTGCTCTTCCCGCTGCGCCAAACGAGTTCTGGAACCTACGCTGACGTAAGTGGCTGGTGCCTCCCCACACCAGCGCCAGAAATGCTGTGCTGTTTCCTCTAAACGCTCGGCCGTCTGGAGCTCCCACTTCTGTCGTTTTCATTTCCAGTCGATAAATAAATACCATAAAATGACGAGTAGGCGTGGTCCCCTTGTGAGACCACTGCGCGTTGTCCGAAGAGCGTACTTGTTCCGGGTTTGCTGCATACACAGTTCTGCTGCGGTACGGATAGCAGCAGCGTCACAGCCGCGACCGGAAACGTACTCCAAAGTTGGCGCGCGCCAGAAAGTACGATTCTTGTGAGTAAAAAGTCTAAATTGCACACACATTTACTGTGAAATTCTGGCGGTATAATGCACAACTGCAACGCAGCGTCCAGCTCTAGTGATACACTAACAACAGTCTGACCAACGCCATAAAGATGCCAGTGACGCTGATCGGGAAGGAAGGCCATCGACATCGACTAAAGATGATAAAGTCCAGGCAGCAGAGAAACTCATTCTCAGCTGTCGCAGATTTTTCAACGCCGAGGACGTTCACACAGCGGCCCAGAATGGCTCCGTGACCGAGGAGCGGGTTTCTGTCGTCGAGGAACTGAGCGACTGTCAGAACGCCCCGACCATTGTTTACGGAGATCTGATGACTTTGCTGGAAAATAGTGTCGTCGATCCCTGTAGTGCAGCATTCACTTCAAGTTGTTTGCTCTGCCGTAGTAATGTGTCATTTGCTTTTTAACATTCGTGTTCCACTTGCGTAGAAGATTACACTACAGACAGATACTTTCGGAAAAGAGTTCCTAAGACTTAAACGTATATTACTCGAAATACCCTACTGGCCATTAAAATTGCTACACACGATAAACGGGTATTCATTGGACAAATATATTATACTAGAACTGACATGTGATTATATTTTCACGCAGTTTGGGTGCATAGATCCTGAGAAATCAGTACCCAAAACAACCACCTCTGGCCGTAATAACGGCCTTGATACGTCTGGGCATTGAGTCAAACAGAGTTTGGATGGCGTGTACAGGTACAGCTGCCCATACAGCTTCAACACGAACCACAGTTCATCAAGAGTGGTGACCGGCGTATTGTGACGAGCCAGTTGCTCGGCCACCATTGACGAGACGTTTTCAATTGGTGAGAGATCTGGAGAATGTGCTGGCCAGGGCAGCAGTCGAACATTTTCTATATCCAGAAAGGCCTGCAACATGCGGTCGTTGCATTATCCTGCTGAAATGTAGGGTTTCGTAGGGATCGAATGAAGGGTAGGACCACGGGTCATAACACATCTGAAATGTAACGTCCACTGTTCAAAGTGCCGTCAATGCCAACAAGAGGTGACTGAGACGTGTAACCAATGGCATCCCATGCCATCACGCAGGGTCATACGCCAGTATGGCGATGACGAAAACACGCCTCCAATGTTCATTCACCGCGATGTCGCCAAACACGGATGCGACCATCACGATGCTGTAAACGGAACGAACCTGGATTCATCCGAAAAAATGACGTTTTGCGATTCGTGCACCCAGGTTCGTCGTGGAGTACACCATCGCAGGCACTCCTGTCTGTGATGCAGCGTCAAGGGTATGGTCTCCCAGCTGATAGTCCATGCTGCTGCAAACGTCGTCGAACTGTTCGTGCAGATGGTTGTTGTCTCGCAAACGTCCCCATCTGTTGACTCAGGGATCGAGACGTGGCTGCACGATCCGTTACAGCCATGCAGATAAGATACCTGTCATCTCGACTGCTAGTGATACGAGGCCATTGGGATCCAGCACGGCGTTACGTATTACCCTTCCGAACCCACCGATTCCATATTCTGCTAACAGTCATTGGATCTCGACCAACGCGAGCAGCAATGTCGCGATACAATAAACCGCAATCGCGATAGGCTACAATCCGACCTTTATCAAAGACGGAAACGTGATGGTACGCATTTCTCCTCCTTACACGAGGTATCACAACAATATTTCACCAGGCAACGCCGGTCAACTGCTGTTTGTGTATGAGAAATCGGTTGGAAACTATCCTCATGCCAGCACGTTGTGGGATCCTCTGAAAAGCTAATCATTTGCATTTCACAGCATCTTCATCCTGTTGGTTAAATTTCGCGTCTGCAGCACGTCATCTACGTGGTGTAGCAATTTTAATGGCCAGTAGTGTATTTATCTTTCCTAGAAACCTGTTTCTTATAATGAGAGACTCCATGTTTTGATCCTCTCTACGTCAACCACAATGAGTTATTTTGCCATCCGAACAGCGGAAGTCATTCACGAAGGGCGTTCAGTAAGTAATGGAACCCTTTTTTTTCTCGGGAAATTTGCGAAATTTGTCGTGGGACATCGTGTAATATTCCCACTACAGTTTCATGAAGTTCCGATAGCTGGCGACCCTATACGTAGCCTTCAAAATGGTGTATGTAACGGAGGTGCGTCACAGGCAAGAGAGCTATCACTAAGTTTCTTATGGCGGAGAACCAGAGCGTTGCAGATATACATACGAGGGTGCAGAATGACAACGGAGACCTAAAAATGAACAAAAGCACGGTGAATCGTTGGACGAGGCGTCTGTCATCATCGCATCAAGGTCGCGCAAACCTGTCCCATCTCCCGCGTCCCGGCCGACCGTACACGGCTGTGCTACCATCAGGAAATAGAAGAAACGATTTTAGTGTGCTCACCGCCACAAAAATCCAAACGAACTTCTTTTTGTAACTCTTCAGGCTTTCCTGGCGAGATCTTGACATGTGGAATAATCGGGTCCACTGCCGGATGTTTGTGTCTCTCTGGCACAATATTTCGGTCACGTAACTCGTTGCCTTCTTCAGGTGCTACCTGAGTCTGCTGTATTGGAGGATCTTGTCCAGTATTTATGCCCAGAGGGCGCCGGGTGCTCTCTCTGCCGTCCGCACCCGCCTGGCGCTTCTTGTAATGTGTTGTCTCTTTCCTGGTGCTCCCTCGGACGCCCGCGCCCGACTTGGTCGCCATCTGTGGTAGCTGTCTGAGGCCTGTCCTGTGTCGGGCGTTCCGTTCGCAGTGCTCGTCTACCATCTGTGGTCGTGGCAGCTGTCTGGGGCCGGACCCGCGTTCGGTGTTCCGGTCCGCGCCTGCTTGGCGCTGCTCCTGATGTGTTGGCACTTCCCTGGTGCTCCGACGGACGTCCGGATGTCAGGATCTCGCCGGGAAAGCCTGAAGAGTTACATCAGAAGACTCTACCTGGGAAGAGATGTACCTTAATATCAATAAGCTGGATAAGCTTCGACAGAGGAAGGGGAGGATGCTGAGTTCTCTCAGTTTCCTTCTGAGATGCCGAGAGGGGGATGTAGTTCCTGTCTTCGCCAGGTTCAAGCATCATGTTAACACCAGAACGGCGAACAGAATCAAACACCGAGCCAGCCTCGCGCTGGTAAGAGAAAGAGTGCATGACATGCGCCACCACCTAGATGTCACGTCCAGGGATTTGCTGTATCTCCACCTTTCCATAGCAGCTGACCTGAGATGACTGGGACCAGGTTGATGGTGCCTCCTGGTCCTTGGCCGAATGCACCATGAGGAAATCAACAGCATGTCAACAGGTCAAGTTTGAGCGTCTTAACAAGAAGGTACAAGAGAATGGGGACACACGGACAGTAGTCAACCTGAGCGACAAGCAGCTCGATGAGGCCACCTCAAAAGCACTCAGCAAGGGCCTCAACTTTGCAGTGACTCCCAGAAGCGTACCTGTTGCAGCCTTCATCAGTCCAGTCGAGCAAGTCGTCAACACGCTACCTTCCAACGTGTCTGAAGAGATCCGCAGGGAGACCTGCAGGGCACTCACCAGGATGAAGCCCCCCAAATCCAACATCTCGAGCGAGGATAGGGTGGCACTCAGGCAGCTACGGGAGGATGACAGTGTTTTAGTTCTGCCAGCTGATAAGGGTAACTCTACGGTCATCTTAAACAAGTTGGAGTATAATAGGAAGGTGCAACAACTTCTGGATGACACTGCTTACAAACCACTAGATGGCGACCCCACTGACAAGGTGGAAAAGAAGACCCGGAAGTTTCTGAAGGAGACAGGTCTACCTGAACAGGTCATCAAGAAGCTTCATCCCAAAGCACCTGTACCACCCAGACTCTATGAACTCCCCAAGGTCCACAAGGAGGGGGTCCCTCTTCGACCTATTGTCAGTAACATCGGCGAAGCGACATACCTCACTGCACAATACCTGAAGAAGATATTGGTACCATATGTGGGAAAATGTACACACTCAGAGGACTTCCTACAATGGCTAAGGCAGCTATACACTGTGGACTCTGATATCATGGTCAGTTTCGATGTGGTGTCACTCTTCACACGAGTGCCACTCACTGATTCACTCAATATCATTGAAGAGAAGTTCGATGGTACCCTGCTCGACCTGTTCAAGCATGTACTGACCTCAAAATATTTTCTTTATGGAGGTCAATTTTATGAGAAAACAGAAGGAGTGGCAATGGGCAGCCCTTTATCACCAGTGGTAGCCAATCTTTTGATGGAAAGGTACGAAGAGGAGGCACTTGCATCAGCCACTTACCAACCCAAGTGCTTTCTTTGGTATGTCGATGACACTTTTGTCATTTGGTCCCAAGGCAGGGAGAAGCTAGATGACTTTTTGGAATATCTAAATTCACGCCACCCAAGTATAAAACTTACTATGGAGCTAGAGAAGGATGGACAGCTCCCATTCTTGGATGTCCTGGTCAAGAGGAAGGCAGATGCCACTCTGAGGCACAGAGTGTATCATAAGCCCACCCACACTGACTTATACCTTCAAGCCAGTAGCTGCCACCACCCGGCACAGAAGAATGGAGTCTAGAAAACATTAGTTCACAGGGCTCGAGCTCTGTCAGATACGGAAAGTCTGGCTACAGAGATAGAACATCTACGGCTGGTGTTCAGCAGAAATGGATACTCCTCCACAGACATCTAAAGGGCACTTCGTACTACCAGCCAACCACAGCGTACAGAAGAGTAGCTGGAGGAGGTGAAGAAGGTGGCATACCTGCCATATGCTGGATCTATTTCTGCAAAGATCGGCAGAATTCTTTCAAAATATGAGATAAAGAGTATCTTCTGTCCACCCTCCAAAATTGGGAAAGAAGTTACGACCTGGGGCTACATAAACCAGGCATTTACAACATCCTGTGCCAGTGTGGAAAGTCATTGGACAGACAACCAGGATGGTGGACGTCAGGTGCAAAGAACACCAGAGGCACACCAGACTCGGACAGGCAACAAAATCTGCCATAGTGGAGCACTGTCTGGAGCTCAGCCATTCAATGGACTACAACAACACCAAAATTGTGACATAGACGCCAAGATTCTGGGACAGTGTCATAAAGGAGGCCATCGAGATCAAGATCACAGACAACATAATAAACCGAGACAGCGGTTACCAGCTCAGCGCGGCGTGGAGTCCGGCTCTGGAGCTTATCAGGGCCCAACGAAACGAACCAAGAAACTCCTCAAGAAGTAGTAACACCGCAGGAGCAGCACCAAGCGGGCACGGACTGCGAACGCAACTCCCAATGGAGGACGGGCCTCTGACAGCCCCCACGACCGCAGATGGTGGACGAGCAGAGCACGGACGACCATCGGAGCACCAGGGAAGTGCCAACACCTCAGGAGCACCGCCAGGTGGGCGCGGACCGCGAACGGAGCACCCAACAAAGGACGGGCCTCAGAGAGCTGACACAGATGGAGACCTAGTCGGGCGCGGACGTCAGAGGGAGCACTGGGGAAGAGACAACACATTACAAGCAGTGCCAGGCGGGCACGGACGGCAAAGAGAGCACCCAACGCCCTATGGGCATAAATACTGGACAAGATCCTCCAATACGGCAGTCTCATGTAGCACCTGAAGAAGGCAACGAGTTACGTGGCCGAAAAATTGTGCCAGAGCGACACAAACATCCGGCAGTAGACCCGATTATTCCAAATATGAACTACTTCTTCTTCATGATGACAACCGGACCTCATAAAAGTATGCGCGCGCGACAGGAGCTCACAAAACTTCATTGAATTGTTTTTCCTCATCCACCCTCCAGCCCGAATGTTGCACCTTCCAGCAGGCCCAAAGATGGGTGCACTCCACGGGAAGCAGTAAGTAGATGATGGGGAGGTTACTGATGGAGCAAGGCGGTGGCTCCGACATCGGTCAATGGACTGGTACCATGCGGCCATGCAGGCCCTCCCAATAACCTAGCATAAGGCCGTAACATTGACCAGAGATCATGTTGAAAAGTATGGTTTTGTAGCCAAAGGAGTGCGGAATAATATAACGTATATGGATCCTGAATGAAATCAATATGTTTTCAGAAAAAAAGTGCTGCATTACTTATTGACCTCCCCTCCTAATGCTTTTCGGTGTCTCATTACCTAATCTAATTCATTCAACGTCGCCTGACTTAATTCGGCTACATTGTATTGCCTGTTTCTTCTTCTATTGCTGGTCACCTTGTAACCAGATTTCAAGATACCATCCATTCCGTCCAACTCACCTTCCAAGCCTTTTCCCATCTCTGACAAAATTACAGTGGTATCGGCAAACCTTAAATTTTTTTATTCCTCTTTCCTGAACTACAGTTCCCTTCCAAATGTCTTGTTGCGATGGGAGTCAGGCAGGGTTGTAGACTTTCCACCATCGACAGGTTGCCATGGTGCGTCGCTAATGTTCGATCTGGACAAAATTTCTAGTCGGTGTGGGGAATGACAGCTTGCTGTAAATGTAGAAAAATGCAAGTTATGCGGATGAGTAGGTAAAGCAAACCTGTAATGTTTGGATACAATATCAGTACTGTCCTGCTTGACACAGTTACGTCGTTTAAATATCTGGGCGTAACTTCGCAGAGCGATCTGAAATTGATCGAGCATGTGAGGATTGTAGTAGAAAAGGCCAATGGTCGACTCCAGTTCATTGGGAAAATTCTAGGAAACGGTGGTTGATCTGTAAAGGAGACCGCATATATGACTCTAGTGTAACCTGTTCTTGGGTACTGCTCGGGTGTTTGGGATCCATATCAGGTCTGATTTAAGGGTGACATCGAAGCAGTTCAGAGGCGTGCTGCTAGATTTGTTACTGATAGGTTCGAGGAACGCGCAAGTGTTACTGAGATGTTTCAGGAACTCAATTAAAGGAACACTATTGAGGATATTTAGAGAACCGGCGTTTGACGCTGACTGCAGAACGATTCTGTTACCTCCATACATACATACATACATACATACACTACAAGAAGAAAAGATAGGACAGATCAGGACTCATACGGAGGCGTATAGACAGTAAGGTGGATTGCGGAGTACAGACGTGAGTGTAGGTGTAGGTGTAGGGAAGTGAGTAGGATCGGGGGCAGTGTGTTATTTTGGAAGGTTTGGTTTTCTGTGGGTAATATTTCAAAGATAAGATAGGAGACATAAATCAGTGAGTGGGTTATATTCAGGGTGGTGGTTTCTGTAGCGGTGGCGGGCAACCAGAAGGTCGATCTGGGTGTTTCATTTTTATTTTATTTGTTCATTTACACGTCAAGTTCCGTAGGTCCAAATTGAGGAGCAAATCTCCAAGGCCATGGAGCGTGTCAGTACATGAAATTGCAACATAAAAGCAATAACAGATAAAAATAAATGTTTATGAACCCGACAAAAATCAGTCCATAAGTTTAAGTAAACCAATCAGCAATACAACAAGGATTAGCTTAATTTTTCAAGTGACTCCTCGACAGAATAGAAGGAGTCACGCATGAGGAAACTCTTCAGTTTAAATTTGAAAGCGCGTCGATTACTGCTAAGATTTTTTAATTCAAGCGGTAGCTTATTGAAAATGGATTCGGCAGTATACTGCATACCTTTCTGGACAAGAGTTAAGGAAGTCCGATCCAAATGGAGGTTCGATTTCTGCCGAATGAAAGCTGCTTATTCTTGGGAATAAGCTAACATTGTTCACAAGAAATGACAGTAAGGAATATGTATATTGAGAGGCCAATAACAAAATACACAGATTCGTGAACGGGTGTCGCCAAGAGGTTCGTGACCTTACACCACTTATTGCCCGAACCGCCTGCTTCTGAGCCAAAAATATCCTTTTAGAATGGGAAGAGTTACACCAGAATATAATACCATACGACATAAGTGAATGGAAATAAGCAAAATAGACTAATTCTCGTATCGAATGACCACTCACTTCAGATACCGTTCGAATAGTAAAAATGGCAGCATTAAGTCTTTGAACAATATCCTGAACGTGGGCTTTTCAGGGCAACTTACTATCTATCTGAACACGAAGAAATTGGAACTGTTCAGTTTCACTAATCATATGCGCATTGCCTGAAATTAAAACGTTAGGTTTTGTTGAATTGTGTGTTAGAAACTGTAAAAACTGAGTATTACTGTGATTTAACGTTAATTTATTTTCTACAAGCCATGAATTGAGGTCATGTACTGCAGTATTTGAAACCGAGCCAATGTTGCACACAACATCCTTTACTAACAACATCGGCAAACAGAAATATTTTAGAGTTACCCGTAATACTAGAGGGCATATCATTTATATAAATAAGGAAGAGGGGTGGCTCCAATACTGATCTACATCTACATCTATGTGATTACTCTGCTATTCACAATAAAGTGCCTGGCAGAGGGTTTAATGAACCACCTTCAAACTCTCTCTACGGTTCCACTCTCGAACGGCACGCGGGAAAAACGGGCACTTAAATTTTTCTATGCGAGCCCTCATTTCTCTTATTTTATTGTGATGATCATTTCTCCTTATGTAGGTGGATGCCAACACAATGTTTTGGCAATCTGAAGAGAAAACTGGTGATTGAAATTTCATGAGAAGATTCCGTGGCAACGAAAAACGCTTTTGTTTTGATGATTGTCACTCCAATTCACGTATCATGTCCTTCTTTGTACTTTTTCCATGTCATCCGTCAGTCTCACCTGATACGGATCCCACACCACACAGCAGTACTCCAGAATAGGGCGGACAAGCGTGGTGTAAGCAGTCTCTTTAGTAGACCTGTTGCACCTTCTAAGTGTTCTGCCAATGAATCGCAGTCTTTGGTTTGCTCTACCCACAATATTATCTATGTGATCGTTCCAATTTAGGTTATTTGTAATTGTAATCCTTCAGTATTTAGCTGAATTTACAGCCTTCAGATTTGTGTGACTTATCGCGTAATCGAAATTTAGCTGATTTCTTTTAGTACTCATGTGAATAACTTCGCACTTTTCTTTATTTAGGGTCAATTGCCACTTTTCGCACCATACAGATGTTTCATCTAAATCATTTTGCAAGTCGTTTTGATCATCTGATGACTTTACAAGACGGTAAATGACAGCATCATCTGCAAACAATCTAAGACGGCTACTCCGATTGTCTCCTAGGTGGTTAATATAGACCAGGACCAATAGAGGGCCTATAACACTTCCTTGGGGAACGCCGGATATTACTTCTGTTGTACTCGATGTCTTTCCATCTATTACTACGAACTGTGACCTTCCTGACGGGAAATCACGAATCCAGTCGCGGAACTGAGGCGATATTTCGTAGGCACGCAGTTTGGTTAGAAGACGCTTGTGAGGAACGGTGTCGAAAGCCTTCTGGAAATCTAAAAACGCGGAATCAATTTGACATTCCCTGTCGTTAGCACTCATCACTTCATGAGTATAAAGAGTTAGTTGTGTTTCGCAAGAACGATATTTTCTAAATCCGTGCTGACTACGTGTCTCTCTCACACTTCACCTTCTCGTCTCTTCCAGAACGGCGCTCGGCCGCTGGTAGCAGGGGAAGAGCAGTGATGGAGCAACCGACTGTCTGTCCCGGTTGCGGCCGTTATATGAATAGTTTCACTTAATCTCCGTGTTTGAGTGATTTTATTTATACGCCTTGTCAGCCTTTTCGATTATTCGTGTACCATGACTCGGGATGACCATTTTTTTAGAGACGAAGTATTTTATTTCGACGACATGTGAACAAAAAAAAATATTTCTAGAAATACTGGGTGCATCAAAAAAATCATCCGATAAAAAAAATCGTAACTATTATCTTATTTGAGATATGTGCGTGAACAACGTTCTGTTGGAAAGAGGAAACTCTCGACTTTTACATGGTTCCCGCTGGGGAGTAGCAGTGTGCGCCCGCCCACTTCAGTTGTAGTAAAAAATTGTGTCGGGAGAACAGAAAGCGTTTTATGTTCTACGTTTTGCGCTGTGCGGGTCAGTAATAACTGTTCAGCGTGACTTTCTTACGAGTACTAGGTAGGTATGGTGTGCGTCCTCCTACAACACAGATCCTTACACGATGGCGTGAAAAATACCGAGAAACGGGTTGTTTGCGTAAAGGCAAATCGCCAAGCCGTCTACGAGAGTCTGTCACAGACGTGTATAGTCCACTTTTTTTTTTGCCGACAACACCGTTAAAGGAAGCACACATCTAGATATTCTTCAGAAGTTTCATTTCCCACAGTTGGAGAGACTGATTCGAACGACTTCATTAACCTACAGGATGAGGCAGCGCCACATCTGGAAGTGCGGGCGACAATTTTTATATCAGAGCATTACTGAACGATGGATCGGTCGCACTGCCCCACACAGCTGCCAAAGTAAGCCATGTACTGCCTCCAAAAACAGCTTCAACATCACAAGCGAACTGCAGTCGTAGTCCACGAAACGCATGTTTTTGGACACAGTTCATGATTTAATTTGGCAGTTGTGTGGGGCAATCACGCAGACTATGGTGGCCTTGAAGCTTTCCCAGATGATAATATCTTGGGTTGGAAGATATGGAGTATACCAGAGAGTACAGAACTCCTTGCTAAGATTCCTTATGGGAATTTGGTGCCAGATAAGCCGCTTACTTTGCCTACAAGAAGAAGGAAGAAGCTCAGTGCAGACGAGTATCTGTTTATATGGGCTAAAGTAGGCAGTGGTTATTGTAAAATAAAGATCGCTGGTGACTGTATGTTCTACATTACTGGCCTCCAAGGCCACCTGACCTGACTGTATGTGACTGTTTCTTGTGCGAGTTTATAAAAAGCTCTGTTTATGTGCCTCCGTTACCAATAACAGTGAGTGAGTTGGGACGTCCGTAACAGCAGCTGTGGAAGTTGTAACTCAAGACATACTCAATACGATGTGGCACAAGTTGAATATCGCGTTGACATATGGTGTGCATCTCAAGGGGTGTATATTGAAGACCTATAAAAAGGTGTGAAAAAAAACTGATTGAGTTTCCCGTTCATCAAAAAACAAAATTCTTTGTATATGTTTATTAGTTTCGCGTATATGGATGTGTCAGGTCAGATGATTCTTTTTATATACCCTGTATTTCCAAAATATATGTATTTACTTACTCAGATACGAGTTTTCGCACTTGTCGCATAAAAAATCAATTTTTTGTTGGTTTCAGAAGTTGGTGCTGCACCGCAAATTTATGTACAATTACATAAATGAACAATCAGTTTCTAGCACGTTTTTATTACCTCGGTTTCTTGTCTCTCTCTGTTTGGTAAAAATTTTGCAGCTGAAACTTTCAGCATAGTCCAGAAATTAATTTATTTATCACATAACATACATCAAAATCCTTACACATTTTATACATACGTTAATTACAGATTGACATCAAGAGATGTAATATAATCAATTTCCTCCTCTGTTGCAGCCAGGAAATCGTTGAAGGTTCCCTCGTAGGCTCGAACCGGGCATTCTTCCACTATGTGTCGGACTGTTTGTCTTCCAGCTCCGCAGTCGCAATTTGGTTTTGATATTGTTCCCCATTTCTAGAGGGCGTCAGCACATCTTCCGTGGCCAGTGCGTATGCGGTTTAGAGTTGTCCACACTTTGTGTGACTGATTTTGCAACTGATTTTAAACTGAATCTGTGTCGGCATATGGTGTTCCAAGTGATCGCTGTAGCAGAAATCTACAGTTACCAGTCCTTGAACGCTGTCCTCTATTTTGACCGGAACCGAGGTTGGAATCTTTCTACACGTCAGTTAGGAGTCGGGAGATGGTGTACACTGAAACTAGTAGCTCAATAAAATAACAGTTTGGAAATTTAGACGGCTGAATGGTGTTTCATTTGACTTTCTTTCTTTAATGAACAGCCGAGGTCCCGCAACAATCTCTGAAAAGATTTTAAACTAACTCTCGATAAGCTAAAGACTTGAAACTTTCGATTTAGCTCTCAATGACAGTCTAATATTAACTCGCTTTCTTTTCTGGTGTGTGGCGGAGAATACTTCACGTAGCACAACTCTTTTCCAGTTTTCCTATTCCAGTCGCGAATGTTTCGCAGTTAAGCACCATTGCTGCTAAGCTTCCACGTGAGCTCGATTGTCCCTAACTTTTACATTACTGGTCTGTTAGCGACATGTACGTAGGAAAAAGGCATATATTGATTGACTCAGTTAAGAGAAACTGAAATACCACTGAAATGCCACCAAAAATAGCTCCAAAAGTATGATAGTAGCTGAAAAGTTTGTCGGACGGAAGTTGTATGGGGCAATGAGGGCCATAGGGGAATTTGAGTTCCTACCTCTATTATGATTGGACGGTGTTGACTGTGCGGAAAGTCGGGCAGAACTTTACGCGAGGCCATGAGAGGTTGGTCTCTGTTGTTGGACGAGACGAAACACAGGTCAGGTGTGGTGTGCGTACTGTAAGACCTTCCATACACACACCATCTGATTATTTGACTTGTCGCTCTAACGAAGTAGGCGAGTGTCAGAAATATGTCTCATGCTCTTATCGTGGCGTGTTTATCTTCTGCCGTTAGGTCAGATGATAGAAATGCCACTTGCACGCTTAGAGTAGCAGATTGATGGTGACCAACTTTAAACAGAACTTGATTAATTTTCACACACATTTATTAAAATAATAAAATGCATAGACATTACGTAACTTGATTCTGGATGGTGTTTACAATTGACAATCTGAGGTTCCTTTGGTCTTGGCACGTTAATCTTATTCTCACATATCTCTGATACTTGACACAGTGTCTATACATTTATCTTCATGGCTATGTACAGGAATATGATAATCTTATTAGGCGCAGACTGAAACTTGACTATAGACTAATGCAGAATAATGCAGACTTACTAATCAGAGGTCTGTACACTCGTTATAATACCTTGCACGGTCAGGTATCACTGCGCGAGTGTGATCCATGAGGAGAAAAGGTTCTACGTTAGCAGCAACCTCATTGGCTGCGTTACATATTAATATGTGGATCGGCGGAAGCAGAATTTGGTCTGTCTCTAAGGCAGCGCCATCTTGTAGTGCGGAGATGGACGAGTGTGCTTAGCGGGGCGCGCTCTAGTGGGAAAGCCGGCCGGTGTGGCCAAGCAGTTAAAGGCGCTACAGTCTGGAACCACGTGACCGCTACGGTCGCAGGTTCGAATCCTGCCTCAGGCATGGATGTGTGTGATGTCCTTAGGTTAGTTAGGTTTAAGTAGTTCTAAGTTCTAGGGGACTGATGACCTTAGAAGTTAAGTCCCATAGTGCTCAGAGCCATTTTTCTAGTGGGAAAGTTGTGTACGCGCTGACTACGAGGAACTATGTACACAACATCAGGGTTGTATTCCTGTCTCCAGGCAGCTGATCTAAATGTAAATCGATCCTTAGCATCAAATACACAGTATAAGTATTCGTCTTCTGCCCATTTTGCTAATGCTTCTCCATTTGCATCATTGTCTTTATACTTCCACTGTTCATTATAACTATTGAAATCCCCAACGTATACAGCAGGACGTGGTTGAGTTTGAAGAACGTGGGCTGGCCAAGGTGTAGCAGGTGGCTTATAAATATCGGAGACGGTAATGCTTCCGATTTTTGTGACAAATTAGGAAAGCGTTTTCAGTATCCTGTTTGACGTATGTGGCTACTCCATAAGACTATGATAGGTCTTTCCCAACAGCTCATAGCCTGGTACTTTGCCCCTTTTATTTAGTTGTTGCACTGTATCACAATGGTGTTCCTGTACAGCAACCAAGTCAATGTTGACATTTTTTAATAATTTTGATGGAAACTGGCACTTAGCATAGTTTATGCCTTCTGTGTTTATCATCATCATCATCATCATCATTTAAGACTGATTATGCCTTTCAGCGTTCAGTGTGGAGCATAGCCCCCTTATAAAATTCCTCCATGATCCCCTATTCAGTGCTAACATTGGTGCCTCTTCTGATGTTAAACCTATTACTTAAAAATCATTCTTAACCGAATCCAGGTACCTTCTCCTTGGTCTGCCCCGACTCCTCCTACCCTCTACTGCTGAACCCATGAGTCTCTTGGGTAACCTTGCTTCTCCCATGCGTGTAACATGACCCCACCATCTAAGCCTGTTCGCCCTGACTGCTACATCTATAGAGTTCATTCCCAGTTTTTCTTTGATTTCCTCGTTGTGGACACCCTCCTGCCATTGTTCCCATCTATTATTATCAATCATCCTAGCTACTTTCATATATGTAACCTCAACCTTGTTGATAAGGTAACCTGAATCCACGCAGCTTTCGCTCCCATACAACAAAGTTGGTCGAAAGATTGAACGGTGCACTGATAGCTTAGTCTTGGTACTGACTTCCTTCTTGCAGAAGAGAGTAGATCGTAGCTGAGCGCTCACTGAATTAGCTTTGCTACACCTCGCTTCCAGTTCTTTCACTATGTTGCCATCCTGTGAGAATATGCATCATAAGTAATTGAAACCACCTGTTATAACTTTGTTCCTCCTATTTGGCACTCAATCCGTTTATATTTCTTTCCCACTGACATTACTTTCGTTTTGGAGATGCTAATCTTCATGCCATAGTCCTTACATTTCTGATCTAGCTCTGAAATATTACTTTGCAAGCTTTCAATCGAATCTGCCATCACAACTAAGTCATCCGCATATGCAAGACTGCTTATTTTGTGTTCACATATCTAAACCCACACTGATTTTCATCCAATTGGTCCTCAACTAATACTCGCACTTTCCTTTCAATAATACCTGAGAAGATCTTACCCACAACGCTGATTAAAGAGATACCTCTGTAGTTGTTACAATCTTTTCTGTTTCCATGTTTAAAGATTGGTGTGATTATTGCTTTTGTCCAGTCTGATGGAACCTGTCCCGACTCCCAGGCCATTTCAATTATCCTGTGTAGCCATTCAAGACCTGACATTCCACTGTATTTGATGAGTTCCGACTTAATTTCATCCACCCCAGCAGCTTTATTGCACTGCAATCTATTGACCATTTTCTCCACTTCCTCAAATGTGATCCTATTTCCATCATCATTCCTATCCCATTCTACTTCGAAATCTGAAACATTACTGCTCGTATTTTCACCTACATTGAGCAACTCTTCAAAATATTCCCTCCATCTGCCCAAGGCATCCACAGGATTCACCAGCAGTTTTCCTGACCTGTCCAACATACTTGTCATTTCCTTCTTACCTCCCTTTCGAAAACTGCTAATTACACTCCAGAATGGTTTTCCAGCAGCTTGACCCATAGTCTCCAACCTGTTTCCAAAGTCTTCCCAAGATTTCTTCATGGATGCTGCAATTATCTGTTTGGCTTTGTTTCTTTCTTCAGCATAACTTTCTCTGTCTACCTGAGTTCTAGTATGTAGCCATTTTTGATACGCCTTCTTTTTCCTTTTACAGGCTGCCTTGACTGTGTCATTCCACCAAGCTGTTTGCTTCATCCTACTTTTACACACTACTGTTCCAAGACATTCTTTAGCCACTTCTAGTACTGTGTCCCTGTACCTTGTCCATTCCTTTTCCAATGACTGTAATTGACTACATTCAACTAACTGGTACCTTTCTGAGATCGCTGTTATGTACTTGTGCCTGATTTCCTTATCCTGAAGTTTCTCCACTCTTATCCTCCTACATATGGACCTGACCTCCTGCACTTTCGGCCTCACAATCCCAATTTCACTGGATCCCCTGCCTTCCCAAGTATACCGGTGAATGTTCTTATGTTTAAAAAAGGAGTTTGTGATTACTAAGCCCATACTGGCACAGAAATCCAAGAGTTGTTTCCCATTTCTGTTGGCCTCAATATCCTCTCCATATTTACCCATAACCTTTTCATACCCTTCTGTTCGATTTCCAATCCTGGCATTAAAATCCCCCATGAGCAGAACACTGTCCTTGTCCTTTACTCTAACAACTACATCACTGAGTGCCTCATAAAAACTATCCATCTTATCTTGATCTGTCCCTTCAGAATGCGAATATACTGACACAATCATAATTTTCTTGCTAGACACTGTCAAATCTATCCACATCAGTCGTTCGTTTATATACCTTATTGCAACTGCGCTGGGTTCTATTTCTTTCCTGATGTAAAGCCCTACACCCCATTGTGCTATTCCTGCTTTGACTCCTGACAGGTAGACCTTGTATTCTCCCACTTCCTCTTCTTTCTCACCCCTTACCCGAATGTCACTAACAGCTAAAACGTCCAGCCCCATCTTACTTGAAGCCTCTGCCAGCTCTGCCTTCTTCCCAGAGTAGCCCCCATAGATATTAATATCTCCCCATCTCATTACCATTTGTTTGCCAAGTCGTATCTTAGGAGTCCCTGGTTTCTCAGTTAGAGGTGGGACTCCATCACCTCCGAAGGTCCGAGGCATTTTGCTCTGATTGTTGCCAGCATCATATTTAAAGTACCAGGGAAGTAGGTTCCTAGCCTTACTTGCCCCGAATCACATTGAGTTTTACCCCTAACGGTTGAGGGACTAACCTGTGGATTTGGTGGTCTTTGCCGTATGAGCACAAAGGTGACCACGACTCAGAATATGTCCGAGATGCCCAGCCTTATTCCAAAGCAACTGGTATCCCGACTGTCGGGACCACTTACTTGGCCACTCATACGTTGCCCGTGGTTCATGAACTAGGACATGACTACAGGAACCCACACCATGAACCTTCTATGTTTATGTGACAAATTCGAACCACAGGTCCGAGTTTCCTGGTCAGAGGGACTTGAGAAGGGCCGTTTGGTCTGTCTGGTGACATAACTCTTTCTCAAAGTGTCTTATAGTCGGGAGATCCTCAAATTGTCTGACTGCCAGTATGTGCTAGTTCATTTAGCGTTACCCAGGGTGCACGTGTAGTGTTATACTACGGACTCGAACTAGCTTTACACCCCATCCATACGAAATATAGAACCCGCAATTAACTGGAATCACGTAATTTTATCCTTGCCAAAATAAAGCGTTAAGTATGCGGTTTGTACAAAAATACGGAAATGCCGCGAAAATGCGAGCTTGAACGTAAATGGAGATGTTAGCCGCGCCTGCGGGTTGCGCTGTTATAGGTGACCGCGGACGGCACTTGCACAGTGAGCCCAGTACGTCGTAACTGTCTGTAGTGGTCAGAACAATGTTCTGTGTACTTCGGTGTGCATTTTGTCGGAGCTAATTTAATTCGAACGTGGGGACATCGTTGGTGCTCCTATGGGATGTGCTTCCGTAGCCAAGGTAGGCGAAGTGTTTCGTGTTTCAAGAGAAACCGCATCAACGATTCATATCACGCACTGGGAAAGCAGAAAAACATCATCTGCCAAGTCATGGCTCGGACGAAAGTGTGTGTCGAGTGACCGTGACAGGCGGTCACTGAAGAGGACTGTGACGAACAGTGAGGGGAGGAGAGCGGCAAAAGTCACTGCACTGCACTGAACAAAGTAAGAGCATACGGACTATCAGACCAATTGTGTGATTGGATTGAAGAGTTCCTAGATAACAGAACGCAGCATGTCATTCTCAGTGGAGAGAAGTCCTCCGAAGTAAGAGTGATTTCAGGGGGGAGTGTCGTAGGTCCTTTGCGATTCACAATATACATAAATGACCTCGTGGATAACATCGGAAGTTCACTGAGGCTTTTGCGGATGATGCTGTAATACATAGAGAGGTTGTAACAATGGAAAATTGTACTGAAATGGAGGAGCATCTGCAACGAATTGACGCATGGTGCACGGAATGGAAACTGAATCTCAATGTAGACAAGTGTAATGTGCTGCGAATACATAGAAAGAAAGATCCTTTATCATTTAGCTATAATATAGCAGGTCAGCAACTGGAAGCAGTTAATCCCATAAATTATCTGGGAGTACGCATTAGGAGTGATTTAAAATGGAATGATCATATAAAGTTGATCGTCGGTAACGCAGATGCCAGACTGAGATTCATTGGAAGAATTTTAAGGAAATGCAATCTGAAAACAAAGGAAGTAGGTTACAGTACGCTTGTTCGCCCACTGCTTGAATACTGCTCAGCAGTGTGGGATCCGTACCAGATAGGGTTGATAGAGAAGATCCAACAGAGAGCAGCGCGCTTCGTTACAGGATCATTTAGTAATCGCGAAAGCTTTACGGAGATGATAGGTAAACTCCAGTGGAAGACTCTGCAGGAGAGACGCTCAGTAGCTCGGTACGGGCTTTTGTTGAAGTTTCGAAAACATACCTTCACCAAAGAGTCAAGCAGTATATTGCTCCCTCCTAAGTATATCTCGCGAAGGGACCATGAGGATAAAATCAGAGAGATTAGAGCCCACACAGAAGCATACCGACAATCCTTCTTTCCACGAACAATACGAGACTGAAATAGAAGGGAGAACCGATAGAGGTACTCAAGGTACCCTCCGCCACACACCGTCGGGTGGGTTGCGGAGTATGGATGTAGATGTAGATGTACATGCAGAACTGAATGGTTGCACTCGCGAGCCCTGCCAGCACCAACACATCACGAAGCAGGGAATGGTAGGGGGTGCTGGGATTCCAGAACCAGTCATCAGTGATGCAAATGCCCATAACTTGAAAACGTGGTGCTGGAGGAATAAAACCTGCAATATGGAGCACTGGAAGAAAGTCATTTCATCAGGTGAATCTTGTTACAGACTGTTCCAACTTCTAGAAGCGCTTACATCCCAAGACTGTACAAGGTGGAGGTTCGGTTGCAAGCGTATTATCATATCGCTGACTTAGTTGTGGAGTATCTTTGCGGGCACCCGCGTCTGTAGAGAGTCGAGCGCGGGACACGGAACTGTCATGTTGTGTAGTGTGTAGTTCTGCAAGTGACAGGCTTTCTTAGTATTCAGGTTGAAGTGTTGCTACAAGTGCTGTTACAGTAAAGTGGTGATATATGGAGATGGTTCAGAGGAAACTACATCAATAAGTAATTGAAAATGAGCAGTACCGTAAATAGCGTATTTATGTATCCTCTCGTTGCGTGTCGCACAGCATCGATCATCCGTGCCGTGTTCGGTCTCCCGGAATGAACTAATGTGAATCAATAAAAATTAGTTACCATAATAGAGTGCATTCAAGTGGCAGTGTCTTGTAGCGATCGTGAGTACGTGCGTTCGGTCATCGCGTTCCGCATTTATCAACAATCAGCCGCGCCGCGACGGTTACTCGCACGCTCGTCTTGAGAGATATTGTGGACAGATAATCGTCAAGATTGTTAATTGGGATAAACTTTTACGACTTAGAATGTAAACAGTACAACCTTCTATTTTCCTTTAATCGTCTCAGACTTAGAACAGTGTTGTGTTGTAACGTTGAGTGGCTTCCCTAAAACCGCATGTATATTTCGATAGATAATTTCAGGCAAGCCAGCAGCAATGTGGAGCAGAACAGTACGACCGCCGCAGGTACGTGGTGTGGACGGGGCGCACGGTCAAGCAACGGTCACGAAACGACAACCAGTTTAAGGGTCCCCCACCCCTATTCGTACTCCTGGGCGTGTTACACGGTCATGATTTGGGCAACCATATCGTGGTTTTCCATGGTCCCCATGGTCACTCTGCAAGGTACTTACTGCCAAGGACTGTGTGACCATTTCGGCTGATCACTTCCATCCAATGCTACAGTACGTGTTCCCCAAAGGAGGTGCTGCGAGAGGGCCCCTGTCCAGACAGCTCGGATAGTACAAGAATGGTTTCGTGAGCACGAGCTCCCCTGGCGACCACAGTCCCCAGATCCCACGTTATTGAGCCTCTGTGGTCTGCTTTGGAAAGCGGGGTGCCTGATCGCTCTCCACCTCCATCATCGTTGCTTGAGCTTGCCACTACATTGCAGGAAGAATGGCACGAGGGTCCCTCGAAAACCATGTCAGATCTGTATTTATCCGGCCGGCCGAAGTGGCTGAGCGGTTCTAGGCGCTACAGTCTGGAACCGCGCGACCGCTATGGTCGCAGGTTCGAATCCTGGCTCGGGCATGGATGTGTGTGGTGTCCTTAGGTTAGTTAGGTTTAAGTAGTTCTGAGTTCTAGGGGACTGATGACCTCAGAAGTTAAGTCCCATAGTGCTCAGAGCCATTTGAACCTTTTTTTTGTATTTATCCGTTCCGAGACGACGGGAAACTGCTTTGAATACCAATAGGTTTGGCTCAAATGGCTCTGAGCACTATGGGACTTAACGTCTGAGGTCATCAGTCCCCTAGAACTCAGAACTGCTGAAACCTAACTAACCTAAGGACATCACACACATCCATGCCCGAGGCAGGATTCGAACCTGCGACCGTAGCGGTCACGCGGTTCCAGACTGTAGCGCCTAGAACCGCTCGGCCACCCCGGCCGGCACCAATAGGTTTGCCACACCGAACTGGGCACGGTAATGTGCTGTGTTTTTAGTGTTTTATCCTCCGTCACAATGCGAAAACTCAACGTTTTTGGAAATCTGTTAGTAATAATTACGATTTATTTAGAAACACATTGAATATTAGAATGAGGTTACTTCTTTATGCATCTGCTCTCCATCTTCACTGAAAGCAATAAATATACCACACCGTAAAAAGTCTCCATTCAGGGCCGTACACACGCAGCAGTTTATTGGCCTCCCGACCGACTTCACTCAGCGATTACAGCGGCGCCGTGTTACCAGTGCTGGTTGCGAATTGTTTAGTTTACGCTGACTGATATTACGTTCTACGAGATACCACTTGGTATCACAAACGTATAAAAACTGAGATTTGTCTTGGCTCTTGTTGAGTTCATGGATAAAAAGCCTGCACCGGCAACACTTTCGCAATTATGGATGGCTAAGAGGTAACGTGGCTCAGTAGTTGTGCAAGGGACTTCCAACGAGTTGTTGAGTCCATGCTACTTCGAATTTCTGTACTTTGCCCAGCAAAAGGCGGTCCGAAACGATATTGCGTGGTGTCCCAGGACTTTTGTCACCTCAGTATACAACTTTCGCACAAAGACTGGATGCAGAACTACAGTCCAAGAAATAATGTCGCAGAACCTTTTTTGTACATCATATTTATTCTTTAGTGTTGGAATTCGTTGAAGAACAGCTGTCAACGTTTATTTTACATGTTCTATTTTTCCACACTCTGCAGAACGTTCCATAGCATTACTTCAGCGTTGTGTAAGAGTATGTAACCTCTGCTGGTAGAACCTGTTGTTCTGTTCTCTTAGCTAGGACGCTACTCATCATCTTCAAAGCGTGTCGCACGTACAGAATCCCACTGCTACGGAAACAGATTGAAGGCCGAGATTACCGAGCGAGGTGGCGCAGTGGTTAGCACACTGGACTCACATGCGGGAGGACGACGGTTTAATCCCGCTTCCGGCCATCCCGATTTAGGTTTGCGGGGTTTCCCTAAATAGCTTCAGGCAAATGCCGGGATGGTTCCTTTGAAAGGGCACGGCCGACTTCCTTCCCCATCCTTCCCGAATCCGATGAGACCGGTGACTTCACAGTTTGGTCTCTTCCCCGAAAGCAGCCCCAACCCAACCCCAAGGCCGAGATTGCCAGGCCCGGGCTACAGGTTGGATGGGGCAGTTTTGCCAAACGCAACTAGATAACGTCACCCGCGTTCTGAGACACGTCTGTGGGCGTGCTTAGTGGAGAAATATTTCTTATGGATTACTGTCAGATGGAAAATGTCGGAAACAGTTCTTCAGTTTGTTCAGTCTTCACATTTGCCTCTGAGTTAACTGTTGACACTTTTCGCGAGACGTTCGCGAGAATGACATCATCAGTATTCTAAAAGTCTGCCATGAATTTGCCACCAGAGGCAGCAGCCTTGAATTGCTTTTTTTTGGTGGTTGATGGTGGCGCTACTCCACTTACTGTGTCATTGTAGTGAAGCAACCAGGTTTCGTCGCCTGTAACGAACAGCGATAGTAAAGCCCTTCCGTTGCTGTCACAAACTGCTCCAGTAGTTCTGATCAAATGCTTTCTCTTTGAATCTTGTGGTCTGTCGTGTGCACTTATCGAAACGATCGTCAGCACACCTACGAATATCCAGGAGACACACTTCCGATACTGACCAAATTCTGCAAAAGCAATTATAGAGTTCTGATCGACCGGTCTGCACGAATAATGGCATCGCTCCATTCACCAGGCTGGAAGCAGTGGTTCCCTGACAAGACGTTTCGAATGCGACCGACAATGGGTTTAATTTCTGCACTTCTTGATGCTTTAATACTCTTCACCAATGCCGAACAGAATTATCAACTGCATCATTACTTTACACTGCACGCAAATGTTTAGGGGGGTTTACCATAGTCTTATGGCTCTAATTACAGCACGTTGCTTCTAACGACTGTCTTGCGTAGACGCCCTTTTGATGGTTTAGTGCGAATCTGTCAGCTTTCGGAATTGTTCGAACGATACGTGCACAAGAAACAAGTTTCAAGCACCTAAAAATACGTGTATGAATTAGAAAATTATTTTAATAATCTCGTATACCAAATCCAAAAGTCGTGCCAGTAAGCAGCAGTTAAGGAGTTCAAGGTCTACCCGGAAGAGCATTGCAGATTCTGAATGTCGCATCACTAGCGCAGACGGGTACCGTTCAAACGTTCATTGAATTGCACGCACGTTTCATCTGCAATCGATATCTGCCATGAACATGGATTAAAGCTTTGAAGAGAGAGAAATGCAAGGGCATACAGCTTGAGTGTAACAGCAGAGGGACAGCCAGCTCTATTTTCGCTTTTTGCACCGCACTTTATGGGACTGCTGATTCTCTGATGTAATAAATTACGGTGTCGCGGCCCCCCCAGAGCGCCACACCGCGTCCTAGAGAAGTAGTAAAAACCTAGCAAATTTGGAGTTATGACAGGCAAAAAGTCACCTAATTTTCTCTCACTGAAATGTTTCTGGCAACCAAATAATTGTTTTTTTTTCCTTTCCGAGGCCATTTGTTTATTCTTCTTTTGTTATTCGAATACTGAATCATTTATCGGACGTTGTTTCTCCTTGATATAGGTTCTAGTTCTATGATTCCCTATTCTCACGTCTCTGAAATAAGAACGGTGGTTTGAGTTGAGTACAGTCCAGAGGTAATGACAAGCGAAAACCGTTTGGATTGTGTACACACTGAACGGATTCACTGGCAGTACAGTCCCAGACTACAGAATTTTTTTAGCACTAGTTTCTCAAGCTTATGGCTGTGCATTCCTGAAGATCATCTGTCGTCTTTCTTATACTGTCTGTCACAAATTTTCAACACAAAACGCTTCTTAACAGTACAACAACAATAACTAGACATTTGTGGTGCTTGCCTATCAAAAATGACTTCAGTACTCTGACGAAAGGATGTCACGTGATCGTTGGCCACATTATCGCTACGCTACTGCCACTCCGTGACGTTCCCAGGACGTGCGCGGCTGCCGCGGCTGTCCGCTGTGGCTCGACCACTGTCGGGTGTGTTCCTGTTCTGAGCGACTGTGGAGGGCACAGAGTGAGCCTCCCAGCAAGAAGAACGCTTGAACGAATTGGTGGTCCAAATGCGTACGAAAACGTACTGAAAAGTAATGCCTCCGAATGTTTTATTCGTCCTGAACATCGACTGAGTTATTACACTACTGGCCATTAAAATTGCTACACCACGAGGATGACGTGCTACAGACGCGAAGTTTAACCGACAGGAAGAAGATGCTGTGATATGCCAATGATTAGCTTTTCAGAGCATTTACACATGGTTGGCGCCGGTGGCGACACCGACAACGTGCTGACATGAGGATAGTTTCCAACCGATTTCCCATACACAAACAACAGTTGACCGGCGTTGCCTGGTGAAACGTTGTTGTGATGCCTCGTGTAAGGAGGAGAAATCCGTACCACCACGTTTCCGACTTTGATAAAGGTCGGATTGTAGCCTATCGCGAATGCGGTTTATCGTATCGCGACATTGCTGCTCGCGTTGGTCGAAATCCAATGACTGTTAGCAGAATATGGAATCGATGGGGTCAGGAGGGTAATACGGAACGCCGAGCTGGATCCCAACGGCCTCGTATCACTAGCAGTCGAGATGAAAGGCATCTTATCCGCGTGGCTGTAACGGATCGTGCAGCCACGTCTCGATCCATGAATCACTGGATGTGGAGGTTTGCAAGACAACAACCATCTGCACGAACAGTTCGACGACGTTTGCAGCAGTATGGACAATCAGCTCGGAGACCATGGCTGCGGTTACCCTTGACGCTGAATCACACACAGGAGCGCCTGCGAACCTGGGTGCACGAATGGCAAAACGTCATTTTTTCGGATGAATCCAGGTTCTGTTTACAGCATCACGATGGTCGCATCCGTGTTTGGCGACATAGCGGTGAACGCACATTGGAACCGTGTATTCGTCATTGCCATACTGGCGTATCACCCAGCGTCATGGTATGGGGTGCCATTGGTTTCACGTCTCGGTCACCTCTTGTATGCATTGACGGCACTTTGAACAGTGGACGTTACATTTCAGATGTGTTACGACCCGTGTCTCTACCCTTCATTCGATCCCTGCGAAACCCTACATTTCAGCAGGATAATGCAATACCGCATGTTGCAGGTCCTGTACGCGCCTTTCAGGATACAGAAAATGTTCGACTACTGCCCTGGCCAGCACATTCTCTAGATTTCTCACCAATTGAAAATGTCTCGTCAATGGTGGCCGAGCAACTGGCTCGTCAAATTATGCCAGTCACTACTCTTGATGAACTGTGGTATCGTGTTGAAGCTGCATGGGCAGCTGTACCTGTACACTCCTGTAAACGCCATCCAAGCTCTGTTTGACTCAATGCCCAGGCGTACTGGGGCCGTTATTACGGCCAGAGGTGCTTGTTCTGGGTTCTGATTTCTCAGGATCTATGTACCCAAATTTCGTGAAAATGTAATCACATGTTAGTTCTAGTATAATATATTTGTCCAATGAACACCCGTTTATCATCTGCATTTCTTCTTGGTGTAGCAATTTTAATGGCCAGTAGTGTACATTCCATACATGTTATACCATAGAGTTTCCTGCTTCGTGGACGCAAGTTACAACCCTCTGCCTCCAGAGGGCTACGAACTGTAGAGTGTAACATGGCGGTGTGCGACGTAAGTGTCTCGATGCGGGGGAAACAGCGTGCTGTAATCGAGTTTCGAATTCGAAGAGTTCGTCCACAAACAGATCACCCTCTGCTTCAGCATGACAATGCAAGACCACACACGAGCGCCCTGACATCTTCAGCAAACCGACGCCTCGGATTCACTGTCATCGGTGATTCTCTGTACGGTACCGACTTGGCTGTGTCCGATTATTATCTGTTTACAGAACTTGAAGAACACCTCCGAGGACTTCACTTTGGTAGTCACGAAGCGGTGCAACCAGAGGTTGAGGTTGTGGCTCCGTCAACAAAGTCAAACATTTTACAGTGACTATATCAACAAACTGGTCTCTCGCTGGAAGAAATGTATTCGTCACCAGGGTAAGTGTGATGAGTAATACATACATAAACATGAAGAATAAAGAAGTAGAATATTAACAAAGTTTATTTCATCCACAAAGCTTTAAGAGTTTTCACATTACAAATTCGGAGGAATTTCTTTTCAGCACGCCCTCGTATATTGCTTGAGAATGCAGTAGCTGAAGAGTGTTTGAATCAGAAAGAAAGGAGGCGGAGAGGGGAGGGGAGGGGAGGGGAGGGGGAGGGGGAGTGGGAATGGGAATGGGAAGGGGAGGGAGGGAGGGAGGGAGGGAGGGAGAGAGAGAGACCATTTCTTCTGATGGCTCTCAATCTATGCAGCAGAGCTATTATTATTAATTTTATCAACTACGTCCATTTATCAGGTTCATAGAAAGGAAGGAAGATTACAGTTTAACGTGTGTCAACATAGAGGTCATTAGAGTACGCACAAGCTCTGATTAGGAAAGGATGTAGAAAGAAATTGGCTGTGTTCCTTCGAAGAAACCATCCCATCATTTGCCTCAAGCAATTTAAGGATGGCCGGATTGGTGTGTGATCGGTTGTCCCCCAGGATGCGAGTCCAGTGTGGTAACCAATGCACCACCTAAGTCTCTCAGGTTCATAAAGGCTACGCGGATAGGGAGTCAGCAAAACACTGTACAGACAGCCACTAATGTCAAGTGTCAGTCTGAGAAGCGTTACAGAGTATGGCATTCCTGCATTGTTAAACTATCTTCACAGCCATGTTCCCAAGGTAACTTCAGGAAACCCGAAGTTCTGGGACTGTCATGCAAGGTCATCGGTAAATGTGTTGTGTGTCTTTATAGTGAAAAATCGTTCTAATTTTGGCAATCCCAGTCCGAGTTATTGAAAGTCGGAATTACAGAATAGTTTTATAAAATAATTACCTGAAGGTACAATTAGGAATAACAACGATTATGTAATAGCTAAGCAAAAACTACACGAACTGTAGTGTTATGTTGTGCTTTGCACAATACATTTAGTGTAAAAGCAACGAATGTAAAAGCATCACGAGGCTGAGTGCACCCCGAAAAATGGCAGCAGCGCATGACGGCCTGGAGGTCACCCATCCAAGTGCTGACCGCGCCCGACATGGCTTAACTTTGGTGATCTCACGGGAACCGGTGTATCCAATGCGGCAAGAACGTTGCCTACGCAACGAATGTAATGGCATCAATAATGAATAACAGGGTTAAACAAATTAAAGTTACAATATTTACTCCTATTTAAAGGTTACGTTAAACAAATGGGTACATACACTGTTGCATCTACGCCGAGGTCGCAGAACTTACGGGACACCTGCCAATGTCGTTACGGACCTACTTTTGCCCGGCGTGGTGTAGCAACTCGACGTGGCATCGACTCAACAAGTCGTTGGAAGGAAGTCCCCTGCAGAAATATTGAGCCATATTGCCTCTATGGCCGCCCATAATTCCTGAAGTATTGCCTGTGCAGGGTTTTGCGTACGAGCTGCTCTGTTGTTCATGTCCCATAATGGATGGCTAACTCGTTCGCTCTAATTATCCGGAATGTTCAAGCCAATTCCAAACACTTACAGCCTGATGTCGCTCCTCATTGTCATCCAGAAAAAGTCCATCGTTGTTTTCGAACGAGATGTCCATAAATGGCTGCAGATGGTTTCCAGGTAGCGGAACATAACCATTTTCAGTCAATGATGGGTTCAGTTGGACCAGGGGAGCCAGTCCATTCCATGTAGACGCAGCCCAAACGATTGTGGAGCCACGACCAGCTTCCACAGTGCCTTGTTGTCAACTTGGGTCTGTGGCGTCGTCGAGTCTTAGTCCCTCGAACCCTTACATCAAACTGAAATCGGGACTCTTCTGATCAAGTCACAGTTTTCCAGTTGTCTGGAGTCCTACCGATACGTCCACAAGAACAAGAGAGACAGCGCACGTGGTGTCGTGCTATTAGCAAACGCACTCGCGTCGGTCGTCTGCTGCCAAAGCACATTGACGCCAAATTTCGCCGTACTGCCCTAAAGGATACTGTTACGGTGTTTACTTATTTCCAAGTCCGTATCGATCTTAGTGCTGAGTTTTCGCTCAGACGGCGCTTTGGCGTTAGGCGGTTGTTTCCGTGTGTGATAGCTGGCCGGAGGTCAGCTGGAGGCGTGTGAGGAGAAAAGAGGGGGCTGCCTTGGCGTGGAGACAGTTCGGCTCGGCTGGGGTTGTTTGCGTCAGGACGCCGAGTGGGGCCCGATGGGAAGATCGGACCGTGTTTTTACGGTTAATAGTGTGGACAGCGGCGTGGTGTGCCGTTTAACTTGATTCGCAAGGGGAGCAAAACCTCGGCTGTTCTAGTTTGTCGAGCCTGAGTTTGAAATACCTTCTATGTGCGACGGGATGTCATTTCGCCCTCCTGTCTCTCCGTCGCTGGGATTGCTATCCTCGTTTACAGTCCCATGGATGTATATCGACGGGCTACGCTGCTCTCCGTACTCTACTAGACGCTGGTGATGGAAGTGCGTCGTTCAGCGGCACCTTAGTCTCGGTGCTTTATGTTTGATCTTCAAGTGCATAATCTTAGAGTGGCACTCCTTAGTTTGCCTTGCGCAGTCAGATTGGATTTTATTTTGTCTTGTGGTGCTTCCGCTTTCCGTTAACGAAGGTTAAGCTTGATTTGGCACTCCGTACGGCGTTTGGCACCGCAGCAGGCAGGTCGGAGCCACCTTCGCGACTAAACGGAAGCCTTCGGACTGAGAGGTCTTGTGTTTTGCATATTGTTCATAAATTGTTGTTTTGGTATTAAGTTGGCTGAGGTTTCCTATGGATTTCCCGGCATTTGGTCTGTTGTCCGGCCCGGGCTAGGTCTCCTTATTTTAAAAGTCGGTCCTTGTTTTGGCTTAATACGATTTTGGTTTACTGCCTGGTGGTTCTGGTAGTACGCTGGGTCTCTGTGGTTGTGTTGCATTTTGTATGGGGCTGTGTGCTCGGAGCCGTGGAGTACCATTTGTGTGAACTGCTTCACTGGGGAGTACTAATCGGACCATTCTTTGTCCTCTGATTTTATTATTATTTTAAAGTAACATTATCTCTTAAATGATTTAATTCTTGTTGCGTTAATTGCAACTTGGGTACTGAGAAATTTAGTAGTGTAATTACGGAAGATTTAATAGTGGCACATGCCCCTTTACCTGTTTCGTAATCTGTTAATTACCGAAAGACCTTAAGCTCATAGTCATATGATGTGATTTTCTTACATTATTGTATTTTTATGTCACGTTATTGTTTTTTTTTTTTAATTTGCTGATCACTGGTGAACTGTTCCAAGTATTAAAATGTTTCAGGTAGCTATTACTTGCGTGGAACGCGCGGAACCGCAACGACTCGGGTCTTTCAGTGCTCTGTCAAACTCTTCACGCAGTATCTTATCTCCCATTTCGTCTTCATCTACATCCTCTTCCATTTCCATTTCCATAATATTGTCCTCAAGTACATCTACCTTGTGTAAACCCTCTATATACTCCTTCCACCTTTCTGCCTTCCCTTCTTTGCTTAGAACTGGGTTGCCATCTGAGTTCTTGATAGTCATACAAGTGGTTCTCTTCTCTCCAAAGGTCTCTTTAATTTTCCTGTAGGCAGTATCTATCTTACCTCTAGTGAGACAAAGCTCTACATCCTTACATTTGTCCTCTAGCCATCCCTGCTTAGCCATTTTGCACTTCCTGTCAATCTCATTTTTGAGACGTTTGTATTCCTTTTTGCCTGCTTTATTTACTGCATTTTTATATTTTCTCCTTTCATCAATTAAATTCAATATTTCTTCTCTTACCCAAGGATTTCTACTAGCCCTCGTCTTTTTACCTACTTGATCGTCTTCTGCCTTCACTACTTCATCCCTCAGAGCTACCCATTCTTCTTCTACTGCATTTCTTTCCTCCATTCCTGTCAATTGTTCCCTTATGCTCTCCCTGAAACTCTCTACAACCTCTGGTTCTTTCAGTTTATCTAGGTCCCATCTCCTTAAATTCCCACCTTTTTGCAGTTTCTTAACTTTCAATCTGCAGTTCATAACCAATAGATTGTGGTCAGAATCCACATCTGCACCAGGAAATGTCTTACAATTTAAAACCTGGTCCCTAAATCTCTGTCTCAGCATTATATAATCTATCTGATACCTTTTAGTATCTCCAGGATTCTTCCAGGTATACAACCTTCTTTTATGATTCTTGAACCAAGTGTTAGCTATGATTAAGTCATGCTCTGTGCAAAATTCTACCAGACGGCTTCCTCTTTCATTTCTTCCCCCCTATCCATATTCACCTACTATGTTTCCTTCTCTCCCTTTTCCTACCGACGAATTCCAGTCACCCATGACTATTAAATTTTCATCTCCCTTCACTTTGAAATTAAAGCAGTGAAATGGAATAATATTACTTTAATGCTGGCGTTTTAATTTCAACGACACTCGGGTTCATTCCGGAAAAGGAAGGGGCAACGAGCGACAAATGTTCATGCTAAGTTGCTGTAATTATAGTTACGAAAATGGAACAGTTTGAAAAGCTGAAGTCTGCCATACAGTTCTAAAACTTTGCGTGCTTCCAGTCTTCCTTGTTGGTTGATTGACGGTTTGAAGCCGTCGATCGAGGAGGTAACAGTCACTCATTGTCGGCTATCGCTGTTGCAGAAGCTGGATGTTGGCGCGCCTTCTTCTCGACACGGTCACCAGGCGAAACGGGCTCCTGATGTGCGCCAGCTAATGCTTCCCGTCCGCGACACCGTGTCAAACTATCATCGCGAGTCGAGCCCAATTACATGCTGCCAAACCCCGACAGCGCGGCAACTCGCGGGAGCGTCACACAACACACCTGCTCAACCGCACTCCTCCAGCCAGACTCCCCTCTGCCCGCGCTCCACGCGGCCGAGTTCACACTACCAAAGATCCTAAACACTTTGGTTCTCCACACGACCTATCGATGTATTCGCTCGGTAGCACAGTTTTCCCAAGGCAAGACCCAGCGTAAAAATACAAATTGTATTTACAAAACAAACCAATTATACATCGACATAAATGCATGTATATACAAATAGTAAAACAATTACAATATACAAGGACACAGAATCGTCATATCTTCAGGTAACAAAATAAGGAAAAAAATTATAGTACAATAGATGGAAATAGGAGGATATGCATTTCCGGCGTTACAGTGTGTAATGGTGCAATAAATGGATGATTGTTATTTCTGTTTCTGGCGCCTTTCATGCCTCCTTTCTTGTCCCTATTGGTACGCTATCGTTGTACTTGTGTTGGTAAACCACATCAGATACGTTGATCGTACGTCTCAAATTGCTTTCTGGAGTTATTTCACGCAGTCTTCATTGTCTATCACCACTGACAACTCTGCTCAATCTTCGCTGCTCTGGGTCGTTAAGTCAAGGCTGTTGGCCGCTGCGGTGTCCGTGGTAAGATGCAATGCCTGAAATTGATATTCTTAGCACGCTCTTGACACTGTGGATCTTGGGATATTGAATTAAAAAAATGGTTCAATGGCTCTGAGCACTATGGTGCTTAACTTCTGAGGGCATCACTCCCCTAGAACTTAGAACTACTTAAACCTAACAAACCTAAGGACATCACACACATCCATGCTTGAGGCGGGATTCGAACCTGCGACCGTAACGGTCGCGCTGCTCCAGACTCTAGCGCCTAGAACCGCTCGGCCACTCCGGCCGGTACATTGAATTGCCTAACGGTTTCATGAATGGAATGTCCCATGCGTCTAGCTCCAACTATCATTCCGCGTTCGAACTATGTTAATTCCCGATGTTCGGCGGTAATAACGTCGCAAACCTTTTCACATGAATCTGCTCCGCCAGTTCACTGCCCTATTATACCTTGTGTACGCGATACTATGGCCGTCTGTATACGTGTATGTCGCTCCCCATGACTTTCGTCACCTCATTGTATGTTGTGGTTGTAGTCTTCAGTCCACAGACTATTTTGATGCAGCTCTCCATGCTACTCCATCCTGTGCAAGCTTCTTCATCTCCCAGTACCTACTGCAACCTACATCCTTCTGAATTTGTTTAGTGTATTCATCTCTTGGTCTCCCTCTACGATTTTTACCCTCCACGCTGCCCTCCAATACTAAATTGGTTGTCCCTTGATGCCTCAGAATATGTCCTACCAACCGATTCCTTCTCCTAGTCAAGTTGTGCCACAAATTTATCTATTCTCCAGTTCTGTTCAATACCTCCTCATTATGTGATCTACCCATCTAATCTTCAGCATTCTCCTGTAGCACCACATTTCGAAAGCTTCTATTCTCTTCTTGTCTAAACTATTTATCGTCCATGTTTCACTTCCATACATGGCTACACTCCACACTAATACTTTCAGAAACGACTTCCTGACACTTAAATCTATACTCGATGTTAACAAATTACTCTTTTTCAGAAACGCTTTCCCTGCCATTGCCAGTCTACATTTTATATCCTCTCTACTTCGACCATCATCAGTTATTTTGCTCCCCAAATAGCAAAATTCATTTACTACTTTAAGCGTCTCATTCCCTAATCTAATTCCTGCAGCATTGCCCGGTTTAATTAGACTAAATTCCATTATTCTCGTTTTGCTTTTGTTGAAGTTCATATTATATCCTCCTTTCAAGACCCTGTCCATTCGGTTCAGCTGCTCTTCCAAGTCCTTTGCTGATGTATGAGACAGGTGAAATACCCTCAGACTTCAAAAAGAATGTAATAATTCCAATCCCAAAGAAACCGGTGTTGACAGACGTGAAAATTACCGAACTATCAGTTTAATAAGCCACTGATGCAAAATACCTCATTGTATACGGTACTGTAAATATTCGAGAATGGAAGTTTACATTGTACTGGATATTTATGCCACACATATAATACAGAATGTTAAGTACATGGTGATTACAATAAAACTTTCGCTACTTGAGAGAGTCCCATGAAAAACTAGTGATAGCTGGATAATGAAACTTAGTGGAAACGCTTGCAAAAACATGCGGAAGAGAAATAACGAAAAAATTATTGAAAGAACCCATTTTCATTTCCACACGAGTTGGTCCAGATCTGATGATCTTGGTGGTTAGGCAATGTGGAATGATTAGGTTTTCTCCAAATGTGTTACAAGATAACCAAGTGAACTCGCGAGCAGTGTGTGAGAGGGCTCCATCGTGCATCAAAGAAGTTGAGTGCAAAGCAACTCTCACCCGTAGAGCAGGAATCACATGTTGGCGAAGTAGCTCAAAGTAACGTGTGTAGTTCACGCCGCATGTCCTTGATCCTTGGGGTCCGAGTTCGCCAAAGGAAAATGGACCAATTACGGATTCTGCTGTGAAGCCACGCCACACTGTGACGCGTTCGGTGAGCAGGGGAACTTCATGAACGTTCGTTGCTGTTGACAAACCTCAGATGTGACAACTGTACTTGTTCACTGCCTCAGGGAGCGTAAAGTGTATATTATTTCACAAAATGTGCAAACGTCACAGCAAAGTCCACTCGCACGACACGTGGCAAAAGTTGGTGAATAGTGTGAAGTTTGTTCAGATAACATTTCACAGTTGTTCGCAGAACTTTTCGAATGGTGAGTCATGCCACATTGAACTGCCGTCACTCAGCTCGTGCACCCCCTAAAGATCCCACACTGTATCCACATTCTCAGCCACTGCAACAGTACCTTCAACAGTTTGTGGCGCAGTTAAGCATCGGCCTCTCTCACGGGCAAACCCAATCATTGGCCGATCGTTCCAAGGTGTGCAACCATGAACATCAACAGACTGGACCCCCCCTCATGTGGAAATCGGTACATTTGTGTACCTGTAGGAAGAAGGCGTCATCCTATAGCTATCTCACAGTACAGGGTGAAAATTTGAAATCTACACACTACATCCAGCCCGGCAGCGGCCTTGCCACAGTGGATACACCGGTTCCCGTGAGATCACCGAAGTTAAGCGCTGTCGGGCGTGGTCGGCACTTGGATGGGTGACCATCCAGGCTGCCATGTGCTGTTGCTATTTTTCGGGGTGCACTCAGCCTCGTGATGCCATTTGAGGAGCTACTCGACCGAATAGTAGCGGCTTCGGTCAAGAATACCGTCTTGCGGCCTGGAGACCGGTGTGTTGACCCCACGTCCCTCCTATCCGCATCCTCCTCCGAGGATGACACGCCGGTCGGATGGTCCCGGTAGGCCACTCGTGGCCTGAAGACGGAGTGCTTTATTTTTACATCCAGCCCAAGCAAACTGTTCCATTAGGTGTGATCTAGGATGAACCTCAGGTGGCTTATAAAAGCACCATTTGTTCATGGTCTGTTCCTGAGAAAACCTTAAAAAGCAAAGGTTTTGGGTACGTAAAGCGTCAATTGTGGGGATGACCGCTTCTAAAATTTCAATTCATGACAAATCTTTGATGTTCTTACCATATGTTCGTGAGGACACGCTCTGAGGGAGTCCTGAAGCTTTCCTCGATATTATGATACGTTACCGAAATCCAGAGGTACAAAGTTTCTGTGCTTATGCAAATTAAATATGCTCCTAATATCCATTCTAGACCGCAAATTTAATGTTAACTGACGTAGTGAACATATGGCAACGGTTCTGGGGTCACAAAACTATGTTTCTAGTCGCCATTTTTTCACCAACAAAACTTTATGAAGTGCTGCGTGTATAAGGCTGTCTTTGCCTGGAAAATATTCGATGGTGCCGCCTAGCAGCGTAAGCACCTTATAAAGATTCTTTCGTTATACTTAATTCCTTCTGCTTGCAACTGAAACTCATTTTTTTTTGTATACTGTAAATGTAGCCTTTAGATTGTGTGCACTTTTATGTAGTGTAAAGTGAACTTGAGTTGGTTGGGAGCCGATCGTGTATCAACCTTATATCATGCACACTTGCATGTGTGTCAAAGCATGTAAATATGTCGAAGCATATAAATAAACTGCTAAAACTCAACTCGTTTATAGAATTCGTTTTATATAACCAGCAGACCTACTGCAACAGGGAAAAGGATGGAACCAGGCGTCACAGAAAAGGTTAATATGTTTCTCTTTTAAAGATTGACGGTGAAGTGGGACACCAGCTGCCTCATCCTCATTTCGCCATCCTCACGAAACATTTTGGCATGCGAATGCACGGTCACAGAAGTCATGGCATAGCGACATGGACATATGCAGATGGCGGTACTATCGCGTACACATGGTAAAAAAAAAAAAGGCAGAGCATTGGCGGAGCTATCACTTGCCCTCAGATGAGTCACGTGAAAAGGTTTCCGACGTGATTTATGGCCGCACAAGGAGAATTCAAAAATGGCTCAAATGGCTCTGAGAACTATGGGACTCAACTGCTGAGGTCATTAGTCCCCTAGAACTTAGAACTAGTTAAACCTAACTAACCTAATGACATCACAAACATCCATGCCCAAGGCAGGATTCGAACCTGCGACCGTAGCGGTCTTGCGGTTCCAGACTGCAGCGCCAAGGAGAATTAACAGACTTTGTACGTGGAATGATAGTTGGAAATAGGCGCATAGGACATTCCATTTCCGAAATCATTAGAGGATTCAGTATTATGAGATCCACAGTGTCAACCGTACGCCAAGAATACCATATTCCAGGCATTACTTCTCACCACGGACACTGCAATGGCCGACGGTCTTTACTTAACGACCCAGAGCAGCAGCGTTTGCGTAGAGTTGTCAGTGCTAACAGACAAGCAACAATACGTGATTAAACGGCAAATATCAATGCGGCAGCATGATGAACTGACCTGTTAGGACACTGCGGCGAAACCCGGCGTTAATGGGCTATGGCAGCAGACGACCGACCCTAGACGAATGGGAAACCATGGCCTCATCAGACGAGTCCCGATTTAAGGTGACAAAAGCTGATATTAAGGTTCGAGAGTGGTGCAGACCCCACGACGCCATGGCCGCAAGTTGTCAAGAAGGCTATGTGGAAGCTGGTGGTGGCTCCATAATGGTGTGGGCTGTGTTTATATGGAATGGGCTGTATCCTTTGGTTGTATTCAGATACTTATACACCGTTTGCAGCCATTCATGGCCTTCATGTTGCAAACAGTGATTGAATTTTTATGGATGACAATGCACCCTGTGATCAGACCACAGTTGTACGCAATTGGTTTGAAGAACATTGTGAACAATTCGTGTGAATGACTTGGCCACCCAGATCGCCCGACCTGAACCCCATCGAACAGTTGTGGGGCGTAATCGAGAGGTGAGTTCATGCGTAAAATTCTGCACTGTCAACAGTTTCAAAATTATAGATACTGCAGCGTTTAGGATAGGGAAAGTTAGTTTTGTGCGGTATTCGGAGCACGAGTTACAGCCAGGTGCAAGCTGGATTGGAGTAAGTTACACATACCAGCAGTTGCGAAGGCGCAAGTCACGGGTAGAAGAGGGCGACTGGCGCAACTGTGGTGTGGTGTGGTGTGGTGTGGTGTGGTGCGTACGTGACGCGAAGTGGCACGTTAGCGAAACAGAGGTGCACAGGCGACTATAAGTATCTGCGGGTTTCTAACGAGATTCATTCAAGTGTGGCAGCTCTCCTGTTCTGGATAGCGGGGCACGTCACAGCACCGAGCTACGCGCAGCAACAGATGGGCTGACAGTGTCCCAGTCCACGGCGGGCCGTCGGTTCGACCCTCTGAGGCCGACACGGGATCCGTAACCAGCCAGCGGCGGGCCAGTTTTCGGCTCGCTGCCGTGGGCAGTCGTCTCGGCTCGGCTCGGCTCCCGAAACACGCCGGAGACTTCCGAAGCGAGGGCCGCAGATTCAGAGGGCGTATCGCGGGCGTTCCCAGCTACGCCAGTGAGGAAGAAGCAGCAGCGGGGCCGGCCTGCGGCTCCCGGCAGAACAGCGCGCGGAGAACGAGGACAGAGGCCGCCGAGTCGGCTTCTGGTGCAGCCGTCCTCACGTAATCGGTACTCTGCAGCTGGCGTGCAGGGCCGGCTCGACACAGCCCGTTGCACTGGGTCGCTGGGGCGGTCGCCTAATCTTTTCGGGGCCCTGTGACACCGACCGAGGTGAATGCAGCACTGTAGTGGAAGCAAATAAATCATTTGGGAAGCTCTCGCCGAGTTTTAATACGGCACCTCCTGGCACCCATCCCGCTACACTTGGCCATCCTGATACATTTGGTGACAGAAGCCGGCACAACAACGCCTATAGAGGCAAGGAGACTTAATAGTGAGTGATCAAACAGTCATTATAAATTAGAAAACTGAATAAATCACGGAATAATGTAGATAGAGAGGTACAAATTGACAAACATGCTTGTAATGACATGGGGTTTTATTAGAACCAAAAAAATACAAAAGTTCAAAAAATGTCCGACAGATGGCGCTTCATCTGATTTGAATAGCAATAATTACCATAACAAAGTAAGACAAAGCAAAGATGATGTTCTTTACACGAAATGCTCAATGTGTCCACCTTCATTCCTCAACAATAGCTGTAGTCGAGGAATAATGTTGTGAACAGCACTGTAAAGCATGTCTGGAGTTATGGTGAGGCATTGGCGTCGGATGTTATCT
This sequence comes from Schistocerca serialis cubense, assembly GCF_023864345.2. Taxonomy (NCBI): domain Eukaryota; kingdom Metazoa; phylum Arthropoda; class Insecta; order Orthoptera; family Acrididae; genus Schistocerca; species Schistocerca serialis. The sequence goes on along the minus strand of NC_064645.1, from coordinate 51,781,040 downwards.
TTCAGCATCCCTAGAAATGTACGTCGATCACGATACACTTGCGACTTCAGGTAACCCCAAAGCCAACAATCGCACGAACTGAGATCTGGGGACCTGGGAGGCCAAGCGTGACGAAGGTGGCGGCTGAGCACACGAGCACCACCAAACGACGCGTGCAAGAGATCTTTCACGCGTCTAGCAAAACTTTCGTTTTTTTTTGTTCTAATAAAACCCCATGTCATTCCAAACAGGTGTCAATTTTTACCTCTATCTACATTATTCCGTGGTTTATTAAGTTTTCAAATTTATACTGACTTTTTGATCACCCGGTATTCATTCAGGGGCCTTCCAGCGAGTTGTTCAATCCATGCCACACCGAGTGGCTGCACAACACCGAGCAAACGGAGGCCTGACAATGTTATGAGGAACCCCATGACTTTTTGTACCTCAGTGTACACTCGTGCTCTTTTTTTACTGAAAGAGAGTAGCAGAGAGAAAGCGACGGTGGAAAAGAGGGAAGATAATTCTAGTGGGAGAGAGAGGAAACACTACTAGTCCAGTGGGAGCAAAAGAGAGAAGACAGTGGAAATAAAAAGGGAGGTGAGTGGCGTCCATACATAGGTTTTTTTTTGGGGGGGGGGGGGGGGGGGGGAAGAGTGTCCGGACTCTTCCCAATCGGCAAACTACAGAGGGAGGGCGCTTCTTAGACCGACATTTTAAACACATGGCTTGATGACGTCGTCTTCTGCAGAAGACTGGTTTGACGCAGCTCTTCGCGCTACTCCGTCGTGTGAAAGCCGCTTTATCTCTGAACAGCTATTGCAAATTGCGTCCTTCTGAATCTGCTTACTGTGTTCATCTCTTGGTTTTCCTGTACCATTTTACACCCCCCCCCCCTTACTTCTCACCAGTACTGGTCATACCTTGATACAATGTGTCATATCAGCCGATTCCTCCTTACAGTCAGATTGTGCCACTGCTGAGCAGTATTCAAGCAGTGGGCGAACAAGCGTACTGTAACCTACTTCCTTTGTTTTCGGATTGCATTTCCTTAGGATTCTTCTGATGAATCTGAGTCTGGCATCTGCTTTACCGACGATCAACTTTATATGGTCATTCCATTTTAAATCACTCCTAAATGCGTACTCCCAGATAATTTATGGAATTAACTGCTTCTAGTTGCTGACCTATTTTGTAGCTAAATGATAAGGGATATATATCTTTCTTTGTATTCGCAGCACATTACACTTGTCTACATTGAGATTCAATTGCCATTCCCTGCACCATGTGTCAATTCGCTGCAGATCCTCCAGCATTTCAGTACAATTTTCCATTGTTACAACCTCTCGATACACCACAGAATCATCTGCAAAAAGCCTCAGTGAACTCCCGATGTCATCCACATATGTCAATCATCCAGACTGTTGCTCCTCCAACTACTGAAAAGGCTACCGCTCCTCTTCAGAAAGCACAAGTTTGTCTGGCTTCTCAAAAGATACCGCTCACTTGTGGCTGCACCTACGGTACGGCTATCTGTGTCGTGACACGCAAGCTATCCCACGAGCGTCAAGGCCCGCGGTGAACAGAACACGTGGGTATGGGAGTAAACTGGGAAGTGACAGGGGGAGTGGCAAAGAAAGGCGGAAGGAGAAGAGACTGGCACTAGGATACACAGGCTATTCGGAAATTCCCATTACACACTTAGGACTCTTCGAGAAGATTTCGTGATATTTTAAACAGGAACCAGTGTTCGAAAACGTGGCGCTTCCGCTCTACAACGGGTTCAGTTCAGTTGTGTAACGCATCTACGTCTGATGAGGGAAAGAGGAAAGTCTGGATTTGCCTGTCCTGGTATGCAATAGGACAAACAGGATGACGTGCCACTGTACGTCCTTTAGGAAACGTTTCAGCATTATGGTGCACTATTTCAGTTCCCATACGAAGTTCGGAGACATCTCAGCAGACGATGTGACGAAAGACGGGTAGGCCGACGTGATGCAACCGCGTGGCCGCCGCAATCGCCGAATTTAATTCTTATGAACAGCTACGGTGGGGAGAGGGGGGGGGGGGGGGGCGTACACAAAATTTAATTCGAGATTCCTGTAGAGACAGGAACCACTTTCACGAGCTCCAGCCACTGCACTAGAAACTGAAGAGACCAGATGGAATGGAGGGAGAGTACCAGAACATGCTTTGTAGGTACAAATTGTTACAAAAAAAATGGTTCAAATGGCTGAGCACTATGGAACTTAACTTCTGAGGTCATCAGTCCCTAGAACTTAGAACTACTTAAACCTAACTAACCCAAGGACACCACACACATCCATTCCCGGGGCAGGATTCGAACCTGCGACCGTAGCGGTGGAGCGGTTGAGCGGTTCCAGACTGTAGAGCCTAGAACCACACGGCCACCCCAGCCGGCTCAAGTCTGTTACAAAATTGGTGGTTGCCCCATGGAGCCGCTATTTTAATGCATCTATGCTGTTCTGTACGTATAGTATGTCTGATTATTTTTGTTTCGCAATAATATGAACACAATGATTAAGTGTTAATACAGACAAAGGTGGTTAAATGCTAAATTGATGTTTCATTATGTTTCCTTTCGAAATGTTGCCTAATAACTGTACCGCGCACTACCTAATTCAATTCCTCAAGCAAAAGTGGAAAAATCAAACATCTAAATGAAACCGTCGCAGAACACAAACGGCACTTTTCTGGACATGTGTTCCTATTCAGAAAAGGATGTACTCACTCGCCTCTACAAGTCCTAGAAGCTCGTAGCGGGAATTTCCCTACACCCTGTACTATAAATGAACGGGAGAAAAAGTGACAGTGAGAGGGATACATGGTGTAACGTGTAAAAATGCAAATTTTTCTATTTATATCTGAGGACTGTTTACTGAACCACATTACGAGAGTATGTCATTTGCAGACTAATAATTACAGCTATTATAAGTCATGTTTTCGAGATTGCTGGTACCTCTAAGTGTGTGTGGCAAGAGCAAGCCTTTAAGGCTTTTTCCTCTGCGCAGTAGATCTGGTGTGGACTCGTGGACGGAGAACAATCTATACGCCCAGGTGTCGTCCATTTTGTTCAGATACGAGCGTACGCAGAACGTCAGGTCGCAAGGTTTGTAACTTTTGCAGGAAGACTGTCCGATGCAAAAAAACAAGAAACACGCTGATATGTGTGCATGTTAGGGTGTCGCATATATAAGTATCTGCCCTCACATCGGTTACCGTCTATTGACAAAGGTGTGAAGCCGATTATAAAGACTTAACTAAGCAGAGACTGGGTCGAAAGGTTCACTCTGTACCAAGATAGCACCAATATGTTCATTTTCCAAAATCTTGGATGAGTGAGGAGGAAAAGGGTTTGAGGCAGTTTCTTTCTCACTTTTCTGTCGGTCTTTTGAAGACTAGCATGTGCGCCATTTTTGTGCGCCGACAGCTGCTCTTTCAGCTGGTTAAAATGAGATTCTTTCAACAGTTTATTTGTTATTCTTCCAGATAGCCTTACAAACTTAAGTACCGGTCGTAACTGCACAAATCTTTTACAACCTAGAGCGGTTTATTATCAGAGTTTGCGATGCTCAGTTGCAGATATCCTGTCACAAACTGTGCGCTACCATCACTTCTCACGGGGACCCTCTGAAGTAGGTGATATTTATAACCACCCTGTACTTCACTGGTTATTTACTGCTGCTATCTGGATCTGCGATATGATGTACGGCTTTTGTCTCATTTTTATGCCTTGGTAATAATTCCATCCCCAAATCCTGTTGATAATGGCTTCCAGAGGGAACTTTCTGTTGAGACTATTGCTCACCGGTCTGTTCACATAATGTCATCCTAACACTGCAGCTGACATAAAATAACCATATTTGTTAATTTAACAGGAGCAACATCTCTGAACAGAAAAGCATTACTTTTCTAGGAAGGTTGCATGTCAAAACTTGAATGAAACACTATTTTTCATTTCAAATACGTATTTACTCATTTAAAAATAGCGTCAAAATTTTACTTAAACTGTTGGTTATTGATACAAATGTCACATTAATACAAACTTCAACTTTGTTTAGCTACCTACAAACAACAATCTGCTCGTCCTCACTCAGGTCCTTATATAAATTAATTACGAAATTTTACATTCTTATTTTATTTTATATTTAATTACAATAAATTCAATGTTTACAAAGTTTAAAAAATGACAATACTGTGCTTAAACTAATGACATATTTAAGATAAGATTTTGCTAAACAGAAGAGTTCCCTGTGTAAAATTTCATCAGCTTTACTTTAACAATGATGAAAAATTTTAAAACCTAATTAATAAACATTGTTACCATCATTTACAGCTATCCAAATGTCGGAATACTACTGGTTTGTACATTGAAGTATCTCTAAAGCCGTGTTAAAGCTTATGAGTGAAGTATTGCATTTCTAACGCTTGACTGTTTACAGTATTTTCCAGAAGATCAAAACTTATAAAATACTACATATTCTGTACAAAAATTGCGTTGCGAGTTTTTACGTTCCTGGTCTGAATTACTGAACTGGCTAAAGGGAAACACTTTACACAAAGTTTTACGAAGTCTGAATTCTACACCAGAAATGAGATTCTGAACTTATTTTTCTGCAGGTCGATACATTACTTCAAATGAAGTTTGTTACAGTCACAATCATTATTTAACTATCACAAATATATAACATGAAATTTACGATGTACTGCTTGTTTCGATAGAGCGTGTATCGACTGCTCCTACATGAATCTGCTGGTGGCTGATCAGCTGTTTCAGTTTTTCAGTTACGTATTTATCACACTTCGCTTGGTGTAATCATTTTACCTGTACTTTCATTGATAACATGAACGCACTGCTTAGCCGGGAACTTCTTGTGCAAGGTCCATTGTTTCTTTTTCTTAAATTACCTTACGAATTTAATGTGGTTGTCGCAACGGAGAGTTTCCTGGTACTACTTCAAAACCTGAAGTGGCTGGCATATGAATATCAACTATCTCGCTTGTTAGATTTTGCAATTTCATTTCTATCGAAAAATAATTATCGAGCGAATGTAGACCTAGGGCTACGTTACAAATTAATCTGTTACAACAACATGTACTTCGTGTTAACATTTGTTGACTTCAATATATCTCAACCAAACTTGCAAACTCTTTACCTAACCTAGACCTAGGGGTACGCTCACAGATCAGTCTGCCATCACAATCAATATTTCAGGGAGGGAGGACTATCCGACTTAACTTGACATATTGCCTCAACTTTAACAATAGTTCATTTCTTCCTCCCTCATGCACTTCGTTTTTGTGAGTGCTGTCCTTCCGACGCCTAGCAATAAGGAAACAGTACCTTTACTTTCTGCAATACTTCTGAGAGCTGGAAGTAGTATCTTTGCGTTCTGTAAAATATCTGAGCAGTTCATCCACGTTTGCAGTCCATTACGCTAATTGTGTCCTGTTTCTTACCCTTTCTTACTCAGAATGGACGTAAGCAAAAGCAATATCTCGCTTGTTTACGAATATTCAGGGGTTGGCAAAAAAAAAGCCACTGCATTACTAAGTTCATACGATAATTACCATGTTTTGGTATTATTCGCCCCACGACTGCTCCATTTCTCTAATCTGCAACAATTTTGTTTCCTTTGCCACTCTGCGTTCTGCCATTTCTTTAGGCACTGCACCTTAGACTTAATAGAATCTTTTACTAATATGCATTTAAGAGAAACAAGATCTGTTGGCCAGCCAGACTGCGAAAGTGGTGTTTAAATTAAGGAAACAAGATGGATAAGACATTATGCAATGCGGAATACAGTACTCTATCGGGAGATCAGACAGCTAAATAGGAATTTTTTGTAAGGCAGTTATACGGGTTAGTCATGAACAGTATCACAGGTGGGTGATTCAAATGAAATCTAGTAATGCTAAGCAACAAGATGAGCATTGGAAAGGGCGTAGAGCAAGGATGCTCACTGTCACCGAAGCTGTTCGACACACACGGAGAACTGATAGGTAAGGCCACAGACCACGCGAGACACATTGTAGTTTGAGCAGAGGGTAAATACTGTGAAGTACGTGCAAAATCAAGCCGTACTGGCGGAATAGAGGAGCTACACCGTATGTTTGACATTGCAAGGAGGGACGTGGAGTATGAAATTAAGGAAATATAGAGACAAGTGATGAGAATAGAGCAAGGAGGAAGCATTAGCTAACGTTCTTAGAAGGAGAAAAGAAACAAATTTTTCTATTCCTGGGAAACTTAATGAAATGGAACATAAGAGGCACAGAAGAATTGAAGACGATATGTATGGGAAAGGGCATTTGGAAAGGCGAAGCTGTTACTAACAGCTAAAGAAATCCAGGGGAGATGAGGAAGAGATTTGTAAAATGTAGTGTAGTACAGTATTGAATCATGGACCATTAAAAAGAATGATGGAAGGAAAATGTTTAGCTAGTTTTGAAAAGTAACTATCGGGAAGAATGCTTAAGTTTAAGTGGATTGACAGACTTAAGAATGAAATTATGGAGAGAGGAAGGAAGGCTACATCAGAAAGAGGAAAATAATTTTGACGGACATGTATTGCGTAGGAGCTGCTAACAAAGAATTATGAAGGGACAGAGGAAGAAGTAGGGAGGGAATTACAATAATCGACATCAGAAATGGACCAACATACGGATAAAGGAAGACTCTCAGAACAGGACATAATGGGGAGAGTCTACCTGAAACCTATTATAACACACGCTAACAAGAAGAAACTAATTAGATTATGTTTAGGTACAGGAGAATTCCAGTTCCTTGGAACTATTACACCAGACTTTTTTAAAAATTAACTGATGTGTGAAAGTGAAAATTTAATTAGTTAGTGTTGTATTTATCAGTTGGTGTGGACCACCACCACCACCACCACCACCACCACCACCACCACCACCACCACCACCACCACCACCACCACCAAAATGGTCACGAATCGCGTCAGGAGACAGCATTATAGGGTGGGTGAGGGCAGGTCGGGGTGCTATGATGCCAGAAGCAGCTCCCAGTTACTGGTCAGCAGATCTGGATTCGTCGAACGACGCAAGAGTAGCTGCCTGAGCCTCAGAACCCCCTGGTCAGCAAGAGACAGGCGTCTGCTGACCACTGCAGGCCACGAGACTTTACATAATTGATTGAGGGGGGGGGGGGGGAAGGAGAGGCGGTTATGGGACTAAACTGCGAGATCATCAGTCCTGCGATTCGAAAGTTACGTACGTAAAATAGAGGCGTCCGCTAACAGTAGGTGGACCCAGTCTGATAGGTTAAACTAGAAGTACCGAAGCTGAAAGACTCATTACCACACAGCAGGAAAAATTCTAAACACTGCGAACCAGAAGTATAAAAGAGCGACCTTTGCATAGGGGAGTGATCATGGATCCCAGACCTAGGAAACTGGAACAGGGGCCCAAACCACAACCATCCTGCCTCTGTTCCAAGAGGAAAGCGAAACCTTATAACTGAAAATAAAAATCACTTTCAGGGAGGAAAGTGACGACCAGTTCAGCCATCTGTGAATCGTCTGCTATTATTAAATTCAAGGAATCTGGAAGGCTATACTTAGTACAAAGAGCCAAAAGAAGGAAAAATTCCACCAATATATGGAATACTGTCAATCTGGCTTCACAGCCACATTGTAGGGGGTGGATCGTTATGCAAGGTAGCACAGTGGGTGTGCACAGTATGAGTAATGTGTACACTCCTGGAAATTGAAATAAGAACACCGTGAATTCATTGTCCCAGGAAGGGGAAACTTTATTGACACATTCCTGGGGTCAGATACATCACATGATCACACTGACAGAACCACAGGCACATAGACACAGGCAACAGAGCATGCACAATGTCGGCACTAGTACAGTGTATATCCACCTTTCGCAGCAATGCAGGCTGCTATTCTCCCATGGAGACGATCGTAGAGATGCTGGATGTAGTCCTGTGGAACGGCTTGCCATGCCATTTCCACCTGGCGCCTCAGTTGGACCAGCGTTCGTGCTGGACGTGCAGACCGCGTGAGACGACGCTTCATCCAGTCCCAAACATGCTCAATGGGGGACAGATCCGGAGATCTTGCTGGCCAGGGTAGTTGACTTACACCTTCTAGAGCACGTTGGGTGGCACGGGATACATGCGGACGTGCATTGTCCTGTTGGAACAGCAAGTTCCCTTGCCGGTCTAGGAATGGTAGAACTATGGGTTCGATGACGGTTTGGATGTACCGTGCACTATTCAGTGTCCCCTCGACGATCACCAGTGGTGTACGGCCAGTGTAGGAGATCGCTCCCCACACCATGATGCCGGGTGTTGGCCCTGTGTGCCTCGGTCGTATGCAGTCCTGATTGTGGCGCTCACCTGCACGGCGCCAAACACGCATACGACCATCATTGGCACCAAGGCAGAAGCGACTCTCATCGCTGAAGACGACACGTCTCCATTCGTCCCTCCATTCACGCCTGTCGCGACACCACTGGAGGCGGACTGCACGATGTTGGGGCGTGAGCGGAAGACGGCCTAACGGTGTGCGGGACCGTAGCCCAGCTTCATGGAGACGGTTGCGAATGGTCCTCGCCGATACCCCAGGAGCAACAGTGTCCCTAATTTGCTGGGAAGTGGCGGTGCGGTCCCCTACGGCACTGCATAGGATCCTACGGTCTTGGCGTGCATCCGTGCGTCGCTGCGGTCCGGTCCCAGGTCGACGGGCACGTGCACCTTCCGCCGACCACTGGCGACAACATCGATGTACTGTGGAGACCTCACGCCCCACGTGTTGAGCAATTCGGCGGTACGTCCACCCGGCCTCCCGCATGCCCACTATACGCCCTCGCTCAAAGTCCGTCAACTGCACATACGGTTCACGTCCACGCTGTCGCGGCATGCTACCAGTGTTAAAGACTGCGATGGAGCTCCGTATGCCACGGCAAACTGGCTGACACTGACGGCGGCGGTGCACAAATGCTGCGCAGCTAGCGCCATTCGACGGCCAACACCGCGGTTCCTGGTGTGTCCGCTGTGCCGTGCGTGTGATCATTGCTTGTACAGCCCTCTCGCAGTGTCCGGAGCAAGTATGGTGGGTCTGACACCGGTGTCAATGTGTTCTTTTTTCCATTTCCAGGAGTGTAGATGGCATAAGACAGTGGACTCCCTGCAGTTGCTGAAGGACGAGCGCAAACCTCCAGTAGCCTCCTTGATTGTGTGGAGGATATTACTGATAACAGAAGCGCACCAGACGTCACTCCACTTTTTGGAGCAGACAGATGTGATGTGTATCCAAATATCTGCACCTGGAACCATGAGAGGGAATGGGGGTAACTATCTGCCACTCAAGCCCAACGGCCATCCAGTTGATTCCCTGGAATGCCATACGACTTGGGACCCAGAGAAAGACAACAGAGGGTGGCACTACCAAGGGCAGAGATATTGTCATGTACAGTAGAAACCACAAGACGAGAGTAGGTCTGTCTATAGCCCTCAAGCTGCTCATTGAGTCTGTGCACATTAAAACACTGTGGAGGGACCTGAGTAACAAAATGAAGGGTTCTGTTAATGGCTAGCATCTCTGCTGTGAAGACACTATATGTTCCCAGCAATAAATGGTGTTCCAGGCCACGAGGAGGCGTAAAAGCATATTATATCTTATCTGTTTTTAGAACCATCAGTGTAGAAGATGGTAGCATCCTGAAACTCTGCAAGGATGAAACGTACAGGACGCCAGAAATGAAATGAAATGTCGTGTGGCTAAAGCCTCCCGTCGGGTAGACGGTTCGCCTGGTGCAGGTCTTTCGATTTGACGCCACTTCGGCGACCTGCGCGCCGATGGGGATGAAATAATGATGATTAGGACAACACAACACCCAGTCCCTGAGCGGAGAAAATCTCCGACCCAGCCGGGAATCGAACCCGGGACCTTAGGATTCACATTCCGTCACGACTATTCAGCTACCGGGGCCGGACGCCAGAAGAACACATGGGCGATAGAGACCTGTGGTCTAGGCACAGTCCAAAAGGGGGTTACATGGGGCGCATTCCAGTGAGCGGATATTGAGGTCCTGGCATAGGGAAGTGAGATGCATTCCAACCGACAATCCCACACATGGGCAGTGATCAGGAGGGAGACACCCTTGTTTGCGAAGAGGATGGCATACACAGGATGGTCAGGAAATCGTCGAAGGAGATTGTGTAAGCAACCAGAAGTTGGCTCCATAGTAATTGTAGAGTGGCAATGCCCACTTCTGTGAGAAGATTGTCGACAGGACTAGTGCAAAAGGTACCGATAGCCAGATGCGCCACAGATGAATAGGGTCAAGCAATTTCAGAGTGGAAGGAGCCACAGAGCCATAAACCTGACTGCCATGATCTAGTCTAGACAAAACCATAACATGGTAAAGATGGAAAGAGCAGCACGGTCTGCAACCCAAGATGTGTGATCTGGGAGGTGGACAACATTAATCTATTAATCTTCTGCTTGCATGTTGTCTTCAGGTGGCGAATATGTGGCAGCCACATCCGATTTCTATTCAAAGTAAGGCTTGAGGAATGGGACCATGCTACAACATCTAGGCGCTGGTTGCCTAAATAAAGTTAGGTATTTGAGTGTACTATGGATCGACGACAAAAATGGATAACCCACAGTTTGCAGATAGAAAACTGGAAGCCATGGAATACAGCTAATGCAGAGGCTAACCGGATGGCGCCTTGGAGCTCGTGTTCAGCAGATGCTACAGAGTGGGAGCTGCGCTAGATTAAAAAAATCATCGACATACACCGCCAGGATAACCAGAGGCCCAACAGAGGTTACAAGCCCATTGGTGGCTTTGAGGAGGAGTTCGACATTTGACACAGAACCACATAGGATACCATTCTACTGAATCTTAGCAATGCTGAGTTAATTGTAAACTAGAACCTGAAGAGGCGGTGGGATAAAAACTTGGGTAAAAATTGGAAGGGGCCCACAGAAGCCCCAGTCATTCAGGTAACTTTTTTTGTGGTTTTAGGGCGCACAACTTCAACGGTCATTAGCGCCCAGACTACGTTAGGAATGCACCGCGAGTCAAGTTTAAAACAGCAACGAAACGGAAAACACGATAAAAGACAGACTGACCAGCATAGGATTAAAAAAACAGCATAATCAAATGTCCTTAGAGAGGGTTGTCAAGTTGATAAAATGAAGAACGCGAGCAGCTGCTCGTGGGTCATCCGCTAAAATGGCATCTAGAGTACATGGCAGGCCAAGATCAAGACGCAGTGTGTTAAAATCCGGACAGGACGTTAAATGTGGCTGACCGTCAGCAATTGGCCACATGGGCAGAACGGCGCCGGCGCAGCCGTCAGCCGATGGCGATGGCTGAACCGGCAGTGTCCAATTCGTAACCGGGCCAAAGCTACCTCCTCCGGCCGAGAAGGGCGTGAGGACGACGTCCAAGCCGCGGGAAGAGGTTTCAAGGCCCGAAGCTTGTTGTCCGTAAGTGCAGCCCAATCGGCATGCCACAGCGATAAAATGCGCCGACAAATGACCCTGCTACAATCTGACGAAGGGACACAACAAGAAGCTGTCCGAGGCTGGAGGACCGCAGCCTTGGCCGCGGCATCTGCAGCTTCGTTCCCAGGGATACCGACATGGCCAGGAACCCAGAAAGCTAACCGGAGAACCGACGTCCACCAGCTGCTGAAGAGAGCGCTGGATCCGGTGCACGAAAGGGTGAACCGGGTACGGATCACTGAGGCTCTGGATAGCGCTCAGGGAATCGGAGCAGATGACATAAGCAGAATGTCGGTGGCGGCAGATGTAAAGAACAGCCTGGTAGAGGGCAAAGAGCTCAGCTGTGAAGACCGAACAATGGCCATGGAGCTGGTATTTGAAACTTTGTACCCCGACAATAAAAGAACACCTGACCCCGTCATTGGTCTTAGAGCCACCTGTATAAATGAAGGTCACATTAATGAACTTCGAACGAAGTTCGACAAAACGGGAGTGATAGACCGAACCGAGGGTAACCTCCTTTGGGCGCGAGCAGAGGTCAAGGTGAACGCGAACCTGAGCCTGGAGGCAAGGTGGCGTGCGGCTCTCGCCCACTCGAAAGGTTGCAGGGAGTGAAAAATCAAGGTGTTGAAGGAGGCGACGAAAGCGAACTCCAGGGGGTAGCAGGGCAGAGACATACAACCCGTATTGACGGTCGAGAGAGTCGTCAAAAAAGGAACGATAAGACGGGTGGTCGGGCATTGCCAGTAGCCGACAGGGATACCGACAAAGCAGTATATCGCGCCGGTAGGTGAGTGGCAATTCACCAGCGTCAGCATGAAGACTCGACGGGTCTAGTATAAAACGCTCCGATCGCAAGTCGTAAACCCCGATGTTGTATGGAGTTGAGGCGGCGTAAGATGGATGGCCATGCAGAGGAGTATACAAAGTTCCCATAATCCAGCTTGGAGCGGACGATCGACCGATATAGGCGAAGTAAGACGGTTCGATCCGCTCCCCACGACATACCACTGAGAACACTGAGGACATTTAGAGAACGGGTACAACGGGCAGCCAAATATGACATGTGGAGACCAGCTAAGTTTCCTGTCAAATGTAAGACCTAAAAATTTTGTTGTCTCCACGAATGGGAGAGCAACGGGACCGAGTCGTAAGGACGGTGGGAGAAACACTTTGTAGCGCCAGAAGTTAATACAGACCGTCTTCTCGGCAGAAAAACGGAAGCCATTGGCGACACTCCAGGAGTAAAGACGGTCAAGAGAACGCTGAAGACAGCGCTCCAGGAAACATGTACGCTGCGCGCTGCAATAGATGGTAAAATCGTCCACGAAAAGGGAGCTTGATACATCAGCTGGGAGACATTCCATTATTGGATTCATCGCTATGGCGAAGAGAGCGACGCTCAAAACTGAGCCCTGTGGCAACCCATTCTCCCGGCGAAAGGTGTGACAGAACCCACACGTACCCTGATCTGTCGATCCATTAAAAAGGAACGAATAAAAAGAGGGAGGCGACCGCGAAGGCCCCATGCATGCATGGTGCGGAGATTGCCCGCCCTCCAACAGGTGTCTTAAGCCTTCTCCAAATCAAAGAACACAGCCGCGGTCGGGCGCTTCCGCAAGAAGTTATTCATAATGAAGGTCGACAAGGTAACCAGATGGTCAACAGCAGAGCGGCGCCTACGAAATCCACATTGTACATTGGTAAGTAGGCGTCGAGACTCGAGCAGCCAAACCAAACGAGAGTTAACCATTCGCTCCATCACTTTTCAGACACAGCTGGTAAGCGAGATGGGTCGATAACTGGAAGGCAAGTGCTTGTCCTTCCTCGGTTTAGGAATCGGGACAACAACAGACTCGCGCCAGCATGCGGGAACATGTCCCTCAGTCCAGATGCGATTGTAGGTACGAAGAAGAAAACCTTTACCCGCAGGAGAAAGGTTCTTCAGCATCTGAATATGAATAGAATCAGGCCCTGGAGCGGAGGACCGTGACCGGCCAAGTGCGTTTTCGAGTTCCTGCATGGTGAATGGGGCATTATAACTTTCACGATTCGAGGAGCGGAAGTCAGGTGGCCTAGCCTCCTCTGCCTGTTTGCGGGGGAGGAAGGCAGGGTGGTAATGAGCGGAGCTCGAAACCTCTGCGAAAAAGCGGCCGAAGGCATTGGAGACATCCCCAGGGGCCACAAGGACGTCATTCGCGACCGTCAAGCCAGAAACTGGTGAGTGGACCTTAGTGCCAGATAGCCGGCGCAGGCTATCCCAGATAACAGAAGGAGTAAAACTGTTGAAGGTGCTTGTGAAAGCAGCCCAGCTGGCTTTCTTGCTTTCTTTAATAATACGACGACACTGTGCACGTAATCGTTTATAATTGATACAATTTGCCACTGTAGGGTTGCGTTTAAAGGTGCGTAAAGCACGTCGACGAGCACGTAAAGCGTCTCTACATGCTGCGGTCCACCAGGGGACCGGTACGCGACGTGGAGAAGAAGTAGGGTGAGGCATGGAATATTCAGCAGCAGCGAGAATGACTTCCGTGAGGTGTGCGACCTGACGATTGCAGCTTGTGAAGGTTTGATCCTGGAAGGTCGCCCTGGAAGAGAAGAGCCCCCAGTCTGCTTTGGAGATGGTCCAACTAGATGAGCACGGAGAGGGGGTATGCTGCAGGAGATGGATAACACACGAGAAGTGGTCGCTCGAATATGTATCAGAAAGTGCATACCACTCAAACTGGCGTGCAAGTTGGGTAGTACATATAGAGAGGTCCAAATGGGAATAGGTGTGAGATGTGTCCGAAATAAAAGTAGGGGCGCCAGTATTGAGGCAGACAAGATTGAGCTGGTTGAAAAGGTCTGCTAACAGGGAGCCCCTCGGGCAGGATGCTGGAGAGCCCCAAAGGGGATGGTGGCCATCGAAGTCTCCAGTTAACAAAAATGGTGCAGGTAGCTGAGCAATAATTTGCATCGTGTCTGCCCTGGTAACGGCAGACGACGATGGAGTGTAAACGGTACAAATGGAAAATGTAAAAGTGGGGAGAGTAATTCGGATGGAAACTGCCTGCAGGCCGGTGTGCAACGTGATGGGATCGTAGTAAATATCATCCCGGACCAGCAACATAACCCCTCCATGAGCCGGGATACCTACCACAGAGGGTAGGTCAAAACGCACAGAGGTGTAGTGTGCCAAGGCAATTTGATCGCATGGGCGTAGCTTCGTTTCCTGGAGGGCTACGACGAGCGGACGATGCAAGCGGAGCAGCAACTTCAAGTCCTCTCGGTTGGAGCGAATGCTGCGAATATTCCAGTGAATAAGTGCCATCGTAAGAAAAGGAAGATGAGAGAAGGGGTCACCTCGAAGGCCGCTTAGGGCCTGGCTTCGAGCGAGCACTGCTGCCGCTATCAGTAGGCGGACAGTCATCGTCCATGGGGTCTATAGGTTCATCGGCCATCTTGGTAAGATGGCCGGGAGGAGGAGCTTCCTCCGCCGGTGAACGGCCAGATGTTCGGCTACCAGCGGTGCGGCCAGGCGAAACGGATGACGGCCTGGGGCGGCAACCGCTGGGTGGCGCAGGAGAAGAAATGCGCCGTGGCGGAGAAGGAGAACTGTGCTTCCTATGAGCCTTCTTGGAAGGACGTTTGGTGGAAGTACCGGTCGAAGGCTGGGAGGTCAAGGTACGTAGGAAGTCTGCACGGGACGGTTCCTTCTTGAAGGCCCGTGCATCTGACTTCTGGGTCTTCGTCTTAGCAGAAGCTGATGAAAGGGCTGGTGTCTGTGGGGTGATGGGAGGAAGAGGAGACGTCGACCGCGCGATCTTAGCACTGGCCGAACGGACGACCATGGTGCTGAAGGTCAGATCGCATGTCTGGGTTGCCACCTCCCTGGTAGTCCGAGGAGAGGCGAGGACAGTACTGTATTTCCCCGCTGGGAGCAGCGTGGGCTTCCTACTAGCCAATAGCTAGCGAGCAGCCGAGGTGGACACTTTCTCTTTGACCCGAATTTCTTGGATACAGCGTTCTTCCTTATTGACAGGACAGTTGCGGGAGGATGCTGCATGGTCACCCTGACAGTTCACACAACGAGGAGACGGAGGTGGACAGTCACCCTCATGGGCATCCCTGCCACAAGTGACATTTAGCCGCATTGGAACAAGACTGTCGAGTGTTATTGAAACACTGACACTGGTAGCAGCACGTAGGTGTCGGGACATAGGGGCGAACAGAAATAACCTCGTAGCCCGCTTTGATGCGCGATGGCAGCTTAACTCTATCAAAGGTCAAGAAAAGTGTCCGGGTCGGTACAAGGCCATTGTTGACCTTTTTCATGACCCCTATGGACAGCCGTCGCGCCCTGCTCAGCGAGGAAAGAATCTCCTCGTCAGTCAATCCGTCGAGGGATCTAGTATAGACCACACCACGAGACGAATTCAAAGTTCGGTGAGCCTCCACCCGGACAGGGAACGTGTACAGGAGTGTGGCACGAAGCAGTTTCTGTGCCTGAAAGCCGCTCTCAGTTTCGAGTAACAAGGTACCATTACGCAACCTTGTACAAGACTTAACAGTACCAGCTATGGCATCTACGCCCTTCTGTATAACGAAAGGGTTGACAGATCGTCCTCAGATCGAGAAATGACGAGGAACTGTGGAGTAGGCGGTAGTACTTTTGTCACTGGGGGCTGGTCATGTTTCCGTTTGTGGGCAGAAGTCGAGAGAGAAGAGAAATCCATTGCAGAGGAATCCCCCATGATTGCCAGCGTCTCCGATGGCGCGCTCCTTCCTTATGGGGACCCTCTCAGAGGGCACTCTCGCCTTAGGTGAATGTTTACACCTCAGGTCACACCTACTGAGAAACAGACAGAGGGACCAATCAGCATGGTCACAAGGTATCAGCTCAGGCAATCACCTCCCCTGGGCCTGGCCATTACCAGGGGGTACGTGCGTGCCTTACTTGTCTACCCAGGGCGGGGAATTACGCGTTACCCCGTCACCGGCTATGTGTGCGAACGCGTGGGTCGGCCTTCAGGCGCGCACAGGGAGGCAAGGGAATGAAGGCAAGGGAATGAAGGCAAGGGAATGAAGGCAAGGGAATGAAGGCAAGGGAATGAAGGCAAGGGAATGAAGGCAAGGGAATGAAGGCAAGGGAATGAAGGCAAGGGAATGACTAAGGAAGACAGTGATATGGAGAAGAACAAAGGAAGGAACCAACCAAAGAAGGAAGAAACGAGAAGTAAAAAACCAAAAAGACCACAAATATAGGTCGTGGGACCGTCCGTCTCCGGACGCAGGCGCTAACTACCCCCTTGTGGGGGATGGACTCCTTTTAGTCGCCTCTTACGACAGGCAGGAAGACCTCGGGCCTATTCTAACCCCCAGACCCGCATGGGGGAACTAAAATATGATGGCACCAAGCCATGTAGAATGACTTATGTGAGTCAAAGAATAATGCAACAAGGTGCTGGCGATTAGTAAAAGCCTGTCAGCTTTGAAGTTTCCAATCTGAGTAAATGGTCAGTTGGAGATCGTCGTCCTCTGAAACCACACTAAGGCAGAGGTAACAGGTCCCAAGATTCGAGTACCCCAACATAATCTGAAGTTAACCATCCTTTCAAGCAGCTTACAAAGCACGTTCATCAGGCTAATGGGACGGTAGCTGCTGAGAGACGTTGAGTTCTTTCCAGACTTCAGGATGGGGATATGTATAGTGTCTGGCCACTGCGAGGAGAAGGCACCTGTATGCAAATGCGGTTGAAGGACCTGCGTAGATGTTGCCTCTGGTAACCTTCAAGTGTTATCACATGGTTATGGATGGAATCTGGGCCTGGGGCCATATCGGATGAAGAGGAAAGAGCCTGTAAGGATTCCCATTCAGTGACGGGTTCATTGTAGGACCAGATTTGTGAACACAAACAGAAGAGGTCTGTTCAACTCGGCACTTCTGCCAAAGAAAGGTAGCAGTATAGCAAGAGGACCTTGGTGCTGTCGCAAAGTGTGTTGTGAGGTGTTCTGGAAGGATCAAGCAGGGGAGAAGATCGCAAGATCGATATTAGGAGAGGTGCCATGAGTGGCACTGAAGTGCGTAGGAGAACTCCTATTGAGGAGACAAATCAGTCTGTAATAAAGTGGTTAATTAGAATACCCGCACCTGTCTTAGTAGCACTCCCCCACAGAGGGTAGTGTGCATTGAAGTCCCCAAGGAGCAGACACAGGAGAGGGAGGGGGGGGGGGTTAGGGATGCTGCAGTAAGGCAGGCAGGTCAACATCATGCCTACCTGGGAGGGAGGTAGACAATTGCAAACAGTGATTGCTGGCGTCATTTTCACTAACCACTGTTGCTTCCAGGTTGATATTAAGGAGATTCCATTCACTAATACATCAGTGCAAACCAAAGTGCAGAGCCCTCCAGACGCTAACCTGGGGCCAATACAATTCTAACAGAACGCCTGATAGCCACGAAATATTGGATAGTGGTCATCATGGACGTGCATTTCTTTAAGAGCAAGACAGAACGCAGAATAGGAGGAAACAAGGCGTTGTATTTCTAGTATGTGACTATCTGTGGCAATTCAACTGGATTATAATATGGTGAGAGTCCAGATTGGACATAAAGAAGCTGAAGGGAGTTCATGTACTCTGTCAGTGGTGGACAGTGACGAGGATGGGGCGACATCCATAAACACTGGGTCCAATTTGGGATGAGGAGTGGGTAAAGCTCCTCAGGAAGCCAGAGAAGCCTCATCCTTTGACTTGCCCTGCTGCTCCTCCCAGTGTGAGGGAGGGAGGATGCATCAGTAAGGTAATAGCTGCAGCAATGTTGGGATAGGACATATAGTGAGTGGCTTTGGGGCCCCCTGAACGTGAGAGTCTTGTCCAACCCATGGTTGCAAGCTTTCTATCCTGAGGAAACTGGGGAGGGGTGTTCTGAGGGGAACACCATACCTAGCAGGAACCATAGAAGATGTCTTCCCTGGCGAGGAGGTGGTCCTGGAGGGGAAGGGATGGGATCCACCAAGGGTGAGGAAAGGGAAGGGGCAGGTTGGCGGAAGGGGAAGGGTTAAGGATGGGAAGACCTAACAGACAGAGATATGGGCAATCTATAGGGTGAAGTCTGTCAAACTACTCCTGGGCCTCAAGTTGCTGAGACAGTCAAGGATCTTTATTTGCTGAATTATTTTTTCTTTTATGTATATTGGACACTCTGGTGAGTGGGGAGAATGGAGACCAGAGCCATAGTCACATATGGGAGTGGCATTGCATCACATCGTGAGGACATATAGCCGAACTTTAGGCAATGGAAGCAATACTTGGGAGGTGGGATGTACGGTTTGATGTGTCTGTACACCATTACCTCGACCTCCTCTGACCGGGTATCCCCATCAAATGCGAGGATGAAAGCGCCAGGGCCTACACGATTGTCCTTAGGGCCTCTGGACAAACTAGTTGAAATGAACACTATGTCGTTCCATATTAGACGTAAGTTCATTATCAAACTGTAGGGCAAGGTCTCTATGCAAAATTACGCTGTATCATATTGAGTGACTTGCGAGGAGCGATAGTCAAAGGGATGTCTCCTAAATGGTTGCAGGCACAGAGGGACTGACTGCAGGTATTGTCTTTGTAAGGAGATAGGCAGATATCTTGCTTAATGAGTCGACTTCACTGAACTTGTCCTCAATACATTCCACAAAGAAAATGGCTTGGTGGCGGTAAAAGGCTCCCCATCAGTTCTGGTACAGGCTAGAATCCCTGTAAAGAGTTTTACCCCAAGCCATCAGGTCGGGGTTTAGCCAAGGGGGTAAGGCCAGGACGGCAGAAACAGGAGCAGAGACGGAAGACTCGCCTTGTTGGCGCCACCAGCCACAGCAACTGCCACCTGGCAGTACAGTAGTTGCTGGGGGTTCTGATGTCCCAAAAAGATGAACTGTTCCTAGGCTTGCACGAGGCATTCACAGTGCAGGTACCAGCAGTGTCATCCCTGTGGTGTTAGGGGCCTCAGCCTGATGGGTATGCAACAGCCCCACCACATGGATTGGCTGCCAAGCTGGTGACGTAGGAAGGAGGGGGTTGGGGGGTTGTTTTGGGGAGAAGACCAGACAGCCAGGTCATCGGTTTCATCGTATTAGGGAAGGACTGGGAAGGAAGTCTGCCATGTCCTTTCAAACGAACCTTCCTGGCATTTGCCTAGAGTTATTTAGGGATATCACGGAAAAAACCACCACCACCACCACCACCTTGTGACTAAAGTAGAACCTTATACCCACATATAAAAACCACTTTCACGGAGGAAACTGAGGATCAGTTCAGTCACCTGGTAATATTAATTATAAGGAATCGGGAAGGCTATACTTAACAATAAGGGCCAAAAGAAGGGTACATTCTACCAACGTGAGATATAGTCAGTCTGGCTCCACAACCACATTGTGGGGGTGGGTCGTTATGTAGGAGGAAACAATGTGTGAGCTGGCTATGACCAATGCATGAACAGCATGAAACAGTTGACTCCTCCTGAGAAGAGTGAAGGAAGAGCGCTAAACTGCAGTAGACTTCTTGATTGTGCAGATTTTATTATGGTGAGCAGTAGTGCTCCAGGTGGCATTCTACTTTTGGGTAAAGAGATTTAATGTAGATCCGCATATCTGCAGCTGGAATCATGAAATGGGTGATAAATATCTTATTCTCTAGCCAAACGGTCAGTCAGTTCATTCCCTGGGATGGCCACATGACTTGGGACCCAGGGAAAGCCCGAGCAGGTGGCATCGCCAAAGGCAGAGGGCAGATAGGTGGTCATTGATAACAGCTCAAACGGTAACGAGAATAGCATTGGTCGATAGTCTGCAGGCCGCTCATTGAGTTTGAACAAATTAAAACACTGTGGAGGGTGGCCTGAGAAAGGCAAAGGAGGGCCCTGAGAATGGCTAGAAGCTCTGCTGTGAACACAATACACGATTCCAGCAATAAAAGGTGTTTGAAGTATGTAGGAGACATGAAAGTGTATCACACCTTATTGATTGTCTTAGAACCACCAGATAGTGGCACCTTGGAACTCTGGAAGGATAGCACATACAAGACACCGGAAAACCCACAGGAGTGACAGAAACCTTAGGTCCCTGGAATAGAGCAGTAATGATGCATGGTCTCGGGATAATCCAAGAGGGCAGGTATGGGAGGAATGACAGGTTGTAGTCCAGTGAGTGGCGAAAGCGATCCTGACATAGGGAAGTGAGACACATGCCGACCGGAAATCCCACTCGTAGGCAGGTGTTAGGAGGGAGACGTCCCTCATTGCCAAAGAGTATGGGGTACACAGGATTGTCAAGGTATTGGCGTACAGTGATTGTGTAAGAAACAAGGAGTTGGCTCCATTGGATGTATAGAGGGGGTATCGCCGCCAGACGCAGACCACAATGATGGACAGGGTCACGGAGTTTCAAAGTGGAAGGAGCTGCTGAGCCAGAAACCTGACCACCATAATTAGTCTGTACAAGACCAGAGCGCAGTAAAGATATAGAAGAGTGGAATAGCCTGCAGCCCAAGGTGGGGGGAGGGGGTTGCACGGGGGACGGGGGTGGGGTGTACAGGGCAGGGGTGTGTGAATTCCTAAGGGACCAAACTGCTAACTTCATCAGTCCCTATACTTACTACCGGGGTGGGAGAGGCGGCGCACGGGGGTGGGAGACGGGGTGCTATGCTGTATAGGCTAAAAAAGATTTTTCCAGCATCTCTGCTCCTATTGGATCTAGGTGGTCAAAGTCCACAGTGCTGAAACTTGTGAAGTTCGCTGTCTATACCAAATTTGGTTGAAATCGATCCACGAGTTTCTGAGATCTCTACATGCCAATATGACGTTATATATATATATATATATATATATATACACAGGGTGATTCAAAAATGCATGTAAATATTTCAAGGGTGTATTTGTGAGGTAAATATAAGACAAAAATGTTCTATACAATTTTTTCCATACTTGGCTTATTACAGAGTTATGAACAAAACAGGATAATACATTCAATACAACGTAAGGTATTTAATTCCCAGAGTTCACAGTTTAATTACAGTGCATTTGGACTAACAACGCAAACTGATAAATAAACGTGACGTAACAAACTGAAACAATTCCTCGCGAACACTGTATTAATTTAGGTCCTGTTGATTGAACTACAGCAATGCACAATAACTAAGGAAAATTGAAGCATTTTACAGACTGTACTGTACTGTACTGTATTTGCACAAATCTTAATGCAATGCATGTTCAAAATGCTGTCCCTGAACTTGCAGACAGACCCGTGCTCGTCGCATCAATGATCTCTGCACATTACACAGTCCGTTCAACTCTCCACGAATAATTTCACAACCACCTTCAATTCTTTGTTGTAGCACTTCTCTGTTCGGTACTGCAGAAGAATACACCAATGTCTTTAGTCGGCCCCATAAATAAAAGTCTAAAGGGTTCAGGTCAGGTGATCTGGCTGGCCAAGCAATTGGTCCTCCGCGACCTATCCATCGATGTGGATACGCAGAATTGAGGTACGCCCTTACGTTGCGGCTGTAATGGGCGGGAGCACCATCGTGCATAAACCACATGGTGGCTCGTGTTGCAAGAGGGACATCCTGTAACAAACCGGGCAATTCTCCCTCCAAAAATTCGCAGTACGCGTGCCCATTCAGCCTTGGAGGCAGAACATGAGGTCCGAGTAAGTAATTCCCCACAATACCACACCAAATGTTTATGGGGAATTGATGTTGATATCCACGCACAATTCTCGCGCCAGGATTCTCGACAGCCCACTGGTGCATATTATGCGAATTGATTACACCCGCACGAGTAAACATGGCCTCATCTGTGAATAATATCCGCCGAATGAGCATTGGATCATTCAAATGACGCTCTTGTAACCACTGGCAGAATTGCTGACGGCGAGGATAGTCTTCAGGTGTCAATTCGTGCACTTTTTGCAGGTGAAATGGATGCAACTGTTGTCTCCGAAGCAGCCGCCATACAGTAGATTGTGGAAGTCGTACAGCTGCACTAATTTGTCTCGTACTGATAGATGGATCTTGGTCTACCAGGTCCAAAACATGTTCCTCGACGTTCACTGCATGCTCAAGTGGTCGACCTGAATGTGGCCCAGGACGAATGCCATACTCCCGCATACGTCTGTCCACAGATACAAACGTCTGATGACTTGGTAACCGTCTTCCTGGAAACAGCTCACTGTACCTTCGTCTTGCTGCAAGTGCATTTCCATCTGCTGCACCATACACAAGGTGCATATCAGCATACTCACTGTTTGAGTACATCATGTGCACGAAACCTTTAGCCTTCCGACGATGAATGAACGACAGGACGTACTT
Source organism: Schistocerca serialis cubense (assembly GCF_023864345.2). Classification (NCBI taxonomy): domain Eukaryota; kingdom Metazoa; phylum Arthropoda; class Insecta; order Orthoptera; family Acrididae; genus Schistocerca; species Schistocerca serialis. The sequence goes on along the minus strand of NC_064645.1, from coordinate 51,758,196 downwards.
TTCCGTTACCAACAACATCAGCGCCATCTTCCGTACAGTAGGAGTAAACATCACGTGCAAACAAAAACAAACACTATTCATGCAGTTTCGAATCAACTGTTGGGAGATACGTATGTGAATTACGTACCGGAATATGGCATCCTGCTGCTTGCACTGCCGTCGTTTTGATACGGACATGACTTTCGTATTTAACGATAACTCTGGAATTAAACGTTTATGGAAAAACATTTATAGAACATTTTTGTCTTATATTTACCTCACAAATACACCCTTAAAATATTTACATGCATTTTTGAATCACCCTGTATATATATATATATATAAATAAAGTCATTCTTTTTCATGCAGTTCAGTCTCACCATTCTCACCTTAACCTACATTAGTTTTCAGATCTGCGTTTGGTATCAAACATTTCGAGCAGTAAAGATAATCCAGTTTCTGTCAGAGGATATGTGCAAATGTTTTGCAAAGAAATATCGTCAGCTTACTGCCTTTAATCTCTGCAATTCCTATCCTCTTATGTGTCTGTATGGACCTCTGTATAGTTATGGTCACTACATAGAGGATACATTGTCTGATAGGAAAAGTTACTTCCTTATCATAATAGTGGTAACGAAATTATGTTCAGTTTATCTTCTGTGGAAAAGGCAGAGTGTGTGTTATAAAATGGGAAGATATGAAAATGATGCCATTTATTGACTAATCAAAGCTAAGATATCAAATTCGTTTAGAGAGGAAAATAAACTGCGTCAGCTTATAAAAAGAGTTACAGTTCCTGAAAATGCGAAGCTACGAAATGCTTGTAAAATCTGCGAGTAACTAGAAGCAGGTAGCCAGTCCCACACTAAAAACAGGCAAAACAAGAGTTCATAACGATGTTTAAGTACGTATCCAAGCTGCATAAAATATCTTTACTTTCTGACGAATCGTATTGTCGTATCATGGATGTTTTGCTTTTATTGCAGATCTCCCTCTCTCTCTTCCTAAAATTTTCCTCATAATTTGTTCCACATCGAGAACAGTAGCACGAAATCGTCTTCAGTAAAAATGATAGAACAAGAAAATATAGAAGAAAATTACGAACATTAAAGGACTCACTTTAGCGAACACTAACTCATTAAAGCAATGTGGTTTGGAAAATAAATTTAGTCTGAAGGATTAAGGGGTGAATGACTCCATTCTAGACTACCAAAGTGGTGGATGTTTCTTTTCGGTTGGTAGTCGCGTTTAGCAGACAGCTTTACACGGCACGACGGGCAGGTGGGCCACCGCCGGCGCCTGTTGTCCGTCTGCTGGAGCCTCCAGACTCTCCAGATTCTCCGGACTCTGGAGACTGCGCGAGGGCGTCTGCCAAGGCGGCGGGGTCCAGGAACCCCAGCTGGGGCGGCGCCTCCCGCTGCTCCCTGCAACGTGTGCCAACAACTCGCGTGAACCGACGCTCTGCGTGGAGCAAGTTCTATTGTAGACTGAAATGTCATGTACAGCTGTCTACAGGGGAATTTTGTAATATATACTGATCAGACAGAACATTATGACAACCGACCTACTATCGATATAAATACCACCAGGCGGTAGAGTAACCTGGCGACGAATGACTGCTACTCAGTCACACGCACACTGTATGTAGTATGTCAGCGTGGTGTGTGTGTGTGTGTGTGTGTGTGTGTGTGTGTGTGTATGTGTGTGTGTGTGTGTGTGTGTGTAACAGTACATCGAACACTTCTAGCGATGGGCCTCTGCAGCCGACGACCCGTGCATGTGCCAATGTTTACAGGCACGTGACCGTGTGCACTAGTCATTTGCGCAGTGCAGTGCGTTGCATTGACTCATGAATCCCAACAGTGATGCTGATGTGAGGGCATAATTCCATCGTCTTCCAGGGCAACACCCGCTTGACATTTGTACTGTGAAACAGAGAAGTTGGCAGTGGCTCCATTATGCTCTGGGGAACATTCACGTGAGCAACCATGGGTCCAGTGGAGCTCATGCAAGGCACCATGACGGCCAAGGACTGTCGCACACTGGTAGTAGATCACGTACACCCCTTCTTGATCATGTTTCCCGACGGCAGCGGAATTTTTCAACCAGATAACGCGCTATGCCACAAGGCCAAGAGTGCGATGGAATGGTTCTAAGACCACAGTGACGAGTTATAGTTAATGTGCTGACCTCCAGCTCGCCAGAATTGAACCCGATCTAACTCATCCGGGATGCGATTGAACTTTGCGTCAGAGCTCATTGCCCTCCTCCCCAGAATTTATGAGGATTAGGTGACGTGTGTATAGATGTACGTACGTACGTGTGTGTGTGTGTGTGTGTGTGTGTGTGTGTGTGTGTGTGTGTGTGTGGTGACACCTCCCTTCAGCGACCTACCAAGGCATGATTGCTTCCATGCCACGACGCATCGCCGCTGTAATTCGTGCCAGAATAGGACATACCGGCTATTAGTTGGGTGGCCGTAAAGTTCTGCAACTGGCTGATCAGTGTGTTATGACTGTCTTACGTTCTATGAGCAACATAGACATGTCCAGCATTGTCTCGACAGTCTTGTTAAATTCAACTCTGCTCTTCACAAATCACGATTGCCAGTGACGCAATAGAGGAAATAAGTTTGTTACGGCGCTTCTAAATTTGTTAATGTTTTGTTTGGTTGCACGCTAACACCTAGAAAAAGGAAGTACTGTATCCTAAGCGATATCAACAACGTATTTGAGTACATCGAAAATTGTCTGATGTGTGTTGGACCTTTGTTGAAATTTTACGTTACTGGCTTCGTAGACAGCGTTATTTGCGTCTCAGGAGGGTTTCACATAGAGGAAATTCCACCCATCACTTGATTGAGAAATTCTATATTTGAAGCAAGCAACCATTCATATTGGGCACACGATACAATTTTGCAAATATTTTGGTCACCCTTTTTTAATCATCATGCGTTTCGATACATCAGAACACAGCTGTGGCGAGAGCAAGACCTACATTATAAGAAAGTCTACTTTTCATCCCTAATACAGCAATTTCTTCTCATACAATAAAATACGGAGCAAAGGTCACGAGATTGAGCACAATACTCAGAAAATAGGACACTCACTCATGCTTGTACAACTACTTTTTGTTGGTATTTTAATTTTTTCAGATGCTAAATATGGGTTGTGTGATGTCATTTTCTGTTGCTTTGAGATTCGCTCTTTCTGGCGTCTTTTCGTACTCCCCTTCCCTGTCACTTAACACCTCATATCCCACCCTTTCCCTAATCATGTTTATCTTTCAATATTTCTATGGATGATACGTTTATGCTGCTAGCAAATAACTATGTTCCAACTATGTAACCTCTATGTTTTTTTGATTTTACGCCACTGTCATTTACGTTTCACACTGTTACTCTTTCACATACTGGTTTCTGAACGTTGGGCGCATGTTTTTACTTATAACCTTCAACATACGCTTTTCTGCACCCTTATTTAAGGTATCCTTTAAGGTTTTGCTCTTACTAATGTACATTTTAACCCATTGGTTTTAGTCAGGTAGTACGTTTGTAATTTTGGCAATATGATTTTTCGTTACGTTGGGCATTACTGTAGTTTTCCTAGTGGCTTTGTCACAGCCGGGTTGTAAAACATCAAAACAAACATGTTAGCCATTGTACTAATGGTGCACTGTTCCGTTTCTGCTCCTATTGTTTAATTTATATGCAATGCTGACCACGTCTGCATTTGTACTAAGTTTATACACTCGTCTGGCTTCTTTCGTTGTTACTTCAGGTAACAGTACACTGACTTTTTCTTTTACATACTAGAGGTTTCTCATAGCAGCCATTATTTGGTATTAAATTTATTATCTATACGACATAACACCATCTGGCGTCTGTAATATTTTCATCATCGGTAAGTTATCTGTCCACAGTGAGCTTGGCACTTCACTCCACTGGTATGGAAATTATTATCAGTGATTTGTGTGCTCACTTTTGTGATCTTTGCTTTGTGTTTTATTGCAAGTGTAAGTAGAAAATACTCTATTATAATTGGAAAAATTAATTACATTTCTTATAATGTATTTCTCGTTCTCGCCACACCTGTTTTATGATGTATCGGAGCGCAGATAGTCTTGGTCGTAAATTTATTCACTATTTCCTACGCGAAATTCTACCTGGTACAAATTGCAGTAATATCCGATTGTGCCTCGAATTATCAATCTAGTGCTCTTAACGTGCTCCTAACGTGGAAAATGCAAGGCTGCGTACTCGTGCCATACAAGCATTTGTGAGTGAAAGTGTGAGCACACGTCAAGACAGAGGTCCACAAATACTCAATCGTAGGCAGAGGGCAGGGATCACCGCAATGCACTGGTAATGTAAAGGCCACTAGTCATCTAAACCTGCCACCAACTGATGCCCAAATAACTGGACGCCACTTAAGCATTACGACAAGGAGTCTACGCGACACCATTATACACTACGGGCCATTAAAATTTCTACACGAAGAAGAAATGCAGATGATAAACGGGTTTTCATTTGACAAATATACTACAAATGACATGTGATTACATTTTCACGTAATTTGGGTGCATGGGTCCTGAGAACTCACTACCCAGAACAACCACCTCTGGCCGTAATAACGAGCTTGATACGCCTGGGCATTGAGTCAAACAGAGCTTGGATGGCGTGTACAGGTACAGCTGCCCATGCAGCTTCAACACGATACCACAGTTCATCAAGAGTAGTGACTGGCGTATTGTGACGAGCCAGTTGCTCGGCCATCATTGACGAGACGTTTTCAATTTGTGAGAGATCTGGAGAATGTGCTGGCCAGGGCAGCAGTCTTACATTTTCTCTATCCAGAAAGGCCCGTACAAGACCTGCAACATGCGGTCGTGAATTATCCTGCTGAAATGTAGGGTTTCGCAGGGATCGAATGAAGAGTAAAGCCACGGGTCGTAACATCTGAAATGCAACGTCCACTGTTCAAAGTGCCGTCAATGCGAACAAGAGATAACCGAGACGTGTAAGCAATGGCACCCCATACCATCACGCCGGGTGATACGCCAGTATGGCGATGAATACACGGTTCCAATGTGCGTTGACCGCGATGTCGCCAAACACGGGTGCGACCGTCATGATGCTGTAAACAGAACATGGTTTCATCCGAAAAAATGACATTTTGCCATTCGTGCACCCAGGTTCGTCGTTGAATACACCATCGCAGGCGCTCCTGTCTGTGATGCAGGAGTCAAGGGTAACCGCAGCCATGGTCTCCCAGCTGAAAGTCCATGCGGCTGCAAACGCCGTCAAACTGTTCGTTGCAGATGGTTGTCTTGCGAACGCCTCCATCTATTGACTCTGGGATCGAGACGTGGCTACACCATCCGTTACAATCATGAGGATAAGATGCCTGCCATCTCGACTGCTAGTGATACGAGGCCGTTGGGATCCAGCGCGGCGTTCCGTATTACCCTCCTGAACTCACCGATTCCATATTCTGCTAACAGTCATTGGATCCCGACAAACGCGAGCAGCAATGTCGCGGTACGATAAACCGCAATCGCGATAGGCTACAATCCGACCTTTATCAAAGTCGGAAACGTGGTGGTACACATTTCTCCTCACACGAGGCATCACGACAACGTTTCACCAGGCAACGCCGGTCAACTGCTGTTTGTGTATGAGATATCGGCTGGAAACCACGTAAGTGTTGCCACCGGCGCCAACCTTGCTGTGATTTGCAAATGATTAGCTTTTCAGAGAATTCGCACATCATCTTCCTGTCCGTTAAATTTCGCGTCTGTAATACGTCTTCTTCGTGGTGTAGCAATTTTAATGGCCAGTAGTGTAAGTAACTATTTTAACGTTATTCCTTACCACGTACATGTTCAGCACTACCAAAGTAGTACACATCTCTAGGACGGTGAACACACTGAGCGCACAGCGGCGGGTCGGCGTTACCTGTTTGCCGGGGAGGACGCGTCCGCTGGTGGGTAGCTGGCGGCTCCTCTGGTCTGGTCCGACGGCTTGAGAGCGTCCGCCAGCGCCTCGGGGTCGAAGTACCACCGCAGAGGAAAAAGAGAGCCGCCGGGCAAGGCTGGGGCTGGCCAGGGTGTCCTCTGCTCCCTGCAATGGAGCACACTCGCGTAGAGCGGCGATGTTCAGATCTTCCTCCGTCTACGTGGAACTCTCAACCTATGCTACATTCAAAGAGGACATAATTCTTACACGTCCAATGCGACTTGGGCCTCACCAAGGTGTTTTTTTTTTGGTGGGGTTTAAGGGCGCTCAACTACTGAGGTCATTAGCGCCCAGTCACAGTTGTTAGAGCACATGGAATATAGTAAAACTCAAGGGGAGGGGGGGACACCAGGAAGGCCTGAAAGATGCAGATAAAATTAGTAAAAAGTTAGATGTCTTTGGACAAGCCAGTCAAAGTTACAAAACGCAGAACACGAGCAGCTGCTCGAGCGTCATCAGCTAAAATACTCGGTAAAGTAGATGGCAGGGACAGGACAACACGAGATTGACTAAAGTGGGGACACGACAATAAAACATGGCACACTGTTAATGCCTGACCACAAGGGCACTGCGGGGCTGGGTCACCAGAGAGCAGGTAGCGGTGGCTAAACCGGCAATGCCCAATCCGCAACCTGGTCAGAAGGACCTCTTCTCGCCGAGATGGTCGGGAGGAGGTTGTCCAAGCAGTTGGGAGCGGTTTTACTGCCCGGAGCTTGTTTCCTTGGAGGGATGGCCAAGCATCCCACCACAACGACACAAGCCTCTTACAAACAACCCCACGAACGTCAGATGACGGGACACAACGGGAGGCTGGCCGAGGCAGGAGGACTACAGCCTTGGCTGCAGCATCTGCAGCCTCATTCCCAGGCACTCCTACATGTCCGGGAACCCACAGAAAGCTGACAGGAGAACCATTATCAGCGAAAGAGTGGAGGGACTGCTGTATCCGTTGAACCAAGGGATGGACCGGATAGTGAGCTCCAAGGCTCTGAAGAGCACTCAGTGAGTCAGAGCAGAGTACATACGATGAATGGCGGTGGCGGCGGGCATACTGACTGGCCTGATGGAGAGCAAAAAGCTCGGCTGTAAAGCTGGAACATTGGTCGAGGAGCCGGTATTTAAAGGTGGCGGCCCCGACGACAAAGGCACAGCTGACATCATCGTCAGTTTTGGAGCCATCGGTGTAAATAAAGGTCTGACCGGCAAGTTGAGCACGAAGTTCGACAAACCGTGAGCAATACACTGCAGCCTGAGTACCCTCCTTCGGGAGTGAGCTGAGGTCGAGGTAAATATGAACCGGAGCCTGGAGCCTAGGTGGTGTCGGGCTCTCACCCTCTCTGAAGGTGGTAGGGAGGGTAAAATCCAATTGTCGAAGCAGGCGACGGAAGCGGACTCCGGGGGGCAGCAGGGCAGACACATACAACCTGTACTGACGGTCGAGAGAATCGGCGAAGAAGGACTGGTAAGAGGGGTGGTCGGGCATAGACAACAGCCGGCAGGCATACCGACACAGCAGTACGTCGCGCCGGTAGGTCGATGGTAATTCGGCAGCTTCAGCATAAAGACTTTCGACAGGACTTGTGTAGAAGGCTCCGGTCGCAAGACGTAACCCCCGATGGTGGATGGAGTTGAGCCGGCGTAAGAGGGATGGCTGACCAGACGAGTAGACGAAGCTCCCATAATCCAGCTTCGATCGGACTATGGACCGATACAAGCGAAGCAGGACAGTGCGATCCGCTCACTAAGATAAACCACTAAGAACTATGAGGACATTAAGGGAACGTGTACAACGGGCCGCCAAATAAGAGACATGTGGAGACCAACAAAGTTTCCTGTCCAACGTGAGCCCTAGAAACTTAGTTGTGTCCACGAATGGGAGAACAACGGGACCGAGATGTAAGGATGGCGGAAGGAACGCTTTATATCGCCAAAAGTTGATACAAACCGTCTTCTCTTCAGAGAACCGGAAGCCATTTGCCACGCTCCATGAGTAGAGGCTGTCTAGAGAACGCTGAAGGCAGCGCTCCAGGAGGCATGTTCTCTGGGCACTGCAGTAGATCGCGAAGTCATCGACAAAGAGAGAGCCTGAGACATTAGATGGAATGCAATCCATAATTGGATTGATCGCGATGGCAAAAAGGGCTACGCTCAAGACGGAGCCCTGAGGCACTCCGTTCTCCTGGAGGAAGATGTCTGACAATACGGAACCCACACGTACCCTAAACTTTCGATCCGTTAAAAAGGAATCAAAAGGGGCAGACGACCGCGTAGGCTCCACCTGTGCATAGTGCGGAGGATACCTCCTCTCCAACAGGTATCATAAGCCTTCTCCAAGTCGAAGAACACGGCTACCGTTTGGCGCCTGCGCAAAAAGTTGTTCATGATGAATGTCGACAGGGTCACAAGGTGGTCAACAGCGGAGCGGCGGCGACGAAAGCCGCATTGGACACTGGTAAGTAGCCGTCGAGATTCAAGAATCCAGACTAATTGAGCATGAACCATGCACTCCATCACCTTACAGACACAGCTTGTAAGAGAAATGGGGCGGTAACTAGAAGGAAGGTGTCTATCCTTTCCAGGTTTGGGTATAGGAACAACGACGGCGTCACCCCAATGCATGGGGACCTGACCTTCGGTCCAGACGCGATTGTAGGTACGAAGAAGGAAGCTTTTGCCTGTCGGAGAAAGGTGTGCCAGCATCTGAACGTGAATGGCATCTGGCCCCAGAGCAGAGGACCGGGACAGTGCAAGCGCACGTTCAAGTTCCCGCATAGTAAAGGGGGCATTATAAGTTTCCAGATTCAGCGAGTGGAAGGAAGGTCGCCGAGCCTCTTCTGCCTCTTTCCTGGGAAGGAAGGCAGGGTGGTAATGGGCGGAGCTTGAAACCTCCGCGAAAAACCGGCCGAAGGCGTTGGAGACAGCCACAGGATCAACAAGGACCTCATTACCTGAGGCCAGGCCAGGTACCAAGGAGTGGGCCTTAATGCCCGACAGCCGGCGCAGGCCCCTCATACAACAGAAGAGGGAGTAAAACTGTTAAAGGAGCTGGTGAAAGAGGCCCAACAAGCTTTTTTGCTGTCTTTGATGACTTTACGGCATTGCGCTCTGAGTCTTTTGTATTCAATACAATTCGCCAACGTAGGATGGCGGCGAAAGGTGCGTAAAGCACGTCGTCGAGCACGGATAGCGTCTCTACAAGCCTCGTTCCACCAGGGGACGGAAACGCGACGTGAAGGAGTACGAGGTATGGAACGTTCGGCAGCATGGATAATAACAGCCGTGAGGTATTCGACCTGACTGTCAGAACTGGGAAAAATCGTGGTCCGGAAAGGTCGCCAGGGAGGAGTAAAGTCCCCAGTCAGCTTTCAGTATGTTCCAGCTCGAAGGACGTGGGGATGGGGTGGGGTGCAGGAGACGAACGACACAGGGGAAGTGGTCGCTCGAATAGGTGTCAGAAAGGACATACCACTCGAACCGACGGGCAAGAGTGGTAGTACAGATCGAGAGGTCCAAGTGGGAGTAGGTATGAGTAGAGTCCGAAAGGAAAGTCGGGGCGCCGGTATTGAGGCAGACAAGATTGAGATGGTTGAAGACATCCGCCAAGAGTGAGCCTCTTGGACAGGATGCAGGAGAGCCCCAAAGGGGATGATGGGCATTGAAGTCGCCAAACAATAAGAACGGCAGAGGAAGCTGAACAATCAGGTGCATCATGTCAGCCCGACTAACTGCGGACGACCATGTAGTGTAGACGCTACAAACAGAAAAAGTGAAGGCAGAAAGAGTAATACGGACAGCTCTTGCTTGGAGTGGGGTGGTCAATGGGATGGAATGGTAATAGAAATCGTCCCAAACGAGCAACATGAACCCACCATGAGCTGGGATACCGTCCACAGGGGTGAGGTCATACCGCTCCGAGGTATAGTGGGTAAAGGCAATACAGTAAGTCGGGCGCAACTTGGTTTCCTGGAGACCAAGGACGAGCGGACAGTGCAGGCGGAGGAGCAGTTTTAATTCCTCCCGATTAGATCAAATACCTCTTATGTTCCAATGTAACAAGGCCATCGCTAGTCAAAAAAGAGGGGGAACGAGACGGGGAAGAGCTGGTCACCTCGACGGCCACGGAGGGCCAGGTTTCGAGAGAACAACGCTACAACCGGCGGGAGGCGGATCCTGTTCCATCGAGTCGTCACCAGCTGCGGTTGCCGTCCCGGGTTGTGTAGGAGGGGCAGCATCATTTGCCGACGAGAGGCCAGCTGAGCGCCTGGCAGCAGAGCGTTCCGGCGAAACTGAGGACGGCCGGGAGCAGCGACTCACGGATGGAGCGTCAGACAAAACGCGCCGGGGTGGAGAGGGGGATAGAGACGCCGCCTTGGAAGCCTTCTTGGAAGCCGCCTTGGAAGCCGCCTTGGAAGCCGCCTTGGAAGCCGCCTTGGAAGCCGCCTTGGAAGCCGCCTTGGAAGCCGCCTTGGAAGCCGCCTTGGAAGCCGCCTTGGAAGCCGCCTTGGAAGCCGCCTTGGAAGCCGCCTTGGAAGCCTTCTTGGAAGCCTTCTTGGAAGCCTTCTTGGAAGCCTTCTTGGAAGCCTTCTTGGAAGCCTTCTTGGAAGCCTTCTTGGAAGCCTTCTTGGAAGCCTTCTTGGAAGCCTTCTTGGAAGCCTTCTTGGAAGCCTTCTTGGAAGCCTTCTTGGAAGCCTTCTTGGAAGCCTTCTTGGAAGTCAGAGGAGGCGCAGGGATGGTGGGCTGGACCCAACGAAGGTCCTCACGCACAGGGTCCGTTTTGTAACGCCGGACCTCGGAAGCTGGGGTATGGAACGTTTCCCCGATGGACACCTGAGAAGATCGCTTCTCAGGCGGCGGGGGGGGGGGAGGAGGAGGAGGAGGAGGAAGGGTGGCCCCTGGGGCAGAGAGAGTGGGGCCATGGGGGAGGAGGATTTGGAAGGGAGGGATTTGGGAGGCAGAGGCATAGACCCCGGATGGGGGGAGGATGCGGATTGGGGGCAGGATAGGGGTGAGGATACCATGGAAGGAGTGGACACAACTGAGGCAAACGAAGTGGCCAGTGACACGGGATGGAGGCGGTCACACTTCTTCCTGGCCTCAGAATAAGAGAGACGATCCAAGGTTTTGATTTCTTGAATCTTCTCCTTCTGATACACGGGGCAGTCTGAGGATCTAGGCAAGTGGATGCCAGGACAATTAATGGACCGAGGTGGTGGGGTGCATGTATGTTCCTCACGAAGAGGATGTCCACTATCGCCACAAAGGGGCTCAACCTCACACCGTGACGACGTGTGCCCGAAGCGCGAACACCTAAAACAGCGCATAGGAGGCGGGACGTAAGGTCGCACGTCGCACCGGTAGCACATCACCTTTACCTTCTCCGGGAGAACGTCCCCCTCGAAGGCGAGGATAAAGGCCCCGGTGTCGATGCAACTGTCTTTAGGGCCGCGCTGGACTCGCCGGACGAAATGCGCGCCTCGGCGCTCCAGGTTGGCCCTGACTTCTCATCAGATTGCAGCAGGAGGTCCCGATGAAAAATAACCCCCTGCGTCCTATTTAGTGCCAGATGCGGGACAATGGACACTAGGATGTCCCGTAGGCGGTCGCACGCCTGGAGCGCCGCCGACTGTGTGGCGGAGGTGGTCTTTATAAGAACGGACCCCGAACGCATCTTGCTGAGAGCCTCGATTTCCCTGAAGATGTCCTCAACGTGCTGAACAAAGAACATGGGCTTGGAGGTGGCGAAAGTCCCCCTATCGGTTCGAGAACAGACCAAATAGCAGGGGAAGTACTTCGCCCCAAGCCGGCGGGCCTGTCCCCCCTCCCAGGGAGTGGCCAAAGGGGAAAGGGCAGGAGAACCAGAGACAGTACCTTTCGTTTTGAAAGACTGTCGCAGAGCGACCCGATACGTGTTGACGTTTCATCTGCCAAACGTCCGCCCCGATACCACCCACTCCGTCCAGGGGCTCTCCCAACGGGCGCCACCCAGTCTCAAGGGCCACCTGGCAGGATGACCGTTGCCAGGAGTCCTGATGCCCCAAGGAGACGGGCATCTACTCCTTGGCCGACGTGGGGAGGGTGCAGCTCAGGTATCGGCAGTACGATCCCTGTGTTGTCAGGGGGCTACAACCTAGAGGGTACATGACGACCCCACCACAACGGGCTGGCTACTGTGCTGGATTTCTGGTGCCATGGGAAGTCCATCACGATCGTAGGTGCAGATGGGGACGCACTATGGGCGTAATTTGTACAACCCATCAGGCGTTTAGGCCCAATTGGAGGAATAGTGGGTATGGCTACATCGCCAGTACAATGCTGAGTGCCAAGGTCTTAGTGCACTGAGGACCAGTGGTACACCACGTAAGGTGTCCTTCCCCAAAAGGCTCGTACTTCTGTAAAATTTTGAAAAATGGAGGTCAAACCCCCAAGGGGGACAATCACATGCAAGGCCAAAACGGTTGAAACTCCTTTTAGTCGCCTCTTACGACAGGCAGGAATACCTCGGGCCTATTCTTACCCCGGACCCGCATGGGGGGGGGGGCTCACCAACGTATTTGCTCCCAGGGGATCGTCGTGTCCCACTTTTCTATAGTGTGGTGGTTTACTAACCATTTGAACTCTCAATGTCCACTGCAGGGCACCTGAAACATGTTGCCGCTGCCTGTTTGGAGTAGTGTACCTGGTAAATGAAATGATCGTGTATCATTGATGACCGGAACGCCCCAACCAGGGAAGTTTTGCCGCCGAGCTGCAAGTCTTATGTCAGGTAACGCCACACTTGGCGACTTGCATGACAGTGATGAATGATTAGGACAACGCGATACCCAGCCCAGGAGAGGAGAAAATATCCAGCCCCGGAGAGGAGAAAATATCCAACCCGGCCCGGAATCTAAACTGGGCCTGCTGCACGACGGCGGGCGAACTTCTTACCACTCAGGCAGGCGGACAGTGTGTCAGTACTTCTGTCGGCGCAATTTAGAGTTTTAAGAGGCAGTATTCATCATTTTCATTATTTTAAATTGTACATTAACTGTTTCAGTCTGTTCTCACGACTGGCAGTAGTTGAAACTTGTCAGAAACTTTCGCTACAGTACTCCTTTGACGACACAAAATCAGTGCAGTCAGCATGGAAAGTGATCCGCTACATTGGCGTATGCAGTGGTGTCAGTCTAGCATCCAGCCACTGTCACTGACAAACAAAACACTCATGGTGTGCATCCAGCCACTGATCTTCCGGCCACGGCTGGAAACTCCCGGTTAGTGACTAGTTGGTTGGTTTGTTTGTTGGTTTCGGGGGGAGGAACAAACAGCGAGCTCATGGGTCTCTTAGCCGGCCGGAGTGGCCGAGCGGTTCTAGGAGCTTGAGTCTGGAACCACCCGACCGCTACGGTCGCAGGTTCGAATCCTGCCTCGGGCATGGATGTCTCTGATGTCCTTAGGTTAGTTAGGTTTAAGTAGTTCTGAGTGGTAGGGGACTGATGACCTCAGATGTTAAGGCCCATTGTGCTCACAGGCATTTGAACCTTTCACCGTTCCCGTCGCATTAAGCAAGGATGGGGAAGTAAATCGGCCGTGCCCTTTGAAGGAAACCATCCCGTTATTTGCCTGAAGCAATTTAGGGAAATTACAGTAAACCAAAATCAGGATGGCCGGACGCGGGTCTGAACCGTCGACCTCCTGAATACGAATCCAGTGTGCTGACTATTGAGCCACCTCGCTCGGTGTTTACTGGTACATGTGACTCCTGTAGTGGACCGGCACATCAGTTTTGTCATTCGGAAGTATTTTACTATTAGATTTCCTGTCAAAATTATTGATGCTTGTAATCAGTAACGTCAATGATCGCCAGGATTAAGACGTCTACTTTTTTTATTAATCGCCTCTTTCCTATATACTGTGTAACAGTCTCCGTTTTAATGAGCCAGGCTGGGCACAGAGGTCCAGATGAGTGTTCGGTCCGCCTTCCGAAGTATTGATCTCTCGACAAATGTAATTGTTTAAAATATTGTCACATAAATAAAACCGATGCCAGGCGGGGAAGAGGGGGGGGGGGGGGGGGGGGTGAGACCACATGGATACTAGATTAAAAAAGGTAGCACATTTACCAGGTGCCTGAATATTTTAACATGACGATTGAATTACATGCGCGGCGCGCAAAGAGAGAAAACGAACTGTAAGAAATTTTATTCTTTATGATCGCACAGATAGCTGAGGGCTCAACTGGCTCGTCCAAGGACCTACTTCAGACTAACAAAGCAAGCACGCTATCGATCTGAAATTTCGCACGTTAAAATGCGCTAAAATCCATTAATTGCACAGAAAATTCAACACAGCCTAAATTCACTCGAGGGAACAACTGATTATCGCTGATCAACACAGCAGACAAGTTCACGCCATGTGGTGCGAAGCAAGAAGGAAAATTTATATTACAGGTGAAACCGAAAGAATTCAAACTACAATAATAAGTGAAAACGTTCACACGAGAATGTAACCATGCAAGCCTACACTCTTAGGAAAATCTACTGTAACGTAATGTCTGCATCACTAGATGGGAAGCCTTTGCACGCTAGTGGTTCTGGTAGCAAAAATAAAGTAACGAAAGACAATTATTAAAATTGGTAAATTGTATCATGGCCTATACTGCGTAAACTGTCATATAATGAACCTATCGCTGTAATAAAATGTGACCTATTATTTCAGCTAGCCTTAAGACTAAGCTCAGTCTTAAGCTACCGACCACACTCACCGACTGCCCAGCGTCAAGTGCCTGAGTAAGCACCTCTGAAAACAACGAATCTCAGCAGGTAGCCAGAACAGACCAAAGGAGTTGCTCCTGGTACCAACCTGCCTACTCTCGATAAAGACTACTTAGAAGGCACAAACCTCTTTGCTTTGACTGAACACCCAAAGTTGGCCAAACTGAACACAGCAGACAGGAAGGTCCATACTGCAAGCTACCAATGGAAACACGAAAAATCGCATTCAATTGCACTTTCACACAGACAGTAATGTGAAGGATGGAAATCTAGCAGCATAAAATATTTTCAGTGTGTATCTAATTGAGGGCTTGCATGTGAACAATTAGGTAATTTAGGTACTTTTATAGCGATGCTCTACACAGACCTTTCAGTGGATTTCCATATCCCGATTCACCAGTTACAGCTTGATCCCATTCCTCAAGTTGTCCACTCTGTCAGGACATTCGAGTGTTAGATCACTGCTGCCCCATATCCATCGTGAGTTCTCTGATTCTGTTTCGCTGAAGTGATTTGTTATTCAACAGAACCTTGATGAAATGCACATGGGCCAATGGTGAGCCATATGATTATCGGCCAGTCCGACCAATGCAGACTTGCGATATTTGCAAGGTAATGTCGGAAGCTCACCTGTACCGTTAACTGCTACGTACCAATTATGGTTCACATGTACCATGAGGAAAATACGGCTGAACTTAACACTGGTTGGTTTCAGACAACTGGGAGGGCTGGGTTAATACTGTCAGGAGCGAAACATCGTGACAGTTCCATATTGGCATCTGGATGCAAATTACGACTGATAAAACTGAAGGAAGAGCACAAACGTGCAAAAGAGAAAGGGAAGAAGGGGTTGAAGGGAACACCTAGAATGACGTCTCGATAACTTAGGGTTCTCTTCACTGAGTGGCCCATTATCTGTCCGATGGCCAACAGAGCTCCGATGGCTAAGTGCCGATGCACAACCCAGAAGGGATGCAGTGCCAAAGGCTCAGCAAAGGAGTGTGTTTCGGCTGGGATTCTGTAGGAATGAAAACCGGCTTGTGTCTATTCAAGGGTTCTCAGAGTGCTGCACAGTAATGTGAAATCGCTCTCCGACCTATGGTCCAGCTCTGCAATCAATATTTCGGAAACGAGTTCATTTTCAAGACTACAAAACAGCTGCAATAGCATGGTGTGGCCACCCACTGAAGTGAAACTGACGTGGACCAACAAATCTAGTCTTCGTTGGAGAAATCCTTGTCATTCATTGCAAGTCATCAGGAACGTCTCAGTGGAAGAGTGGCGCTAGGTTTAACACTACCGTCTGTACCACTTTTGGGACTGCGTGACTTGCGCTTAGCGACCTAGTGTGAAATCTGGAAACCCACCGAGGGTTTGCCGAATGCATGCCATGAAAGATATCTGCTGTGTGCCGGTCGGAAGGTTGTTCAGTGCGCTATTGAATACCTTGTCACTGTCATTTGTAGGAGGCGCTGTGCCCGGTATAAAATGACAAGGTAAACCAGCGATATTTGTATCGACAAATCACAGCAAAGAAGTTGTCACATTCATCCTAAGTGGAAGACATACTTCATCTTATAGAAAACGAGTTGTCTAATACTTCACACAGCATGCAAAATGGCAGAAAAACAGATTGCAGTACTGAGCACAAGCAGGGAGAGGGAGAGAGGGGGAGAGAGAGAGGAGAAAAGGAAAAGTGGTATAGTCATTGAGAACTGACATTTGGTATACATTCCTTCAAAAATTTCATTTATGATAACTTAATTGATTGAATGTAATGTTCATTATATTTCTTCAAGTTTCTTTATGCATATTACACCTTTTCATAAAATGGTTTCCTGAATGTCTCATCGCATCTACTGCCTCACGATATAATTTTAAATATCAGGCGATAATTACAATAATTAGTTCACTCTTTAAGAAACTAAGAATTCAGCAAACAATGTAATTATTACAGCAATTCAAGTTTGGAGAAATTAGAGTGGAGGAATGATTCGCTGAAATTTCTACTGTGTGCATATTCTAGACTACCAGAGTGGTCTATATCCTCAGGAGAGGGATGTCCAGCGGACTGCGTCTTACCGAGCAGAGGGCGATGAGCTGCTGCCGGAGACGGGGGCGCCTGGTGAGCGGCCAGCAGCAGCTGCTGCTGCTGCTGCTGCTGCTGCTGCTGCTGTTCCTCCTCCGGACGGCGCCAGAGCTTCAGCCAGCATCTCGGGGTCGAAGTAGCCCTGCACGGGCCGCGACCCCCACGCTTCCCTGGAACACGCGAGGCCTCGCGTCAGCCGGTAGACTGTGTGGCGGCCTCTCATGGCTCTCCGAGGAGCGAGCGACTCTAGCTCCCGTAGCAGTGACGCCAACACAATGTACATACGTGTCCTGATATCTGGAGAGAGTGCTGCACTAAAGGCCTTACACTTCACACTCCAGGACTGGGATCAGTATGAAGTGTAAGGCGTACGAACAACCTAGAAGTGTCTGCTACATACACAACTGGTCATTAAAATTGCTACACCACGAAGATGACGTGCTACAGACGCGAAATTTCACCAACAGGAAGATGCTGTGATATGCAAATCATTAGCTTTTCAGAGCATTCACCCAAAGTTGGCGCCGGTGGCAACACCTACAACGTGCCGACATGAACGTTTACAACCGATTTCTCATACACAAACAGCAGTTGACCGGCGTTGCCTGGTGAAACGTTGTTGTGATGCCTCGTGTAAGGAGGAGAAATGCATACCATCACGTTTGCGACTTTGATAAAGGTCTGACTGTAGCCTATCGCGATTGCGGTTTATCGCATCGCGACATTGCTGCTCGCGTCGGTCAAGATCCAATGACTTAGCAGAATATGGAATCGGTGGGTTCAGGAGGGTAATACGGAACGCCGGGCTGGATCCCAGCGGCCTCCAATCACTAGCAGCCGAGATGACAGGCACTTATCCGCATGGCTGTAACGGATCGTGCAGCCACGTCTCGATCCCTGAGTCAACAGATGTGGACGTTTGCAAGACAACAACCATCTGCACGAACAGTTCGACGTCGTTTCCAGCAGCATGGACTTTCAGCTCGGAGCCCGTGGCTGTGGTTACTCCTAACACTGCTTTTTTTTTTTTTGTGGTTTTCGGGCGCACAACTTCAATGGTCATTAGCGCCCTGACTACTCTAAGAATGCACCGCGAGGCACAAGTTGACAACAACAACTAAAAGGGAAAACACAATAAAAGACAGACTGACATGCATAGGATTAAAAAAACACCATCAAACGTCCTTAGCGAGGTTTGTCAAATTGAGAAAACAAAGAACACGAGCAGCTGCTCGTGCGTCATCCGCTAAAATGGCATCTAAAGTATGAGGCAGGTTAAGATCGAGGCGCAGTGTGTTAAGATCTGGACAGGACATTAAAATGTGCCTAACCGTCAGCAAGTGCCCACATGGGCAGAACGGCTCCGACGCAGCCGTCAGCAGATGGCGATGGCTGAACCGGCAGTGTCCAATTCTTAACCTTGCTAAAACGACCTCCTCCCGCCGAGAAGGGCGTGAGGAGGACGTCCAAGCCACGGGAAGAGGTTTTAAGGCCCGAAGCTTGCTGTCGGTAAGTGCAGCCCAATCGGCATGCCACAGCGACACAACGCGCCGACAAATGACCCTGCTAAAATCGGACGAAGGGACACAACAAGAAGCTGTCCGAGGCTGGAGGACCGCAGCCTTGGCCGCGGCATCTGCAGCTTCGTTCCCAGGGATACCGACATGGCCAGGAACCCACATAAAGCTAAACGGCGTACCGACGTCCACCAGCTGCTGAAGAGAGCGTTGGATCCGGTGTACGAAAGGGTGAACCGGGTACGGATCACTGAGGCTCTGGATGGCGCTCAGGGAATCTGAGCAGATGACATAAGCAGAATGTCGGTGGTGGCAGATGTAAAGAACAGCCTGGTAGAGGGCAAAGAGCTCAGCTGTGAAGACCGAACAATGGCCATGGAGCCGGTATTGGAAACTTTGTGCCCCGACAATAAAGGAACACCCGACCCCGTCATTGGTCTTAGAGCCATCTGTATAAATGAACGTCATGTTGTTGAACTTCGAACGAAGTTCCAAAAAACGGGAGTGGTAGACCGAACCGGGGGTGACCTCTTTTGGGAGCGAGCTGAGGTCGAGGTGAACGCGGACCTGAGCCTGGAGCCAAGGTGGCGTGCGGCTCTCGCCCACTCGAAAGGTTGCAGGGAGTGAAAAATGAAGGTGTTGAAGGAGGCGACGAAAGCGAACTCCAGGGGGTAGCAAGGCAGAGACATACAACCCGTATTGAAGGTCAGGAGAGTCGTCAAAAAAGGAACGATAAGACGGATGGTCGGGCATTGACAGTAGCCGACAGGCATACCGACAAAGCAGTATATCGCGCCGGTAGGGGAGTGGCAATTCGCCAGCGTCAGCATGAAGACTCTCTACGGGACTGGTATAAAATGCTCCGATCGCAAGTCGTAAACCCCGATGTTGTATGGAGTTGAGGCGGCGTAAGATGGATGGCCGTGCAGAGGAGTATACGAAGCTCCCATAATCCAGCTTGGAGCGGACGATCGACCGATATAGACGAAGTAGGACGGTTCGATCCACTCCCCACGACATACCACTGAGAACACGGACATTTAAAGAACGGGTACAACGGGCGGCCAAATATGACACATGTGGAGACCAGCTAAGTTTCCTGTCAAAGGTAAGGCCTAAAATTTGATTGTCTCCACGAGTGGGAGAGCAACGGGACCGAGTCGTAAGGACGGTGGGAGAAACTCTTTGTAGCGCCAGAAGTTAATACAGACCGTCTTCTCGGCAGAAAAACGGAAGCCATTGGCGACACTCCAGGAGTAAAGACGGTCAAGAGAACGCTGAAGACAGCGCTCCAGGACACGTGTACACTGCGCGCTGCAATAGATGGTAAAATCGTCCACGAAAAGGGAGCCTGATACATCAGCTGGGAGGCAATCCATTATTGGATTGATCGCGATGGCGAAGAGAGCGACGCTCAAAACTGAGCCCTGTGGCACCCCATTCTCCTCGCGAAAGGTGTCGGACAGGACAGAACCCACACGTACCCGAAACTGTCGATCCATTAAAAAGGAACGAATAAAAAGAGGGAGGCGACCGCGAAAGCCCCATGTATGCATGGTGCGGAAAATGCCCGCCCTCCAACAGGTGTCGTAAGCCTTCTCCAAATCAAAGAACACAGCCGCGGTCGGGCGCTTCCGCAAGAAGTTATTCATAATGAAGGTCGACAAGGTAACCAGATGGTCAACAGCAGAGCGGCGCCTTCGAAATCCACATTGTACATTGGTAAGTAGGCGTCGAGACTCGAGCAGCCAAACCAATCGAGAGTTAACCATTCGCTCCATCACGAGATGGGTCGATAACTGGAAGGCAAGTGCTTGTCCTTCCCCGGCTTAGGAATCGGGACAACAATAGACTCGCGCCAGCATGCGGGAACATGTCCCTCAATCCAGATGCGATTGTATGTACGAAGAAGAAAACCTTTACCCGCAGGAGAAAGGTTCTTCAGCATCTGAATATGAATAGAATCAGGCCCTGGAGCGGAGGACCGTGATCGTCCAAGTGCGGTTTCGAGTTCCCGCATGGTGAATGGGGCATTATAATTTTCACAATTCGAGGAGCGGAAGTCAGGTGGCCTAGCCTCCTCTGCCTGTTTGCGGGGGAGGAAGGCAGGGTGGTAATGAGCGGAGCTCGAAACCTCGGCGAAAAAGCGGCCGAAGGCATTGGAGACAGCCTCAGGGGCCACAAGGGCTTCATTCGCGACCTTCAAGCCAGAAACTGGTGAGTGGACCTTAGTGCCAGATAGCCGGCGCAGGCTACCCCAGACAACAGAAGAAGGAGTAGAACTGTTGAAGGTGCTTGTGAAAGCAGCCCAGCTGGCTTTCTTGCTTTCTTTAATAATACGACGACACTGAGCACGTAATCGTTTATAATTGATACAATTCGCCACTGTAGGGTGGCGTTTAAAGGTGCGTAAAGGACGTCGACGAGCACGTAAAGCGTCTCTACATGCTGCGGTCCACCAGGGGACCGGTACGCGACGTGGAGAAGAAGTAGGGTGAGGGATGGAATATTCAGCAGCAGCGAGAATGACTTCCGTGAGGTGTGCGACCTGACGATCGCAGCTTGTGAAGGTTTGATCCTGAAAGGTCGCCCTGGAAGAGAAGAGCCCCCAGTCTGCCTTGGAGATGGTCCAACGAGAGGAGCACGGAGAGGGAGTATGCTGCAGGAGATGGATAACACACGGGAAGTGGTCGCTCGAATATGTATCAGCAAGTGCATACCACTCAAACCGGCGTGCAAGTTGGGGAGTACATATAGAGAGGTCTAAATGGGAATAGGTATGAGATGTGTCCGAAAGAAAAGTAGGGGCGCCAGTATTGAGGCAGACAAGATTGAGCTGGTTGAAAAGGTCTGCTAACAAGGAGCCCCTCGGGCAGGATGCTGGAGAGCCCCAAAGAGGATGGTGGGCATTGAAGTCTCCAGTTAACAAAAATGGTGCAGGTAGCTGAGCAATAAGTTGCGTCATGTCTGCCCTGGTAACGGCAGATGACGATGGAGCGTAAACGGTACAAAAGGAAAACGTAAAAGTGGGGAGAGTAATGCGGATGGCAACTGCCTGCAGGCCGGTGTGCAATGTGATGGGATCGTAGTAAATATCATCCCGGACCAGCAACATAACCCCTCCATGAGCTGGGATACCGACCACAGGAGGTAGGTCAAAACGCACAGAGGTGTAGTGTGCCAAGGCAATTCATGGGCGTAGCTTCGTTTCCTGGAGGGCTACGACGAGCGGACGATGCAAGCGGAGCAGCAACTTCAAGTCCTCTCGGTTGGAGCGAATGCTGCGAATATTCCAGTTAATAAGTGCCATCGTAAGAAAAGGAAGATGAGAGAAGGGGTCACCTCGAAGGCCGCTTAGGGCCTGGCTTCGAGCGAGCACTGCCGCCGCTATCAGTAGGCGGACAGTCATCGTCCATGGGGTCTATAGGGTCATCGGCCATCTCGGGAGGATGGCCGGGAGGGGGAGCTTCCTCCGCCGGTGAACGGCCATATGTTCGGCTACCAGCGGTGCGGCCAGGCGAAACGGATGACGGCCTGGGGCGGCAAGCGCTGGGTGGCGCAGGAGAAGAAAGGCGCCGCGGCGGAGAAGGAGAACTGTGCTTCCTATGCGCCTTTTTAGAAGGACGTTTGGTGGAAGTACCGGTCGAAGGCTGGGAGGTCGAGGGACGGAGGAAGTCTGCACGGGATGGTTCCTTCTTGAAGGCCCGTGCATCTGACTTCGGGGTCTTCGACTTAGCAGAAACTGAGGAAGTGGCTGGTGTCTGTGGGGTGACGGGAGGAAGAGGAGACGTCGACCGCGCGATCTTAGCACTGGCCGAACGGACGACCGTGGTGCTGAAGGTCAGATCGCATGTCTGGGTTGCTACCTCCCGGGTAGTCCGAGGAGAGGCGAGGACAGTGCTGTATTTCCCCGCTGGGAGCAGCGTGGGCTTCCTACTAGCCAATAGCTTGCGAGCAGCCGAGGTGGACACTTTCTCTTTGACTCGAATTTCCTGGATACAGCGTTCTTCCTTATAGACAGGACAGTCGCGGGAGGATGCGGCATGGTCACCCTGACAGTTCACACAACGAGGAGACGGAGGTGGACAGTCACCCTCATGGGCATCCCTGCCACAAGTGACACATTTAGCCGCATTGGAACAAGACTGTCGAGTGTGATTGAAACGCTGACACTGGTAGCAGCGCGTAGGTGTCGGGACATAGGGGCGAACAGAAATAACCTCGTAGCCCGCCTTGATGCGCGATGGCAGCTTAACACTATCGAAGGTTAAGAAAAGTGTCCGGGTCGGTACAAGGTCATTGTTGACCATTTTCATGACCCGATGGACAGCCGTCACGCCCTGCTCAGCGAGGAAAGATTGAAGCTCCTCGTCAGTCAATCTGTCGTGAGAGCTACTATAGACTACACCACGAGACGAATTCAAAGTGCGGTGGGCCTCCACCCGGACAGGGAACGTGTACAAGAGTGTGGCCCGAAGCAGTTTTTGTGCCTGAAAGGCACTCTCAGTTTCTAGTAATAAGGTACCGTTACGCAACCTGGTACAAGATTTGACAGATCCGGCTATGGCATCTACGCCCTTCTGGATAACGAAAGGGTTGACAGAGGAAAAATCCTTTCCGTCCTCAGTTCGAGAAACTACGAGGAACTGTGGGGCAGGCGGTAGTACTTTTGTCACTGTTGGCTGGTCACGTTTCCGTTTGTGGGTCGAAGTCGAAAGAGATGGAGTAGAATCCATTGCGGAGGAATCCCCCATGATTGCCAGCGTCTCCGATGGCGCGCTCCTTCCTTGTGGGGACCCTCTCAGAGGGCACTCCCGCCTTAGGTGAATGTTTACACCTCAGGTCACACCTCCCGAGAAACAGACGGAGGGACCAATCGGCATGGTCAGAAGGTATCAGCTCAGGCAATCACCCCTCCCCGGGCCTGGCCTTTACCAGGGGGTACGCGCGTGCCTTACATGTCTACCCAGGGCGGGGACTTACGCGTTACCCCGTCACCGGCTACGCGTGCGAACGCGTGGGTCGGCCTTCAGACACGCACAGGGAGGAAGGAAGAAGAGG
The DNA here is from genome assembly GCF_023864345.2 of Schistocerca serialis cubense. Taxonomy (NCBI): domain Eukaryota; kingdom Metazoa; phylum Arthropoda; class Insecta; order Orthoptera; family Acrididae; genus Schistocerca; species Schistocerca serialis. The sequence continues at coordinate 51,734,781 of NC_064645.1, read as the reverse complement.
AAGAAGAGAGAGGGAGAAGGAGGACACACTGTCTCAAACGCCGAGGCGGAGACCAGAGAAGGCAAGGAGAAGAAGGCAATGAGAAAGCAAGGAGAAGGAGGCAATGAGAAGGCAAGGGAAAGAGTAAGGAAGACAGTGAAGTGGAGAAGAGCAAAGAAAGGAACCAACAAAAAGGAAGGAAGAAACGAGAAGTGAAAAACCAAAAAGACCACGATTATAGGTCGTGAAACCGTCCGTCTCCGGACGCAGGCGCTAACGACCCCCGTGAGGGGGATGGACTCCTTTTAGTCGCCTCTTACGACAGGCAGGAATACCTCGGGCCTATTCTAATCCCCGGACCCGCAGGGGGGTCCTAACACTGCATCACAGACAGGAGCGCCTGCTATGGTGTACTCTACGACGAACCTGGGTGCACGAATGGCAAAACGTCATTTTTTCCGATGAATCCAGGTTCTGTTAACAGCATCATGATGGTCGCATCAATGTTTGGCGACATCGTGGTGAACGCACATTGGAAGCGTGTATTCGTCATCGCCATACTGGCGTATCACCTGGCGTGATGGTATGGGGTGCCATTGGTTACGCGTCTGTCACCTCTCGTTCACATTGACGGCACTTTGAACAGTGTACGTTACATTTCAGATGTATTACGACCCGTGGCTCTACCCTTCATTCGATCCCTACGAAACACTACATTTCAGCAGGATAATGCACGATCGCATGTTGCAGGTCTTGTACGGGCCTTTCTGGATACAGAACTTGTTCGACTGCTGTCCCGGCCAGCACATTCTCCATATCTCTCACCAATTTAAAACGTCTGGTCAATGGTGGCCGAGTAACTGCTTCGTCACAATACGCCAGTCACTACTCTTTATGAACTGTGGTGTCGTGTTGAAGCTGAATGGGCAGCTGTACCTGTACACGCCGTCCAAGCTCTGTTTGACTCAATGCCAAGGCGTATCAAGGCCGTTATTACGGCCAGAGGTGGTGGTTCTCGGTTCAGATTTTTCAGGATCTATGTACCCCAACTGCGTCAGTTCTAGTGTAATATATTTGTCCAGTGAATACCCGTTTATTATCTACATTTGTTCTTGGTGCAGCAATTTTAATGGCCAGTCGCGTAGTTTGTGGTGTCAGAAGTGTGGTGAGACGACTAATGACATACTGCTCCTATCGACACAATTTATAGATGAACATATAAATCTTGTGTTATTCACCGTATTTCAGGTTAACTTCTTTTTACACTGTAGACAAATTTCATTCCCCTCCACAGCTGAGTCTGGGCTGAATTACTGGGTAATCAGCTAGTTGGTAGCTATTTCATCGTAAATATAGTACACAAATTCGTTAAGAATTTGAGAAATTCAAAAAATAGTATCACATTTCGCGCTCTTCAGTAACATACGATTCAAACGTCAGTTTTTCACAAGCAATAGCCTGCTATTACCTTAAGACGCATTGCTTATGTTATTGGCTGGTTTGCTAACCGTTTCAAATATAAATATCTCATGTATTTCTTGACAAAAATTTTATTTTCTAAACTGTTACTTCAGTCCGTAGTATCGTTTTTCTAAATTTATTAATAGCTTTCGGACATCACCCATCCTCAGCACGAGTCGTTAGCATTCAATGTTAATAGCCTCAAACCTTTCAACAACTATCAGTAGCATTCATTTTAAGTTAAGTTTAATATGTGATCCAAGCAAATTACTTGAATGGAGCGTTCATAATAATTCATACTAATTCGTTTGCTAGATTGAGGAAGAAACAAAACATTGCTTTTCGCATATTCTTATTGTCCTCGTGCTACGTTTATACATTTATGTCGTCTGTCGCATAACGAGTGAATATTTCTTGGTAATGCATTTCGAGAGGGCAACAGACGCTGCATTAGCACCATTACTTGGTATCTACTGTCGCAGACAGAGAATGTGGTCGACACGGGATCATACTGAGGCGGTACAGGTATTCCCGCAACCTCCTGCGATTTCCATTGGAACCAAGTCTGCTTTGAACTAACCGTTTCACGAGCAGGGATACACCAAGCTGAAGTTCGTAATAGCGACACTTTTGTCTGTTGACTTTTCTTTGGAATCTGAAGTTTTCAATAGTATCCACAGTGAGCAGTGGCTATTGTTGGAAACTTCCGAACGTCATATCAGAATAGGTTCAGTTGCTATTTGAATCACGTGCAACAGTAGTTTAGGTGCCGTGTTGAAGTGCTCCCCACTACTAAAGCCTCAAATTTATGTAAGTGTGCCTGGTGAGCGTCTTCTAGATCGTTCAAAACTTTTAGTAAATATCAAGATGATAACTCTAAAGTACGACAGCGGCGTAACCTAGGAGACATCCATGCTGCCACCGTGTTAACGTTCTGAAGCCGTCGCAACGTAACTTGACAATATGTCATTTCGCCCGCCTTTATTTCTGTGTATTATTTGCGATTTCTCCTTTTGAACGTTAAGAGGTTATTGGACTGGCAGTCACTGCTCAACAGTTTACGCACACATCGCCGCTCCTTTCAGCACCACCACAGGCATTCCACCAGATCATGCCGACAGGACGAAGATCAGTGGTTTTATATTTTCCAAATTTTCTTATGGAGCACCGTTGTCAATCAGTGTTGATTGAACTCATCTGACCGCATATCAGAAGGATCCCAGGTTTGTCTCCCGTCACGGTCACCATTATGGAAGATAAGCAAAATGAAATTACTTAAGTGAAGAATCGCAGTTGCTTTAGTCCCTCTTAACCTAAATGTGCAACCATTCACTTCTCTCTAATTATGGCACAGTTCCTTGTGAATTAGCGACCAGACTGGAGGGGGAGGGGGGAAGGGAATGGGACAATGCAGCCATATAACCCACTGCTCTGATACTGCTTCAGGAGCTCCATCTCTGCGTCTCAGATTTCATATACCTGTTTCCTTGAACCAGTCTACAGCTTTGGAATCCCCATATGTCCTTAATACTTTTATTAGTCGCTAGATGTCAAGAGGTCAGACCTGGACGACAACGGCTGGATGTAACAGTTACAGCCACGAGCGCTAGCCTTTACTGCTTGGGGCGTGACGCACAATTCCACCAGCTGGATAGGGCTCGCAGCTATATCCCATCGTAAGAATAAACCTGAAGTAAACAAACACAAACGCGATAATTGGCCAGAAGCTGTAGCGCATGTACACTGGTGTTATGCTCTTTGAAGTACGTCCTACTTACGTCTGACATAAGTTACGTTACATGAAACTAAGATTCTTATGTATTAACCGTCAATGTTTTAATCATAGTTATCTACTTTTTATTTCAAAAATCGTGTACAGTCACAGCCTTTGCACTGTTTTACTCTGATCGTCGCACTGTTAATACACTGTATGAAAATGGCTGAGTGTGCTTCAAGCTCGCGTGTGTGGAGAAATAGGTTCTTCTTGGTTGGTTGTTTGAGGTTAAAGGGACCAAACAGCAAGGTCATCAGTCCCTTGTTTCAAATAGACGCCATTCTGCTAACGGGACATCTCAGTATAGTCAGAAAAATAAAACGGATAAAGGGGAAACGTAAAAGGGCAGTCACGTTGTCATTAGTAAAAACAAATGAGGGAAGTTGGCAAGAGAACGAACCCAACACTATGCTGAAACAGCATAGGCAAGACCACCTGTGACTTAAAAGGTACAACTGCTATAATGCAGAAAGTACGTATGGGAATAGAAAAACTAACCAAGCCTTAAAAAGAAGGGGTAAAAACAGTAAAAGGGAAAGAAAAGAGGATTCCGGTCAGGGAGGTGAATCGGGAATCTCTGAACACTGCCTACAGTGGGAGACACCCAAACACTCACCGCCCTGCCCCAACACCAGAGGGAGATTAAAAACTTTAAAACTGAGAATAAAAACCACTCTCCCGGAGGAAACCTAGAACCAGAGAGACCATCCGGGAATCGTCAGCCAACATCAAAGGTAAAGTGTGGGGGAGTCTGTACTTAGCACGCAGAGCCAAAAGAAGGGGGCATTCAACCAAAATGTGGGCCACTGACTGCAAGGCTCCACAACCACATAGCGGGGGTGGCTCATCACGCAAAAGGAAACCATGGGTCAGCCTGGTATGGCCAATGCGGAGACGACACAGTGTGGTCGAGTCCTTGCGGGAGAGGCTAAAGGAAGAACGCCATGGGCCTGTATTCACCTTAATGGCACGAAGTTTATTAGACAGTGGAGTAGCCTCCCAAGAATTGGCCCATGACTGTGCAAAGTGGGATTTGATGTGAAGCCGTAAATCCGCTGCAGGAGGGGTTACAGAAAACGGGGGGGTAAGTAACTGCTCCCCCAGCCAAACGATCAGCGAGCTCATTACCCGGGATACCCACATGGCCCGGGACCCATAAGAAGTCAATGGAATAAGCAGCACGGTGAAGATCAGCGAGATGGTCATGGATGGCAGAGACCAAGGGATGGCGCGAAAAACACCGGTCAATAGCAAGAAGGCCACTCATCGAGTCCGTACATAACAAATCGCGGTTGTGTTGGGATTGTTTAATAAAGGTAAGGGCCCGGGAAATTGCCATCAATTCCGCAGTAAACACCCCACATGAGGGTGGCAGTAGATGATTTTCCGTTCCAACGAAGGACGTGAAGGCATACCCAACATGATCAGCAGATTTAGAGCCATCAGTGTAAAAAACAACAGCATCCCGAAACTCCCATAAAAGTTGACGGAAAAAGGAACGGAACACCACCGGGGGGATGGAATCTTTCGGACCGCGGTGGAGATCCATCCGAATTCGAGGCCGAGGAACTAACCAAGGAGGGGTGGAGGGGAGGGAGCGAGGAAGACAGGACAAAGAAGGAAGCCGAAAATCACGGGTAAGAGACGCAAGGCGCAGCCCAACCGGTAAACCCGCCCGAGGGCGGGAGTCAGGCAGGCGACGTCCATGGTCTGGGAATAGAATAGAATAGGAAGGATGAGCGGGAGAAGAACGGATAGTAAGGGCGTAAGACACCAGAAGCTGGGACCGCCGAACAGAAAGGGGGGGGATCCCAGCTTCAACCAGGAGACTATCAACAGGGCTAGTAGGGAAGGCACCGGTGGCCAAACGGATACCACGATGGTGGACTGGATCCAGCACGTGCAGCGTGGAAGGAGCAGCTGAACCATAAACTTGACAACCATAGTCCAAACGTGACAGAACTAGAGCACGATAAAGACGGAGGAGGAGGGAACGGTCCGCACCCCAGGAGGAGTGGGCAAGGAAGCGAAGGACATTGAGTTTACGGAAACATCCTACCTTCAGGAGTCTGATATGGGGCAGCAAGTGAGCTTGTTGTCGAAAAGAAGACCTAGGAAACGAAACTGTGGAACCACAGGCAATCTTTGTGCAGCGAGATAGAGCTCTGGATCAGGGTGGACCGTAGTACGGCGACAGAAGTGGACCACCCGCGATTTTAAAGGAGAGAATTGAAACCCGTGGGAGAGGGTCCATGCAGAGGCAACCCGTATAGCCACCTGGAGCTGCCGTTCTGCAGATGGCATCGAGGAGGAACTAACCCAAATGCAGAAATCATCCACATACAGGGCAGGGGCGACCAAGGGACCGACAGAGGCCGCAAGTCCATCGATAGCAATGAGGAAAAGAAGGACACTCAAGACAGAACCCTGTGGGATGCCCGTCTCCTGGGTCCGTGGAGAACTAAAAGCAGTACCAACTCGAACTCTGAATGACCGATGGATCAGGAACTGGCGGATAAAAATCGGGAGTGGGCCCCGAAGACCCCACTGATGAAGGGTTAGTAAGATGTGATGGCGCCAGGCCGTGTCATAGGCCTTGCGAAGGTCAAAAAACACTGCAACCAAATGGCGGCGCTGGGAAAAAGCCTGCCGAACTGCGGATTCCAAGCGAAGCAACTGATCGATTGGAGATCGTCCCTCTCGAAAGCCACACTGGTAAGGGGACAATAGATCCCGAGATTCGAGGACCCAAGTGAGCCGACGGGCTACCAGCCGTTCAAGTAACTTACAACCAACATTGGTCAAACTAATTGGCCGATAGCTGTCAACAGATAGGGGGTTCTGACCAGGCTTAAGGACAGGAACCACAATGCTATCCCTCCACTGAGAAGGGAAGTCACCCTGGAGCCAGATACGGTTAAACACCCGAAGAAGATGGTGCCGTTGTGGAGCACTGAGATGTTGAAGCAGCTGGTTATGAATGGAATCTGGGCCAGGAGCCGTATCATGAGAAGCAGATAGAGCAGAAAGAAATTCCGATTCAGTGAAAGGTTCGTTGTAAGATTCTGACTCACAAGTGGTGAAACATAAGGGGACAGCCTCAGCCTGCTGTTTTTGATGAAGGAAAGCAGCTGGATAGGAGGCCGACGCTGATGCCACTGCAAAATGGGTCGCAAGATGTTCTGCAAGAACTAATGGGTCCGTACAAATGCCATCTGGGAGGTGAAGGCCTGGGAGGGTGGACTGCCGATGGCAACCTTGGAGAGAGCGAAGTGTAGCCCATACCCGTGACAGAGGGACAGTGGAACCAAGGGAAGAAACGAATCGTTCCCAACATATCCGCTTGCTCTGTTTGATTAAATAACGGGCTTTAGCGCGAAGGCGCTTAAAGGTAGAAAGGCTGGCTACAGATGGGTGCCTCTTAAACTGTTGCAAAGCTCGACGGCGATCACGGATGGCAATGGCAATGGCCGTACTCCACCACGGGACTTGCCGACGACGAAATTGTCCAGATGAGCGCGGGACAGCAAGGTTAGCAGCGCGAACAATCGCGTCAGACACGTCACGTACGACATCATCAATACAACCCGACAAAGAGGGAGAAAACTCGACCTGTGCAGTATATAGAGGCCAATCGGCGCGGTGGAAAGACCAACGAGGTAACCTCTCCATCGGGGAGCGGGAAGGGAGCGTGATAATCAACGGGAAATGGTCACTATCACAAAGGTCGTCGTGTGGCGACCAGGGTAATGAAGGGAGGAGAGAGGGAGAAGAAAGAGAAAGATCAATAGCAGAAAAGGTACCATGACCAGCACTGAAATGAGTAGGGGAGCCATCATTAAGAAGGCACAGGTCGTGGTCTGCAATAAATTGGTCGATAAGAAGACCTCGTCTAGATGGAAAGGCACTGCCCCACAAAGGATGATGAGCATTAAAATCCCCAAGGAGGAGGAAGGGAGGAGGAAGTTGCTGAAGAAGGGTGGTTAAGGCAGCAGGTGTAAGAGTCCTGTCAGGAGGGAGATAAAGATTGCATACTGTGACTGCAGAGTCTAAGTGGACCCTAACAGCAACTGCTTCCAATGTAGTTTGGAGAGGAATCCACGTGCTAGCAATGTCTGTACGGACCAACGTACAAACGCCACCAGAAGCCCGCAAGGGTCCGACCCGATTTCGACAGAAAACACGGAACCCACGGAGGGTCGGTGAGTGAGCATCAGTAAAATGAGATTCCTGGAGAACCACACAAGCTGCAGAGTAGGACGAAAGAAGGGATTTCAATTCCGGAAGGTGACGATAGTATCCATTACAATTCCATTGGAGAACCACAGAACGATGGTTTAAATGAGGGCTGAACACGCTAAATCCAGTCATACCGCCGGGTCCCCACCCGTCACCGACAAGGAGGGGGCGACATCCATAAACGACAGGTCAGAATCCGGTTGTGAAGCCGGGGAAGGGACCTCCGGTGACACCAGAGGCTCTTTGTCCCGGGACTTATGTTTCTTCTTCTTTTCAGGCTGAGATCGAGGAGGGCTGTGTGGCATAATGGAGCCAGCTGCAGCAAGATCAGGAACAGAAAGAGACCGGGCGACCTGGGGGCCGATAGACCGCGGCTCTCGCGGTCGCCGCGCTGCAGCAGACCTTTGACCTGGAAGGTGCCGGGAAGGGGCATCCCGGGAGAGGCGCCCTTGACCGGCAGACGCCGAAGGAGTGGGACACTTCTCCGGCTGGGGAGGGGGAGCGGCGCCCAGAGGAGAAGGTGTGGGAGCCGCAGGGGAGGGGGGAAGGAGAGGGGTCCGGGACGGGGGTAAGGAAGGGGGAGGAAGGGATGAAGATGTAACCAAGGCGTAACTAGATGTCATGGACACAGGGTGCAATCGTGCATATTTCTTACGGGCCTCTGTGTAGCTTAAACGATCAAGAGACTTATACTCCTGTATCTTTTTTCTTTCTTATAGACTGGGCAATCTGCTGAACGTGGAGAATGACTACCATGACAATTTACACATACAGGAGGGGGAACACAGGGACTCCCCTCATGGAGTGGACGTCCACAGTCACCACAGAGAGGGTCCTGGGTACAGCGAGAAGACATGTGGCCAAAACGCAAGCACTTAAAACACCGCATAGGAGGTGGGATGTACGGCTTCACATCACAGCGATAGACCATAATCTTAACTTTCTCAGGAAGGGTATCCCCTTCAAAGGCCAGGATAAAGGCACCAGTATCAATACGATTATCTTTAGGACCCTCCTGAACACGCCGAACAAAGTGAACACCCCGCCGTCCGAGATTGTCCCGAAGTTCCTCATCAGTTTGAAGGATGAGGTCTCTGTGAAAAATCACACCTTGTACCATATTTAGAGACTGGTGAGGGGTAATGGACACGGGAATTGTGCCAAGATGGGTACAGGCACGAAGGGCCACAGATTGGGCAGCCGAAGCAGTTTTTATCAGTAACGAACCCGACCGCATCTTGCTCAGGGAGTCCACTTCGCCGAACTTGTCTTCAATGTGTTCCACAAAGAATAAAGGTTTGACACTGGTGAAAGTATCTCCATCAGTCCTGGTGCAAACTAGATAACGGGGGAAAGGTTTTGCCCCTAGACGACGGGCCTGACCCTCCTCCCAGGGGGTAGCCACGGAAGGGAAGGCCGAAGGGGCAAGAGAAGCAGCACTTGAGGAATCAGTACCACACAGAGAGACGGCCGCAGAAGAGCGGCCAGAGGTTTGGACCCTTATGCGTTTCATCTGCATAGCGTCCGCCCTGATACCACCCACTCCGATCAGGGGCTCTCCTCACGGGCGCCACCCAGCCACAGCAAGGGCCGTCTGGCACGGCGGCCATTGCCGGGAGTTCCGATGCTCCAGGATGACGAGCAACCACTCCAAGGCATGCATGAGGAGGTCACAGCTCAGGTATCAGAAGTGTGATCCCTGTGTGTTCAGGGGGCTCAACCAAAAGGGTACATAGCGACCCCACCACACGGGCTGGCTACCGTGCTGGTTATGCACCCTAGCATCAGACAACCACGTAGAAGAAAAGGTGGAATATACTAGGAGGGCACACGTCCGAGACACTAGGTAAGGTGCTCTTCCCCAAATGGCTCACACTACGGAAGAGAAATTTTGGAATGGAGGTCAAACCCCAGAGGGGGACCAAGGAATGCCAAAAGGAGGAGATGATTACGCAACAAAGCCAGAGTGTAAAACCAACAGAACCAGGAGGATAGCGGGGGCCAACATAAGCAAGGACACCAATAGAGGGAGAGGAGAGGGCGAGGGGAAAGGGGTATGGAGGGGAAAGGAGGGGAAGGGAAGAAATGCAGCCCGGGAGAGAAAGAAGGCTGCAATGGCTGGGGGCCCCGTGCTCGCCACGCACGTATCCACGAAAGAGTTGTGACCCCCTGGGGGGGGGGGAGGGAGAGAGAGAGAGAGAGAGAGAGAGAGGAAGAGAGAGAGAGAGAGAGAGAGGAAGAGAGAGAGAGAGAGAGAGAGGAAGAGAGAGAGAGAGAGAGAGAGGAAGAGAGAGAGAGAGAGGAAGAGAGAGAGAGAGAGAGAGAGGAAGAGAGAGAGAGAGAGAGAGAGAGAGAGAGAGAGAGAGAGGGAAGAGAGAGAGAGAGAGAGAGGAAGAGAGAGAGAGAGAGAGAGGAAAGAGAGAGAGAGAGAGAGAGGAAGAGAGAGAGGAGAGAGAGAGAGGAAGAGAGAGAGAGAGAGAGAGAGGAAGAAGAGAGAGAGAGAGAGGAAAGAGAGAGAGAGAGAGAGGAAGAGAGAGAGAGAGAGAGGAAGAAGAGAGAGAGAGAGAGAGGAAGAGAGAGAGAGAGAGAGAGAGAGGAAGAGAGAGATGAGAGAGAGAGAGAGAGAGAGAGAGAGAGAGGAAGAGAGAGAGAGAGAGAGAGAGGAGGAAGAGAGAGAGAGGAGAGAGAGAGGAGAGGAAGAGAGAGAGAGAGAGAGAGAGAGAGAGAGGGGAAGAGAGAGAGAGAGAGAGAGAGAGAGAGAGAGAGGGGAAGAGAGAGAGAGAGAGAGAGAGGGGAAGAGAGAGAGAGAGAGAGAGAGAGAGAGAGGAAGAGAGAGAGAGAGGAAGAGAGAGAGAGAGAGAGGAAGAGAGAGAGAGAGAGGAAGAGAGAGAGAGAGGAAGAGAGAGAGAGAGAGAGAGAGAGGAGAGAGAGAGAGAGAGAGAGGAAGAGAGAGAGAGAGAGAGAGAGAGAGAGAGAGAGAGAGAGAGAGAGAGGAAGAGAGAGAGAGAGAGAGAGAGAGAGAGAGAGAGAGAGAGGATAGAGAGAGAGAGAGGAAGAAGAGAGAGAGAGGAAGAGAGAGAGAGAGGAAGAGAGAGAGAGAGGAAGAGAGAGAGAGAGGAAGAGAGAGAGAGAGGAAGAGAGAGAGAGAGGAAGAGAGAGAGAGAGGAAGAGAGAGAGAGAGAGAGGAAGAGAGAGGAGAAGAAATGCAGATGATAGACGGGTATTCATTTGACAAATATACTAGAAATGACATGTGATTACATTTTCACGCAATTTGGGTGCATACGTCCTGAGAAATCAGTACCCAGAACAACCACCTCTGGCCGTAATAAAGACCTTGATACGCCATGGGCATTGAGTCAAACAGAGCTTGGATGGCCTGTACAGGTACAGCTGCCCATACAGTTCAACACGATCCCACAGTTCATCAATTGTGAGAGATCTGGAGAATGTGCTGGCCAGGGCAGCAGTCTAACAGTTTCTGTATCCAGAAAGACCAGTACAAGACTGCAACATGCGGTCGTGAATTATCCTGCTGAAATGTAGGGTTTCGCATTGATCGAATGAAGAGTAAAGCCACGGGTCGTAACATCTGAAATGCAACGTCCACTGTTCAAAGTGCCGTCAATGCGAACAAGAGATGACCGAGTCGTGTAAGCAATGGCACCCCATACCATCACGCCAGGTGATACGCCAGTATGGCGATGAATACACTGTTCCAATGTGCGTTGACCGCGATGTCAACGAACACGGATGCCACCATCATGATGCTGTAAACAGAACCTGGATTCATACGAAAAAATGACATTTTGCCATTCGTGCACCCAGGTTCGTCGTTGAGTACACCATCGCAGGCGCTCCTGTCTGTGATGCAAGAGTCATCGGTAACCGCAGCCATGGTCTCCCAGCTGAAAGTCCATGCTGCTGCAAACGCCATCGAACTGTTTGTGCAGATGGTTGTCGTCCTGCAAACGCCTCCATCTGTTGACTATGGGATCGAGACGTGGCTGCACGATCCGTTACAGCCATGAGGATAAGATGCCTGTCATCTCGACTGCTAGTGATACGAGGCCGTTGGGATCCAGCGCGGCGTTCCGTATTACCCTCCTGAACTCACCGATTCCATATTCTGCTAACAGTCATTGGATCCCGACAAACGCGAGCAGTAATGTCGCGGTACGATAAACCGCAATCGCGATAGGCTACAATCCGACCTTTATCAAAGTCGGAAACGTGGTGGTACGCATTTCTCCTCACACGAAGCATCACGACAACGTTTCACCAGGCAACGCCGGTCAACTGCTGTTTGTGTATGAGAAATCGGCTGGAAACCACATAAGTGTTGCCACCGGCGCCAACCTTGCTGTGATATGCAAATGATTAGCTTTTCAGAGCATTCGCACATCATTTTCCTGTCGGTTAAATTTAGCGTCTGTAGCACGTCTTCTTCGTGGTGTAGCAATTTTAATGGCCAGTAGTGTAAGTAACTAATTAATTTCTCTAACGTTATTCCTTACCACGTACATATTCAGCACTACCAAAGTAGCACACATCTCTGGGACGGTGGTCACACTGAGCGCACAGCGGCGGGTCGGCGTTACCTGTTTGCCAGGGAGGACGCGTCCCCTGGTGGGTGGCTAGCGGCTCCTCTGGTCTGGTCCGACGGCTTGAGAGCGTCCGCCAGCGCCTCGGGGTCGAAGTACCACCGCAGAGGAAAAAGAGAGCCGCCGGGCCGGATTGGGGCTGGCCAGGGCGTCCTCTGCTCCCTGCAATGGAGCACACCTCGCGTAGAGCGGCGATGTTGAGATCTTCCTGCGTCTACGTGGAACTCTTAACCTATGCTACATTCAAAGAGGACTTAATTCTTACACGTCCAATGCGACTTCGGCCTCACCAACTTATTTGCCCCCAGGGGATCGTTATGTCCCACTTTTGTGTAGCGTGGTGGTTTACAAACCATTTGAACCCTAAATGTCCACTGGAGGGCACCTGAAACATGTTGCCGCCGCCTCTTTAGAGGCGTGTACCTGGTAAATGAAATGATCGTGTAGCATTGATGACCGGAGCGCCCCAACCAGCGAAGTTTGGCCGCCGAGCTGCAAGTCTTATTTCAGGTAACGCCACACTGGGCGACTTGCATGACAGTGATGACGAATGATTAGGACAACGCGATTCCCAGCCCAGGAGAGGAGAAAATATCCAACCCGGCAGGGAATCTAAACTGGGCCTGCTGCACGGCGGGCGAACTTCTTACCACTCGGGCAGGCGGACAGTGTGTCAGTTCTTCTGTCGACGCAATTTAGAGTTTTAAGAGGCAGTATTCATCATTTTCATTATTTTAAATTTTACATTAACTGTTTCAGTCTGTTCTCACGACTGGCAGTAGTTGAAACTTGTCAGAAACTTTCGCCACAGTACTCCTTTGACTACACAAAATCAATGCAGTCCGCATGGAAAGTGATCCGCTACATTGGCGTATGCAGTGGTGTCAGTCTAGCATCCAGCCACCGTCACTGACACAAAACACTGATGGTGCGCATCACGCCCACTGATCTTCCGGCCACGGCTGGAAACTCCCGGTTACTGACTAGTTAGTTGGTTTGTTGGTTTCGGCGGGAGGAACAAACAGCGAGCTCATGGGTCCCTTAGCCGGCCGGAGTGGCCGAGCGGTTCTAGGCGCTTGGTCTGGAACCGCCCGACCACTACGGTCGCAGGTTCGAATCCTGCCTCGTGCATGGATGTCTCTGATGACCTTAGGTTAGTTAGGTTTAAGTAGTTTTGAGTTGTAGGGGACTGATGACCTCAGATGTTAAGGCCCATTGTGCTCACAGGCATTTGAACCTTTCACCGTTCCCGTCGCATTAAGCAAGGATGGGGAAGTAAATCGGCCGTGCCCTTTGAAGGAAACCATCCCGTTATTTGCCTGAAGCAATTTAGGGAAATTACAGTAAACCAAAATCAGGGTGGCCGGACGCGGGTCTGAACCGTCGACCTCCTGAATACGAATCCAGTGTGCTGACTATTGAGCCACCTCGCTCGGTGTTTACTGGTACATGTGACTCCTGTACTGGACCGGCACATCACTTTTGTCATTCGTAAGTATTTTACTATTAGATTTCCTGTCAAAATTATTGATGCTTGTAATCAGTAACGTCAATGATCGCCAGGATTAAGACGTCTACTTTTTTTATTAATCGCCCCTTTCCTATATACTGTGTAACGGTCTCCGTTTTAATGAGCCAGGCTGGGCACAGAGGTCCAGATGAGCGTGTTCGGTCCGCCTTCCGAAGTATTGATCTTTCGACAAATGCAATTGATTAAAATATTGTCACATAAATAAAACCGATGCCAGGCGGGGAATGGGGGGGGGGGGGGGTGTGAGACCGCATGGATATTAAATTAAAATAGGTAGCACACTTACCAGGTGCCTGAATATTTTAACATAACGATTAAATTACATGCGCGGCGCGCAAAGAGAGAAAACGAACTGTAAGAAATTTTATTCTTTATGATCGCACAGATAGCTGAGGGCTCAACTGGCTCGTCCAAGCACCTAGTTCAGACTAACAAAGCAAGCACGCTATCGATCTGAAATTTCGCACGGTAAAATGCGCTAAAATCCATTAATTGCACAGAAAATTCAACACAGCCTAAATTCACTCGAGGGAACAACTGATTATCGCTGATCAACACAGCAGACAAGTTCACGCCATGTGGTGCGAAGCAAGAAGGAAAATTTATATTGCAGGTGAAATCGAAAGAATTCAAACTACAGCAGTAACAAGTGAAAACGTTCACACGAGAATGTAACCATGCAAGCCTACACTCTTAGGAAAATCTACTGTAACGTAATGTCTGCATCACTAGATGGGAAGCCTTTGCACGCTAGTGGTTCTGGTAGCAAAAATAAAGTAACGAAAGACAATTATTAAAATTGGTAAATTGCATCATGGCCTATCCTGCGTAAACTGTGACTCATAATGAACCTATTGCTGTAATAAAATGTGACCTATTATTTCAGCTAGCCTTAAGACTAAGCTCAGTCTTAAGCTACCGACCACACTCGCCAACTGCCCAGCGTCAAGTGCCTAAAATAAGCACCTCTGAAAACAACGAATCTCCGCAGGTAGCCAGAACAGACCAAAGGACTTCCTCCTGGTACCAACCTGCCTACTGTCGATAAAGACTACTTAGAAGGCACAAACCACTTTGCTTTGAACACCCAAAGTTGGCCAAACTGAACACAGCAGACAGGAAGGTCCATACTGCAAGCTACCAATGGAAACACGAAAAAACGCATTCAATTGCACTTTCACACAGACAGTAATGAGAAGAATGGAAATCTAGCAGCATTAAATATTTTCAATGTGTATCTAATTGAGGGCTTGCATGTGAACGATTAGGTAATTTAGGTACTTTTATAGCGATGCTCTACACAGATCTTTCAGTGGATTTCCATATCCCATTCACCAGTTACAGCTTGATCCCATTCCTCAAGTTGTCCACTCTGTCAGGACATTCGAGTGTTAGATCACTGCTGCCCCATATCCATCGTGAGTTCTCTGATTCTGTTTCGCTGAAGTGATCTGTTATTCAACAGAACCTTCATGAAATGCACATGGGCCAATGGCGAGCCATATGACTATCGGCCAGTCCAACCAATGCGGACTTGCGATATTTGCAAGGCAATGTCGGAAGCTCACCTGTACCCTCAACTGCTACGTACCAATTATGGTTCAGATGTACCATGAGGAAAATACAGCTGAACTTAACACTGGTTGGTTTCAGACAACTGGGAGGGCTGGGTTAATACTGTCAGGAGCGAAACATCGTGACAGTTTCATATTGGCATCTGGATGCAAGTTACGACTGATAAAACTGAACGAAGAGCACAAACGTGCAAAAGAGAAAGGGAAGAAGGCGTTGAAGGGAACACCTAGAATGACGTCTCGATAACTTATGGTTCTCTTCACTGAGTGGCCCATTAACTGTCCGATGGCCAACAGAGCTCGGGTGGCTAAGTGCCGATGCACAACCCAGAAGGCATGCAGTGCCAAAGGCTCAGCGAAGGAGTGTTTCGGCTGGGATTCTGTAGGAATGAAAATCGGCTTATATCTATTCAAGGGTTCTCAGAGGGCTGCACAGTAATGTGAAATCGCTCTCCGACCTATGGTCCAGCTCTGCAATCAATATTTCGGAAACGAGTTCATTTACAAGACTACAAAACAGCGGCAATACCATGGTGTGGCCACCCACTGAACAAACTGACGAGGACCAACAAATCTAGTCTTCGTTGGAGAAATCCTTGTCATTCATTGCAAGTCATCAAGAACGTATCAATGGAAGAGTGGCGCCAGGTTTAACACTATCGTCTGTACCACTTTTGGGACTGCGTGACTTGCGCTTAGTGACCTAGTGTGAAATCTGGAAACCTACCGAGGGTTTGCCGAATGCATGCCATGAAAGACCTCTGCTGTGTGCTGGTCAGAAAGTTGTTCAGTGCGCTATTGAATACCTTGTCACTCATTTGTAGGAGGCGCTGTGCCCAGTATAAAATGACAAGGTAAACCAGCGATATTTGTATCGACAAAGCAAAGCAACAAAGGTGTCACATTCATCCTAAGTGGAAGACATACTTCATCTTATAGAAAACGAGTTGTCGAATACTTCACACAGCATGAAAAATGGCAGAAAAACAGATTGCAGGAGAGAGAGAGAGAGAGAGAGAGAGAGAGAGAGAGAGAGAGAGAGAGAGAGAGAGAATGAGATGAGAGAGAGAATGAGAGAGAGAGAATGAGATGAGAGAGAATGAGAGAGAGAGAGAGAGAGAGAGAGAATGAGATGAGAGAGAGAGAGAGAGAGAGAGAGAGAGAGAGAGAGAGAGAGAGAGAGAGAGAGAGAGAGAGAGAGAGAGAGAGAATGAGATGAGAGAGAGAGAGAGAGAGAGAGAGAGAGAGAGAGAGAGAGAGAGAATGAGATGAGAGAGAGAGAGAGAGAGAGAGAGAGAATGAGATGAGAGAGAGAGAGAGAGAGAGTGAATGAGATGAGAGAGAGAGAGAATGAGATGAGAGAAAGCAAAAGGAGAAACAGGAAAGTGGTATAGTCATTGAGAACTGACATTTGGTATACAATCCTTCAAAATTCCATTTATTATAACTTGATTGATTGAATGTAATGTTCGTAATATTTCTCCAAGGTTTTTTATACAGATTTCACGTTTTCGTAAAATGGTTTCCTAAATATGTCTCGTCGCATCTACTGCCTCACGAAATAATTTTAAATATCAGGCGATAATTACAAAAATTGGTTTACTCTTTAAGAAACTAAGAATTCAGCAAACAATGTAGTTATTACAGCAATTCAAGTTTGGAGAAATTAGAGTGGAGGAATGATTCGCTGAAATTTCTACTGTGTGCATATTCTAGACTACCAGAGTGGTCTATATCCTCAGGAGAGGAATGTCCAGCGGACTGCGTCTTACCGAGCAGAGGGCGATGAGCTGCTGCCGGAGACGGCGGCGCCTGGTGAGCGGCCAGCAGCTGCTGCTGCTGCTGCTGCTGCTGCTCCTCCTCCTCCGGACGGCTCCAGAGCGTCAGCCAACATCTCGGGATCGAAGAAGCCCTGCACGGGCCGCGACCCCCACGCTTCCCTGGAAAACGCGAGGCCTCGCGTCAGCCGGTAGACAGTGTGGCGGCCTCCCATGGCTCTCCGAGGAGCGAGCGACTCTAGCTCCCGTAGCAGTGACGCCAACACAATGTACATACGTGACCTGGTATCTGGAAAGAGTGCTGCACTAAAGGCATTCCTTTCACCTCCAGGACTGGGATGAGTATGTAGTGTAAGGCGTACAAACAACCTAGAAGTGTCTGCTACATACACAACTGCCCATTAGAATTGCTTCACCACGAAGATGACGTGCTACAGACGCGAAATTTTACCAACAGGAGGAAGATGCTGTGATATGCAAATCATTAGCTTTTCAGAGCCTTCACGCAAGGTTTGCGCCGGTGGCGACACCTACAACGTGCCGATATGAACGTTTCCAACCGATTTCTCGTACACAAACAGCAGTTGACCGGCGTTGCCTGGTGAAACGTTGTTGTGATGCCTCGTGTAAGGAGGAGAAATGCGTACCATCACGTTTCTGGCTTTGATAAAGGTCTGATTGTAGCCTATCGCGATTGCGGTTTATCGCATCGCGACATTGCTGCTCGCGTCGGTCAAGATCCAATGACTGTTAGCAGAATATGGAATCGGTGAGTTCAGGAGGGTAATACGGAACGCCGTGCTGGATCCCAACGGCCTCGTATCACCAGCAGTCGACATGACAGGCACTTATCCGCATGGCTGTAACGGATCGTGCAGCCACGTCTCGATCCCTGAGTCAACAGATGGGGACGTTTGCAAGACAACAACCATCTGCACGAACAGTTCGACGTCGTTTCCAGCAGCATGGACTTTCAGCTCCGAGACCGTGGCTGCGGTTACTCCTAACACTGCATCACAGACAGGAGCGCCTGCGATGGTGTACTCGACGACGAACCTGGGTGCACGAATGGCAAAACGTCATTGTTCCCGATGATTCCAGGTTCTGTTAACAGCATCATAATGGTCGCATCAATGTTTGGCGGCATCGTGGTGAACGCACATTAAGCGTGTATTCGTCATCGCCATATTGGCGTATCACCCGGCGTGATGCTATGGTTACGCGTCTGTAACCTCTCGTTCGCATTGACGGCACTTTGAACAGTGGACGTTACATTTCAGATGTGTTACGACCCGTGGCTCTACCCTTCATTCGATCCCTGCGAAACACTACATTTCAGCAGGACAATGCACGACCGCATGTTGCAGGTCTCGTACGGGCCTTTCTGGATACAGAACTTGTTCGACTGCTGTCCCGGCCAAATTTGCTGGAACTAACGCACGCAGCTTTTTCAAATGTGACTGCCGATCGTTGGCGGGATATAGAATGACACGACATAAATGAGAAAATCCGGCGCCTGGGTGGCTTCGTGGATTCTGTTGTTCGACTCGTTATCAACATAGGTGACAGTTCCAGATCAGAAATGTATTTCTCGGATTCGGATAATTAAGGAGCTAAGAGATTACCACACGACTGACATACCTTCAGTGGCTTCAGTATTTGACAGTACGGTGAAATACCTTAACTATGCTTCTGCATCACACATTGCTCGTTCAGAAGAATTACGCTGTGTCCAAGTTAGGAATTTTCTCGACTTTTGTTTGTAATTAGAGTACTAAGTCAGGTGAGAATGAGAGCATTTTATGCTTTCCACCTGGTCACCTAAGAAGCGCGCGATAGTGCTAGAGTTCTCTTTAAAAATTTAATTACGTTCGAAGCTATATTGTTTCTTTGTCCGTCTCCTGTTACGTCTGAACTGCTCGCATCACTGGAGGCTAGTTGGGTCTCCAGTTGGTCAGTGCTGTCGAAGTCACAATTTTGCTTCCACGCCACGTGAGACGATATCCGATGAGAATCAAGCAAACGCGGAAGACTACATAGCGTATTGTTTACATCAGGTTTATTCTTATGTGCGCGGTGCGGTGTGTGCGGTGCGGTTTCACATAGGATCCAGACTCCATGAGACGCATTCCTATTTAACAATGATTATTTTTGCCATTTGTCAGATGGCCGGTAGGAAACGTGGCTCACCTGGTTATCTTGCCTGCCGCGAAGGTCAAGCCACGCGTGAGGGGTGGAGCACCGCGGCCATGGCCGCCAACAAGACCTGTGCCGCGCTCCTCTATTCCAAAGATCTGCCGCAGTGAGCGCTCGACGAACATCTGCATACCCGGAGGGGAGGCCTGCGTCAATCCTGGGCTTCTGCAGAAAAAAGAACAGCTCCGTTACCTCTCACGTGGCCACTAGCTGCTACGTGAAATGAAACGCTCACGTCCAGGCGTCGGCATTTGTACAGGAAAGGCCCCCGGGATCAACTGTATAGCAGAACAGTAGATATACTGCAGAGATCACTAAAGTAACACAGTAGGCTTTGGGTAAAAAAGCAAATAAAATACCATTTCTCCCACCTGAAACAGAAAAATACAACCAAGAAAGTAGTCCGATACAATTCCACTACAGCTACTATTACAACAGAACTTATATGAAAGTATAAAGAAGAAATTGAGATGACAAAAAGGTGGTTTGAATGAGTTACAAATTACTAAATCAGAAAGAAACCTTAGGACTGGCCAAGAATTAAGAAAAGCATCGTGCTTTGAGTATGAGTAGTCAATAGAAAAGGCTCAAAAGAGGTGGTGTTCAGAAAGCTAAAATCCACAAAATATCAGGTTAAGGAAATGCAAGAAAATTTCACCAGAAACACTAGAAATATTTACGATACTTTTAAACATGTCCTTAAACGGTATCAAACAAAGTATCTGAAGATGAAAATGGCAGAACAAGGTCAAATAAAAGTAGTGCGAAATATTGTCAAATTTTGACAGGCTCAGACTGTCCAGTTATAACAGCGAAACTGGAATTTCAAGAAATATCACAAAATCTGCAATAAAAATTCGTGAAGGCATCAAAACAAGGAAGTCTAACACTCCAACAGAATTATTGAAATAATCAGAACCAAAGATTATCAATAATCTACAACTGCTTTTTGAGAACTTTTGGGAAACTGAACAGGTTCCATGAGAGTGAAAAATGGTTCTAATTCACCCACTTCATAAAAAAGGGGTGACAAGGTCTCAATTACACAGGAGTGTCACTTCTGCCAATGGTATACGAAATATCAAAAATTCTCCTGAACAGTTATAGAAATTTTATAGTTGATAACGAGACTGCGGTTTTCGAAATTTAAGATCCTACATATGATTAACATAATTCATCACAATGTTAACCAGCAAACTTATCATACTATCTTATTTCTGAAGGCAGAGGAATAGACAAATTAGAGAATTGTGTGTTAAAGTTAAACCAGCAAACAATATTAGTGATACTAAACACTATATCTGAAGTTAAATTTATGGGAGAAGTATGTCAGCCATTTCAAAAACTTGGGTTAGACAGTGAGTGGTTTGCCACTTGCTATTTAACTTCGTTCCGAAAAAATTGACAAGCTGGAATTTGGAGCTAAAAAATGACAAATGAACCAATAATTCTGGGAAGGAAAACAAATGGAATCAAGGTAAACTGCCTTGCTTCTGAAGACGATTTAGCAGTACTTTCAGAAAAATGATAGAATCACTTATTCAGATCTTCTCGAAAAAAGCAAATAGAACTGGTCTCAAAATTTCAGCTGGAAATACAACATTCATGTCTAAAATGGGAAGTGTGGGAGAATTCATGAAAACAAGTAGGTAAAACAGAGCGAGTAAGTAAATTTAAATACCTCTGAGAAACTAAAACAGAATAGACCAGCAAAAATAAATTTGCAATACATGTGAGACTTAACAAAATGGATAGAGCATATGGTTTGGCAGAGAACATTTGCAACAAGAAATACATATCTAGAGAAATAATCTAAACACCATAACAGTGATACTACCAGAATGTTTATATGGATGTGAATGCCTAACAAGTAACTATAAAATGGACGGAATAGAGGTACTTTGAAGACGAATTAGTAGGAAAATAATTGGTGAAATACAAGATTCGAATGGCTGGAAATGAGAAGGAATGAAATCGACACAAATATGGAGAATGTCAGAAGAAATGGCTGAAGCAAGATTCTTTTTTTTTTTTGGACATTCTATCGAGAGAATCAGAACAGGTTAATAATGGTTCAAATGGCTCTAAGCACTGTGCGACTCAACATAAGGATATCACACACATCCATGCCCGAGGCAGGATTCGAACCTGCGACCGTGGCAGCAGCGCGGTTCCGGACTGAAGCGCCTAGAACCGCTCGGTCACAGCGGCCGGCCAGAACAGACTAACTAAACAAATATTGCTGTATTTCTAGAAGAAATAAACAGCGTGGATTATGGAAGTAAGGAGATAAGTAGAATCAAAAATCTAAAGTAACACAAACATTTTAAGATAAAATACCAAATTCAGAAGACTTTCAAAAAAGAAAAATCTTTAACAGTGACAGAAGAAAGGAAAAGGCAACATTGAAGAATGAGGGAGTACTGGAAAAATAGCAAACAAAGAGGAAGTTGTTACGTAATCATAGTTGATCAGTAAGAAAATAACGAAACACTTATCACTTAACGTATGTTACAACTATGCAGAGCGTTTGAGAAGTGGTGTTCCCTGTAGCTTACAAAATAAGCTATGATGACGAGTTGGGTTGAGGGGGCGCTCGACATCACGGTCATCAGCGCACTGACGGAAAGTCAACATTAAATCTCATGGGGGGGGGGGGGGACGAAGGCTGTCCCCACACGCAGAGCAGTTTATAACGTACTAAAGTCTGCCGCCCTTCCCCACCAGTTTAGGGATGAGGCCTGATGGTTCACAAAATTTCACCACTCTGAACACTGGTATCGGTATCTGCGAGGACGGTGGGCAGACCTCCAGCGAGACCATGAGCTGCCCTATAATCAGTATACAGGAGACACGTAGCCGCAATATGCTGAACTGAAAGCGGCACGCCACAGACTTTACAGAAAGGTGAAGTCTGTGAACTCTCTCTCCAGTGCCGTTAGAATTCCATATAACTCCGCGTCATAATTTGTGAATTGTTCTGGGAGAGGCACTTTAAAAAACCCTATCAGGGAAAACCACAGAACAACCGAGAGCATTCCCCTGCTGGGATCAATATGTATAAATAACGATAAGGCTATGGTACATACTTAAAATAGACGAAAACAAAGTTGTAAAAACCAAATCTGGAACAATATTTCGGGTACTGAGTCAAGCTTAAAATCACTTTGGGCCTAAGAAGACACCAAGGCGGCAGTGCGTTCCATCCCTGGGTGCGGATTTTCATGCCAGAGAGATCCAGATCCTTGAGGCAGGCCGTAGCACGTGTACCAAATGGCTGGGTCGCTTGGGGCCGATTCCTGAACAGTCGTTCGAAGGTGGGTTGAATCACTGAACTAAATGCCAATGACTAGGGTGACGCTGCTATTTTCAGTGCCTGTCGAACCAAAAGGATATGTCGCCGAATCCAGAGTGGTGGTTCACCGTCTCTGCACACAAGCTCTGAACCGGGCTGGTCCGAAAGGCTCCAGTCGATATCCGAATGCCCGCATGGTGGATAGCATCTAACATCCGGAGGTAGGAAGGACGGGCCGATCCATAGACCACGCTGCCATAGGCTTAGCGTGATCGAACAAATGCCCTATAAAACAGTAGGAGGCGAGACCTGTCAGCTCCCGATGTTTTTTCGCCAAGGCATTTTAAAATGTTCAACAATCGGCAGCCTTTTGTTCGTAGGTCTTTCAGGTGTGGGAGCCATGTTAATTTCGAGTCAAATAATAAACTCAAAAAGCGCACTGTGTCTTGAAAAAGTAAAATACGGTCCCCCATTGTAATCTCTGGTTGGTTAAAACTCCGAGGAGCACGATTAAAACTGACACAGTCTTCTCAGGTGAGAACCGAAAACAAGTGTCTGGGCCCAGGTTTCCAGCCCCCTAATGGTCAGTAGTTGTCGTCGTAAGATCGGAGGAAGAGTAGAAGATTGCAAAGTCATCCACAAAGAAATAGCATTTGACAGGGCTGCTGACTGCGGAGGAAATGACATTGATAGCGATGGCAAACAATGTGACACTGAAGACACTGACCTGGGGCACATCATTCTCATGCACATTGCAATCAGACATGGCATCGCCATAAGAAACAAGTGAAAGCAGTGTTTAGACAAGTAAATGTAAGATACGTTATTCTTACTCCGACGTCATTAACACAAGCCGTTTAGTTCTTTCCGAACAGTTACAGCAAAGAGTTATAATTTTTAAAGCAAAATTTTTGTACGATGTGTGTGGTGTATTTCAACTGATTGCTTACAAATCACTTTACACCAAATTCTATGAAATTTTATTCAGGGGTTTGTTTTGTTTTCTTTTAGGGCGCAAAAATAACTAGGGTCATATGGTGAATATATACAATACACAATACAAGAAAGGCGTTGAAAAGGACTACAAGTTAAGCCCAAGAGACGGAAAGGAAGACAGAGACATGGAGAAAGCAGTACGTGGAGGCTGTGCAAGAGCTTCGCAGGGAAACTTCTGCAGCGTAGTGTAAACAACCTTGGCAACATGTGAGCCTGCCCACATCAGGGTTCCATAGGCAACCGAAAACACTTTTCTGTCAAGCCTTTTGTCCCAGTGGGATTAACTCGTTAACGGTTATGTGGATTACGTCTGAAATAAACAGTTTAAAGTTTGACTGCTCGTCATAGACTTTACAATATTTCGCCAGTAGGAACTGTGCGTGCGCGTGCGGGGTTACAATCTC